>NC_090943.1:26366545-26972878 GCF_040807025.1 Struthio camelus | reverse complement strand
GTAAGCCTAACAAACAACCGTTAGCTTCAGTGGTTTGACATAAACATTGCACTTAGCAGCAGATAGCGTATCTTAAACCTTCAATCTAGCACACTGAAATTCTCCACAAGAGCATTATCTGTAACTAAGTACGTGGAGGGTAGTCAAAAGTGAACTAGTATTCTTTGGCAGATGCTGCTCGGGACTTGCCATCAACACAAAGGCCATAAATTTGACTGAGAAAGAGATATTATCCTGTGCACAGAGTGAATGCTAAAAAGAGACTGCTCTAAGCTGCATCTGAATGTATGACATGCATTGTGTGGCAAACCGTATCATACCAGTGACAATTACCACATGGCCCAGAATTAGACAGACTTTCACTACAAGTGCAAGATGACACTCAGGCGTATCATGAGATTCACTGAACCTCATAAACAGCCCTGTGGTAGAAAGGCTCAAGCTTTTCCAATTATAATTCACTGAACCCTCACCACTGAATGATAAAAAGGCATAATTTCTGAATGATTATTGAGAGCTAAAACAAATCTGAAAGATTCAAAATAAGACTGACTAATACCTCATCTTAAGAGAGATTCATTTAAGATTCACCTGCCCTAGTAATGACAGGTCAGCTACTCCTCCTCACCACAGGAAAGCAATTATTCCAGTAAAGGCTTTCAGTGACACAAAAAGGCCAAAAAGCAGGGGCCTAAGCTGCGATTAGTTTTGATCACCTATGAAGTACATATACGTCCCATGAAGTCTGGACTGTGGTGTCTTGCAAGCCAATAAAGACAAACCAAAAAGGCCAACCCGAATTTCAAATTTTCAGACATCATTCAGAAACTGGAGATCTGCTCTGGCCTTAAGTCAGATGCTATTTATCCCACTCTTCCACCCCCTGATAACCACAACATAACTGCTGTAATACCTCTCTCACATAGGATGAATCCGAACTACTTTTACTGTTCCAATATAAAGCAATATTATGTCCCACTGCAGCAGAAGAGAGGCCCTAAAAAGGGACAAGGAAGTGGGAGAGAGCGCAACACTGAGATTTGGACAGTACAGCTTCCCCTAGGCTGCTTAGAACTCTTGTTAGCAGACCACCAACTTTTGTAAAAGCTTGATGTTAAACACCTCTTCAGAAGCAGGCAGACCAGGATAGATGGTAACCTTATTTTCAGGCAAGAAAGTGGCACTTTGTGGCTTTTTGGCATAGCCTCAAAAGGTCTATGTACTGAGGACTAAGTTGCCAAAGCGCTCACTCCTGAAGGACAAGTTTACAGCGTCGTCTGCATCTTCCAGGTTCCTGAGGCTTATACTGAGGAAAAGATGGTCCAGGGAGACGTGAAAGAAAAACAATCAAATATAGAGGATGATTGGACCTCTTTCTAGTGGTTGATTTAAAGCCACCCCAAAATCTTTAAAGTATTCTTTTCCACTAATCAACTAATAGGAGAGCATCATAAGCCTTTCCAAATCCTAAGATAAAAACCTGCAGAAAGATGATAACCGAGCAAGCAACTCACAAGTATGTTCAACTTATTCTGTCCTGTAGCTGAAAATTTGGATTGTCCTGTAAGCAAAGAACGTTCCTTGCAAAAGTCTGAATCTGGTTGTCCTTTGATGTAGATGAAGCCTCAGTTTATTTGTTCCTTTCAACAGAAGCTGAATTTACTAAATCGGAAACTTTAGGTTGAATGAACAAGAAAATAATCACCCAGGAATGAGGTATTTCCAATCTACCCATTCATATGTTGCACTCAAATTTTTCCCAAATTACATGTGCAAGATCTTAGAGTGCTGCATTAATTAGGACTTAAAGAGGTTCATTAGTATTGGAGGATGCCCAGAAGACTATGAAAATTTCCAAAAGGAGACTCTACAGTCTGTACAAGCTTGAGAGTCTCAGCTCAAGGGACAGCTGCTCCTTTGCAGCACTCTGCATGAAGCCAAGAGGATCACCACTGCTTACAGCCATAGTGGAATACCACAGAGGACCACTCAAGATACAGTGAGAGAAACAGCACTCACGAAAATTCCCCCTTCTTTTTAGCAGTTTGCATTAAGCCAGGGAGTACTGTTGTCAACACTATAATCAAGGGCACTGAACTTGAATGAACCCATCCAGATGGCACTGGGAGCTGGAAAGCCTCAGAATTAGTGTGGTTCTGACCTGGTCTGGTCATCCCAAGAATTTAAATGGGAACAGACCTAGGAATAGCTAAGTTCATTAGAGCTGTTCTTTTTTTCCTGGACAAGCAATGAAAGTTAAGCGTATGAAAATACTCTTATGTCCGGTTACAATGATCCAGACAAATACACCAAGAGCATTTCAATATTACGCTGTTACAGGAAAAACAAGGACTCAAATTAAAAATTAAAAAATTGCCCTATTGGCCTCTTAACTAACCTACTTCTACGTACATGTTTTTATGTTGCTCCTATCCATTTTTTAATCAGTCTCATATTGAGTGCTGTATAACTGCCACTGCGGATAAGCAGGGTGAAAAAAGCATTTGGTCCACACTGGCACCTTATTTCCCCAAAACAGAGAGAAAATCAAATGGATTAGGCAAAGTTGCCAGTGACAAAAAAAGAGAGGAAAATAAAAAGCTTGTTTCATGCTGTTCTGCAAGAGGAACAGAGCATCCGTGGCTAGAAGCCTGAAACAAGCAAGTAGCCCTCCTTGCACCAAGGCCAAGGCAGCTGATCTAAACAGAACCACTCTCCCTTACGCTAAGGGAGGAACACCTCAAAGGCGTATTCTTTCACTTTTGTCAATACTTTACTTGCTCACCTAGAGTTTCAAAGGCTCCATAATAGCGGGGAGGCAAAAGGAACCAGATTTGGGGGTTATACAATGACAGAAATGCACTCTCGCTTCTACTGGGTTTACTCATAACACAAACTGTAATCAAAAACTGGATTCCAAAGCTTTCCTCAGCCAGGGTGAAAAAACGATGGTGCAGAGACAAAGCGTCCTATGACCTTTTGAAACAAATTCTGGGGGAAAGGTGGGGAAGGAGGAGGAGTTATCATAACGTTAACAAACGGATTAAGGAATTTGTTTAAGAAAATCTTTCAGTCCTCAGCAGGGAAAAGATTTTCCCCCTTTCCTCGCTTAGGCTTTCTAAAATTATCCTACCTGCCAAAGCCAGGAAATTCCAGGCCAGAGCTAAAATCTGGTCAAGCGAATTCTAACAAAAGAGACAAAAAAGTTTCAACTACATTTCAACATTATAAAAAAACAACTTAAAAAGTGTTATTGGTTACTTTGCTAAATTGCTTGTTTTTAACATCAGAGTCATATGATTTTCTTTGCACTAGGTAACTTCACCTGTGACATCCACGTAGGGATCATAAGCGTACTTCAGCCTGCTGCCCTGAACAAGACTCCTGTCAACATTTACATCTTAACTAAGGCACTCACTGTTTTAAGTGTACATGGAAGTCTCTAAGTATGATTTTAGTATCACTTTTCTAATGAATGAAAATACAGGATGTGACATGTTTTGCTGATACAACCAAAAGACACAAACTCTTAAGAAGAAAATAAACAATTTAATCTCTGGCTGTTTAAATCAAGATATAAAACCACTGCTCTTAAGAGCTGAGCAGTAAGTAAGAGAGGCTACGACACACAAGAGCACAAATAAAAGCTTTGAGCCCTAAAAGGTGACACAGCCTTAGCTATGTCACCTTAGCTTCTTAGATGAGTGAGAAGATGATCTCACGGTCTTCATGAAAAGTAGTCAAAATTCAGAGAGCTGCTTTCCTTCCAGCTATTATGTCAGCACTTATGAATAACTAATAAAACTGAGCCATTTCTGGCATGTAGTAGACTACATTAGTTACTCTTCACGTGACACCGAAAGGATGGAAACTAAATTGCTGTGTACCATCTACTGGTGTACAAAACCTTATGTTCAATAAACTCAACCACACGAAGGCAAAGGTAAAACAAAATTCTGGAACTTGCCAAAGGTACCACGGCTTTCAGCCACTGAGATAGATTTAAGTAATTTCTACAAAATGGACTTGGCAGAAAAAGCACTAGACTGCAAACCACAATTAGCACACTACATCATAAACATGAACTCTAAAGCGAGCTTAAGCAGTGGCACTTTTTGGTAAGGTTGTACAATTACGAATTCAGTTAAGATTTTAAGTACTTTTTTCCACTAAGCTCTCGATCAAATTAGCCTTGTGAAATAATTTGTGTTCTGGAAGTAAACAGCTGATACAGGCTCCCTGAACAGGTGGCAAATGAGATACTCGCCATGTGTTGCATAAGTGTTATAATTACGTATTAGCTTCCAATTTTATGATTTTTTTTCTCTCAGTACTGTGCTTAGTTCAGCAAAATTATCATGCTAGGCTTTACATTTATCACAGCTGACTTCTACAAAACCAGTGCAGTCAACCAAATTACAAGAGGGATTAATTTTACTCATTCTCATCTACAGAACAATACTTCATGAACTGTTCACAATGAACTATTTAAAGAAAGCGTAGAGGTGTATACCATTATTATAAGAAAGAGGACTAAGTGAAGAGCTAAGGGCCATTCAGAGGTAACAAACTATTGGGCTTCAAAAGAAAAATTGCTTTACTGCATGGTACAACTTGGCGATCAAATAAAATAGAGGCATCAAATCATCAAACTACTCAAAATCTCAACTTTTGGAAAGGAGCACATTTATCAGAGACACAAGTCAGTATGTGGCCTCCCACAACATTAAAAAAAAATTACCAGCAGTCTGAGCATTGCTTGTGTCACTTCATTTCCTGCTTAAAGCATCTGGTTTAGCACCTGTTCCTTAACTAGCATATAAATCAGCTGCTGGAGATTTACTTAATCCCTTAGCATTCTTCTTCCAGGGTAACTAACCATTTATTTCCAAAAAACAACTGTGAATCAGTAGCTTAGCATGTTAATTCCAATATACTCAGGTCTTAAAAAAAAAAAAAAAAAAATTAGAGTCAAGAGAAGCACCTTGCAGAATAGGAAAAGTTTAAGTAATGAAAACAGTGTCATGTCACTAAAACTCTCTGTGTTGTCCACGTGCCACCCTTCCTCCCCAAAAATAAGCTGAGATCATACGGCAGCCAAAAGCTGAGTCTGTCTTTTCTCTACACCCAAACTTCAAACATGAATCTAAACTTCTGTAATAACAGATGGAAAGAGAGAAGTACATTTCCTTTCGGTAAAGGACAATTTATTCTCAGGTCTCACATTCAGCCCTTTTCTTTTCTCCTCAAAATCTTTCCTACCCATAAATTAAGTAATTCATCAATAAGAGACCTGGTTTCATTTAACAAAGCAGAAGCGATGTTTTAATTTTATGGGAGCCCTAAAGCATTATATACTGTATAGTTAACTTCAGAGAGAAGCAGTACACTGTCTTTACATAAATTAGATAAATGAACTAGTACAAAAAAGTTCCTACAGAGTATCTTCAGATTTTTATTGCTGCTTCTTTTGAAGGAAAAAAACCATACAATTCTCCAAGCCTCTCTATAAACTTTTAGCAGATTGCCAAGGATATATAGCAATGAACGCTATGAATTCACATCCTAAAAAACAGAATTTAGTCTTCATTTTGACTAGGATTATGAGCAAAAAACGGTATGTGTTATATAGCGTACCGAACTTTCTGGACTGGGCAGAATAAGCCTGATCCTTCAAAAAGAAGTTCACAGCGTTTCTCTAAATAGCTTTTGAAATCTGGGTTAGAACAGTCCCAAATACTTCAGGAGGTAGCACTGAAACAGTCGATTCTGATTTAGTGGTAGAACATCCTGCCCTATCAGCAAAGAAAGGCCTGATATTGTCAGATCTGATTAATATTTGTAGGAGTTACTTTTAAAAGTTGCTATTACCAGAAAGTAACATTAATTCTTTAAAAGCAAATTACTTAAAAAACTAACGTTGAAAGTATCTCAAAAGCTGGACACAGAAACCTTTGTGTTAATACTATTAGCAAAATATGAAAGAGGTTGGATCCAAAAATCTCACACTACAACTTAACAGTTAAAAATCAAAAGCCATACAGAGAGGGTAACACATGATATTTAGAAAATGCAACTGAAATGATAAATATGTCTCCTCTAATTCAGAAACAAACAAAAGTCACAGTCTATGGCCACCTGCGCTTGCCAGTTAGAAGTCCATCATAAAAACACCGAAGTATGCAAGAGCAACAGTTGCCAGGATCTCCACACAGGGCTTGTCAGTCAAACTACTGGCAACTTGCAACAAGTTTATATTTGTAACACAGACACTTTCTTCTGCTTGTTAATTGTCTGTGAAGTGTTTAAAAGTTAAAGGTTGACATTTTACAGTTTTGTGAAGACTGACCTTTTAAAAAAAGTTTAAACTATGAAGAACAGAAAACAAAGCCTCGTGAAGGAAAGCACCAGCTCTCAGATTTCTAACAATACTATCCTAAAAACAAATTACTTGCACTGGATTTGATTTTGGGTACTACTAAACTAAGTCATATTTTGTTTTAGATGCACTTATATACAAAATAAGCATAAGTTGAACACCATTATGTTTATATTTTCAACTGTGGAAAAAAATCACCAGATTTTCACCAGTTTTATAGCATTCTGAACATTAATTTCAGTAGGTTCCCAATAAAGTATTGAATCCATTTTCCCCACACAGATCCAGTTACATGGATATTTTAAGCCAAACCAAAAAGGCGTTCTCTCCCTCGAGAAGGGGTACTTGGAGACAATACCCAAACATACAGACTTATTTTGGAGAGAATGGAAAGACTGAAGCAGCAGCTGATTGTCATCTCACGATGCCTCTAGACTCAAGGACCTGGGAAGCCTGCGGACAGTCCTTACTAGTAAAAAGACGAGGCAAGGAAGGTCCTGAGCATCTTTTCCACGGCCTTTTGTCACCAGACTGCTTGCCAAGATCATTTTGAACTCTGAGCCTTTTCCAAGCATTTGCCACCCACCTCAGCCAGGTACTGCCTACAGTGAGCTGTGCCTTCTTTCTACTACGCAAGTCAGTAAGGAAAATACCAACTGACACAATTAGGCCCCTGAAAGATTCTGCTTGAAAGACCACCGACTTTGAGAATAAGCCACTAAAACAAAAATAATTCTAAGAACAGTTTTTCATTTGGTTGTAACCATCAAATGATTATTATATCTAGACCGTGCTTTTAGCTTGCTTATAAAATCATCTCAGTGTCAAAAATCTACACCACACTAAGTGTTAGCAACAAGTTCTGCCTGGATCAGCCCTATTTACCAAAAGTTCCTCTTGTATTATCTGTTTTCCCCAAGGAGCTTAATTTAGACTAAATAACAACTCATTTAGACAAATCTAGTTCCTTTTGAGACTTTTCAGTCTTTTGAGACTCCCTGATAAGACCAGAGGTCTTACCGATGCCTGCAGCCTTGGTTATGGTGTATTATTAAAGCTTCTGGGGGGTGGGGTGGAACTGCTGTTTCTCCAAAAAACAAGAATATTAATCAGAATCCCACAAGAAACAAAACTGATCATTTTGGATGAACACCTGTAGTGTGGGAACTGCTCCTTCTTGTTGGATTCTAATCAATACTCCATTCCAGCTCATCTAGTCCATTCCTACATAACACACTGAATAATCAATTGCAAATGCCAATTAACTTAAAAAACTACAATATTCAGGCTCCTAATGAAATGCTTGCAGACAATCTGCATCTTAAAAGGTTCTGTCTATCCACACTTCTCTACATTGCTAGATGCAAGAAAACTTACTCCCAGAAGCATGTGCTATTTCTGGTTTGTGTTGATGCTGCAGGAATGGGGCTTCAGTCTGCTGCACGTTTTTTCTGATCAGGACACCTAAATTTAACAGTAGGGCATATTTATCTTTTCTCCTACACTACAACATTTAGTTTACATATAAACTAAACAAGGAAGAAGAGTGTACTAGAACTTGGCTGAAAAGTGTTGAAGAGACCGTTCTCTGGATGCTGGAAAAAAAGCATTAACTATCAAATTGCTGTCTGAGTCTCCACCTATTACCCTTAGTCCTGTTTAACTGTCCTGTGTAATTTAGCTTCTTTCTCCTAACAGGAAAAAAAAAAAAAAGTAATAGCAAAAGCTTTACTCTGCTGTAAGCCATTTTACTTGTATTTACATGGACTACTTCTAGCTTTTTTTCCCACTTTACAGTGTATCCTCTTACAAAGAAATGTATCTACTTCAGAGATATTTAAGGAGCAAAAATTGAGCAAGCTAACTTGAAAGGTAGAGAGACTATATTAAAAAAAAGAAATGAAGCACTAATAAGATCTGAATAGTTTTGCTCATATTTACATTTCTCATTAACAAAAGAAATCTGAAAGAAAAAGGCACTTTCAGAAATAATGGACTGTCTAAATACAGACTTTAATAAAAATCAACACAAGATCATCAGTTTTCTCAAGCCAAGCAGTGACATGGAATTACTACAGAATTTGAGGTTATATACTTGGCAACAAGACAAACAGCTTCTCAGCTACAAATCAACAGTTCAAATGCAGTTCAGGCTACGCAGGGAACAAGAGCCACTCCTTGATAATAAACACAAGTGATGTGATGACATCCACGCAGTTATCGGAGGCAATCATTTGACAACCATTAGTGTTGAGATTTTCAAAGTAGTCTGGAGAATTTATATACATTTTTAATAAATTATTGCAAGGAGTTCTGGCTGCCTCAGTGCTCTAACTTTGGATGCAACTAAATAAAACTTTAAATCTTCACTTCATAAAAAAGTAAGTTTTTGAAATGTGTTTTTCTTTCTACAAACTGGAAAGTACTTTAAAACAAGTCAGCTGAGCTGTACTTCCCATTTTTATCTAATTTTTAAATGAATTCATACCATGTGGCACGTCTGGCACTGAAGAGACAGAGTGAGAATAATGCCACCAAACTCAGTATATTTGTGAGATACAGCTCTGTGAGGAGCAGATCAGACATACGGGGAGAACCAACTGCATGCATTTTATGCTCAGTGTGCAAGACTTGACAGGCTTGTGTTATTTTAATGCGATGCTGAATTATTAGAGAGAAAAGTAGGCGCACGAGAGCACCGGTATTGCTCACAAAATTTCAGACAGACTTTACTTCTTTGTGGACCTTGCTTTTTTTAAAAAGGCACAAAGTTGAATTACTGGAATATATTCCAAGTAATGAAGAAAATCTAGGAAACAAATCCCCTCTGAAGAGTCTTGCTTAAAGATTTCCTTTATCTCTTAGAACACAGCTAACTGTGCTAGCTACTGCAACATACTATTTAACATATCCAGAGAGTTGTCTTGTTAGTTTTATGGAGCGTTACCTACAGCAGTAAGGTATTTCTCTTATATAACTTTTAATTTAAAATATACATTCTCAGTGGATGGTATTAATGTTAATTCAGCTACCTGACTCCAGCACTATAAATGAGTTTAATAATTCTTTCCTTGTTGCTTTGCAGTCAGAGGCAAGAGCTTTCTTCACAGAGAAGCAAGAGTTTGAGGACAACTAAACGCTTCAAAAACAAAACTAGGCCTAAATCAAGTGACAACCATTTCTGTTAAGTTACAGCCTACCAGAAAAGTCAAATGTCGGTAAGCTCTCTTGCAATTTAATCTGCTTATTTTCTGTAACACCTGTTTATCAATATTTGCACAGAAGTGGGCTCAGAATCCCATCTGCTCTGACTCTTCAATTTCAGTAACTTTTGGGGCTTTTTACCTCAGGATTGTAGTTTTGGAGATACCGAGTAATTAGCCATGACAGTTTAGTCTTCATCAAATGCATTTTCCATTGTGAATATTGCCAAGGCGGTATACAACCTCTAAAATTATCACCTCTAATTGTGAAGACTCTTATATTTCTTCATGTATTGAGATTTGGGAGCATGGTCCAAGAGACTACCTCCTTGCTGTTTTATGACCATGCAACATCTTAGGGTTATTACAATTGTTCTGTAGTCACTTCCCCTACTTTCCAAGCTTGATATTTTGTTTCCAGATTGTCATATTTATTTGTCCAGCTGACAACTTCTGTATTTGTTCTCTTCAGAAGCTTGCTGGGGTTTCTCTTCATAAGAGAGGAAGAGCAGGAAAAAAAGACAGCACACTTCTCAGAAGCAAAAGAGTTCTAAGAAATCTTAAAATTTTACCAAACACTTGTGTCCTTTCTCCACTGGTTGTAGAAAAGGCAGTTAATACTATAAAATGTTGTCTTCCTAAGAAATCATGTGAAAATGAAGACTAAGGTTTCTTCTGAGAAACAAGAAAAAAAGAACCCCCATCAAAATATGGCATGCTAGGACTTTGCCGTAAACATACAAGCGTCTCATCACAGTAAGCTTTAAGATAGATTTGTCGTGTGTTTCAGCTTTCAGCACAGTAGTCAAAAGACTGCATTTATCAGATGCATTTTATTGAACTGTGATTCATTTATCAAACTATTTGCAAATATATTTGCAAATTCAAAGTATTCCATTAGCCGGTTCCAGTAACTATATGATTTAGAAACAATGGAAAAAATATATTGAAAACTCTACCTATGGGGCAGAAAATTAAATTCGAGCTTTCAGCTGCTATGAGGATGCCCAATAATTATGCTATTAATATATAATCTTATATTGAAAATAAAGTAGGATAATAAAGGTGGACCTACTTCAGCAGCCTACTTTTGTCCTCATTTTTCTCAGATATTTCACTATTCCAAAGAGCAAGATGCTATAGTAACCATATATTATTCCTCAGCTGATGTCTGTCCAGACAAATATTTAAAAGCACACACTTATAAGGATATTTTGGGTGCAAAAAATACAGGACTTTTTGGTAACACCTACAGACATCAGAAGGTCCAATTTGTTTCCCTTAGAATATCAGATGCTTCAGTGAAATCACTTTAGAAAGAATTTCTGGTAGTGATCATGCTTATTTTCAAATCAGTATTAAAAAAACCCATTTCTGGTAGTGATCATGCTTATTTCAAATCAGTATTAAAAAAAACAATTTCTGGTAGTGATCACACTTATTTTCAAATCAGTATTAAAAAAAAACAAACCAAACCAACAATAACAAAAAAAAAAACTTGTCTAAATACTGTTGCAACTGAAGGGAAAATAATGCTGCCTTAATTAGACATCTTGCTATTGTGACACCCACATTAAGAAAATAAAGAGTTAGGAAAGCAGACTATAAAAACAGGAAAGAGAATTTTGCTGAAATGAACATCTTGAATGTAGGTGAAGAGCTATTTCATGTTTTCTTCTCTGTAACTCCTACTCTTTACACATAAAGCAGCAAAAAAACATACTGAATTCCATTTTTATAATGTAATTTTGGCTTTCAGAGTGCTAAGAACACTGTGTTGTCTTATTTCTCCATTTTTGTGAAAAAGGGCAAATTCAGTAGACATCTTGGATTAAGGTTCAATTTTTTCTAAACTGTGTACAGAACAAAGGTTATTTTGAAATGATATTTACCTGTATCCTCAGAACAGAGCAAGTATTAAATCAAGCTCATTCTACTTTGCATCACTAATGTAAGGTAGTCAGCTAGTTTAGAGTCTTGAATGTGTGTATTTGCAATAGCATTTAAATTATTAAGGCCTGTATCAAAAGCAAGAATAGAACTCTGGAACGTGGGACTAGGGATCACACCCATGAAACAGAAGGAAACGGAGAACATACTGACAAAAAGTGCTAGGAATACCAGCTGCTAGAGAGACAGGAATCCAGAATTTCAACTCAAGTACTATTTTTTTTTTTTTTTTTTTTTTTTTTACAGGGACCAAATAATGTCTGGAAGCAACTTGAAGAAAAACACATTTAAATACACAAGGGTCTTGAGGTGGGTTTTTTTTTTAGGGAAAAAACCCACTAAGAAAACCCTAATGAGGAGGTAGCTCTTTTATTCTCAAGAGAGCATCAAAGTCCTATTAAAAACTTCAATCATTAGGCTGCCTATCCCTATTTGTCCTCATCCTTGAGTCCATTTCTTTGTTATAGTGCTTTTTCATGGTTTCACTGCACTCTCCTGCTTCTTTAAAAACAAACAGATCAGGTAGTTTTGATTCACAGCTGCTCAGCTAAAGCTCACCCACACCTTTCCAGGAGACTCTTGTAAGTTAGCCTACGTCCTCCTCAAATTTCTTCCCGTCTTGTCCAATACACATACATCATCTTCGGATACAGACATACCCCTATATCATCACCATTCTGGGAACTTTTAGGCCACATAGTTCTCCTCCATAATTTGTGAAGAGTGCTAGTAAGCAGTGGGGCGTTATGACGAAATGAGTACTTCAAAATACAGTTGGATACGATTTATTTTAAAAGTAAAGCAGATTAAGAAAGCGCAGACCAAAAAGGAAAATTCCTGTTTCTAGGGTTCTGTTTAACTCTATTTGATCGACTTACTGGAGGCAAACAGAAGATAAGCAAAATGAGTAGTCTGTAAAGCAAAATAAGGCAGGTTAGTAGTCTAGTTCTTAATGAAATCTAAGGTTCTAATTTATTTTTTCCCCCCTCTGTGATGAAGCACTCTTAATAACCAGGGAAATACTGTCTCTTTTTCCCTTCTTCAGGTAAATTACAGGGGATCTTAAAGGGCTGTGTTTTATAAACACAATCTATATGTTAAATTATGCTGGGCATGTTAAACTAGACCTTTAATTACCCCGGAGCATAATCATTCCATACTTTGCTTTAGTCTTTTAAATTAAAAACTGATCAACAGCTTTGTCTGAAAGATCTGAAATTTCTCAGTCTCATGCGCTCAGACGAGGAGGTAAAAATCTTTTTCTTCCCTCAAAAAAGTATGACGCAAGTATGCAAGTAGGAAGCATTCTCAGATGCTAACAGGCAATATTATTTTAGTTATATTATACCATTCTTATCTTCACCCACCACAAACATTCACATACATGACCAGAAGACAAAATAGGTAATTATTCCTTCTTACTATTCAATTTGTGAAAGCATCTTATCAAATTAGCTATAGAACCTGTAATACTTGTCTACCGAGCATCACCAGAGCTTCACAAAGCAACTTTACTGTTCTGTCTGCTCAGTGATTCTCCGGTAGCGATCAAAAGCTTTTTACATTGCTTATTCTGTGCTCAAGTGTTTAACTAATCCAGATAGCTCCTTAATTTCTTAAGGCTTATTAACAATTGCATGTTTTCTTCAACTCTAGCAGCAAGAATGTTTTACAACCATGCACCGAACTGTGAAACTCAGGACATGAAATAAAGCTATTTCTAGCATAAGACCTTAAGTCCTGAACCAACCTGAAGCTGAGGAGAACTTACAAAGTAAATTGGTAAGTATCTTCCCCCCCCACCCCCAGAGGGGGAACAAACAAATAAAAAATAGCTAAGGAGCACACCGTTCCCCAACACAAATTTAACCAAGATCCTCAACATGAGAAAAGCATATAGTTAAATACTTTAGGAACAAAATTTCAGTATTGTAAAATGGACTCTCTTATAAAACTGGCTTTGGACTGCTTCAAATCTCTTAATTTTACCAGCTATAACACTTGCGTGTTTCAGTGCCTTCCGAAAGTATGCCTTCTATCTGGCCTTCTCTATAAAACTGCCAGACTGCCTGCCTTTTAATATGTTTATATATACAAATAAAACCAGAACTTTTAAGGACTTTTCAAAAGTTTTGCCAAAATACTCTTAGCCATTTTCTCACAAGGTCATCTGAGTCCCCGCAGTTGTCATTCTGAAGCTAGCAAACGACTCCATAGAGTTTTGAAAGTTGATCAAAATAGTGCAAAATCTTGGTAAGAAAAGCCAGCTGCTAAGCTGCTAAATAAATATATGAAATTAACATATCCAATTATCGTAAATAGCATCCACTTTAATGTTAGATGAGATTTCCAAGCAAACTGATACACGTGCATGCACAGATACTATGCGTGTTTGTAAATATCACACCAAGATTTTCATCAATCACCTAGTCTAGTCTTTTGTAAAATCAGGTAAGTCTACGCTATCTCAGGCAGTCAACAATATTCTAGAATCTCTGAAGTAAGGCACACAACATAGCTGATTGATTTCTAATTTCATTGCGTTTTTGGGCACTGATCAACTTAACAGTACATATCTAATACTTCCCTTGCTGGCACACATTTCACTTCCACCTTCTATCACAGTCCACATGGTTTCCCTTAACTAGCTGTTCTGACAAACATCTTTCTTGGATTCTAACCAATACTTTCCTTTCTCCAACATAATCAATTTCAGATCTAAGATGAAATTGCTTGTTTTGGAAGACGGGAGATTTCTAAAGGCACAAGAGAGACCACTTTAATGAGTAAAGGAGACAGACATCTACAGAGGCAAGGTTAATATTCAGCATATTCATCTTATGGCAAGGAAAATGAATGACTATAGGCCTGGAAAAGGGAGCGTGTAATTTACTGCGCTTAAGTTTCATGCATCCCTTGCTTTTGTGGGATTTTCAAAGCCAGAATAGCAACATAAGTTGTCACTCTCATGAAAAAGATTTGCTGTATTCTTAAAAAAAAAAAAAAAAAAAAGAGAGAGAAAGAAAAACATCAGCAAATACACATGAACGTTGGTGAATCTCCATTAAGAGCTTTTTATTCCATTTTTTTAAATGGTCTACTGGAGAAGGCTGATGTGTTCGTACAGAGCCAGGCTTGCGTACACTTAGCTCCATTCAATCAAGAGAAGACACACAAAGCAGCTTCTCATTTCCAACATGAATAAAAAAGACTCAAAGAAAAGGACCTTCCTTTGCACAAAACCCATTTGATATACGCTTCTCTACGCAAGCTTTGTGCAGACAGACAGAATTCTAACACAACATCAAGAATAAAATAAAAAATAAGTAAAGTTCCACAGCAAGTAAGTTCACAGAAAACCAAATTTCAAAGCTTTCCTACTGAAAATTATGATCAGAAAACAACCAGACGATTGTTTAACAGAAAATTCATTTTGCATAAACTGAAATTTCGTAGTAGTTAGCTATCTACTTTAGAGAAAAAAAACAAGAACATAAGTCCCATTTTCGAATAACAAATCCACTGTCGAACCTCCATAGCGTCTACTAGACTCTTCTACTGGCTTCCCTCAACTACCAACATCCATCCCACAGTTTACGTCATATCTTATTTATACGTAAAATGTATTATTTCTGAGAGCAACAGCAAGGTATCTGAAGTAAAGCAATATCTGCTTTTAGCACAATACATACTGTAATATATTTTTCCAGCTATCTTATTTAAAGAACATTCAGTGGTTAGGCTCAAAAGGTTTTTGGATGCATGCTACTATGGTTTGCATTACAAACATCAAAGTTTGGCATCAAAGCCAAACAATGTGGGGAGCAATACTGAGCACAGTACTGTGAATGTGTTTATATGGGGAAGGGGACAGAGGGAGGAGAGAAGTGGCTGGAGGAGCAGTTGCTACTTCCATTCTCAGCTAACAGAATTTCTTCCATCTTCATCAGCGATGCTTGTCACTGGAAGAGCGTAACGTAGCCTCTGCAGTACAACAAATTTACTTATACCACTCACGTGTAAAAAAGGCATAAATAGAAGACTAATGAAAATCGGAACAACTGACACTGCTTTTATAGTCCCTTACCACGTAAATCACATAGATTTAAAAATTTATAATGACTTAAACCACAAGGGATGTTTAAAAGCATGGTATATGCAAGTCTTCAGGCAAATACTTACAGGAAGGTCGTCATTAGGTTTCAGTCAGAGAAGGCTAGAAGGGTGAGAGTTATGACTGTTCCTAAAGTGCAACAAAACTACTAAAATGTATACATGTATTTTCTCAAAATAAGATGGAAACCACTGCATTTATGCTGGAGTCCTGGCTTTGGGTTGACTTTTCAGTAATTGTCAGACAGGGACAGAAAGATATACATCCCAGTGAAATTTGCCATTGTTACAAATCACAAGAACAATGAGAGATTTACCTCAACCTTTTTCTTTGTGGACTACTTTTTAATTTTCTGAAAAAGAATTAGCCATGCTAGGTGCAAAAGAACGCAAGACTGCCACCAGTACCAGCCACCTGATCTGTCCCAGTATCTTTTAAAAGCACTGCATAACATCATTTTTGCTCTAAGCGTTTAAGAACAAATTCTTCTATATACAGTTCCATATACAAGAGTTTCTTGATACTTTTGACCACTGCTTCAAGAGAAACAGAAACAGGTGCAGAGTTACAAAAAGTTTATGATAACACAGCAAAAATATCTATTCAGTACTTAACAGCTGAACTACTGCTACTTTTCTGCAGATTATAACAGCAAGACAATGCTGCTATTTTGTAGCTTTATCTTTGTTTTTTCTTTTCACTAGGTGCACTGCTAGCCTATGCCAAGTTAAATCTGCATCTTCGTGAATGACTGATTTACAAGGTTCTAAATCTACCCTTTAGCAATAATTGCTGGGAGGAACAAAGCGATACTGAATGTCAAAACACTTTTACCTTATTTATTTACGAGTGCTGATAATGGCCTTATGCCACTGACCGTATCACAGCTTTTTAAATTAAGACGGATGAACTCTTAGATCACGGTTAACTCGGGCCTGTTGCCCACAAGGTGAAGAAGTGCTTTACAGCCAGGGTGTACTGAGCCGCACTGAAGAGTAAAACCATAAGCTCCCGATTAACACCCCGATGAGCAGGCTACCTACAGTATAAGCAGCTGCCCGTGCAGTGACCACGGCACGCTAAGCCTCCGGGAACCACTGGCTTCAAGGTGATGAGACCTTACCGTTAACTTCTGGAAGCCACTCACATTTATACTATCCGGCGTATTAAAATAACTGACAAACGCACCGCACCACATGAGATGGAAGCGTCTTTAACTCCCTGCCTCCTAATACCATCTCACCGCATTAGTGCCACACTGAGAGCCAGCTGGCGTTTTTTCAAACTTCCTGGAAGGTTTTATAGGATTTTTGTTTCAGGGAGTTGCTCGGTTTTAAAAGGCAAACGGGAATGTGCGTGGCAAGTTTAAAGGGGTAACGAGCTCAGCTCTGCTGCTCCTCGGCCCTTCCCCGGTTCCGCGGGGCAGGCGGCGCGGGGCCCTGCCGGGGGGGGGGGGGGGGCTGCTGCCGCCCCCGCCAGAGAAGCGGCCCGGAGCCCCCAGCCGCTCCCCAGCGCAGCCCCAGCGGCGGCGGCGCAGGCAGCACAAAGCGCCTCCTCCGCCCGCCGCTTTGTTCGCCGCGGGCCGCCGAGCCGAGCCCCTGCCGCGCTCCCCCGCCCCCCGGCCCTGCCTCTCCGGCCCCCTCGGCCGCCACCACCGCCGCTTCTCACCTTGGCTTTCCCAGCCTCCAGCTTCTTGAGCCGCTCCTCGTCCTCCATGGCGCCTGTGCGGGCAGAGCAGAGCGTTACCGGCGGCCGGAGGCGGGCCCACCCCGCCCCCGCGGCACAGCCCGGCGCGGCGCGCACACCCTCGCGCGCTCCTGCCGTCTCACAGCGACGGGCGCTGCCGTGGCGGAGCCACCGGCGCCGCCATCTTCCTCTCCACGTAAACACGCGGCCGCGGAAAGTGACGTGGCCGCCGCCTGCTCCTCCTCCAGCCGCCGCCGTCCCTTCCCGCTCCCTCCCTCCCGGCAGCCGGCCCCGCGCCCGCGGCAGGTGTGGCCGGCGCCGCCTGTGCCCCTGCCGCTGCCCCGACGGGCGCCGCGCCGAGCCCGGGCAGAGGCGGCAGGCGGCGCTGCCCCGGCCGCGGCCCCGCACCTGACGGACGCCTCCGGCGAGGGGCCTGAGGCGCTGCGGAGCCACCCGCGCCCGGCGCGGGCACGGCCGCGGCCTCCCCGCCGAGAGAGCGGGGGGCACCGGCAGGGACGGGCTGCTCGCGGCGGGAGGAACGGCGAGGGGCGGCCGCTCCCCCCGAAACAACGGCGTTGGCGAGGGGCCGGCGGTCCTGGGGCCCCTTCGTACAAAAACCCGAACGGACAGTAGCGGAGTTCGGGGGGGCTGCCGCATTGTGTCTTGCGCAGCCCGCCCTCTGCGGCTACAGTGCTGACCTCATGTAAGAGACGTTGAAATAGTTCTGTTAGAAATCACAGTAGGCCGTTTGGCACGTGGCAGTTAAATGCTAACACAATTTCTATACCTCATCAGTCAATAGAAGCAATATTCTGGGATTGCTTAATGTTATCGAGTGAACGTGTGCCTTGCAAGGCTAATAGGAAATTGCATTACATGTTTGTGACGTGCTTTTTCTTTCATTTCCCTGTGGGGTGAGTGTTACTGCTGTTGAGGTGATGGACGGCACTGATGCACACGTTCCTGGCGGCCCTTCTCTGTTGGTGTGCAGCAGCTGCATGTGAACAAGCACATTCCTTATTCTGCATTTGGAACCATTCCGCCGTATTAAACGTGAAATCCAAAACTGCATTTACGTCTCAGACTTGCCGATCTTTTTAACACAATTCACCTTTTCCACTAAATGTTTGTTTTTCAGTGTAAAATTTATGTACTGTATTTAATATATGTTCTTCCTTTGCTTTAATTTTCCAGCAAAGCCCAGATGCACCAAAAAAATGGCAACAGGAAAAACTATTTGCACAGTATTACTGACCAGGACCAAGAGGAAAAATACTAGGACTCCAAGCAGAAAAATTCCACACCCATATTACTGCCAAAGTAAACTAAACCTGTAATCTGAAATGAAATTTTTAAAGTTTTCCTCACTGCTCCTAAAAGAAAGTACACTTCACAGAAAAGTTTGAAATCATCTGTTGCTCAGTACATGTATTGTGTATTGCTGTATTTACAACATAATAGCCTACAAACTGCAGTAGAAAAGGAAATGAATGCCATTAATGTCAAAAGAAGATGATGCCATCCTATGGAAGGCAATAGTATACTTTGCTCTGTATTTGAAACAAGCACATGTTTCAGTTACAATTCTCGGGCCTCGCTATTGCATTGCAGGAAAAGCACGTTATAGAAAAAAAGCAAATGAAAATGAAATTAATAATTAAAGAAGAAATATTTTTATAGAAATAAAAATTGATTTGAGATCCTTTCTGGAAAACATGTTCTCAAGTTAGCAGAAGAAACACTTCACTCAGGCCCTTCACAGAGAATCCAAAGGCCCTGAGGAAAAAAATCACTTTTTCTGTGCAAATGAAATTCCTCTTGGCTGAAGGAGTCTAGTGTCACTGAACTAGCTGTTAGGTGTCAGTAAAATTTCACACGTGCATTATGTGATAGTAATTTCACCTTGATAGTAATTTCTTATCAGTAAACATCACATTTAAATGATAATTACAAACTCCTCAAATCCCATAATTAAATGGGTTCTTGAGTTAAAGCTAAGAACCAATGCGTCTAATTTTTCTCTCAGTTACGAGGCTTATATCCATGTAATTCTAATGGATTTCAGCTGAACACCTAATTCATGGCAATGAAAGTGAAAAAATCAGACAGACAAACTATAGAGTACTGTGGAAATTACTATTGCATAAAATATCCCAGAAGATAATATTTCTTTATTTTTTTGCAAAGGAACTGGGCTTTCTAAGAAAGAAAAAAATCAAATACAGTATGATTTCCTACTTCAGTTGTGTTAAATTCCTATTTTAAGAATTTATGCAAGGCTAGCTGACTGGAATTCAAAACTTGGTCAGGTTTCTATACTTTCAGGTATAGAAAGGCTTGCTTGCTTAACTCTCAGAAATGACCAATAATATTCACCTTCCTGAGCGTGGAAGACACTGTTGAAGAGTCTGGATTACAAATAATCAATATTTTGAAGTAACTTTCTAATGCTCATTGAAGGCACATAAATTAAACATGTGTAAGCTGCTTTCAGCAGTAGCATATGTGAAGTGAACCTGAGTTACTTGGTAGACTGTACATCTGATACTCTCTAAAATATGAATGACTACTGTTTTGGCCAAAGGTTATTTTTACAGAGAAATATATTTATTGTTGGAAATATTTGTAAATAACTACACTGAACTAACTGTGAATATCAAACCTAGTTTTTAGATGTGTTGCTCTGTAAACAAGGACGAAGGCCTCTTCACCTCTAGCGTTTTTCTGTAATGATGAAACTCTACCTCTTTCCTATCCCTTTTGTTTCCTTTATTCACTGTTCAGTGAAGGCATGTCTGGTGACTCAATGGACTGCAAAGTGGACTTCAGTGGATTGCAAAACCAAAAGATGAAGCTGAAGGACAACTTGTGACAGTCACTAATTTCTAGTTAGGGTACTCAAATTCTTTCACAATCCACGGAAGCCAGAATCAGAAAGGACTATCAGACCATAGCATGCTGCTGGTAGATCAGGTGTGTAAAAAGGGTGCAAAATTACAAAATATCAGAGGCCTAAACTGATAATACAATCTCTTACAGCAACAACTAAGGACCTCAGATACTCTCTGTTTTCAAGCATCATAATAATCAGCAATACCACTGAATAATGAGACTATCCAACTCTGCTTTATTTCATTCAATAACAACAACGAAGTAGTGAAATGGAAATCTCCCTCATGAACTACATGAGAGTCCCCGAACTAGTTCAAAATAAACAAACAAACAAGCTGTATCACATCAGTCAGATGTTTTCTTAATGCCGATACAATGACCATGCCAGTTTACGTGTCTTAAGAAAGCTAAAAGTGTATTTCCTCGTCAACGTGTGTATTGATTCACTGTAATGCAGTAGAGTAGTCCTCCTGGCAATGGATATGCAACCTCTGATAAAAATGCCTAACTGTTCTTTTGTGACACTAGATCTGATGTACAAAGCCTACCTGACAGGAAAATACATTGGATTTTAGTGAACGTTAAATTGATGGAGTGATGTGAAAATGAGAGACACCTCCATCTGAGAGGTGACTGTGCCAGAGGCATTATTTGATCAGGATCCCACTATGTTCAATGAAAGCAGATGCAGAGTTTTATTTACTGATAGTAAGACAGGGCCTCAGTGCTTACCTGTCATAGTGCTTATAACAAAAAAAAATCATTTGCCTCCATCTCAGTGTGAGATTGTACAAAGAATGTGAGGTTACCAATGACTAGCTTACCTCTGCCTCTGCACCAGCTCTGTCCCTTCCCATCTGCTCCACAGCTGCACTGAGCATGGCTGCAGCTGCTTTGTTGCTATGGTTGCAACAGGCAGGTGATTTAGGTTACATGTGTAAAGCTCATAATTTCAGAGACTCATTGTAGGTACTGCTGAGGGAGCGTTACAAAAGCAAATTAATTTGCTGTTAGCAAGTGCAACTCAATGCAAATTATGGGTAGAACTTGGCCAACTGTCTTTAGATATTATATCTATGTGTCATACAAGCATTTTATAAAAACTCTGCCACTTTTACCTCAGGGATTTTTCAAGTATGTTATTTGTCAGGACTACCTTATAAGGTGTTTTAGGAGCAGACAAGTGTTCTCTCCTTAAAAGCATGGCAGAACAAATGCCATTATAGTCTAGCGAGGCTTGGTGGTTAACAGGTAGGGGAAGTAGAGATGTAAGGAAAACTTTAGGATTTAAAGAGAAAATAGGGTATTTTTTCCTTTCAAGAATCAGTGGAGAAGCATGGCTATATGAAAAATTATCAAATGTGGCAATCAAGGTCTCAAGTGACAGCTCAAATTTCTATTTTTTTTAAACGAAAAAAGACATCTAAGGCCATGAAACAGCATGAGCACTGATTAAGAAAACAGAGTTCCAACGTACAGAGAACCAGTTACCAAAAAAGTAAAATTTGTATTAAACGGTATCTGCAGCTGTGAAGATAAACAAATTTGTATCAAACATCACAATCAATGCCCCACCAAACGGATAGTTTTAGTCACTACTCAGCATGTGTTTTGCTTTATAAATTAAAATAAATTTTATTGAATTTTGTTAGATCAGGTGGCAGTAGACATCAGACACTACCCACTTGCACGCATATATGCGATCCAGGCATTCACTCAATACTTGCACAAAAGTGAGCTTGCTAACATGCTTCAGTCACACACAGTCCTAAGTCCAACACAAAAGTGTTTTTTCCTGTTTCCAAACAAACCTTTTTTCTTCTGCTGAAAAGAGAGTAAAAACCTCATTAAAAAGTTGTAAAGCACAGACCTCTCGTGATATTACAGTAATACATACCTCCTGGAGATGCATGCCTTTGTTTTCCGAATCCTGGAGTTGTACAGCTTATACTTTGACAAATTGTAAGCTCCACATATCTTTTTTTTGGCATATTGGAGTCTATTCCTTATCTTTTATCTTTAGTGAAGACAAATACTGTAGTATTTGGTTGCTGCTTTGATGTAAGTAGAGTAGCTACAAAAAAGCAAGACTCTTCAAGTAAGAAGTTTTGTGAGATGAATAATTTATTCTGCAGGCATAATATTTCAGGGAAGGTAATTTAAGAAAGCTTGCAACCAATACGACTAATTATAAAGGATACAGAGAAGGCAGAGTTATTGAATGCTGCCTTTGCTTCCGTCTTCACTGCTAAGGCCAGTCCTGAGGAATTCCAGACCTTGGAGACAAGAGAGGAAGGCTGGAGAAAGGAAGACTCTCCCTTGGTTGAGGAGGATCAGGTTAGAGATCTTTTGTCCAAACTTGACATCCATAAATCCATGGGCCCCGATGGGATGCACCCACGAGTGCTGAGGGAGCTGGCGGATGTTATCGCTAGGCCACTCTCCATCATCTTGGAAAGGTCCTGGAGATCTGGAGAGGTGCCTGAGGACTGGAAGAAAGCCAATGTCACGCCAGTCTTCTAAAAGGGCAAGAAGGAGGAGCCAGGAAACTACAGGCCTGTCAGCCTCACCTCCATCCCTGGAAAGGTGATGGAACAGCTCCTCCTGAAGGTTATCACTAAGCATCTGGAGGACAAGAAGGTGATCAGGAGTAGTCAGCATGGATTCACAAAAGGGAAATCATGCTTGACCAATCAGGAAGATCAGGAAGAGTGGGCTAGATGAGTGGACGGTGAGGTGGATTGAGAACTAGCTGAATGGCCGAGCTCAGAGGGTTGTGGTGAATGGCGCAGAGTCAAGTTGGAGGCCTGTGGCTAGTGGTGTCCTCCAGGGGTCAGTCCTGGGGCCAGTCTTGTTCAACATATTCATCAATGACCTGGAGGAAGGCACAGAGTGCACCCTCAGCAGCAAGTTTGCTGATGATACTAAACTGGGGGGAGAGGCTAACACACCAGAAGGCTGTGCTGCCATTCAGAGGGACCTGGACAGGCTGGAGAGCTGGGCGGAGAGGAACCTCATGAAGTTCAACAAAGGCAAGTGCAAGGTCCTGCACCTAGGCAGGAATAATCCCCTGCACCAGTACAGGCTGGGGGTTGACCTGCTGGAAAGTAGCTCTGCAGAGAAGGACCTGGGAGTGCTGGTGGATAACAAGTTAAGCATGAGCCAGCAGTGTGCCCTTGTGGCCAAGAAGGCCAATGGTATCGTGGGGTGCCTTAGGCAGAGTGTTGCCAGCAGGTCGAGGGAGGTGATCCTGCCCCTCTCCTCAGCCCTGGGGAGGCCTCCCCTGGAGTACTGTGTCCAGTTCTGGGCTCCCCACTACAAGAGAGACATGGCACTCCTGGAGAGAGTCCAGCGGAGGGCTACCAAGATGATTAGAGGGCTGGAGCACCTCTCCTATGAAGAAAGACTGCAAGAGCTGGGCCTGTTCAGCCTGGAGAAGAGAAGATTGAGAGGGGATCTCATCAACGTGTACAAGTATCTGAAGGGGGAGTGTCAAGAGGATGAGGCCAGCCTCTTCTCTGTGGTGCCCAGCAACAGGACAAGAGGCAACGGGCAGAAACTGAACCACAGGAAGTTCCATCTGAACCTGAGACAAAACTTCTTCACTGTGAGGGTGACAGAGCATTGGAACAGGTTGTCCAGAGAGGTAGTGGAGTCTCCTTCCCTGGAGATATTCAAAACCTGTCTGGATGTGATCCTGGGCAATATGCTCTAGGTGACCCTGCTTGAACAGGGAGGTTGGACTAGATGATCTCCAGAGGTCCCATCCAACCTAAACGATTCTGTGATTCTGTGATTCTGTAATTAAGTGACACAGAAGCATCAAATTGACATTTGCTAATTGTGCTATGCACAGAAGTAATTTCTATCACAAATCAGTTATTTATATCACATATATGTAGCGCTACTACAGTACATTTCTGTTTCTGTGTAACTGAAGAGTAACAATTGTCCAGGTTTATATAGAGGTTCACAATACGATTCTCATTCCTGTTGCATGCGAAAGTGTATAAGCTACTTATTTTCCTCCTCCTCCTCCTTCTGTATTTTATATGTTCAAATATTACTCATGAAACTTCATTTAGCATGGAAAAATTTACAACTTTAACACAATATCCATGTGTTTCCCAATACAATGGGAACTACTAATTAACCCGTGTGAATACTAGCTTCTTTTCAGATTCATTCAGACTGCTGTGCTGACAGATCAGAATTTTCAGTACTTTTTTTTTTTTTAGAAATTCCATAATTTCTAATAGCATCTGAGATGAAGTGATCCATGGATCAGAACTGGCACTACAGTGAAAAAATCTGAAAAAAACAGGTTCCTAAAACTGTAATTATTTGAATAAAATATCCACGTCCTTTAGCACGTGCCTTTGGCCATGGCTTTTAGCCATGCCTTTTTTAGCATTATTTAAGCATTATTCCCTTTATTTAAGGGCAAAGGCTTGGCATTCCTGTTAATGCCGTACGCGCTAATAAGTACTATGAAATTCCTGGCGGTCAGCTTTGATCCTTACCGGGAAGTCTTGCTCTGTCACCTCGAACACCAGGTGCCCCAGATGCAGTGTCGGTTTAAGACTTCCAAAGACACCGCATCTCACTAACGCTGTAGCAAAAAGATTTGCTATTGAATTTCTGTGAAAACCATGGCACCCGTGGCAAGTTGAGCACGATTTTATTTTTTTTCTTGTTTGCATTTTTGGTTGTCGTTTGCGCAAGAAGAGCTGACTGTTGCCTGGCCACAGCAGCCGCGCTGGCCTGCCTACGCCCCTGCTCTGCTGCGACTGCAGCACTTGTCACCAAACTTCACTGTACTCTTTAAACAAGCGATTTTGTACCCGTTGCTGTAAACCTAACCGTTTAAAAATAAAATAACGTAATTTAAGTACAAGGAGGTGATAGCGTGCCACTTACTTCTGTACGTCGAGATCTTACCGTAAAGAGTTGCTGAAGCAGCGCACGTCGCCTGCTGGAGAAAGGGTACCGCTTCCTTGTGTAATTGCAACGGCAGGAATGCAGCGGACTCTTACCTTATGCTGCCATCTCCTGGCAGGTGGCTCAATTGCAAGTGAAAAGGTGAGTGAAGCGGGTCTGCTGGGTGGCAGCCCTGAAACCGAGCCTGGCGTCGCGTAATGGCGGCTGCTGCCTGCAGCTCTGCCCTGGTCGCTCTTGGCTGCGGCCGGGCTTCGCCAGCGCTCCCGTCACACGAGGTGTGTCGGACAGCCTCGTTTTATTTTAAGGAAAAACGAGAGAGTCCGCTGTTGTTGCTTCTGTAAGGAGAAGGCTGGCAGGCCCCGGGGTGGCTCTGGCCCTCCCTGTGACGGGGAGGGCGAGGCTTGAAACCGCCGCTCAGGGCCTGGGGATCATCCACGGCCAGAGCTGCGGTGTTTTTCTCATGTTTGGGGTATAGCTTAGCGAAGTAAAGCACTTATCAGACCATCAGAGTGTATACAGAGACAGGTAAAAGCCCAGGAAAGCTTGTTTTAGGGGAGAGGAAGGAAAACTTGTCATTTGGGATACAGGTTCTTTCTCTGGTCTCAGTGACAGGATTTCGGTGCTTTTCTGTTCCCCATACTTAGCATTTGGAGGAACAGGCTGTAACAATCCTGTAAAAATACAGCTGATCTTTAGCTAGGTTGTCATGAACAGGTGTTGTACCTCTGACCCCTGGATATAAAAAAAGTTTCGGACATAGGGAACTAAGCAATATCTGTTAACTAGAAAAATTGGGGGGGGGGGGGTTAACGGTGTTGGACTTTGCGGGTTGAAGGGTGAGAGCAGTGACAAAAAGGTTCCAGAATCTGGACTGTATTTGCTAAAAGAATAGTCTCAATCATCTTGATGCCAGATGTTAGATGACCTACTGTTCCTCATTTTATTTTTCAGGAAAGAACAGCAGCTTTTAAGGTCTGAACTGGTTTGGTACATGCTCTTCAGCAGCTTCCAATGTATTGTACTTGCTGTTCATGCAAAGCCAGAAAGTAGTTCAGGAAGACAAAAAATAAGGGGGAAGTATTTTGCCGAAAAGCAAAAGGGTGAGTGTACAGGAATAAAAAAGGCAAAGACTGTGCGATTAATAGTATAAAGCCAAACTGGAGCAACGTTGTGAGAAAAGGATCTATGATCCCAGAGAATATGGCCTATATTTACTGATGAATACCGTAACAGGAGTTACAAAATTGTTTAACTCTGTAAATGGAGAACTTACAACTTTACTTAGCTGTAGTTGTTAGAACTTTACTGAAATGTGCTGAGAGCTTACAAACATGAGTAGACCTCTTGACATTGTGCTCATTGATTAAAAAGTTGTAGCGGCTTTCATCAACAATCCAGGTAACATGCTCTAGCTTTTGAGAATTAGCATTTTTATTTTGGTGGTGGGTGGACAAGGATTGCTGTAGGTGTGACTCTGGCACTTAAAAAAAATTAGCGGGTTGTTTCCATGTACTTGAGGGGTTATCACTGGGCTGTTACTCTTAAGGCTTTTTAGTGTGAATTCACTTATGCTGCTTAACAATGTGAGATTCAGTGTCATGAATATTACTTGTAGCTATTTGAATTAGACCCAAGTTGATACCAATAGGAAAGAAGAGACTTCTGGGAAAAGTGAAGATATCTTATTTCTTTCTGCAGATGGCCTCAGATACTGCTTTGGTGGGAGCACTAACTTCTTGCCCCCCTCTCTGTCTTCTCTACAGTGCTGCAAGGGTTGCTTTCAATAAAGTAAACAGAAACTAGAGAGTGATTCAGCTTCCTCTAAACTAAACATCTACTGGACAGTCAGCTGGGTTGGACCCTAATTTCCTTTGACTGGTCTGACTAGATCTCCATTGACTAAAATAGGATTTTGGATACCTGTTTCATATGCAGATAGCTACACTTAGATTTCTGTACTGAGGTGTGGTAGTCGTGAGCTAAAGCTGTTCCCAGACTGATAGGACACTTATGGAAGAACTGGCCTCTAAGTGTTTCTATTGGTGTTACCTACTCCAGTGCCATTTTACCATTCAGGATTTGTATGTTTGCTCTTCTGCTCTTTAACAGCTCACCCACACCATAATGCTGGATTGAAAGTCCTTTTCCTTACATGAATGAGAAAGCCTTTCCAAATTATAAATATTTTCTCTAATTATTTCAAAATAAGGGATCAGACTTTAAGTGGTGCTATTTTTTACGTAAATTAAGTTGCTTTTTAAAACACAGGAAATTTGCCAGTAATTAATCCCAAGAGAGAGATCTGAATCCATTCTTCTATTCTGAAACCTATTTTTTGAAGATTGCCGTCTGAACATAGTCAGTAACTAGTTTTTGTGGAGTTCTTAAAAAAGAATGAAAAACTCAAATTTTGATGAATAAGACAAAGGTTCTATTCACTTCAGCAGGCTGTTTGTGTCACTGACTGAGAAAGCGTGCTGAGATTTAGGATTTCCAAACTGTTTTTTGACACTAGAAGAGTGACATCATTTCCCGAATTATGTAACCATGCTGGAAAATTTAAAACCTGGGATTTTTAAAGGACCAACTTTCTTTAAAAGTCCAAGAAATGACACATAGTGCTGAAACTTCTGTTGTAAATTCTAAGTAAAAAGTTGCTTTTAAACAGTGAAGAAGGACTCTGAAAAGCTGTGCTTTTTACAGCTCTGGAAATTTTCAACTTCTTGACACACTAAGATTTCATAAAATAGTTTATCTTTTACAAAATAAAATACATCATTTTTCTGTAGCCATGAAACAATATTATGACAAGTGATGTGGAAATTCTGTGAATCGGAACTAGGGTAGTGTGATACCTGAATTTACTGGAAAAAAGTCCTTTGGGGTGAGATTCTTGGGGGAAAACAGCTAGATACTGTCCTTCCAGGATGCCTTCTCCAACTGTTGCTTAGAAGGTATATATATGGGGAGTGTGTTGGGAGAAAACTTGTATGGGAAATTCTGGGTAGCCTTTTAGTTGTCATAATTTACCTGAATCTCAGGGCCCATGTGCATGAAGCCAAGTACTCTGAGGCTATAAGATCTTCCAGAATTGGAAAAGTGTAGTGCAGGGTTGAATTCGTATTGTTCCTTCTCCCAGGGCTGGAGATTCTATATTACATTTTTTATAAATGATGCTGTAAACCTTTATGTAACTTAATAGCTTCCTGACAAGATGAAACATCCTTATATTGTCCTTTTGAGTTTGAAGTGCGAATGCACTTTTTAACAGTTTGAGTGTACTAATATGTGGGATTTTTATAGCCATATCTTTTAAATAATTGCTTATCTTTTCTTATTTTGGGTAGACCTTTTTTCTCCTTAACCTGTATCTAGTTGAAGGAAACTTTTTTTGCACGTTCTTTGTTTCACATTCAGTTTGTGTGCTTAGTGGTTATGTTATGTGGCTTTTCTTTTTCCTTACCTCTGGATGAGGAGCCATGGAAGTACAGCAGCATGAGGGTATATACAGCTACTGATACCCATGATAGCCAGAGGATTGATGCACATGAAGATCATGTTGTTTCTCTAATACAAATGGTTTCTAGGTATTGGATTTTCAATGGGTGCTGTATTCAGACTAGCACCGTCTCACCGAGTAGTGATGGTGAAGAATCACATAAAAAGCAACCTGGCATGCAGCAGAGTAGATGTCAAAATGGTAAGACAAGAGTTGCTGGGTGTTCTAAAGAGGCTGATTACAAATAAATAAGGCCTGAAGCAATTTTGAAGGCTGAAGGCGCTAACAATCAGCTCATGACCACCAAATCTAACATTAACCATGGGTCATCATATGAGTCTCTTGAAAAACTTTGAGAAAAATATTGTGACAAATGATGTGGAAACTGTAAAGATTCTAGAACATATCCTTGAGTCCTTTCTTCATTCTGGTAATAACAGCAACATGGAGAAAAAAAAGAATACTATTTTTTGCTTTTTTGGATTTCTATATAAAGCTGAACAGAGCCACTTAGAAATACCGCAAGTATTTCTAAGCAGAGTAGAACTGAACAGGAGGATGACGGGCAGGTCATGAGTGTGGGAGGGTGTAAAGAGGATGGAGCTCAACTCTCCTAAGCGGTGCCCAGTGACAGGAGGAGAGTCAATGGACACAGAATGAAATACAGAAAATTCCATTTGCACATAAGAAAACACTTTACTGTGAAGGTGGTTGAACACTGGAATAAGTTGCCCAGAGAGGTTGTCTCATCTCCATTCTTGGAGCTATCCAAAGCCTGACTGGACATGGTCCTGCACAACTCGCTGTAGGTGACCCTGCTTGATCAGGGAGTTTAGACTGCATGATCTCCAGAGGACCCTTCCAGCCCCAGCTGTTCTCTCCTTTAGGCAGTGAAAATGAAACGGCTTTGTAAGGAAGGCCATTTCAAGAAGTGTCCTAGTCCTCTTATGGAGAAGAAAGTAAGTGACAGCTAGCATTGAGTTTCTCTAGATGTCTTTCAAAGAGAACAACTGAGAACTGTTGACTCTTCTCCCTAGTTGTGTGGCTGATATTTTAAACTTATCTAATGAGCTTGTCGAAAGCAGTCTTACAGATATCAAGGAAAAGCTGCATTTTCTTGATTGCATTGAAAGAGATGTGAAAAGACTTATTCATCACTGCCTGCAAGTTCTTTTCCTTTCATCCAGAGACTTTAATGATAAAAGAGATTGTCTCATATAGTTAGAAATCCACATTAAGCAAATAGCATAAACTCTTATATTCCATGTACAAGTACAATGAGTAGCTTGATCAAAGAACTGGGAAAACCTGATTATAACTCAAATTTATGGAACTGGCATTCTTACTTTAAATAAAAAGAGATTTGAAGCTAAGCTGAAAAAAATACATTTTGATTAATCAGATAAAGGTATTACTGAAGAGGAGAAAACCTATTATGTGAGAATTCCTCGGCCAGGTTTTGTAATAAAAAAAATTAAATGAATTAAAAATTAAAAAAGGGGTGATTTTTCTGTACTGTTTTGAAAAAGTTCCAAATGCTTTATTTTGCCTAAATAAACAGCTGTAAGTAAATGTTCTGTAATTCTCTTCAGGGACTCCAAGCAACTTCTCATGCTTGGCCTGTCAAATGTGAAGGTAGCAGATCTAAGAAATGTATTCATGCACTTGGCTGAGGATTCAAATGAAGTCAGTGGTGGCACATACTGTAACAAAAGACTGGAAGAGGTATAAGAAAAGCCCTGGAAGGTAAATTTTAACTATAAGGAGTGAAAAAAGAAGGAAGTATAGGTCATCTGATTATTCTAGCCATGAAAATTGGAGGGGGAAAATGTGAAGGAGAAAGGGAAATTTCGAGTTACGTTTGTTAGATCCTGGAGAACTGGAGAAACTTACTAGGTAGGGAGAAGACTTCTTTTAAATGAAGCAAGCTTGCTGGCATCGTTAATTACTAGGATTTGAGGAAAAATATGTAAATTATTTGGGATAAAAATAATTGAGACTATTCATAGAATCACAGAATCACAGAATGGTTGAGGTTGGAAAGGACCGTGGGTGATCATCTAGTCCAATCTCCTTGCTCAAGCAGGGTCACCTAGCACATTGCCCATTCAGATGAATTGTTTGTCATAGTAAGACCTTTCTGTTAGGAACTGCTGAAATCCTTTTTGGGACTATTTGCAAAATTTGGTCATATCACTGGAGTTTTGTTTTAGTGATCTTGTCATAGATGACTGAAATACAGAAGCCTGTGTTTCTGATGAATACTTTGAAAAATCTGCTAATGTGAAGTACTGGCGTGGTTGTTCAAAACAGAATGTGGAAACTTCTGCATTAGAATCTGGATTAAACCTAATGTAAATAATGTGGGCCTAATAGGAGGGGCAGTTTAGCCCGCAGTAGGCAGTTCAGGGATGTGTCATAACGGTATTGTCTGGAGCCCCACTGGCCTGAGGGTAGTTTCATTAATTGTTACAGAAGAGTCTTGGCTGGAGATAAAACTAGATTGTTAGATACTTTATGGAGGTCCCTCTACAAGAAAAAGTAAGGTGACTCCTGTAAATTATTAAAAAGGGGTATTTTTTTTCAGATGCATTTTTTCTGACTGCTAAATTACATCATCTTTAGATAGATATATATACACAAACTTGTCCTTTGATCACACAATTGCTCTTTTCGCTTTAGCTGGGTAAAAGTAAGTTTCCATTATTTTGTTTCCTACCGCTTTTTAGTGTGTAGTCTAAAAATATCTGTCTTTGGTCAGAAATCTAGGCAGAATTTAACCTGATAACTTGTGTGTATGCAAGATTATCTGTATATGTTTATTACTGAATATTTAGTATTTCTAGAAGTAATTTTAATTTCTAGTTCATAAGAAAGGCATTGTCCTATGTTACTTTTCTTCCACGTTGTATTTTTGTAACTATTTTCCCTTGTTAGGAATGTCTGTGGGAAGTGCCAGGAAGGCTTGATCCTGACTCCTGTAAGGCACAAACGTTGGTGGAGGTTGCTTTTGTCTTTTAGCCAGAGTCTTAGTTTCCTTTTTGTCTTAACTTTGCTCCAACAGCTGTTACGATTAGAAGAGGAGCCCCTTTTTACAGCAGGAAATCAGAACGCAAAAAAAGGAGTTTTTATTGTCTAACTATTACTATTTAAAGGAACCGGTGATATACGAAAGAAAAATGGACCCACATCCCCCCTGAAAGAACAAGTATTGCCTATTTTTAAAATCCAAGGTAATTTATTTGCAGTATGATTTATAATTAAGTTAAGAAGGGCCTCCAAAAGTTGAAAGAAATAGTTTTATTTCTCTTAGTGTTATAACTGAACAGGTTGAGATCTTTGAGATTTGTAGTAATTGTGTGAAGATGTACTGTCCAATTCAGCATTTTTTGTGCAATACTTTTGTTTTTCTTTGTGGTGAACCCATGAAAGTTACTAAGATAAGTTAGTATATGCTGCACATTTCAGGTGGTGTAAAATAGTAAGTGCAATAGCTTTAATAACTACCATATATTAATGGTTGAAAACAGATATTCCAAAATGTCAAGCGCATATGTATTCCTTGGCTCTGAGAGAAACTGAAGTAAATGCTGCTTTTATAGAGTTTCTCTGACTGCCAACAGAAGAATTGTAACACATTTATAGGGAGCAAAAATTGGAATAAAACATGCCAGAGTGGAACTGTGGTTACTTCCTTTTTACCAATCAGAGAGAATTAATATAATAAATCATTAGGACAATAAATGGAGAGCTGTTTGAAAGAGGGTTAGTTATAAAAAAGATATAATTTAATTAATTACAAATAATGACGAGTTTGTATATAATTTACCCCGATCCAGAATTTCCATTAAGCAATATGTATTTTCTTCCTATTCAGATGATAAAGAAGGTAAAACAAAAACTCCTAACTTCTTTTTTATTAGTTTATATGCGAAAGCAGGAATTTTATGATGGCAAAGTACAGCAATAGTAGTTGTTAAATGTAAAAATGACTGACCATTAATTACTAGAAAGGGTAAAGCTCACTTATATTTGAAGATTAGCAGTAGATCAGAGGATGGAATCCTTTGGGAAATAATTAAAGTGATGTCCTATTCCGACTAATTACTGTACATATGGAGTACACAGTATGTTTCAAAGCAGTCATGACCTTTCTTGGTAAGAAAAGATCACTAATAGATGCTTTTGATTATAAATTCAGACATTTATGTATCTCTGTAGATACGCATGCATCCTGCATTACTTTCGTCATCCTGATAATATGACTGTGTTTCGAGACGATCTGTGAATGAAGTCCAGATATTGACAAAATGGAGAGTTCAGTGTAGGGCCACTGAGATGTTTGTGGAACTGGAGCACGTGACAGATGAGGAGACACTAAGAGAACAGGGTTTGTTTAGCCTGAAGAAGGAAAGGCTAAGGCATGGGAGATCTAGCTAATAGCAATCTTCCAGTACCTAAAGAGTGGTCACAGGGAAGATGGAGCCTGAAGATACTGTATTTTCAAAATTCCCAATCTTTCCTGTCAAAATCAATAGGAATTTTACTAGTAAAGTTTTTTACTTACTAGTAAGGTTTTCTTAGTTTCTATCAGAAGTGTTGAATAGTGGATGCTACCTCCTGGCTGTTTTCTCTTCTTCTGCTGTATTTTTTCGTCATAGAACCTTCTCATGAAATTTCTAAATGTGAAAAGAAACCTCTCCTGAAAAATAAAAACTCTTCTAAAAAGCAATCATCCTACCCTTTCCTTACTCTCTTCTCCACTTATGTGCACTTATGTATAAAGTCTTCAAGACTGAAGATGGATGACAGCCGTTTTAAGGACTGGAGCAAACCATGGCAATATGTTGCTGGCACATTTGAGGAAAAGATGTTGTGATGTAGGAGGAAGATTCCAAGGGAGCAGGAATTGTATGGTTGTTAAAGAAGCTGCAACCTACCTGATGAGAAGGATAGGTGTAGGCTCAATTTGTTAAGCCCAGTTTGTCTCCAACTCATGAAGAGGATCAGAAAGTGTACAAAAACTCTTCTTTTGTTGCAGAATGCTTTGCCCATCTTATATCCAGGAAGAACAAAACTAAGCAGCTAGAGTTGGTAAGTGGTAGAGTTCCCTTTCTATTTAGAAGGAGTTTCAGGAGGGAGTTAAGTTCTTGTCATGGTTGCTGAAGCAAAGAGATTTGAAAAGAACATTTGGACTTTGAGACAATTCAGAGCAAAAGCCTATACACGTAGCCATTGCTGTAAGAAGATGAGAAAAGAGTCCTTGAAAAAGCAACTATCCTGAATTTCCACGGGCAAGTAGATGCAGGATCGGCTTCTCCCAGCCACAGTCTGAAATCAAAAATGTTGAGAGATCCCCAAGACAAGAAAGTGCTATGTTTCATGTACATATCATTTTTTTTTTAGTAATTCCTTTCCGACAGCAAAACGCTTGAAAGAGAGTTTGGTAGAGTACTGATCTTTTTCTGGGCTGGTGAGAGAAGTTCATCAGCCAACATTTTGTCATCTCCACTTACTATTTGACAGAGATCTTTCCTACTGTGAAAGGTCAGTAACAAAATACTCTCTAACAAGTATGGTGGCTTGGCTGGATTGGCCTTTGCAAGATAGAAATCCTTATTAGATTGTAAGAGTTACCAAAGTGCTTGATATATTCCAGACCTTCACTTTCACTAGCAGAGATGTTGGAAGCTCTAGGGTCATTGTGTGTGACATCTATATGGAAGCTGCCCCTAAAAACAGAAGTCTTTCCAATATGTTGAGCCAAAAACTAAAAAAAAATCCTAAGCGGGAGATACTCTTTTGCTGCTGTGTTTGTTTGAATACCCCTAGTGAGGTTCCGTGAACTTACTTATGTAGGTTCATACTCCTTGTGCATATTGACCACTTCTAAATAAACAAAACTGCACACCCATTAGCTAATGGTGAAAAAGTGCTGTTGCAGAAGAGATATTTTTAGACCTTGGAGAACAGCTGAAATAAAGCAAATTATCCAAGTGGCATAGAACGTAAGTTGCCTAGTCTGTGGGTTTTTCAAGAACTGTATACAGCATACGGTTAGGTTTAATCATGAAGAAGAACTACATAGTTCCTGGAAAAGAGTAACACACATTTGGTCTAGACCAGCCATTCTGTATCTCACAGAAAAAGTCATTTGCAGCTGGAACAGACAGACAGATGTGGGTTGGCACAGAGCTCCCAGAGCTAATTACATTAGAATTTATAGTCTGTATGAACTTTTAGTAGTATTCTTAGAAAGAAATTTCACTCAACAGAAATAAGAATCCCGTTCTTTCCTCTGTGATGGAATATAAACATCATTGAGGTATTAAGGGTTGATAAGTTTAGAGAGGATGATGACCTTAATGTCCTACCAGAGTTATGCACTTTGAGGGAATCAGCTGAGGACAAAAACACCTGTTATAGTTTGGTTGCTTCTTTGAACTCTGTGTCCTAGCTTTCAGTATACTTTAGACATCAGCCTGGGCTGGTCTCAGGACTTACTTCTTTTTCTTCAAATTTTCTTCATTATTTACTAAGCCTCTGATATTCCTGATGCACTGGAGCCCAGTAATAGACGTAATTAGAAAGATTATCATCTGTCTTATGCCAAAAGTGGAGACAGTACACTTGGCTTAATAAATGACACTGCACAGTGGGAGGTCATGTCTGAACTAATCAAGAGTAGGTGCTACGTAATTGTCTTAATGCTGAAGAGACTCCCAGTAGAGGGCACGTTCTTCATAGAAAGTGTTTGTCTTAAAAGATGTTAAGCTTTATATATTTCTCTAAAGTAGAATAATGCGAGTGAATTATACTATAGGCAGCGTTCACAGTTGAATATGGTTAGCAAAAAAAGCAAACTATCCAAGATCAGACAAACCTGTTAACTGAAAGCATGCTCTTTATGAGCACAGAGACAAGGTACTAAACAGGCATTATTATAGCAGATGCTGCACTTGAGTTTTAAACTTTTGAACTGAAGTTTGAGGGGTGCTGAGTGATCCAGTTCCTCTGGCAGTCCAGGCCTTCTGTGCAGTGTTCACATGTGGGAAGTGTGCAGACATGAGCTGTAGGGCTAAAAATCCTCTCTGCTACTAGAAGATCCTTGGTATAAGGTTCAGCCGTTCAGAAAGGTCCAGGTTACTGTTCTGAGAGGCACAAGTGGAGACAAAGCCTTTTGCTTAAGTGATTCTCTCAGAAAGGAAACAATAATTTCATTTCGTTTTTCTTCCTTCTCCTCACATTAGAAAGATCAATGAAAGCCTGATGTGGTAGCTGGTCAGGTAACAACTTTTCTCCGTTTCACCAAATAATAGATGTGCGGAGCACATCATAGCCACTGCTGTAAGAAGTTGAGAAGAGAATCCTTGTAAAAGAGCCTCAAGTAGAGCTGGCCAACTGAAAACTTATTACTTGCAAATAAGTTTTGGAAAAGAATGAGACCCTAGATATGATAGAGTTTCCTTTTTTGTGACAGGTCCTTGAAAAAGCAGTAGCAGCAACAGAAGAGATCCAGATCTCACTTCCTTTAAAGAGCCTGCCTTCAAATTGCTGTCCAAAGGAACAGGTTCTAGATGAGCTGAGATACTGGCAGCCAGGGCAAAACAAGCAAAAGGCTCTATTCAGTTGCTCCTGCCACAGATGACTAAAAGTATGAGGGTCACAGGAATTCCAAATGTTTCATGTTGGAAAGCCGAAACATTGACACCTGAATCCTATGTTTACAGTGTGTTTTTAAAGACTTAGTTATTCGTACTGCTTTTTTGAGATGAAGGGGAGCAGAGAAAGTAATGTTAAAAGCCTCACAATGATTCCTTTGTATATAAAGTCAAAAAGAAATTTTAAAACTTTATTTGGCAGTCAAAATAAAAAATGCTTTAGGCTTCCAATGCCCTGAGACATTTATTTTGGTGTATTCCGTATACTTCCTTAAAAATTATTTGCTTTTAAAATGTTGTTTCACTTAGAAGAAACCCAGGACAGGAGGAGAATTGCCACCAGCTGGAGTTCTATTTGAGCTGTGCAATAAGCCACATACTATTATTTTACCTTCTTGGAGCTCACTGCTGACAGGTTTAATCAAATTGTGTAAGTTTTCGTGACTTCCAAGCGAGAGATGAAATCTTTAGCCAAGAGCGTTGCATGTATACTTCGTTAGAAAGACTCATGCTGATTCTAATTTTTAATATAATTTCCTAAACAGGGCACGTATTTCACAAAGACAGGACCACTGTCCCAAAGAATTTACAACCCGAATTGACTCAGTATGACCCAGAATACTAGGGGAACAAGCACTTGTGAGAGAATGGGATGACAAAGTAATGCATTTGTCAATGATAAAAGATGAGATTCCTGTTGAGCTTCCCTCTCCTGTTAAGCTTCTAAAATGCACACTTAGAAAATACAGAGAACACTGTGGATGCTTTTAGCCTAGGTGTTGTAGAAGAAGGAATTTTGAAGACTAGCTTGAGGCAAAACGTACCAGTGTGACAGACCAGGGTATTGTTAGTTTTTCATATGCAAGGAGGAGACATTTGTAGTCCCCTGCCCATTAAATAGCAACAGTACAAGTCTGTTCCTAATACAGGCTGGAGCAGCTCAGCTGGCTTTTGTGGCACAGCAAGCATAAGTAAGCCAGTGTGGCTCAATATTGCAATTGCCATTATTAACAAAGAAATTAATGGCAGATTTTTTGAATGTTAATGTATAATAAAATTACCAGTTCTTTAATCTCCTTAGAGGTAAAACTTTCCCTGAACTCTTGAGAAACAGCAGTGCATGTTTTAGTCACTCTCTAGGCTCCACGTGGAGCTCCTTGTAGGCTCCTGGTTTACAGTCTTAAAAATCGTTTCCCTGATTTCCTGTTTCTCTGCTCTCCCTTCACTTGCGCAGACCACCAGACTACACCCACTATCACATCTGAGGGCATTTCTTGAGATGTGGTTTCTGCAGTTTGGCTCTGCTTTTTCTCATTGGCAGCAAGCTCTTTTTCTGCCATCAGGTTTCTGAATGAATTCCCTTGGCTCAACTTCCTTCCTGACTGTTCAGCTGTTTTCTTGAAAATAAGATGGAATGATAGCTCCTGGTTAACAGCTGGGTCCATCTTACATTTAGAGCTCTTTTCATTTTCAAGCAAAAAAAAAAATTTTCAGTGGTTTTGCAACCACACAGCAGCAGATTAAGTTCCCTCTTTTTTTTTTTACCAAGGGAAACTTTGAGTCCAAAAAATCATACTTTGAATATTATTGATCATGATTCAATAAACTGTGATTTGAAACTACATATTTACAATTTTTTCCATGAAATCCTCCGGTAGAAACCAGATATTTGGAATTTCTTCTGCTAATTTGGATGATATTGATATGACAAGTTGATCACATGCTAGTTGTTTTATTTTGAGCTGTCTGGGGCTCGGAACTAAACAGTGAGAGAGAGACTCAGAATTGTAGTTATTTAAAAAATTAGCAAGGAAAGTTCCATAGACTTCCTCTATGGATCCTGAGGAAGCTTTCTACTGTCATGGCACAGGACAGCCATTCTTTACACATACCTGCTGGCTTGAAAAGGTGAGTGATTGAAAAGGCACCTTTTTCTCTTTACTATGTTTTATCTCATCTCCTGCATTTTATGATATGCATAGCTTAGTCAAGCTCTGGGTTCTGGTTCCATTATCTAACTGTGCATTGAAGCTTGGACTCCCATCAAACTTAAGAGTTTAAGGTTTTCTATAATGACATGCATCCTATCTTTGGCAGTAGCTAGTTTACCATGTATGATTGTGTTAGACAGTTCTGAAATAACTTGGTCAAAGTTGCTTGCAAACTTTCTAGTTTGATGGCCAGATTATTATGGATTGCATTATGCCCTTTATGACCAGCTGAGATAATTTCTAAAATAGTTCATTCTGTCTAGCGTTACTGGAAGATCTCATGCTTCTCTTACTGTTTTGAAATAAACTGGAGACTGCCTCCTAGCAAAATGACAACACACTGGTATAAGTCCTTTTTTTTCCCTAGTATTTTGTTTCATTGTGAATGGCTTATTCTTTATAACAGCTATAAATTACAAATAATGTACTACAAAAGCACAGCAAACTATTTATAACCTTTTACTAGGCACAAGTAAATATATCACCAATTTGTGCATACAGAGCTGTTGTGTATCCAGCCTCGACCCCTGCATACCCCTTGCTCCTGAGTCCCTTGTGCAAGTCCAGACCTATTCCTACAGGCATCCTCACCATGCTCATTCTTGTGTCTTCTGCTGAGCTCTTCTCTGGCTCTCTCCTCTGTTCTGTATTAATTCATTCCCTTTGCATAACTGTGAGAACAGATGGGAGAAGGGGAAGAAAGAGCAGTTCTGTTGAACTCTCTCGTAGTAAGGAACATTTTCTTCAGACAGAAAGAAATCTCTTTGAAATGGGCAGGAGGAGCTTCCTGATGTGCTATTTGTAAAAAGAACGGGCAAATCAAAATCAGTCCTTTGTTTGGGTCTCCTCAATGCGGTTTTATGGAAAACAGCTCGTCCTGGTCATTTCAGACTGAAGGAGAAAGGTAGGTTTGGTTAGTTCCCCAGGGAAAGAATTAAGGAGATCGAATGATTGAGTTACTACCAGAAAACAAAAGGAGGAGGGAAAGCAAGAACACCATTTTACCTGCAATATGAGCCTTTAAGTTAAGGAAGCTGTGCTATGATACATCATGATAAATAGAAAGCACAGATCATTTTTGGAGTAGTCTGGAGTAGACTGGTTAGTCTTAATTTTGCATAAGGATGGCAGGCGGCTTTCGTAAAAGAAATTTAGTCCAAGGAAGCAAACTTGAGAATAGATGATTTCTTAGGATTGGATAGGGCATATAGTCAAAGCTGGTGAGGCTGTTTGGAAGGATCGGGAACACATCAAACAATACTGAACAGCAGTTGCACCAAATATAAATAAATAGCCAATTTACTGCTCTCCTGAACAGCAGATTTTTGTGAACTTCCAGAAGATTTGCATTTAATCTTAAAAATGTGGTCCTTCAATAAGCACATGTGAAGATGATATAATTAATTCACCAGCATTTTTTAAGTCTGCAAAAGGGTAAAACTCAACACACAAACTATAGCAGTTTTTGATGGTTGACATTTTCTGTGAATAGTTTTACTTGTTTATGACCTCTAGACTTTGTTCGGTTAGGGTACAATTTTCCATTCTGGGCATCTACTTTAGTTTTTTTGGTTGTTGTTTTTTTGTTTTTTTTTTAAAGCGTTTCTTTTTAATTTAAGCCAAAACAGCTCACCCGTTTTGAGAAAAAGAGAAGAAAATTGCATAGTTTCACTTACGTTAAAGGTTCTGGTGGCCTTTCTTTGAGCAGCTCTGTCATCCCAATGCCTAGTTCATACATTTGATCTCTGATGGAGCTTTTGAGTCTTTGTTGCTTTGAAATGTGTTTTATTCGATGAGGGTGAGATCTCTGACAAAATGAAGACGGCTACACTGGAGGTGTCTACATCTGAGCTTGTTAAATTGGGCCCTTTTTATTGTGCATGGCGATAGAGTCAATATAGCCTGGGTGCAGTTCATCTCACCTTGAAGTAGGTGTCTAATAGGAGGTGTCTGATAAAGATCTCCAGAAACAACGTATTTCTCTCCACTGAGAGTAGGGAGATGATTCTTAATGGAAACCATGGTCTGTAATTGCTTGAAGATTGACTCAATATTTTGTCCTCACAGTATCCTACTTAACACATCTTAGGGCTGACTGAGCTGTGTAAATACAATCCCCCTAGAGCAACTGAACATACTTGCTATTACTGAGCGTGTGTATCGCTTGCATGTTCCTGCAGTAAAACTGAACATTCTCCAGCTGAAGGAAGGGTATCAGCTCTGAAAAAGAGAGAACACCCGTCTCTGCCCTGCTCTTGGTAATTTCAAGGAGTGAAGGAGTGTGGAACTGTGATGAGTGATTTTTTTTTTTTTTCAACTGATGTGAATATGTTGCAACCATGGTGCTGATATGATGAGTGTTCCCGGGGATTGGGAAATGAGCAGAAGGACCCAGTGAAGGGTGAAATCCCCCAGACACAGGTCTCAAATCAGATTATTTGAGGAGTAAGAAGTGAGAGAAGTAAGAAGGAATGATCTCCAACTTTATTTCCAACCCTTGGAGCGACTGCAACTTCTTCTAGCCCTTCCAGTTTAACAAAAATTAGAGATATGAGTGATACTAGTTTAACTGTGGAAGAGGTGACAAAAAATACTTGGGAGAAAGAGTAAATTGGGAGCATTACATATCCTCACCATCTTCTGCTCTCTGGGCTCTCTGAATGTCTGTCCCCTCTGTTTTCTTTTTGTTTCTGTCCTAGTCACTTTCCTTAAAGTCTTCAGGAGAGAGAAATGAGACTGTTTGATAAGGACTCAGTCAGAGCTTGGGAGAACTGACGTGTTCATGGGAGGTGGGCAGAGGTGAAATGCAGACTGGGGACCATAAACTGTGAAGGGACCCAGGAAAGGCCATGAAGGATTGGGAGCCAAGTGAGAAGGGAGACTGGGACAAGGACTATGTGGTTCTCAAGGAGACAGAGATGGACATTGGGGTGGCGCTGTGTAAGGAGACGAGAACTGAGGTAACAAGTTCTTGATCTGTATTTAGTTTGCTTTTCAATAGGGGAAAATAGTATCAGATTATACTGATAAAAGTTTGAAACATAATGTGTTTATGCTAAAGGACTGAATCAGGTTCCCTAAAGAATTTTAATTTCCACATTTCCTAGCTTCTCAGTGTTTGACTAGGCACCTTTAAGACTGATTTTTTGGCATAGCTTTTTGCGCACAATTCAGAAGTAAGTTCCACAGCTGTGCTTGGGAAATACAGTAGAATACACTCTCGATTATTATTTGATACTGAAAAATCAGAGTTTAAGATGTCTTAAATTTTATTTCTATTAAAAAAAACTTCCATCATTTAATTAAAATAAATATGCATTCCTTTTCATAAGGATAGTCTGTATATAACTGGCCTTTCTGCTGCTTGCAGCTAGAGGGGGTGTGTGCAACACTAAAATTCAATCTGAACACCATCTCTGAATGACAAAATGCAGTGAGAAGCTAAATTAAAAGTCCAACAGTGTATTTAATATATATCTACACAGAAATACTATGTCTTCTTTAGGTAAAAACATGGTATGCTGTAATTTCTGACGATTCAGTTAATAAGATGTAACTTAAATTTGTTTTAATGACTATTAAATGATTTTACAACTTCACTGCAGCCTTCATATCCATCAGGAGTTATAACTAAACTATGGTATTATGTTTCCAAGGCATCGTCTGTGCCTTTAAACATGGAGGGTTACGTATGAAATCTGGAGGGGGTGGCAAGAAGGGAGCATTGTTTCATAAAGTAAATGAATCAATTGAGGGAAAAGAGAGTATTTTTGTCTTTTTCCTTAAATATTTACCTTCAAGCCCACTTAATGAGGGTAATCGCTGGATCGTTGGTCTTGTTGGTTTCCTGCTCAATTGTTAAGCAGTTTTTAACTGCGTTTTTCTTTTTTTCCTTAAACCATGGGCAGCTGAGCCCTCATCTGTGTATTCTGTCATTTAGTTCATAACCACATGACTATGAGAGCATGGCAAGGTTATTGAAAATAAAATGCTTTCTAATCACAGAACCATGGCAGCTAAAGGAAAGCAAAAATTAGATACTTTTAAAAAAAAGACTATGTAGATACAGCTGAAGTGTTTAACCTTGCAAAGTTGTATAGATCCATAGATTTTAGATCTAGAAGATACAGAGCCATCAATTTTATATCAGTTATGCCCTGCTAAATCATACGAAATCTGTATTACTTACAAATAGAATTCCATCCAGTGATTCCTTTGTCAACCCAAGTAACTTTGCAGCAGAAGTAACTACCCATGGGGAATTAAGGAATGGAAAGAGTACTTGATTACCTTAAGCTGCGATGGAAATCTGTGGCAGAGCTTGTAGTTGAATCTAGGTCTCTTGAATCACTCACCAGTTCTATACAAAACAGTCCTTTTTCTCTAAACTTTAACACAATAAAGCACTGTCTTTTGTCACTGAACATTTTAGCTGCATAAAGGTCGTTGGCAAACCGTGTTAAACATTCTTACTACTTCACTAGGATCCAGTAGAAAAGTTGTGGAGTTGCAGAGTGCCACAGAACTGGTTGATCACAATATCTATACTGATTTGGGCTGGGGTTTGGAAGGCTCCTGCGGTACTGTCTGTGGAAGATGCCCTGTAGCCATTTTGCTGCATATTTTTGTTCTTGCTGTATAGCTGTTATAACCGTAAACCATTGACATTTTTTCTACTGTCTTTCATTGTACTTTGCATTTTACAAGTGTGGTATGGATGCTTATATGCTGTATCAGCATTCCAGTTACATTGATGAAAGATGGTTATAAAATATTCTTTTACTTTCAGGGAGAATGAGACAAGAAAAGGTTACATAATCTGCTTGGAGCAATTGTAACCTAGTGATTTAGGCATGGATCTGTGTGACAAGAGACCTGTATTTCAGGCACACCTTTATCTGTCTTGCTGTGTGACTTTAATCAGTAATCATTTGCCCTATGTTTTTTTTCCCCTCCTAGGAGGTAGTTCCACGAATGACTTATGTGTGATGGTGCACAGTGTTTTGTCCTATGATCAGTCCAACAGACCATACTCCTAAATGCTTTGCAAAGGAGATTTTATCTAACGAAAAGCTACACTGTTTTCTCAGACAAGGTAGGAGGGTTGTGATATTGAATGTTACGCACCCTGTACTGTAGTGCCGGGGGATCTGTGTATAACATGCAGAGGGCCTCTGGTTGACTGTGTCATGGCTTTGGTGGAGTTTAGAGCAGTAGTTAAATGTATGTCAGCCTGAGTTGCTGCAAAAATATCTTGACCATGTATTTCTCTTCTTGTCCTGATGAATCTGTGCAATAGACAATGATAAAGGGCACACTGGTCTAGGGGAAGGTGATGACAGAAGAACTAGGACTGCTAATTTGACCTCAACTCAGGCATTCTTCGCAGTAATAGGCTTCTCTGCTGGCCACACTGACCTGCTGTCCAATCTTGGGCTTCCTGAGCAAGCCAAAGGTCTGTGCTCCCAAGAGGATCAAGTCGATCATGCATATCGTGTTTAAATACAAGGTATATTCTGTTCCAGTGTTTTCAGACATTAGGGTTGAACATCTGGATTTATTAATGAAGCATGGCTCTTTCTCTTCTACATGCTGATGTAGCAGGGAACTAATTACACTGTAAACTGATAAAGGCTTTTTTCATTTCACAGAAATGGGCTGACAATGCCTAGCATTGGCTTAGTCTCTTATGCACAGTGCTGGAGAGAATGTCAGGCAGGACTCAGTGATTGCCCTCTGTGCACCCTTCTGTTTTGCATAGCCCATTATACCTTGGACATAAATAAGGTATAATAAACATTCCTTATGTCCCTTTTTGGCATTAAAGGTGTTTTCTGATATTTCTTCTTGAATCTAAACAGTGAAACAAGCATTATTCCTCCAATCAACAAGAAATAGTAAAGATTTAAAACTACTATATGGAAAAAAACTAAATCTGGCACCTACTGCACCTTTTATTCACCTCTCAGTAGGCTGGGAAGCAGCTCCCTGCTTCTCATGAAGGAGAACTTGCAGAGAGGGAGGATTGCTCATGCGAGTAGCTCTCCCTGATGAAAAATGGAAAGCAAGGATTGTCTTCAGAAGTCTATGAAGGTTCAGTTAAGGTAAAATATAAGGTGTATGATCAAAGGACTAAAAAATACACAAATCCAAATGAAGGTCTGATTGCATGACAGATACTCTGTTCAGCCTTTACCAAGAGACATGAGAGCACCAGACTGAGGATACCTATCCCATAGTTCCCTTTAGGAAGATGAAGAGCACATCTGCTTCCTTTTGTCAAGGCACATATTTCTCAGGCTGTTGATGGATTAGGTTAGCATCAGTTAGACACAGACTGCGTGGTATATATCTTTTCATCATCTTGAAGCTTTTTTTTTTTTCTTTTAAGAGTGGGAAGAGCTCTGAGAGGAAAAAGTTGAACAAAGTATTTATCCCCCAAAAGTTGTATTTAGTTTTGCCTGGAAAAATCAAGAAAGGCTTATTTTGAGTTATCTTCAGACAGTTTTCCCAGTCTGTTTTACAGTAGTGGCAGTGAACTGGAAGGTAGATCATTGTTGAACTTTACTGATTTTAGCCTCTAATTTGTAGACCTAGGGCCTATATCCTTATCTGGTATAGGACTCCCAACAGAACTTTTAGTTTAAATGAAGCACTGCAGTAACTCTATATGTATGAAGAGTAAAGGGCTGAGGACAGAATTGGGAGCCACAGAGTCTTCAGTTTTTCCTGGTTTTAATTCTTTTTATTTTTCTGTGCTTCTGTGTAGGAAGAAACTGGGGCTATTTCCAATCATTCCCCTTCCAACCATTTGTTTTAGGACAGCCATAGGGCTGTTCTAAACTGAATTGCTTCCTAATTATCCTTAAAAGACCATTTTGCTCATGGTAATGAAGATAATGGATCAAACAGAAGTTGCTGAAAGAGTAACTAAAGTTCACTGTGTTTTGACCCCCTACGCCTCCCAACCCCCATCCTTCTCAGCACTGCAAAATGGAGACAGACTTTGGCTCTAAGTCACTAATCTCTTTGTCTTTTTCCCATTTGTAAAATAGGGAATAATCTTGGAGTGACATAGCTATGTCTGTGAATGAAAATGAAAAGTATTAATATACCCTGTGACTACTATTATTAGCTATTTAGGTTTAGGTATACAGCAATTTTTTGCTTACTAATTTAATCAGCAATGGGATATTCACTAATCTGGGGGACGGTGCAAAAATTTTCAGAAAGTTACAATCTTTTTTTATGCTTCATTGTGAGAAGGACAAGAGTTACTATATGTGTTTTTGTAGCATACTGCAATTGCCCTTCTTAAAGCCTTTTGGTTTTTATTCACCTCTCATTTTTTGGCCAAGGTATGGTGGCTAGTCAGAAAAAAAAATGCTTTAACAGACTAGCAATTTTGAATGATTAGTTTTCTTTTCTTTTTAGGAGGAAAATACATTTCATAGAGAATATCCTTGAAATTTGTAGTGCATGAATAGTGATTGTGATGGGAAACGCAACAGTTATCAACTATTACTGTCTGCAAAGAGTTAAGAAAATGCAAAACTGTACTGTGGAGACACCTTACATATCAACCTGTGGTTCTGTATAGCAAATGTTTCATTATAATGAGAATCCCTGAAGTAATTTCCTCTAAATATTTTTATCATTAAGGTTAAGAGCTCAGTTTTGCTCCTATGAGACTGCTCTGCTTTGAGAAGTAAAGTGGGGCTTGAGACTATGTGAGAAAGGGACAGTGGTCTGGGGAGTTGCTGCCTACCTGCAGGACTCCTTGGAGTGTGGGATCTTGCTCGACAGCTTGCTTTCCTGGCTGCCGTGCCCTTTTCCACCCTCCTGCCCTATCCAGAACCTTGTCTGCCAAGCACAGTTTGTTGGCGGACTAAGCATATGTATCTAGCATGTTGAATGCTGGAGCTGGAGAGAAGCTGAGATGCTGATATGTGGTTGCATGAAATTGAAGCACCATACAGGAAAGTGAGATGGAGCCAGAAGAATGTCTTGTGCGTGAAGGATGAAGCTTGACAAGTCTGGCGTTAGACATTCTGATACTACTCTTGACTGAGGCAGCTTTTGATCTGAGTTACACCATGATAAGTCTAAGTAACATTATCAATATTTACTTACCAAATTTAAGTGCTAAGGTTTATTTTAGTAGACTTGCTCTATGTTTTATTAAGATCAAAACCATGTCTGAGTTACTTTGCTGTCTTTAATTCTGAACTATCAAAGTTTGAGCAACAAATTCAGCAGAGTCATCAAATGAGCTGAAATCTTTTCCTTTCCTTCTGGTGTGTACGTGTGATGAAAAGGCAAATTCTTTTCCTACTTATATCTGTGCAAGTTGAACGTTTAGGAGTTGACGCTGATTCAATCAAGGCAGACTGTGGCCCTGAATGTGTATTTTAAACAGGACTCAAACTTTGTGATTGGATGAGGCTCACCTCAGTTGATAGCTTAAGGAAAACTTTTCCTCTCTTTTAGTTACTACTTGCCTTGTTCTATTGCTCTCCACTTTTTTCCATATTAATTATTAATTATTTACGTTCCTCCCTTCTGACTAAAATGCTGATTCTTCCACCTACTGTTTCCTAGTGTTTTATTCCTTTAGAGTTGTTCCAGCTAAACACCATCTATATGCAAAACATCTAACTGTTTATATGAAACATGTGGTTCTTATTTTGCTCTGCTCCAGACATGACGCATATATGCATAGGAAGGAAGATGAAGTAGTTAACAGTGCTCACAGAAAAGTAGATGTTTTAGAAGAAAACTGCTTGCTTAAGTGAATTGAAAAAAATATAATCTTTCCAATTAAAATGTTCTTAAATCAAGAAAAAAACTAGATTCTGGATTAGTAGCCCAAAAGGAAATATCTTTAGCATTGCAAATTGTTGCTTTACAGTCTGAAACTACAGCAAGGTTTCAAAAATCTGGTTTAAATAAGAAGTATTTTTAAGGAAAGCAGAATGTAAAGCTTAAAATTTTTTGTCTTTTTAATTCACAGACTTCATACTGAGGATCATTCTTTTGTGACAGACAACTTTCCAGATATTTTAGAAAATCACCCTTCAAGGCCTGGAAGGTTTTGTTTCATTTTTGCATATATTCAGGAGGTAGTAGCACATTAAATCTTATTTAACAAGGAAATAACCCATGGAGTCTCTAGCCCCTTTTACAAGCTGACTCTGGGAAACCTTTTTCTGCACTTTATATAGGAAATCAATTATGAGGAATACTGGAGCAACAGGGGACTGTTCTTAGCTTGACTTTGCTATGGTTTACAGTAAGGATTTAGACGCTTGAGGGCTGGATATTCAAAATCTTGCACAGACGTTGTGCACCTACAAACTGACATTTCAGCACATAATTGTATTTCTGAGCTCCCATGAAAGTCTTTAGACACACAGGGTAGAATTCACCCTGCCTGACAAAATGAATGTCAGTTAAAGGGAAAGAAAGGTTATGTGTGTGTGAAAGAGTTTAATGCTTGCACAGAGCTGGAGTAAACTGGTTTGTGGGGAGAATAAAGTGCGAACTGGAGGTTGGAATGTACTACCGTAATTCGCAGGTAGGACAGCCTGTGCTAAAGCCTTTCCCTGGCTCCTCTCTAAGCCTCAGGGCTGGAATGGTGCCTCCATCATCTTTATTTGCAGATTTCTCAGGCAGTAGGATTGTGTGTGAACACTCTTGGGCCTCTCTGGCTGTGTTTCTGTAGCAGGAAGCCTTTGTGTGACAGCATATGTGGTTTGGAATCTGTTTTTATGTTGGGCGAGGGATTCAGATTCCACCTATTGTTACAGCAATTACCATTCTTTTCCAAACAGGAGAAGTAGCTTATAGTTTCCATGGTGCAGAGAATCGTGTCCTGTTAACCAGAGGCAAGGGGTGCAGATTCGATCTACCATGCATATTAATTTCAGCATCAGGGTTACTTTTCATCCCTCTGAATATGTTGCAGGGGATGGGGAGCAGAAGTTAGACAACACTTGAAACAGATTTGCTGATTTCATTGTCTACCTAGTGAACAAATAGACTCTTATTGTTTTCCTTTGCTCCTCAGTATCTCTGTGTCCCTCTTCTATCTGACAAAGTGTGTCTGTTCCATTTCTTGCTTTACTAAATCCTTTGGGACAGGAACTGTCTTTTTACTCTATGTTTGTGCATTATCTAGCACAGTGGGGTCCTGCCCCTTAACTGAGGCTGTGGTTAGTGTGAAAATGCAGATAAGCAATAAGAATATAAGAACGGCTGTACTATAAGAATAGCCAGCTCAGAATCCTGCTCCTGACAGTGGACAATTGTGACTATTTAGGGAAAGTGTGTAAGATACTGGACGAGAGTAGCATAATGCCCACTCTGATTTACCGTGTTAGATTCTGGCACTCAGCGGTATAGGGACTTATAATAGCCAGAGGGTGCATCTGGATCACTGTATGTAACAGACACTGATGGATCTACCCCCCCCCCCCGCCCCGTATGCATCCAATTCTTTTTCTAAAACAAACTAGAAAACACAACTAGGTAAATACCGCAGATATTGTAAATATTAATATGGGTGAAATTACTATTTTAGAGAGTTGAAGAGTGGACTAGCTGCTAATGCTGTTAGAGATTTTAGGAAGTGGTACAGCACAGCTCAAAAGCCATTAGCTAACTGCTTCCAAACACTCTTTTTATTCCACAAGCAGGTTGGTGAACCACACCTAAATTTTATGGAAAAAAGAATTATAATGTTTTTATTCTTTTAAGCTTTAGGGGTTTTGAGCACAGCAGCAATTTATAGGTATAATTTCAAAGAAACTTCTATTCAAAAGATTCCTATCTTTTGCTTCAGCAAGCCCAGCATACATATCACATTTCATTTTGCGTGTGCGTAAGAAATGCAGAAACATCACTGGGAATAGAAACAAGGACAAAATATTTCAGGTCAAAGGTAATAGCTGGGAAAACTACTGGAAACAGGGGATTGGAAAGAAAACACGATCTTGACCGTAGAGAAACTGAAACAAAGCTATAGTACTATTCAGCATTCTCCACCTAAGAATTGGCCAGCTAAAATAAAGTTCAATTTGCACCTATATCCCAAGGTGATAAAAAGTTCGTTTCAGGAATTACTTTCACTCCTAAAGTCCTTTCTCAAGGCTTGTCAAGCCCTTTGAGATGGAAGTGCTGTTTGCCTGAAAAGAGGATGACAAGGCATAGTTCATGAAGAAGGTCTTATATGTGGGGTAAGAATAAGAAGCAGATTTGACTGGAGATTGCCTTTGAAATCGTGTGGAAGATTAACACCTTCCGTGTTGAGAAGAAGGAAAAAAATCCAAATAGTCAAGAACATCTGCACCTTCTGTTTTTCAAGCAGAAATTCAGTCTGAACATTGTACATTCACAGAAAGTTATATTTTCATGGCGGTACTTGTACATCAACTAGGTAGAAACAAATGTTTATTTTCTGTCTGAAAATCGCACATTTTCCAGCTTAATTGCTGAACAGCTCTTTATTTATGTTGGATGTAAATTCATAAATGCCTTTTCAGGAATAAACTTACCTGCAGACAGTCATTATATGTTTTTGGAAATCTTTTAAAATATCTGTCTATTTAAAATAGCTTCAGTGGAAATCTTAAAAATAAACGCAGGTTTCAGCTAATTCTTGCTAATATTCTGGAAAGAAAGTCATGTTAGGCCAATAATATGGAGCTATGCTGTCATAGATTATGTTGTCACTGAAACTTTGTCACTGCAGATACTGAATGTGGTCCTTGATTTTGATTATGAATAGGCAATGGCATAAATGCTTTTTCGTGCACCTCCTACTTCACTGGTTCTGGTAACATAAATAGTTCCTGGACTGGTATTTTTGGAAAGCATTCATTAAAAAAATCTTAGAATTTCGATTGGTTTCACTTGGAAGTGTTACTTTACGTAATATATTAAGCAGTTCTCTCCATTACTTCAAAATCTTGAAATACCGCTGTTCCCACTTTCAAGGTGTAGAATTACCTGTCTAATATACTGCATTGAACCAGAAAAGCAATCTCATTAACTAATTTTAATTTTCTCAGAGCGAAGGGAAGAACCTAAATCTCTGCAGCAAGATTAAAATTCACGCATAGTACACTGTCCCACAGTGCATAGACACGTCATGGTTCTCAGAGCAGATGATCAGGTCGCTTCAGAAACAAGAGCACAAACATGTTCTGTTTGAATTACAAATCAGTTCTTTGGTAGTTGATCATGTGTTCTTTACATAAGCTTTCCTGTGTCCTTCTCAACCTTTTAAATTCATATTTCACTTCTTAGATAATTTCAGCTAAGAATTCTCTGCCCCTCATCATAGCCTGTGAAGCCCTGGTGGAGAGGGGATGGCTGCATTTGCTATTTGCAGTTTCTCACAGGTAAAACGTACCTTTCGGGTTGAGAAGTACTATTCTGGACAGCAGAATGTATCAGTAAACACAAGTGAGAGAGAAGGGGTTATTGCAATTCATAACCTTCTCTTAGGCCACCGCAGGAGAGGTGACTGCTCTACTGCAAAAGCAAAGAACTCACAGTATAAAATGTCTTTTAGGCCAATGTAAGGGAGAGAGACTTAAGGCCTACTATCTGCTGCCCAAGTCCATGCTTTGAGACACTTAATACGCTGGTGGATGTGGTTAGGTGAGCAGAGTATAGTCCACTCTTTGACACCACCCTGTCTATATGCAGTTCATTGTTAATGTGTAGTTAAAACAGGAAACTTCTACAATCAGATAAAGAAAACTCGGCAGTGTGTGATTATGGCTTGGTCAGATGTGAGCATCTGCATGAAAAATAATACCTCAAGTTGAATAACAAAGAACAGCTTGTATTTGAACTTGGCTGTGGTGAATTAAAATGAATTCCCTAAGCCCCTTCGCTCATGGTAGCTTTCAATTTTGTAGCATTTTTCAACCCTTTTGCTCCTTCAGGGTCATGAGTGATTAATTTTATTGACTTAATCTCAACCTGATATTTTTACTGCAAATCCTTCCAGTGTTCAGAGCGTAATTATACTTTAATGATTTAAATTTGTAGATACTCTTCACCAGAAATAAAGGCCTATATTTTACTTTTACATTTTTAAAGCTGTATTTCTGATTCTCCTACAAGCCGAGCAAGTAACAGATGGGGAAATTGGGCAAATGTGTTTGTTAGTGACATATTAACCACTACAGGTCTGCATCATTAATTATTTTTGGCCCTCAATTAATGGTTTTATAAGGAAGTAAGTCTGCAAGCAGTTTAGTCTTATCCTTGAGGAGGACGGGTAGCAAAAGAATCAATAAAAGAGATGAAGTTTAACGTAGGAAGCAAAATTATGTTTCACGAATGGCAGCATATATCTGTATTGTGTATTCTACACACCACGCCTGTACTGATACTAATGTAAGTTCACTGTGTAATGAGGGGAGAATATTTAGTGGAGATTTGCCGTACAACTGAAGGATCCACAGCATGGACTTTGCCCTCAGCGTGGAGCTCTAAAAGACAAAAATATCAAGACTAGCAGAGACATTTTACATTACAATTTTGCATCCTTTCATAGAATACTGCTTCTGCCTCTGAATTTGTATTTCGGGGTGCATGTGGCTATTGACATGTTCTATAGCAGAAAAGTCAGTAGAAACCTTGATAGGAGGCTAATAGCAGCCTAATCCACCTCTCTCTGAAGTTAGAAAATTGTCCCGTTCTTCACTGTGGCACAGTTGGATGCTTGGCAGATGATAGCTCATTCTCATTCCTAAAGGAACCCTTCTTCTGTCATTCTTCAGGAGCCTGGGACACTAAAGAAGTATAATTTGCATAATGGAGTCACAGTTTGTATTGGCAGAAGTTTTCTTTTGATGGTATTCCTTAGGCAGATGCCTTGAATGAAGTAAGTTGTATTGGCAGAAGGACTTTCTGATGGTATAAGTCCTCCTGCATTGGGACTTTATGCTTATACGAAAGTGGGGCAGAATCCCACTCCTAAGTGAATACTGTTTCTAATGGAGACCTCATATTTAGAATAAAGAATAACGTTGTACTTTTTGTAAATCTCAGAGTATGTGTGAGAATTCTTTGTGGATCTGCCTTAAATTCCTTCTGATGGCCAATGCCACCTCTTCCTAGCCAGCTATGGCCAATCCCTTTGTAAATAGATTTAATGGAACTATTTCTACTTAAGTCACTATCTATCCTATCCCCAAATCACTATAGCACCATTTTTCATCCTTTATTTTTCAAAAGAGCAGTATCCACAACAAAAAAGAAAGCAGGGTGCAACATCTGTGATTCCTGGATTACACAGACAGTATTTGAGACAGAACATGGACCCTGGCCTCGAATCACAGCAAGCAAACTTTGCAGGTTTCACATATCAGTTAACCTTCTAGAAATTCTTAATTTTTTTCAACCTGCAGAGAATTCTTTCATCCAAAGCAAAGTCCTTCATCAGGGCTCAAATTAATCCAAACACATAGGTTTTAACAGGACCCATTAAACATGCTAGCCATCTTGTGTTCCACATGGCTGCGGCGTGTGTTTTGAAAATTAGTAGAGAAATACTTAATACATGTCTGCATCTCTCTTTATCTGTATAAAGAGACAGTCAGATTCTAGCAAATATTGCTGGATGAACTTGTAAGGTCTTGTGCTGAATTCCCTGCATTCTTCTGGACAGGAGAATTGAGGCTTTAATGAGCTGGGGATGCAGGGAGCCCCTAGCTGGCAGGGCTGTTGGCTTTAAATTGGTATGAGCTATAACCTGTAGATCATTCATTCATGACGGTGGTCATTCATAGTAACTGAGGAGGGGACGTGTTCCTCAAGTTAGTTTCACTGTGGATCAAGGGGAAAGTAAGAAAGCTGACACTGAAAAAAGAGAAGAAATGGAAAACAGTTTCAAAATTTGCAAAATTAGAAGAGTTGTGCTTTAGTCGAACAAAGGAGTAGTAAGTTGTCTGTGTGTAAGTGGTATGGAGGGAAACTCATTTTGAGCTTTTCAGTAGTGGAGTTAAAACTGAGATTTCCAACCTAAAATTCAGGCACTGCAACTAAGGCCACTCCAATCGAGGGAACCAGTAAACATGGGGAAGCAGTGGAGAAGGTCTGTTTGTACTGCGGTCAGGGATTCGCACTTTCCAGTGTAAGGTCCCTGATTTACAGATGAGCCTTTCTTTCCCTTTTGCTTTTTGGAAAGAGGATCAGTGCTGGAGTAACAGTCTTGTACAAGTTTGTACTTGGAAAATTGCAGCAGTTTCTTACGAGTAGAAAATGTGATTTATCATCTGAAAATCAAACCCTCTACCAAGATGATGGTTAGAATTTAATAAAACCTAGCATTTTTTACAGCTAGAGCACCTTTCGCAGTGTAAATATTTTTTATGTATGTATGTGAAATTTTGAGCTCAGTACTCTGCTGTCTTTAATGAGCCAGATAATAGCAATTCTTGGAAATGCTCAGAGGTACTACTATTCAAAGAAACAAAATCAGCTACCCATAAAGATATAGAGAAATGCTCATCTGTTTTAAGGACTTTGTTTAGGACCACCTGTCTCCTGTGTACAGTCAGAGTGGTTCTGGTCATCAAAACTTCTAATATATTCTATCTTTGGCAGGCACAATTTCAAACCATATCTTAGTCCTTGCGTGTTCCCTTACTCACCTCAAATCTGAATTTTTGCAAAATTATGCCACTGAGCATATATTTGGGCTTGTTAAAGAGTTCTGATTTCTCAGTTTCCCCCTATAATTGCTGTCTTGTACTTGCAAGATTGAACAGTCAAACACTCGAGAACTAGAGCTGGATGATGAATTGAAAGTGTTTTAGCCTTTAACCCCACATGTCTCTACATCCTGTCTGCTTGCATAAAACTGACAAAACCACATTTTTATGGTTTGTTGTCTGTGCAGCAGATCCAAAACAGCTTTTCTGAGAGAAAGGAAAGTAGATTGTATTATTCTTCAATCATTATTGAAGTAGTGAGCGAATTTTCAATGATAGAATTGTTGTTAGTGAAGAAAATATAAGAAAGAGAAAGTGTCCGGCTTCTTCTTCTGAACCCAAGCTGAGCAAAGAGATCTGACAACTTAGGAAAAATAATATTCTCTTTCCCTGCAGTTAAGTTAGGGAGTCATTCAGTGTAGGAGTTGCCACTCACTGTGTTCTGCTCTCTGCTGCCCACCTTCTATTACTAAATCACAACAGGGAGATTAATTACATACCCACATGACTCCAGACAGCTCTGACAAAAGCTTAGTTCTTCTTAAATCTAAATTTCACATCAGTTATTTGATGTAAGTCTGCTTCTGGAGGCCTTTTTTTACCTGCCACCTTTGCTCTTTATTGTGCCCATGAATAAGAGACAGAGAAATAACTTCTAGAAAGAGTGTTATACAACTTACAATAAACTACAACTCAGACTCTTACCTGTGATCCATTCTTTTTTACATTTGTGAGTCCCTCTCTTTCCTGCTTCTTGTACTGTCAGCAATTCTGCTCACCTTTAACAAAAAATAGCTAACTAAATTTGGAAAAAATCTTAATGCGGGAGAAATACTGCATATACTGAACTAAAGCCACCTTCAAAGAGGGTTGAGAAACCTCTTTGAAATTAACGTTGCAAGCAATGTTTTGTAACCATATACTACAAAGACGCTAAACTGCACCAGGGAGAAAGCAGAGAAAGAAGGAAAACTGTAACAGGAAGAAATAATTATTCCTATGAAAATAAAGAAGACTTGATGTGTATAAATTACTTTTTGTGCCAGAGCTAAAGAGGCCCCTCAGGAAGATAATAAAGGCCTCTTGAACCTCAAAGACTTCTCATTGCTTTCATAGGCAGCTTCTTCTATAATACCTGTTTTGTTCAAATTAAAACTCACGCTCCTGTTGCCAATATAGAAATCTTTACAAGCACATTGAAATAGCTCTTGGGACCAGAGGCAGGGAAAAATATTCCGAAGAAATATATTTTCCAAAGTGAATTTGTCATTTCTTTAACCTCATCCCACAAACACAAACCATGAGAACAACATTGATAAACATGTTTATCTTCAGAAGAATGTGAGATCTGAATAAAATGTTTCTTGCTTTATTGCTCAGAATCAATGGACTTGTACTGTAGTTGCAACTGAGAGAGAATATTTGTGCTGAAATACACTAGGTTACTTAACAGTTATAATAAGACATCAATAAAATGCATGTCTACACTGGAAGATCTATTTGAATAGTGATGACATTTGTGAAATTAATTGTAGCCAGACTGAACAAATGAGTCCGACAATAAATTGTCCGTCAGTGAACAGCAGTGTGTAGTAAATGGAGACCAACTATTTAAACAGTTGAGTGCTAGCTGATGCTTTTGTTATAGCAGTTAGGAATAGAGCTCAGATTTCATTGCATTTTTTCCACAGTACTATTAATTAAAAAAAAATTCAGAACATATGATATTAACTGAAAGGCAGTTTTTACTGTCTGAAGAACCCTTATGAAAATGGAGGGTGGTATAAGTTCCCTAGGAAGGAGTCGTGATCCTATAAAGGACGTTGCGTGTTATAAGTATTTTTGTGTTAAGATGTTGTACTATAAATGAGAAATAAGAAAAAGCAGCAGTAGAATTGAAAATGATGCTAAACTATAGAGACTGTGATTTAAGGAAAATGAGAATGTATGCTATTTTGGGGATTATTCACAGAAGTGAAATGTCAGCGAAGGTGCGAATTTATATGGAAGTGGTAGGAGAGACAAAGTATTGAAGAGATGATCCTACATTCCAGGAGCATATATAATTCCACCATGGTGCAGTTTGACAGTGCAAGTATGTCGTGGTGAAATACTTTGAGTAAAGATAAAAGGAATAGAAACCAAAAAAAGAAATAACAGTGGCCATCTGTTGCACATTATAAGATCTGGAAAAGAGCGGGGGAAAAAGAATTGCTGGAGCAGTTCTTTACGCTGTGGGACAATGTACTCATGAGGAATGTTTACAACTCATATATTTGCTGGTTAACAAACCCAACAAACCTGCATCACTGAGGAGGTCTGTAAAGCGTGTAGAAAACGTATTTTGGAAGCAGGGCTTAATTGTGTCTATAAAGTAAAGGCCTACTGAGAGGGACTGATGAGGACTCATTCGCCTAATAAAAAACCCACATGTTTTAGATATATTCACTATTCTGGATTCCTATTCATTTCTGATGGCATGGCAGTCAATTTAGGAGGGAAGTGTGGTATGAGGAGATAAACATTTATCGAGTCTTTGTTCTTGCCAAGGGAGGGCTTTCTGAAAGGCCCAAACGACTTGAGTCTGTGAGACTGTACAAACTGATAAAGTTCAATGCAAGTTTGGGCTTCATTGTATCACTATGGATGTTTAACTGCCCTAAAAGGGTATACACAAGTCAGGGAACTGCACAGCTGGAAAGAAGAACTGAATAGAATGAAAGAGTGCTGATTTTCCAAACATATCCTTGAAAGCACTATTTTACTTTGGTTCTAGAAACTGCTGAAACAGAATTTTGTATTCTGTTTTTGCAAAATAGAGATTACTATTTCTATTGCTTGCTTTATATTAATTTCAGAGTTATCAGAAATCTAAAGCAAGCGCCAGAGTTGTCTCTGTGTGCTGCATAACTTCTCAAGCTGATTTATATGATGACAAACTGGCATCAGGTGAGAAGTGTTCGCTAACAGAAAGAGAAACACTCTGTTATTTCTAAAAGAAATAAAGGTCAGAGCACAAATATATGCATTTTTTGTTTTCACAAAACCCCAAGTCACTTCACTCAAGTTCTTTAGCCGTACCAGGGTCTCCATTTCCTGCCCAGAGAAATTTTTGCCCCAGAAGATGCAAGCTTCATTCCTGACCTAGATTAGAATCTTCTCTCTATGGAGTTTGATCAAAAATAAAGAAAACTGTACTCTTTGGTAAGGGCAGTAATAGCATATTCAAGATACACTTAGAAGTTGTTTCTCATTAATTTTTAAGTCTTTGCTTAAAAAAATGAATAACGAAGACAAGTTAGCTACAAAAGAATCTCAGGGAAGGCATCTTATTAAATCTTTAGGCAGTGCTAACCGTACTGAATTCCTGATTCAAGAGTCTGCTGTAATGCAAACAGTTAATTACAGTAGGAAACAGGTTTGTAAAGGCTGCACATTGTGCTTCTTATGCTTGACTACTGTGAATAGGTGTTGTGGTTGTAAAGGTAGTAATGAGGTTGAATTCGACCTAGAAGAGTAAAAAAGTGAGGGAATATAGGCAAGATATGAGAGGACATTTGTTTATAGTTTGAGAAACCCAAGTGCAGTGCAACTATTTCCAGGACTTGGAGAAATACGAAATTATATAAGTGAAACGATATTTTTTAAGCTAAGTGAATACATTGTAGGAAATACCATTCTCTCAGGTAACTCATATTTCTCTCAGAAACAAAGCATAATGCAAAAGCATACTCTTTTAAAAAACAATGTATTCAAGGAGGAATTAATCCTCAAAACATACTTGAGATGTCTTCAGGGTTATACATGTGGGAAGAAAGCTCTCAGTAGAGAAAATACTGCAGAGTTAGACTGTAACAACAGCAGCACGGCAGGATACAAATATTTTTCAGGAAAACAAGACAGGAACTTTTTATGTCCAGTATTGCACACAACACTCATAAACTTTATGATAAAGGGCACAACAAATTTGAGATTGTTCCTATTAAGTATTAAAAATTCTCCCTTAAATTACGCTAAGCAGAAATATTGGCTTGGATCACTAATCCCTCTCAGCCACTGCCTTATCGCAGATCCCTCAAAAGCACTAACCTGCATGACTTTTATGTGAATCTCAGATGACTCAAATTCTGCTGTGGGCTCTCATTCTTTTGCACAGCCTGTCCTTAACTTAAAAAAATTGAAGGAGGAGGAGGTCTGGAGATATGAAAGCTGCATCACATGGCCTGACAACAGTTTGTGCCCTATGAGACAGGCCATCGAAATCTTGGAGAGGTAGAGGGAGGGAATTTATCTCCCAAATCTACAGCTATCGAGAGGAATTGAGTTCCACCACACTGGGGCCAGCTGTGCAAAAGCACCATATTTTGACACAGTCAACTGGAAAGGTTATGGAGGAGCAGAGATAAATGAGAACTAGAAAGCAGGTTACGAACGGTAACATAAACGTGGACCAGGTTATGCAAGAACAGAGGGGTCGAGGCTTGAAGAACCTTGAAAGTTATCAGTAAAATTCTGAACTCAAATCTCAGTTTCAGAGAAAACGAATGTAGTGGCCTGAACAAGGGGGTGAAGCAGTAATAGCAGGGGCAGCGTTAGGAGAACAAAGGTGAGCTAGAATACTTTGATACAAAATATATAGTTAATGCAAAACCCCAAATCAATACTATTTTCCTATGGAAATTTGGGGCCAAATCTAGGTCCTACTGAAGCATCCAGCAAAATTTCCATTCACTTCAACAGGGACAGGTTTTGGCTCTTAAAGTTAGATACCAGGTTACTGTCAGTCCTTCCCTTTTATGTGTATCGCTTCAAGATTTAACTTCAGGTTTCTGTTTCTACAAGGATTTCTTTCTGTGTTCTCTAACCCTCCAAGCACTACAAATGCAAAAACGTCACCCCCCTCTGGGGACAAAGACACCACAGGGGAACGGACAATCCCAAATTAAGGTTTTAGCTAGAGTTGGCAGAAGAATCAATTTTCCCATTCTGTAAGAATTTCTAGTATTTCAAAGAGTTTTCCTGTCTAAACTCAGAATGGAAAATCAAAACACATCTTTACGAACAGAAATCATAATTCAATGAATAATTAGAATGCACTAGCTGAAATGTTGCAATGTGTTCACTATACTTTCTTTCAATTCTGACCTTTTAGGTTTTAAGGTTTTTCTTCGTATTTTAATTATAGATGAATTTCAATTTTGAAATGAAAAAATATGTGGAAAAAATGCCAGATGATATTTTAGTAGTTTCGAAGCATTCTTCTAAGGTTTTCCTTAAGCAGGGAGATCACTAAAACTCACTATTCTATAGATAAATCAGCATTTCATGCGGAAAAGTTTTAGGTTAAAAATGTTTTCACTCACTCTTCTATTTTGGTCAAAACTCAGACCTTAAAGCAGACAGCAGAATTTGGGGTTGACTTTGACCTACAATGGAAACCACCCAACTCCATCCTGAAACTGTTATCATTTTACAAAAAAAACCTATGCGTTTTTGTGTGAATTGAAGGTAAGTTGCACAGCAGTGCGCCACGTACTGACAGTTGGCTTTTTCCTATACCAGTGTATGTTAATTTTAGTCCTTTTAATGGAAAGAGTAATTAGTCATTTCTATGGCTAAACTATGTAGAAGCTGTGACTGTCAGATACAATGCCAGTACCTATCACTGACTGGCCTCTACCTGGCAAGCGGGCTCTCATCACCTTAGATTTGGTCCCCAGCATGTCTAGATTAGGAAGTCTGTCATTCCAGCTTGCACAGCCAAGTTTCTTTTCTATGAAAACCTCGGTGAGGAGGGGAAATGCCTTTGGATCTGGATGTTGGGAAGCACTCTTGTTTAAGCAAATATGCCAAGACATAGCACATTGGAATCTGCTCTTTGTTATTCGTTATTGCTTAATGTATCACCCCTCTCTTCAAACAAAGGATTGTGATTTCGCTAATATTTAAGTTAAGGCAAATTCAAAGCAGTATCTAATCTATGTTTTTGCCGCATTTTAAATCATAAACTGAACTTGCTTGAGACAGAGGATGTTTATACTGAGTTGTCATATTTTATAAATAAAACAAATAGGACCAGATTGTGGTTCAGTCAGTTCACAGATGCTTTGGGGAAGGTGAGGATAAAAAGAAGAGCTTCCCCTGACTAGAAAAGAGAGTCACGTCGGTAATCCCCCTTAAGGAGGAAGAGGAGGAAGTGGTAATGAGGAGAGGGCATTGTGTATGCTCTACACAAATCCTCCCTGGATATCTTGCTGCATGTTGGTCTGTTCCCGCAATCTTTATGGTGGCTGTATGTAAATGATAATGGACCATAATGTAAAGGATTATTAATATTTAGCTCCCTTATCATGTGAACGTGTGACTAGACCCAGGGACTTCTTGGGTTATGCAGTACCCAAACAGAGAACAATAAATCACTCCTAAGAGCTTTCACTCAAGGGTTGAATTCTCTGTGTCGCGTTAATAGGAATGTTACGGTTGGCTTTATAGAAGCAAGGTTTTACTCAGAGATGCTGTGAACAATATATAACAAATGCTTACGTCTGCACGTACATAGATTATTTTAATTTTAATATTGCATACAATACATATGTAACACACACACGCGCTACCAGGTTTGCTTCCTCAGTCTACGCATGGAACATTTGGTAAATTCTTTGGAAGAATAACTAAAAAGCAGAAGTATAACACATCCAAGTTATTCCATTATGTTAGAGTCAAATCATCACTGCTATGTATTTGTATATATATGCATACACAACGTCAACAAGAGAGTGGTGAAAAGAGGAAGAAGTGACTTGATTTTTTTTGCCTGGAATATGATTGTCACAGAACAGTTTGTGCTGGATAAGATAATGGACATTTTATGTGCACAGAATATTTCTCTAGATTTTTGTCACTTGGAGAAAGAGGTGAGATTTCATTGCCACGGAATCCATACCCACTTCGTGATTCAGTATTAGCAGTAGAATTCTGTCTTTAATGATAATCATCTAGTCTGTTTTTAAATGCTGTGATGTCAGGATGACCATCATCTCATTCATCAGGTTGTACATGCTTAAGAAATAAATAATTATTTTTAGTAATATTTCATTACATTCTTTTTTTCCTAATTTAAGACAGTAATACATTTGGGACAGTGCCATAGCTGATTTGGTTAATGAGATGTACCATCCTTGCATTTTATTCCAAAGATTCCTAAAATGCTTTTACAAACACATGAGGCAGTGCACAGAGATGAATAAATGATCCCACTATAAAAGCAGAAAAACTAATTTAATTATTTACAGCCATCTTCAATGTGGAAAGTTAGGTGGATTCTTGCTCCAGAAGTTTTTTTACAGGTGACATCTCAGAAGACCTGTTACAAACCCAAGTGTTAGTAAAAAGGGCTTTGAAGAAACTGGTAACAGTAGTTACAAATAGATTAGTTACTAGAAAGATTAACAAATCACCCAGATCACATGTTGCTCACTTAAGAGTTATGCAGGCAGTTAACTATGAAATAAGTGAACTAATAATCGCGCCACATAATCTTTCACTTAACTTAACTACCTATGAAAAGGAAGTGACACCCATTAAAAAAAAAAAGGCCTTAATGGAGGAGTTGAAGATAATGTAAACCTCAGTAAATATGACACCTGCATTTAGCAAATTGGTAGTGGTTATAATAAAGAGTAGAATCAATGAACTCATATGAGTTACTTGGTAAGAGAGTATGAGTTACATGGTAAGAGATAAGCAATGTGTTTATACAGGGGATTATTCTTTAAAAAGTTAGCATTTTTTGAAGGAATCAATGAGCACTGAACAGAAAAATCCTGTTGCTACATTCTACTAGATTTTCCAGAAGGATTTTGAGGAGGTTCTCATCAAACATTCTTAAGGAAGCTAAGTTGCCATGACATAAGAGGAAAGGTCCTATCATGTTTAAATAACAGGCTAAGATTTAGAAAAGAAACCATAAGGGGGACTGATTAGCCTTCCTAATTGGAAATTTCCTAATGGAAATGCACAGAGATCTGTGCTGAGCCCTGTGCTTTTGAACACGTGTAAATGATCTAGTAAAAGGAGTGAAGAAAATGAGGTGACACGGTTTTCCAACGGTACTAACTATTCAGGGTAGTACAAATAAAAGCTAGTGTAACAGCTGTGGAGGGAACCTATGAAACTGCCTGGATGATTAAATGGCAAATATAATTCAGTGTTGTAAGATGTAAACAGATGCACATGAGGCAAAACAGTCCTAATTGTCATACACAAAGGTTGACTCTGAACTAGCTAGCTTGTTCAAGTAAGTGGACTTGAAATTATAACAAGTAGTTCTATGAAAGTATCAGCTGTGTACTCATCAGCAGTTGAAAAAATTTGTTTGATAGGAATGCCTAAGAGAGGAATAGAGAACAAAATGGAAACTATCAATATAGCACTGTATACATCTGTGGTGTGCACACATCTTGAGTACTGCGTGTGGTCCTCCCCCCTGCATCTCAAAGGGATAAAGTAGAACTAAAGAAGGGTGACAGGATGTTATGTTCAAAGGTACGAAATAGCATCTAGACGAGGATTCTTTAAACAGACTTGGGAACTTAAATGGGAAAAGAGATGATTGAGGATGGAGAGCATAGAAATCTATAAATCATGAGTGGCACAGAGAAGGTAGCACAAACAGGGGCACAGAATAGCAGAGGAAAGGAACACAAAGGAAAGCAGGACTTTTTCCACAAAAAGGGTAGTTAAATTGTCACTGGCATTAGCACCGGATACTAAGGATGCCAGAGGTTTACAGGAGTTCAGAAGGGATTAGACAAATCCACAGAAGAAAAATCCATTACAGGCTGTAGAACAGAAAGATACCATTTCTGGCTCGGGAAATCCTGGGGCTGGTAGAGTGCCAGAAGCCAGAGGAGTATTTACTGTACCTTTGCCTTCATTTGTAAGCTTCCCTAGCCTCTGTTGGTCACTGCTAGGGGCAGGATGCTGAACTGAACGGTCTGTTGGTCTGACTTCATATAATCATCCTTATGTCTCTATGCCTATGTTCCCCGTGCCATGGCTTGGAAATTCATATTTGCTTCCGCTGAGGTATTTGGAGCAATTGTTAGTGCTGGGGAGAGAGAGGAGATGATACCGATTTCCAGCAGCAGTCTTTTCCTCTATTCTCCTCATTCTACTAGCAGCCATAAGGGCTGACTTATTCTCCCCAGACCAGCAGTGATGAGTGTAGTCCAGCTCTGAATCCTGAAATTTGAGTTTTACCCATACTACAAGTTTTGCCTATACTACAAGAAGCTCTGAATGAGCTCTTCCTCCACACGAGGGCTCATCAGAGGCACTTTCTCTGTTGGTCTGACCAGTAGAGTCATTCTCACATTCTGAGAAATTTTAGAACCCAGCAGGAAACCCATCTGAGAGAGACAGAGAAGTTTCCAGCCAAACATGTAAGTCACTCCAGGATCTTCTCAAACTTGGCCTGGTTTTACTTAAGCAAGTAAAGTCAAGCCAAACCAAGCAAATAAACAATCACTTTCAAAATATGGTCTGAGTCTTCAGGTGCTGGATCAGGCTCCAAACAAGGGAAGTATCTCTTGTTTTTTTACTGAAAATATATGAGAAGTTTTGGAAGAATAGTATGAAATGTAAATTTCAGGGACTGAAACTTTGCAAATATGAATCAAATCTGCAGGTAAATTCAGCTGAGCAAGAGTAAAACAAAATACATTAGAAAGCATTTAATTTCTATATTTTATGAAAGGAATGTCTCATTAAAGAAATGCTAAAATGTTTATTCTGACATTTTCAAAATAAGTTTTTTTAGTGTTTAAACCTACTATGCAAAGAAAAGGTTTTAAAATGAAAGCAAAAAAATTTGTGGATTTGCTTGATCTTAAAATCTTTGCTTGATTTGTGGATCTTTGCTAGATCATTTGCTTGATCTATTTTTTTCTAAAACCATAAAAATATTTCTCTTCTTTAAAACTCAACTGATTACATTTTCGTTTCCATTTTCTTTACTGACTGGACAAAAAAATTCCTTTTTTGTCCATCTCTGGTTTGGGTTGTTTTATGAAAGTTTTACATGGTGGTTCACACTAAATTGAATCCATTCATTAACAAATTATAGCTGCATTTTCCAGCAACAGTAAATACTGGTTTTTATCTTTGTTTCCAAATAATGGTAAGTGCTCTGTGAATAACAATGAGAAAGGATGGAAAGAAAAAGTTCAAAAATTTAAATTTGCACAGTTATTGAAGCTTCTTGTTTTAAGTGCTTAATGCCGATTAATGCAGATGCCGCGTTTTCCCTTTCTTCTTCATGATTGTTTTGACTTCCTTAGCTTAAGAAAAACATTCAGAAGAAATGATTTTTTTCCCCCCCTCCCTTCTTTCTTCTTTTTTTGACTGGCTATGGATTTCCTAATTCCTCTCTTTCTTTGAGTCCTTCAGTGCTGATAAATTCTTTTAAACTGAAATCTGTTTAATGACTTTTTGCATGAAAATTTGCTTTGTTGATTCCTTTTAAAAAAGGCAGTTTATTGTAACAGAAGAATAACTGACTTTCTGTGTAATCATTCACTCCAGTGGGTGCTTGCCAAAAGGACCGCACAAACGAAACGCTGTCTCTAATCTCACTTGGCCATGCAGAGGAGCGAGCTCCCCACATGCTTATTTGCAAGTTGATTGGACGGGGAGCTGCAAGGGAGGATGGCAGAGACTGCTGCTCCCCTGGGAGGCAGTGAGTCCCCGTGAGTAAGGCTGTCATCACTTTCCTCCTAGCTAGTCACCCAGGATGTATATGAGATGTCATAAGCCTGAAAAATGCATCAGTCCTCACAGACGTTAGCAAGGATTTTCTATCCCCATGCAGTGCATGGTACTTTTGGCCAAGCTGAATCCCCTTTTTCAGCTTCCTCCGGAGCAGCAGTTGTCAGTCAGTGCTATAGGCCAGATACCGGGCTGGCTTACTACTGTTTTGTTGCTATTGCTAGTTAGAGATGGTTTTCACTCACAGGGAACTCCTTGGCTGCATGTGTGCTAGTAAATAAAATAGGCTGAGACTGATCCTGTGACCTTGAGAACAAATGCATTACATACATTGCACCCGCTCTCTTGCCTAAGCTAAGCTCTCTTCCCACCCAAAACTAGGTGGCTTCGGCTTCACTCTTGCCATCTCCTGGGAACAATCTGTAGCCCGTGGTAGCCCACAGATCATGCCCAGGCACTGGCTCGGAGAGGGCTTTTGCACCCTTGGCTTGGTGGCCAGGGCAGTGCTTCAGCCCACAGCCTGGCCCTGCTTATTTACCCACGTAGATGCAGTCTTTGTGATTAGAGCTACAGAAAGGATTGATACCTTTGTGCCCCACCACATCTTGCATAGGAACAGCACTGAAACACAGGAGGTTCCAGCTGAACATGAGGAAAAACTTATTTCCTGTGCGGGTGATGGAGCCCTGAGAGGTGGTGGAGTCTCCTTCCCTGCAGATATTCAAAACCCGTCTGGATGCGATCCTGGGCAATGTGCTGCAGAGGACCCTGCTTGAGCAGGGAGGTTGGACTAGATGATCTCCGGAGGTCCCTTCCAGCCTCAACCATTCTGTGATTCTGTGATCACCTTTGTTCTCCCTCTGGTTAGGTCCTTGCCCTGATTGCCAACCCCTAAAACCATTTCTAGTAATTGCCATTTTACTGTCCCCACACAGTGACAACTACCTCTCAAAGGAAAGAAGGTGCAATCTGTACCTGTCTTAAGCAAGTTATAGTTGAAGGCCCCGGTCCTATGCTGCTTTCTGTGCTGCCTGTAGTCTCCACTTGCATTAGGTCTTCACTCCACCCAGATTTAGCTTTAGAGCTTATCGACCTTCATCAGGGTGCTGATTAGATATTGCTGAATAAGTATTGCCATGTTTAGTCATCATCTGCTTTGACACCTTTTGCTCTTTTTTGTCTTTGCATTTTTAATTGCTTCACTGCTGGTCATTGTATTTTGACCTCCAAATTCCCTTTCAGCCCTTATCAAAGTTCAGGATTTTCACTTTTCTTTTACCCCTTTAATGATCCTTTTCAGTGCTGAGCATTTTTTCTCAAACGAAATACCCACACCTATTTCAATTCATAATTTTTCCTTCAGACCCTGTTTTAAAAGGTATGCACAATTGCTGAAGGAGACTGACTCTTCCAGGTGTTATTCACCTGAGTCGTCCTTAGTCATCTAACTGATATCAGTGGCACTGGCCGAATGAGGAAGAACCAATCTCGTGAAATGTCTTCCCACATGGGAACCAACCCCATGAAATGTGGGATCAAGACTTTAGTTACCACGACGGAGAGACATTAAAGTCTGCAATATGAAAGGCATCTTCCCTTCAGAACACGTTCCAAGCCCAAAGTGGCTGATTGTCATTTTCTGTTACTGGGATGTATTAATTTCTGGGGTAATCTTATAAAAAGCGGTAGGGTTACACCACGAAGGCATTTAGAGCACCAATTTGAAATTTTAGTTCTGCTTCACTGAACTATAAATTGCAGTGGTCTGGCATAAGAGTCTATGGAAACACTAATTACTTGAAACTACATGTATATTGTTTCGTTCAAGGAGATCACACGGCTCTCCTTATTTTTTGTGACTATCTTAAACATCCAAGGAGAAGTAGCAGGCGATGCCATATACATGGAAATACTTAAGTGACCACAGCAGTGAATGATATAGTGCAAATTACCTCAGAGATACTTTGATATTTTGTGTTTCAAACACTGCCATTTTGTCTGAAAGTTCTGGAACATTTCTGTGAACAACTGCGGAGCAGCCGGTGCTAGGAGCATAGGAAAGTAATGGTAATCTGGAATAATAAACTCTAATTTTCAGTTTGTGAAGGATGATTTTGGTGTATTATGGATTATTAACATTATTATGCATGGCATAGCTAAGCTTAGAGGCTTCAGTGGATTTGGCACCTCATTAAGCTAGGCATACAAAAAACATGCAGTGGGAGACGATCTTTTCTGAAAATGTTACTTACAATCTGCAAGAAAAGAGTGGAAGAAAAGCATAGGAAAATGAAGCCAGTGAAGGTCACAGTGTAGATCAGTGGCTGAGTCAAGAACATAAACTGTGTTTCTGAATTCCTAATTTATCCTTCTCCTATTTAGATCCTACTGCCTTACACATAATGATAAATACAAAGATTGGAAACCAAAAACCTAATTTTTCTACAATCTTAACATGTGGTGGCCATAACTGCAAATAAATTAGTTTAACCTTGGAACTTTTTGTTTAAAATTGATGAATTTTGCTACTTTTAATCCCAACCTAAGCATTCCTTGTCCATTACACACAGTGCTGTTGCCAGCTACATGGAGAACACAGGGACACTTATACATGGAAAGCTGAAGGAGTTTCCACAATCAGTCCACTATGGTTCTGGCATTGTCATTTTTTTCTGGATTCAATGACATACTGAGGGATTCAGCTACAATGTAAGGTAATTGAAAACATTCCCAGGACACCTGAAAAAAAAGTGGTCATGTTCTCAGTCTTGCTAAAATATCATTCCCCTGCAAGGAGCAGTGCAGCAAAAGGAGTGTCACGTTACTTTAACAGAAGTATTTAACATTTTTACTGACAAAATCTAAAGCATGTGCTTATGGAGTGTGAAATCCTCATTAAAATTCCTTGAGGAAAATCAGTTGAATAAATATCCAGTAATTGTTACAGTTCCAGCGTTGCTGTAGTTTTACAATACAATAATTCTCTCCATTGCTCAGTTTTATTCTCATATCAGATAAGGATCTCAGATTTTTGTTCTGGAATTTATTACCCCTCAGGGGCAATTCTGATATTTATAAGTCTAAAGCTTCAGAAGTATGCTGCAATAATTGTGGGCCGGGTCATAACTTCATATTCATGGAGTTTCTCTATGCTATTCCTCTGGAGCAGTGTCCGTTGCCTCCCTGGCACAGCTGTCCCTCCTTTCGCCTTCAGATGGTGCTTATGGAGAATGTGGACAGAGCAAGTGGGAATCTGAATGAGCTGGGGAATCAGAAGTAGAGGTTAATTGCAGGTAGAGGGCATTTCCCCTGTGCGCTGTGGAAGTTCCCTGGGAAAACAACACCAGTTCCAGGCTCCACGTTCAGGTCCCCTTCATGGTTTTGCCTCTGCTGACACCTTTGAGAGGATTTCTGGAAACCATGGCGTGTGTGGTTTATGGGACCATGCAGCTGGGAAGCAAAGGAATGTGATACTAAGCTGAAGGAGTGTATCCTCTTTATAAATGATCCTTGGAAAGCTGTAGGTTTTAGGGAGAACTTTGGTATTTTGAAGTTTCTTCAGAAGTGGCATGGAATGGCCAAACTCTGCCCCTGGACTGATTTGTATTGAAGAAAAAAAATATGCTCTAGGTGACTCTGCTTGAGCAGGGAGGTTGTACTAGATGATCTCCAGAGGTCCCTTCCAACCTAAACGATTCTGTGATTCTGTGAAAAAGTAAGCGTGTTAAAACTGGAGCCCAAAGCCTATCATTAATATATGAAATAGAGGGATTCTTGTCTTAAGATGCAAACCTGAACTGAATTTTCAGTAGCAAGGCTATGATGTCTTTTTTTGTTTGTCTTCACAAGTGATCGATTGTGTGATTATTATGAAACATTACTCAAAATGACCATGTAAGCCAATGTGAGAACAGATGAAAAAGTTCAATACAAAGCCAGTATATTTTACTTTGCATTTTAACCAGAAGGTGGCATTGTATCATGTCTTTTGGAGGCAAACCATCTCTTTCACTTCCCCCCCCCCCCCCATAAAAGACTGACGTTTTACAAACAACAGTAACTTAGGCTTTTCTTTGTGTGTGTGTGTGTGTGTGTGTGTGTGTGTGTGTGTGTGTGTGTGTGTGTGTGTGTGTTCCTTTTAATAGACACAGTGAATCATCTTTCCTATATGTTCCATCCGCATACTGAAGAAATGGTCTATCCACTCTCACTTTAATGGCAGACTTACACCTATATTATTCTTTTATTATCCAGATCTATTTCTGGTCAAAACAATCTCAAGAACTTTATCTAGAGTACTACCTATATATACTCTGTTGTGAAATGTTGTTTCAGTTCCCAGCTATATTTGAAGGACTAGTTTATAACAGTGCCAAAAGAAATTACACTGCATTGATTAACAACCAGAGTAGTTGCATACACTAAGTGTACAAAGCTTGTAGTTACGGTTACTGAATAAAGCTGTTCTCTTGGAACAGAAACAAGGCTTCCTTAAAATCCAGAAACCAAATTGTAAATCAATGAGATGAAATGGTCTGAACAGCTGGCAGAAGTTTAAATTTCACAAACAACCGAAATATGTATACTATTTTTCTTCATACACCTGATTAGAGAAAGTTGCAAGATACTTAACTAGCCCATCAGATTCCTCCAAGATTTGCTTAGATGTGTCAAACCAGGTAGGAATGTTAGCTGTTTTTAAAAATTTATTTGTGTGTGTATCATTTTGAAAGGCACAGGACTGGCAGTCAGATATCATGCTCCTATAGTCCATGGACTCATACAGACTGTGGTAAAAGGTTTCCAATGGAGATGACAGTCGCAAAGATTAGAACAGTCTCTTCAGCCATCCACCATGTGGATTCTGCAATGGTTTCTGATCTTGGTCTGTGCCATTTTCATTCCATTGGAAACCCCATAGAGACCAGCGACCAACCATGAGAAGATGACAGTTGGCTATCATATGAACTAGTCCAGCTTCCTAAATACTGAAGATCTATTTATTACCTGTCTTTCTAATCCGTTGCTTAAGCAATTTTGTACAAGAGCTGCAAATTTTGGGCCACTAAACACATTTTGCTGAAGTAGAAGTCTACTCCATATTGGAAAAACTATGGGCTCTTGGGCTTCCAGTTCAAAGCACTGATTTTCAGTAAAAACTTCTCCAGTGATTTGCTAGAATATTTTCACATCAAAGCGGAAATAGAGCTGTACCTGAAAGTGAAATATCTTCAACTTTTCTATGGTGATTCCACAACCATCCTCTCTGCTTTTCACATTGAGAAAGACGTAAGTTTCTGTGGTATAATTCCTTAAGCATGTGTGGTCAGGGTCAGGGTCAGCTCACAGTGGCATTCATGCACAACTTCTAAATCGAGCCCAAAGCAAAAAAGTGTAGGTGTCAAAATCAGAAACACTATTGCCATAACCTTGCGCAGAGCCTGTGGTCAATATGGCTCACCAAGGTTTTTGAATTTCACAAGCAGCAGCTGGACGCACCACAAGGGACACAAGAAGGCGCTGTTAGAGATAAGCATAATAATCAGCTCCTTAAACAGTAGTTAGCAAATCATGTTGACTGTTTGACCTAGAAACATCCCTGCAGCAGAAAGTAACAAAGTTCATATCATACAGTTCACAAGTTTGCTGTACATGGCTGCAAACCACATGCAGCCTGTAGGATGTGTAATCAACAGAAGCTATTGCGTCAAAACACGGAGGATAGCTTGTAAATAGTAAGAGGTCTACTGATACTATATTGCATCAGCCTGCATGTCCTGGCATGGTCTGTATTTCCTGTTTTGAGGGTCCAAATATGGCCACTGCCATATCCTAGAATCAGTGGATGTGTGCCTTCTTTGTATCTTAGCACTGAGCCAAACCATGTATCTGTATTCTGGAAGGTACTGTGAATATGCGGCTAAGACCTTTCGATTTTTAGTTATATATGATGGAAAAGGTCATGAGACACATGAGAAACCATATTCAATCAATATTGGACTGATTTTTTCCCCCCACTGATTTTGGAAAATGTTTCCATGCTTAGTAACAGGATATATAGAGAAAGAACAGTTAACTGGTGTTCCTGTAAACATATTTATTTGGCCCTTTGCTTGACTGAACATAGCAGTCATCTATCCAATCTTAATTTTTTCCTAAGGGACCACCATAAAAAGACCCTGTAACACAAAGAAAAACTATCTGCAAATGCTCCCTTGAAATGTAGCCTTTCCTGCCTAGTTACAGAATGAAATCGATACACAGCTGCAGATTTGTTGACCTGCACATGAGATTGAAACTATAATAGGAAAAAATGAAATTCTTCCCTGATGATAGATTTTTCTCCCTTAGATACCACTAGTGGGAACAATATAATGACTGGAAGGATCTGCAGACCTCTGTATACTGTTAGAGAATGTCACGTTGAGAAAGGGCATATGTTCGCTATATCACTGCTCCTTAATCTTCTCAGATTTTCACAAAGAAATCATATTAATCAAATCTGCTTTCAGCTGTATGAAAAGTGTGGTTTGAATGGTTCACAGCTTAGGAAGAAATTGAATATAGAAGAAAACCTTGGATAGAAATAAGCCCAGAACTTAAAATAACTTGCTGTTGTCAGTATCTCACTTTATGATTCTGAATAGCTATGACAATTATGCAGCAGAAAGTTCTGAAACTGCCCCATACTGTGGCTATGGAGTGGTCCACGAAGGCAATTCAGGAGCAGAGGAATTGCCAGATGAAATCAGACTGTCTTGCCATCTGCTACTGGCTTGAAAAGAAAAATGCAAACCCAATACAAAATCCTACTCAGACAAATACCAGCCAGAGGCAAAATTCTGCCTGGCCACTGAGCAGGTACACAGCCCACCTTGTTTGAAAAGCTCCTTAGGAGCTAGAGGAAGATGAAGCTATGTATATATTTGAGGTGCAGGTATTGTTCGAATCTCAGCTCCCTTTCCATCACCCTGGGTAGGGATGAAGGGAGAGGGCAGAGAGCAAGGACATCTCTTCAGTTCCATGCAGGAGAGGGATGGATGTGGAGGGGAAAGCAGATGGTATGCCGAATGACTGGGAATAGTCAGCATACTCTTCTGTGCATGGAGGATCCCCGGGAGGCACCGTGCCTTCTTCATGCAGATTAACCTTCCAGTGCTCCCTCCGAGATGGAGCTGCCTCCTTATTTTGGGTTATTTTGGAGGCAGCCTTAAATCCGTGGAAATATGCTGTTTTATTAAATATAGCAAATAAAAGCCACAACACTTATATGTGGTTTCCGCATTGCTATTAGTGTTTAGTGTTTATTTGACACTACTATTGTATTTGGCACCATTCAGACTACGGAGAAAGACCTATTCCCTGTGCTCAAAAGATGATGTTCTAATGACCTAGTCCTCCCCCACTGAAATCCCTGGGATCTTTGCTGATGATTTTTACTGTGAAGAATAAGGTGGACAGGAACGTGCTCCAGGAGCAGCTTTCCTTTCCTTTCTGTTAAACCTGAATATCAATCTTATAGGTAGATGATCATCATATCACAAAGTGTACTTTGAGATAGAAATGACAAAATGTTGTTTCTTGCAATAGGATCCAAAGGGCACTTCTGTGTCATTTAGATCAAAGGTAACAAAGAGCATTTTTCTGAGGGTAAAGTGTACTTAATTCTAGAAAAAAACAAGAATAAAAGAGAGGCATCAATCTAAAGAGAATTATATTTTAAATCGGTGCCAGAAAAACAGGATATTCTTGAGGTCTCTCTGAACACATCTACTTCTGTCTGGACTCTGGAGAAAATCTACTAATAGCAAAGGCATGACATTAGATTACAACCACAAAATTGCAGTCTTAAGACTGTAATGAAAATGGGTTAAGTCTATACCATTTCCTATTCCTATTATAATCCCTGCCATAAGAAAGCTTTTCCTGGAATTATTGAAAAGAAAATTCTCCCTTGCTTGTACATGTCATTTCACTTTTCCTCTCACTATATTTGTAAAGATAGCTGAAATTGTTTAGGTAACCATTTTTCAGAATACTATCCAAGTCTGAGGGTGATTACTGTAAAAGGAATCTAGCATGGGCCAGTGGTTGTTATACTGTGGTGTTTGAAATCAGTAGTGTTTAATTATGTACAGACACACGGTAAAGTCAAACTTCTGAGGATAAACGAGCAATGAGATTTGAAGTCTATAGGGCTTGCAGATGCTCAATATATCTCGGGATCCAGACATAAGACTTCTATTCTGTTTGTTGGTGGTACACAAACAGTTGAAAATACTGACTCCTGCACATATCCCAAGGTATTCCCAAGGCAGGCCTTTTGCTACGTGGGGTATGATGGATCTCAGTACAGTAGGGGAAATACAGCTGTGCTCAGAAAGCTAATTCTACAAGAACAGGATCTTATTTTCCTTTTAGCAAGGCCCTATTCTCATGCCAGTGCTAGTAGAGATACTTACTATGGTTAAACCAAAGGGTGTCCAGTATAGGGTGTGCAGATGGGCTTTCAGTGAGATGACTGGGGAGGGGTGAGGCTTTGGGCCTCAGAAAGGTAGTGGTGAGAACTGTCCCACCAGCGCTACTCCTTGGGTCCACAGGCATTCCCTGCCTGTACTGGAAGGGACCCTGCAATGACAGCTGTGAGCCACGGTACGATGAAATGCTCTACTCATGGCAGGAAGACTTGCATTGTCACAGGCAACATAGCTTAACCAAGTAATTGCATTTCTTGGGCATGCAATTAATATAGCTCATTTGAGACAGGCTGGATTTGCTGTGCGTGCTATATGTGTGTGCATACACTTGAGTGGCCTGCAGAAGCAGCAAATTAGGCCCTGTGGCTTGCCTTAATCGGGAGACTGGGCACCGCTCAGTTAAAGCACTGTTTGCTTTAAACAGTCACTCAGACATAAATGACTCACTATGAGGTGTTAAAGTCATGCTGGTTGATGTAGTATTCAGAGGTCTAACAGCCTCAAGCTCAGCGCAGGAAAAAAAGACAAATTTTTTCACTGGAGTGGTAAAAAAATAAAGAGAAGAACATGTTGCTTGGAATACCTTTTTGGCACTATTGGAAATTAGCCTATCTATTTAGAAATTCCGGGAGACAGTCCCAGGGGAGCTACAATGTTTTGAAAGCACTGATTGAAGGAGATGATGAAGCCTGGTCATATAAAGAGTCAGGCTTGCTGACATGTTAAAATAGATAGCTGAAAATGTGGAAAAACACTTGAATCAGGAGAAAAAATATGGTTTTAGAATTATTTCCAACTGCTAGGTGTTTGATCACTGACTCTGGCCAGCTTATATCGAAAGGTCTCTGGTGTCCTGTAGGTAGACAGCAGTGAAGGTATTTTAGCAGAAAGTCATAATTAGCTCGATGTTCATGATTCAGTTTTTACTTGACTCTCTACTTAGCTTTTCACCCAGACAAGCGCTTGGTAGTCAGAGCTGAGTTTTAAGAGTTGTATGGATCACACAGTGCTCTACTGGCACCGGTGAAGGGAGACTGAACTCGTCCAGGTGCCAAATCTTTCCAAGTCCTTTGGGTGTGAGGATGGTGGTTGAGAGTGGAGGATCTGCAATATTCTAATTTCAGGTATACCACAGGATATGTATGTATATGTATATACATATATGGGTTCACCAGCTTAGTTGTCTGTTTTCCCAGGAAAAGTATAGCTAATCATAAAGGATTGTTTTCTCTCTCCGCATATGCCATTCACCTCAAACTCACCCCACCTGTTTCTGTAGCAGGGATGACCTTCAAAATATATAAAGATTTATTAAAGAGATAATCCTGTGTGTTCATTTCCTTCCATGAAGCCAAATTGTCAGCAGCTGGCTCTTTATAGCTCAGCATGAAATTCAGCCAGTAAGCCATTCTGTCTGTCATGTGGTGACAGAAATGGGAGTCACCTGGCATGGGTATGCTTTTCAGAAGATGTTGTGCTCACTTACGTAGAGAAGTGAGTTAGACTTAAATCCAGAGGAGGAGGAGATGGTAACGTGACCAGACTTCAAGCTCTGTATTGTTAGGCAAAGGAAGGGTGCTAAAACTGGCCCCCCATACAGTGGGAGTGCTCTGGAGGTTTCCCTTCATCCAAGTCCTGATTTGTGGTAAATCTACTCCTTAGGGTAAGAGGGAATAAAAAGTCAATTCTAGTGAAGGGTAGCGGCTGCTCCCCCTGAGATTTTCAGACAGAAAGTTATAAAAGATAAAAGGAAGTATCTTCTTTTGCAGTTCAGAAAAAAAATATGAAATTGTTATGGATAGCAAAATACAATTTATTTAATAGGGAATTAGGTACAAATCCATTTTGTAAATATATTGTATTTTGCTATCCGTAACAACAGTTTCAAGGCTTGCTAGCCTTCCTCTGTCTCAGGAAGTCCTTGCAACTTTTTGCTGGAAATACATAGTAGGTAGGTGTCACTTCATGCTTATTCTCGTTCTTCTGCTTTTTCTCTAAGGAACTGCTACTACTCACTGTCAGATGCAGGATACTGTGCTGATGGGATCTTCCGCCTGACCAAGTTATGTTCTGAAGTTATGAAGTTACATTCTAATGTGTCTCAGTTTCCATACTGAATGCTTGACTTCACAGACTCTTGGGAATTGTTTGCTGCAGGTAAGGTTTTTCTAGCAGCTAAAGCCTGAGAATCACTTACATAGACTGTATAGGTGTTTCACTTTATAAATCTTTACCTGTCTTCTCATCTTAATATTCTTTCCTGGCTCCTTTTTTTCTCCCCCCTTCACTATATCCTCTAACACACCAGCTCTTTTGCTCCTTCTCCAGATAGATTCCTGAATATTGATGATGTTTTCCTGTATCCCCATTTCCTTCTCAAAAAGTATGCATTTCTGTCTCTTGATCCAGCAGGCCTCCTATCCTGGCTGATACCACAGTTTTTTTTTCTGGTACTCCTGCACTTTACCAGAACAAGGATTAGTTCTGGTTCTTTCATATGCCCACTAAACCACAGTACAGTTAGAGCATGTTTTTTCTGTGTTCAGTAGCTTATAAAAAGAGCAGCTTGTTACCCTAATCTAAATGCTACAGCATACTATATTTTGAATGGCTGGTTATACTTCCTCTTTGTCACAGGTGGCCAGGTTTGTATAAGGACAGGAAAAAGAATTGTAAGCCAGTTAAACAATTGAACACTGAAAAGGCCAGCTAGTGTAATCCCCATCTGTCTGTCACAGTGTCTAGAAGCATTACAATATTTCTTATATAATTAACAAAAGTTGAGAATAGAAAGAAATTGTGCAACCTAGAGGAGACATTTGTAACAAGAGTCAGAATATCAAAGATGGGACTAGGACTGGCTGGAAAATACCAATGTTTGAGTAAAATGGAGAAAACAAAAGTTTTGACCTTAAACAACATTGTCTAAAATTCAAAACTCAGATTTGCATTTGGGTACTCGATACAGTTTCTGGTTAGGTTGCTCGTTGGTCTCTCATTCTGTATTGCTCAGCTTATTTATCCTATGTTATGCCATCTCTAGTTGATCCATTCAGTAGGGCATGTAGCCTGGCATGAAAGCCAGGCTTGTAAGGAAGATTGGGTGAAAAGCTGAAAGTTTTCTATGAGAACGAGGTGTTTAAAAGTAACTTATTTGAAAACTATATGAAAATAAGTTTATATGGAGATATATTCATAAGCATTAATTAAGACCAGTCTTTTACAGTCCTAATAGATACTGTAATTTTTATTTTCTTCAGAAATGCCATGTCATGCTAAAGTAAATTACTGGAGGAAGTATAGACAGAGGACAAGAAAAATATTTCAGTCATGATGCCATCTGTCCAATGCTAGCTGACTGCTGAAGCAGTAAAAATGGAGATTAATATAATTCAGTTACTGTAATCTTCTTAAATCTCAAATTAAATTAGCATCAGAATTGGCACTCTTTAGACTGAGTTGATGGCCCTGATTATGGTTCCTTCTTGCCTTCTCTGGTTTCATTTATTGTTAGTTGCTATTATATGTTCATTAAAAAGTAATTTAATAAATCATGAGATCCTCTGTCTATAAAACAATTATCAGAATGAAGAGTGATGGCAGTGGCTGGGGAGTATGCTGAAATTTGATAACCCTTTGTGAAGGATAAGCGGGACACAAAAACCTTACTGTTTGATTTAAAAATATAATAGCATTTGCCTCTGCTCTCCATATGTAAGTGAAGCAGGACTTGAGGCATCTTCTGGGTCTTCACTCTGTCTCTGCCACGGCTGAGTCCACGTATGTCACTTGTGCCAATACTTTTCGGAATCAGTGCTATTTAATTTACTTATTTGTTATTCAGATGGGAGGACAATTAGGCACTCTTATGATCCTGGGAACAGGAATTCACACTTCCCTTACACGTGTAAGTACCGAGGATGGCACTGAAATGGTTTTAAGGAATCGCCAGCTAGCTAATTTAAAAATTTCACGGGCCTCCGAGCACCTGGATACACACGCCATTATGATATGGTTGTATGTGAAGCCATTGAGGACCGGGTGCTTTTTATTGGCCTTACTGTACTGTTTGAATACCTTGATCCAAGTTGTTGAAGTTGGAGTTGTGGTCTCCAATCACACAGTGAGAGTGAGGAATGGTGGAGGAAGCAATGGAAGTTTGGTGAGAGGGGAATAGGGGGAGACAGAGAAAAAGAGAGAGATCGTTTCAAATAGGCAGAAAGCATATGAGCAGTAATGGGGACAGTGTTTATACTGTCATGTTAGCTTAGGATTCAAGGACACACTCAATGGTTTCCTCATTGCTTGCGCATTAACTTTCACCCTGGCCTTGCTGGCTGGCCGACAGAACTCAGACCTGACCAGGAACACAGCTGCATACACCCCCTCAAAAGCATAACTGCTTTGTGGCCTAGGAATGGAGCGATGAAGTGAGATAAATGATGGGGTGCTGGACAGTGAAGGGTTAAGCTCAGAGGAGGGTTGAAGAGCTCAAGAGAGGGGCCGCTTGCTGCAACTAAAGCAAAGCAGGATGATGGCCAACTGAAGCTTGGATCAGATACGGAGGAGGCAATTGTCTTCTACAAATGCAGACTGTGTCAAGAGGTTTTTTTCCTTAACCTCACTGCAATGCAGATTACCAAAAGCCACCCTTCTCCTGTGATAAGCTGGCCTAAAGTTTGGAGAGAGCTACTAAGAGGATGTGCATCTGCTTACTGCTCATCAGGTCAGCACGCAGCCTGGGGTACTACCTGCCATAGGAGACCTATGTTTCCCATCAGCTGTGAAGGAAAAATTCTCAACACTAAGATGGAACAACAGCAGTAATTATCTTTCCTGGAGACAAAAGCAAATAATTCCTATTCATACAAGATCTCTTTAAAATGGATAAATATTTCTTAGTAATAGCTGCAGTACATGGAATTAACATAACTCTGAGCACTCTCTGAGGACAATGCTGCCTTCAGAGCCAGAGAACACACCTACACTGAGTATGATGTGTGCTTGTATGACTCAAAGATAATATTTACAGCTGTGGTGGCTAGGTTCCTCAGAGCATGCTATTAACCTTCCTTTCACACTATATTATCCTAGACTGCATTGTTCTGTAAGGGAGACACTGAGTCTGGCTCCCTTCAGAGTATGTCGGGAAGCCAGAAAACATGCATGCTATACTGACTCCTACAAGACCATTCACATTCATCTCAGAGGCGACAGGCTCATTGCAGCTAATAATTTCTCTTTCAAAACCTGGCTCCTCACCATCTTCATAAACCCTAAAGCAAATGTAATAGTACCCTCAGGCCCTCAAGAATGCTCCTACAGCAGGAATTTGGCATCTTCCGAATGTGATTCATAGGCTTATTCATTACATTGTGCCCCTGAAAAAGAGAAGAGGAGATCCTAGGTACGCTGCATATACCAGTTCATTCCCACTGGATGGGAGATTACCCTTGTTTGAGGAGACCTGTCATTTCTGATATCACTAAATGTAGAATTGAAGGGGCTGGTGAAGAAGCAGCTGAGGGTACGCATGAAGAAGACGACGAGGAGGAGTCGACTTTTACAAGGAGAGAGCTGAAAGAGGTAGACCAACTGGATGATAAATTAAGATAAATGATGGCATACTAATTAGAAATGAGAGGAATTAAAAGCATTAAGCATGTGAGCAAAGGATAGCAATCAGACAGCCTCTGCGGCTGAGGGCAGGCACCAGGGTTCCCTACTGAGGGGCCATGGTAGAAGTAGAAAAAAGATCCCTGTAGCAGTTATCACCAAGTGGCTGTAGTTATGGTGCCTAGGCTTCATGTGTCAGCCAAATTTTCAGATTTACAGCGACTGAACACACATCCAAGTCTGAAAATCCAGTCACCTTGCTTATTAGGAGCAGAAGGCAAATTCTCGAAAAACAGTATGACCTGTTTTCATATTGCAGTTTTCTCAAATCTAGCACCTGTTTTGTTTATTATTATTTTCTTAAATGTGTTAGAGGGGTTTCTACAAGCCTGACTAATGGCTCAGGATCCTGATGTACTATATACAGTAAAAATGGATGGTATTTATCTTTGAGAGAGCCAAAATATATGACAGGAGGCTACAGAAGGAAACAAACACAGGAGACGATGAGATACACGATCAATAAAGTAGACATGTACCCAGAGTAAAGATTATAGGTGTAGTCCATTACAGATATAGGACACGTCATCTAAGACACAGCATATTGCAGCTGTTTCAAAGGAAGGCATTACTTGGTGAGAAAACGTGTTTTCTTCAGGGAAAATCACAGTAAAAAAATGTGAATTTCTTCCTAGAAATTGAGATGTCGTCAACATGAAGAAAACTCTTTACTTAGCATTCCGTAGTTCTTACCTTATTCAAATACTGCATTTCTATCCTACTCATCTGGAGGGGGCCTCATCATACACAGAAGAAGCTGTTAAAAAATGTCTTCAGATGAGACACGAGGAATAAGAAATAAATGCAATGGTAAAAATCCTTAGCAGAGTGTAGTGCAGGACAAAAGTATAGGGCAAAAAAAAAAGGGGGGGGGATCATAAAGGAGAGGTCTCTTGGAACGGTGAACTAAGACCTTAAAGGTGGTACTGAAGAAGATGAGAAGTGGTGGCAAAACAGAAATGGGGATAAACAGAAATGACATGATCCTTATAGCAGAGAGAATTTTAGATGCAGGAATTAAATTGCACAGTCTTTTTAAGGACCTGCATGATAATTTACTGGTGATAGAGAAGCATTTCTTCTCTCCATGTGGTCATTCAATCCATGCTAACTAGTGGCACCCTGTGCATGTTATGGGATTGCTTCTTGGTGTATACTGAATAATTACTCCTACCACTGAAGAGATTAATAGCATGAAAATTAAGCTTCTGTGAATGCAATCTTGATTATTAGGGCTCTGAGTGTGTTGCTGGGAATACACTGCTCAAGTGTTCAAAAAAGTGCACAGTATGTACTGTGTTATCAGTATTTTAAAAGTTAAGAGTTTGACGGGAATTCCAGCATTAAAATTAATCCCATGTGGAACACTCTCCAGGAGCTAATCTATTGCCATTTCCTGTTTATAAAACTAGATGAACCATAGCGAATTAATAAAAATACATGGAAATTCTTGATGCACTTAGTGAAGCATGTACCACTGACACATCCTTTAACTGCCTACCAGCTTATACAACACTTCTTTTGCCTACTGCCTGGGCTTTTTGAATGTAGTGTCTTATTTTGGTGCCTGCAGTTTTTAGGTTTCCTAGTTTTAAATGGTGGCTGTTTGTCAAGAAGACACCTTCAAAGGGAAGTGAACTTCCACAATCAGTGGAAGTTGAAGCTGCTCAGACTCTTTGAAACCCAGTGTCTCTTTGACTGGAGACCAAGATCTGGCCCAGGCACCTGCTCTGGTAATATGATTACATTTTCATCGTTGATTTCACTCAGTCTCAGTGGCCAGGGCCAAAGGATTGCAAGCCTTGCCACACCAGACCTGCCCAAAGGCCCCACAGCATTGTTATCCTCACTGAAGGAAGATGTCCTCCTCCTCAAGGCAGAATGTATATTGGCAGTGAAAGGGAAAAGCAGGTGAAGTTGTTTTGTTCCATTTGGTGTAAGGTTTCCTATTCCCTGAGAAAAGAGATGAAGTCCAGGAGGCACATGCATAACTGCCTAAATAACCTGTTTTGCACAATTTATGCAACTATAAGCCATTACTCTACCCTTCCATCCTCTTCTACATGTCATAAAGTGACATTGCCTATCTTATTGGTGCATCCTCACATAATAGCATATTAATAACCTTCTGTCCCTTTATTCCTCCTCCTCCTGGTATGTTTTTGTTGCATTCTTACTCCCCGTGTGAAAGATGTCTCCTATCCTGTCCTCCGTCCCAAAATCTGTAATTTTGCTGGTACCCCCTGTTTACGTCACTTCACCTCTTTTAATAAAAAGAGGATAGGATTATAGTGGGTAGAAGGGGCAACAGAATGACCTCCCACCCACTCTCCAAACCCTTGTGGTGACCGTTTGTGAGTATAAACCCCACACAGTATATAGCTTAGAAATGCTAATATCTTTGTAAAAAACAAAATTATTTCGAGCTTAACTTTAGCATTGGCAGATGGTTTTGAATGAAGGCAGTTCTAAAGCGAAGTTTCACACTTAAGAGCAAATCCTCCATTATCCGTAGGTGGTTTTATCTGGGTTGTGGATTCATCACATTACATTGATGGGAGAGTTTGAAGTTGCCCATGGCGATAAACTGTGGAAGAGTAGTCAATTAAGGCACAGAGATGTGTGGAGGAAGGTATACTTCTCCCATGACCAGCTTAGGTCCTGGGGCAGTAGAGTTGCTTCTGTGCCCAGCAGAGCCAGGACTTTTGATCCCAGCAGACCTGAGCTGACTTTTTGCAGAGTCGAGGATCTGTGAACGCTGAGCAGAGACGTGGCAGTGGCTCCACAGGGAATCGGCAAGGGACAAGCGGGTTTGGTACTTCCCACTGTCAAACCTTTTGAACTAATGCCTCCGTTGTAGAGCTGCTCCTACATCTCTGCATGCTGTGAGGGGGAATATGATTTCCTATGCAGTGCTGTGTCCTCACTCAGCGCAGATCCAGTGGTTTGCCCACTGAGCAGGGTGAGTCCCTCTTGGAGTAGGGACCCATGCTTCCTATTCAGCAGGACCCTCAGACTTCCTGTCCTTGGGACACTTCCATGCTTTATCTTCTCAGCACATACTTTTCTTACCCGTGGCCTGATGTTTTCTGCTGAAAGATTCTCCATCCAAACCTACAGATACCTACAGGACCTGTTCACACCAAGTCACATAGCAGGGGTGTTTTGTGACATGGGCTGTATGAGCTTTCAGCTTGCTCTGTGTCAGCAGTGGCCAAGTTACACTTGGGCTGAGTCTGTGGTTAACCAGCACAGACACCTACATTTCTTAAACTTTTCTGTTACCTATGGTGTCCTAGACGTCTTCCGGTTCAGATAACGGAGTGTTAATCATAGATCTTTTTGCTGTAATTTGCTTAAAAAATGAGACAAAAAATTGTCAAAAAATACATTTTTTCCCTCTTGCATTTCTAAAAAAGAGAAAGGGGCAAGACTTACATTTAAGAATAATAATGAAGGGTGGAAGAGAATAATCATGGAAAAATCAACTCAGTAGAGATTTGAAAGGAAGAAAGAACAGAGCAGAAATATCCTGCTTCTACTGTTCTGTGGCACCATGCCACTGGAAAAAAAATAGTTCTTCAGTTACCATTATCATTAACACTCAGTTACCCAGTGTTTAACTGCTCCTTTCAGCAAAGGTTTGCAATGACAATTTTGGAGTTTAAAAGAGTAAGCCTCTAAAGTACCTGAAGAGCAAGGAACCAAACTTATAAGACCAAGTACGTCACTGGGTGACGTGCACTCTTGCTGTTCAGTGAATTTACTCTAATAGTGAATTTGTCCTAGAAAAAGACCAGAAATCTCGTTACTGTCGCCCCGCCCCATTTTCACAAGTAGACTCACCTGAAATTTACTCTAAAAAGCAGTTATAAAAGTGTTTAAATTCCTAATTAATAATGAAAAGGCAACATTAAAATGACTTCCATGTGGCAATTACAAAACAACTGCTTAGCCTGTTAATTATAAGTCAAAAAAGAAAGGCAAGTTTTCAGCCTTGAAAGTTTTGTACACAACCAAGCACAGTATGGTTTTTTTATTGGGAGCTGGGAGACTGCTATGAGACAAATTGTGAGAGGAAAGGGAGCTTGCAAAAACTGCAAGCTGCCTATGCATATGTGGGGAACCTCCTTTTCAGAAAAGCTATTCTTATTTGTCCAGAATGATAATTATCTGCCAGTTTAAATAATAAAGATTAGAGTTTTACTTTTGGGTTCATTCCGTAAAAAGTAAGGAAATGCACTAGGTTTTCTTTAAAGTAGCCATTGGTACAAAATGAAACATTGGAACTAGAAATCCCTATTTGGTAATACAAACTTCTTTTCAAATCAGCTAAAAACTGTTGAACCAGCAAGTGGTTATACACAAAATGGAGTGGGCATAAGGTGAGAAGTGTTTGGAAAAACAGGAAGAAGATGCTGCTGAGCAAGAACGGAAGTAGGGTACTCGTAAAATGTGTACTTTCATGGATGTATACTGTTTTATTTGCACTTCAGAAAAGGTCTTGATCTGGTAAAAAATTCACTAACTGGCTATCTTCTGAGAGTTGTCACAGGTTTGTTGCAAAGCGCAACTTGCTTTCTTTAATATTTTATTAAATCTGATTAAAACTAACACTATGGATGAGACATTTCAGTCACCTCTGCTCCAGCACCTCTTCTCTAGCTAGTCCCAGCTGTCAGAGTAATTCTTTGAAGTGGTAGAGCTGAAAGTGGTTTGGGCAGCTTTCAGAGCAGGTTCCCAAATCAGAAGAGGTAAAACCCAGCTCAAGATACACATTGTTCTTCAAATGGCTTTTCAGCCAAATGATATTAAGTAGGATATTTACACAGTGGTGGTGAACTTGCTGCCTGCAGCCCATTTAAGCTGTAGAACGATTCTATACAGTCTTTTTTTTAACCTTTAAAAGCACAACGTAGGACTGTGAGCGTTTCCCAAATTATAGCACTCATTAGAGTGCTGCTGGAATCAGCAGCTCATCTGTCCTAAGGGAAGGTTAAAACATGTTCAATGTGATTATAAATACAGTCTTGAATAATCATGAGAAATGATGTGGGAATGGAAAATGGTGATGTGTGGTAAAAGGGCACAAACACAGAAGGTTCAACTGGTGATGCCATGCATGCTTCCCTCTTCATTTTTCATCTTATGCAACCTGTTTGCAATTTCCAGGTAAATTTAAGTTCTGACTCCAGTGTAGACTCTCTTCTTTATGCAGTTTTATGCATACAGTTCTGCAATGGGCTGTCTATAGCGACAGCAGGCTGAGGAAGCATGAGAGAGCAATTTTACTTTTTGGAGGACTGATGTTACAGTCCTTCCATTCCTGATCTGGGGCTGCCACACTGGAATCTCTGCTACTTAGATTGCCCTTAATCAGGATATAAACAGAAGACAGGTAGAGAAGACAGGGACTGGAGGGCTGTAACACTGGTCACACAAAATGTGGAAAAAACAAATAAATAAAACAGATATAAACCATGTAATTTTCTTCGAAAGCAATGTCTGGCAGTGAGATCATAAAATGCTGTTTTTTTTTTTTTTTTACCCTAACAAGGATTACCAGTACTTTGTTCTGTTTGTTCTCTCCCTTATCTGTCGTGATTCTTGCTTCTTCCTTGCTATTTTTGAATTACTGTGATGGGCCGTATGTCACCCCAGTTTTTATGACTGTATTTATTACCATCAGCTTCAGCATTTTTAGATGGCATTTTAGATTATTACAAGGATTTATTTCTACATTTGGTGAGCTCTTTCAGTAATTTTGTTTTGCTCCTTACAAGGGCTGTTTTCAAGTTCTCTGAACATCTCTCCATTTAGATAACTACGTAATCATTGCACATCTCAGTGTCTTCAGAAATTCTGAGCTAGGACTGCCTGTGAGATTAACGCATGAAACAGCTGCCAGGCTCCTTATGAGTGCCTGGAAACAGGAAAACAGCTACCATCCATCTCCTGAATCTTGTCAAGGTCTTTGTCCTTTTTGGACTATAAAACAAAATCTTAAATCCTGAGCAACATTCTACGTTAATTTGCACTGATGCAGCTTCACCAGAGACAATTCATTTCCACTGCTATCACTGATAATAACACAGTTAGATATGGTGGTCCAGGTTCTTATTTAAGTCAAGGGCTACTAAACTGCAGAACTGGGGTGAAGTAGCCAGAACATAATTAAGAAGGATTCCTCAGTTCCTGAAGAACTCTCTGGAGCCTGCTGTGGGAAGATAGGGTAATGTCTGGATGCAGTGTCTTCCATCCTATTTCTCATGTTCCAAAAATCAGACAGTGCTTTTTTATCTTCAAAGAAATGAAGAAAATGTTTAAAGCTTGCTCAATGCTATATCCATTTTGGGTGTGTACACACGTAATGAGAATTCTCTCCAGTAATTGCTGGCATATCTGAAACACCTCCATCAATATATTGACCATCAATAAATGAGAAGTGACAGTAAATATATGGTTGGGTGCTCCACATACTTCTGAACAGAACTGCTATAGTTAAGACTGGAAAAACACAGGACAAAAGAACAAGCACTTTTTGTGGAAAAACATCTCTAGAATTTTATTTACTACTTAAACTGTCTTTTGGTTAACTTTGTAGATCACTACTTTCCTAATATAGGTTAGACATTATTTAATTAGAGGCTAGAGACAAAGAACAACCCTGTTTATAACTCTTAATCTACTTAAGTTATTATCTAACCACAAGTCCTGAGAGAATATTCAACGTATTGAACTGATTCTTGCATGCTTCATTAGCTCTTTATATCTTAACTGTACATAATCATTCCCAGCTCTGTCATGGTTATCGTGGTGGAGTTGCCACTGAAGTCAATGAACTCTGAGTGTAAATTGACTGCAAAACAGTTACTAGGACAAATTCTCTCTTTATCTGAAACCTTTGAAATGCCATTGGCTCAAGTGGAATTGCTGGAGACATGACTGAATTTGGTTTAATTTTCTGGTATTCATTCAAGTTAGTGCCTTGAAGAGCTGGAGTTCTCTCATTTAATTTTAATATTTTGAGCTGAACTTGACAAACACTGATAAAAATAGTGCCTTCAGGGTTTGGTTGAAAAGCCTTTTTGTGACAACGTGAAAGATTTCTGCTAGCATCAGTGAACCCTTAACTGAGCTTTTAGTGGTCATAGAGTAAAGGTAATTGAAAACATGAGCCAACTAATAGGATGCTCAAAAGATGATACTTTTTTCATGGATTTTTAAAAACACAGCTAAATGTTTATTGCATTCAGCCTTTGCACAAAATACAGTCATTTAAAATATATACAAAATAGAGTAACATCATTTTGTTTCATTCCAGGTTTAGGACACATTTTCTGACCTTTTCTTCCTAGAATAAAAGGAAAACAGGGAAGAAGGGGAGACCTTATAGTAAGCAGGACTTCTATTCACTCTGCAAAGGGGAAATATTTAAGATGAAATTATACTTTTCTTTTTCTTTTTCTTTTTCTTTTCTTTTCTTTTCTTTTCTTTTCTTTTCTTTTCTTTTCTTTTCTTTTCTTTTCTTTTCTTTTCTTTTCTTTTCTTTTCTTTTCTTTTCTTTTCTCCATCCTTTATTTCTTCCTTCCTTCCTTCCCAAAGGAATAGGCTTAAGGAAGAGATTTAAAGGAAAATAAAAGTTTGAAGGAAAGTCTTTCACAGCTCTGCTGGTGTAGGCACAGAGTTTGCAATTACAACCCTAACTGAACACACAGGACACTGTGGCATCCAATACAGTGAACTGAAAAGACTAATTACAATGCCTAAAACAAGTATCTAGCATGGGATTCATTTCATTTAGTTTTAGCTACATTAATTTTAGGCTTCTAGAAAGAAAATCATTTAGGGCCCTTTTATAAGCAATATAGGGATTTAAGCACTTTCAGAGGACAAGTCCTCCAATTTATGTTGACATCTGTCCTACAGTGAATTGAGCTGCACTCAGGAAGCTCTTTCTTTCTATGTTCAGAGGGAGCCTAGCTGACCAGCTTAGACCAAATACTTGTCTTTCATAGATGGTTAATGATAGCTGAGTGCATGGCAGCCAAGCTGGATATGCACTTCCATGAGATATCAGAAGACAAGTTAATTTTCCTCTAAAGCATTTAAGCTGGTATGAAGCAGGGACTGTGGTCACACTGTAGTACAGAGTTTTTTTGATGATTCAGGTGAGGAAGCATCTCTTTTATTTTAACATGCAATCTAAAAAAAATAGTTTTGTTGTACATCATCTTCATGCACTGTTACTTTGCTTTGGTCCATAGAAGACTCTATGATTTTTACTTCCACAGATCATCACTGTGGAGTTAATTTGAGCTCTTACTTTGATTTTAACTCTTATCTACCCACAAAGTTTGCTCACCTGACTTGGGTGACATTTTAATTTCAGGATTATTGACCCAGCCAGAAATAGTGATAAGAGGATGCCACATTCATTCAATTCATTATCTTCCAAGAAGGATGCTGGCTGAGTCAGTTGCATACTAATAATTCTCCCACCCTTTTCCACAATTCTCTCTGTTTGCTCAGAAGCGCTGACAAGCCCCATTGCAATTCATCATTTGGGGAGACCTGTAGAGATTTTTTGGAGCAAAAGGTCAGTGGCTGTGGACCCAGAATTCCTCACTGTACCCAAGCATGAACACAACACCCATGAGAACTCAACAGCTTAAAAAAGGCTTTGCTTAACATGGGTGCTAAGAGCAAAATGAAGACTTTCTTTAAGCATCAATACATCTTTTTACAGGTTGCTATTCCATAAAAGGTCCACAGTTGTTTCTAATTATGCAGCTCATTTCTTGTTGTACAGAATGATTGTAGTTAGAGGCTGACAGTTCTCCTGCAACCTGTAGCAATGTTAAAATGTTATTCCTGCTTTCTGGAGGTAGTGAACTGTGCTGCAACCTTAGCAAATTTTGCAGGGTAAAGAGACTCTAAATCATTAATACTACTTCCTGAAACTCCACTGAGGTTTCCCACCCACATATCGACCTAGCCCAAACCTAGCTGAGCCTGTGGTATGTGATGAGATCACTGTATTAAGTTCTGGGACAGTAGGTGTAAGTTAAGAGCCTATCAGCATTGCTGTTGTGTATATCTTTCTGAGGATTTATAATGTAGTTTTAAAATATGCATCAATCTGAAACTTGGCATAGGTGCAGCATTGGGTTTTAAAGTGGAGAAAGGACTTGTAGGTAATCAGTTATTTTTCAGGTTTCAGGAAATTTTGCTGACATTGATACCGTAGTATTAGAAAAGGCAGTCACTAAAACTGAAATATTGCCAGCTCTCTGTGTAGAAGATGGGATGTGCTGGTAATTAAGAAAATCTGAAGAATGGAGTCCTTAAATAACATGCAAACACACATACTCACTTTTCCTATTTTCATCATATTTGCCTGTTATGCACATGACATATTTGTAACAACACTTGCTTTACCACGTCCAAACTATATATTCCTGTGACACATTTTCTTTATGCTGACGGCTGAAGTAGCAAGCCGCTCTGCTACACTCTGCTCTACCAAATGCTCTGATGATACGTATGATGTTGTTATCCTATGTTTCCTTTCCCCTTAGCTGCTCTGAACCAAAACCTGCAAGAGAAAACGTTGCCTCTTGATGGGTCCTTTTTCAGGAGGTGCTAGTGTTCAAAATTCTAAGTAAGCTACTTACCGTTACAATGTATTTGGTTTAATTTAATTCAAATAACTCAGCTGCATCTCAAGCAACCGTCGTTGCAATGTATGTACGATTTGAAATCTGAACATCATACCCAGTGAAGAAGGGGATCACAGGATGCCACCTGGAGCTGCTGATTCGAGACTGGGCACTGCTGGCATGGTTTAGAGCAGAAAGGTTCTTAACGTTAACTTACTGTTAAATCCGCTATGTCTGCTGCAGGTCAGAGGTTGTGGAAGGCAGAAAGAAGAGGAGCTTGTTTTCCTTTACATCTGGCCCAGCTATCTGTCAGTTCTGCCCCACTGAGGCCAACTTTATTTCTTTTCGCCTACTGGGAGAAACCCTTTTTTTGATTTAAGGTCACTCTGTGATGTGATGTGCTGGACCTTAGATTTCAAACTGCATTCTTTGTCTGCACTGCCCAGCAGGGTTCAAAATATAAGTTGCTCTATATAATATAAGGATACTCTAATTAGCCAGCACTATTAGCTCAGGTCAGACCTGGTTATGCTCTTGGAGAAATAGGCACAACTTTTGTCAGCCTTAACGCTAACTGCCTCCTTGACCCAGATCTCTGTCTTTCCCCTTTTCCATCCCCTCCTCCTGACATCTGAGGGTAGCAGGCATCTCACCCTGCTGGGGCAGCCAAGGTACTGGTGCCGTTCCAGCTCCTGCCTTGATGAAGTTAATCAGTTAACACTTGGAAACTACTTGGAATTAACTGAATGGTGTGAAGTGAATGTGAAATGGCTGTTTTGGAATAATTGCATGTGTGCACAAGCCTTGTGGGCCATCCTAATCTTTTCCAGCTGGTTGTGACATCCACAAGGATATCCCTAGGCAGCTGGAGTGACAAGTTCTCTTGCCATGTCCCCTCTGTGCCACCTGCCCGGTGCAGAATCGCAGGGCTCCCCGATGATTAACTTTTGCCAAGCTGAAAATCTGCTATTCATTCCTCTTGTTTGTTTTCCGTCTCTTAGCCAATTTCTTATCTATGAGCATACTTTGCTTTTCCTCCATGATCACTTAGTTTCCTTTTCAGCCTCTCGGGAGGGACTTGGTCAAAGACTTTTCAAAAATTACAATAGTTACATCATCCTGCTCTCTCATCCGGTCTTATTTTGACATACTCAAACTATTCTCCTCAGTCAGGATGAGGAGCTGGGATCATGCACTAAACTCGAACTGACAGTACCACTGAACCTCTACAGAGCAATACCTTTAACAGTGCTTATTTAATGCTAGGTTTTGTATTTACTTAATTACTGATAGAAGAATCTTTTATATCTTTCCCAGCTCTGTGTTTGTAGAGGAACAACAAGAGCAATCTTGGCTTGGCATTTTGCTTGAATGAGTCAAAAATGAGTAGAACAAGGTGACTGTTAGAATGAAGAAGGATTGTTTTTTTAAGTGAAAGAGTAATAGCATTTCTATTTTTGGCCAGCAAAATTTAATGGCATTTTTACAGGCAATTATACATTTTTTCATTCCATTCAATTTTCTGTTTTTTCTCTCTTTTTTATCTTTCTGTCTTTTTGGTGTTAAAGCATAGGGCCCCTAAATGGGGAAAAGATAATGGTTTACAATCAATGCTCATGGACCAGACAGCTAATCTGAACTTAACTAAAAAGTCAATATTTAGCTGTACCTTATCAGTGGAGAAATGTCAAGCACAGAGGTAGACATGAACAAATTTCCAACTGATTTCTCTTTCTTATGCCTCAGTGTTCAAAGCTTCATGGAAGAGTTTCAACATCAGATAAGACAAAACTGCCTTTGAAAAAAAAAACACGTAACAAATGACAAACTTGCGGCTGCAGAGACTAGAGTTTATGAAATGACAACACACGTCAAAAATTCATTCTAATCTCTGCGCACACATTCCATTGGTCACCTTCCAGTCTGTGTGATGCTAGCAGTTGATAGTTAAACGCTGCAGGCAGTCTTTAAGAGATAGCAGCAGGAAATGTTTTCTTGCTGAGTGAAGTCGTAATTTGTTGCCACCCAAAACAAAATTGACATAAATCATTTTGAATTCTAAAATTGCTAAGGATTTGATACACGTGTGAGGTACTGACTGGGAATTGTGTTGCTGCACAAGAACAATTCCCCAGAAAACAAGTTTTGTAATTTAAAAATAGTTTTTAAGTTGTTTATTAGCTCACAATGAGCATCACTTTTACAAAGTCTGCAACTCCTTTAGCTGTGCTAATTTTCCTAGAAGACCAGGTAATGGAACCAGGGAAGAATTTAACCCTTGGCTAGAAATGAGAACTCCTTAGTTTATTCCCATTGCCGCTGAGTTCACTGATGATCTCTTCATTTTCAGATGTGGTGATGATGCACAGCTCCCAAGCATAGTCATGGGGCTTTCTGGGCTACAGAAAAAGCCAGCATTTTTAAGAACCTTCATGGCACGCTGAATGATCCAGCTTTGTGGTTGGGTAATTTCAACATTTCTCTATGCTGCACCTTGCAGATGGGAGGAAGGGGATGAATGAAAGGTGAGCTGTGGTGTGCAAAGCTGTAAGTCTGGTGCTTTAAATGCTTTTCCAGTAAAAAACAGTAGGGAAACAATGCACTGAGGGAATGAAAAAGTCATGTTGGACTATAAGATGTTGCATAAAAATATTGGTAAAAATAAGCCCAGAAGGGAGTAAAAATAACTGCATAACCAGCACTTGCAGAAGCTTAAACATAAAGAGAAAGGACTACCAGGAATCCTTCCAGGCTGAAATAGTAATGGGAAAAACCCAGGCATTAATTACTATATTTGGATCCTCAGAAGTGGTCTTCATTAACACACCGAACATATGCATTTTATTTAGCATTACATCAGTGTTCTGAACATTTTGGAAAGAAGGATGACATCATCAAGCTTTTCATGATCTCCAGCTATTTATATGGTGTTTTTCCTTTTGGAGGACTTTCTCCCAAAATCAATAGTCTTAAGTTTTGAATTGCAGATACCTTAATTTTCTTTACTTCTCCTCTCTTCTTTTATCCAATAAACAGTAGATATTTAGGAAGTGCTTAATGTGGGACAAAAGATTAAGGTCCTTTTAAGTGCCAGGTGAGAGCTACACTTTGATATAGAATATCCTCAAAGTAAGGAAAGAGTGCTAAAGTAATTTGGAGTTTTTGTTTTTGTTTTTTTGTGTGTGGGCTCAGAGGATCCGTTTAAATAACAGGTTTTCATTTCTAGCCACATTCCACTTACTTACCTCCTTTTAGCTCATATGTGTGAGCAATCACATGCTCCTTATGCAACTTTGCTCTCCAGCATGGAGACGTCTGGTCGTTCACATCGAGATAGGCCCAGTGCCAGGCATTTGAAAGCCTCTGTGTGCTTGTCAAAGGCGGAGGACATGATTTCCCTCTCTGTGGGAAATCCAACAAACAAAGAATTTGGGTAAAGTTTTCACCAACATTTTTTGAAATACCTCTCTAATGAGTCCATTTCTTTTGTGAAAACAGTTGAGATTTTGTGAAACATTTGAGAAACTGCTCTATGTGCACTTTATCAAAAGAGCATCTTGGAAATGCAGATGCATTATATATTGCAACCTCTCTACTATATCTCCAAAGGTATTTAATCTTTGGCACCTACAAACAGCAGAGCCATAAAATGAATATACTTGTTGGCCAGATATGGATTAAATTATAATTAAATAATATTAATATAAATTATCATGGACATTTTCCTCAGAATGAAATATAACATAAAACAGACTAATTAATATGTTGTATTTATAATTTAATAATATTGCATTCTCTTCTCAGCCTAGTCACTCATATAACAAAGCTTTGTGTGCACTGCGTGTTCCTACTTCAGTCCTTGGGATCATTGCTATTTTATGTTCTGTTCATAGGAGTTTGTAGAAAAAATAGATACATATTTTGCACTGCATTTCTATCTCTGTGTACTCTCAATTTAAACAAAAAGCCTTTATGGCTCTGGAGTATATCTTCTCTTTTACTTAGGAAAACTTTACCTGTAAATGATGTAAATGTTTATCATCACACTTTTGTCTAAGAAGAAATTTGAAGTGCCAGGCCTGGGGAGTGGATAGCAGTGTAGCACTGTCATGAATGAGTGCAGGATGTTTGGGGAAGGAGGAGGAGGAGGGAAAGCTTTGCTCCCTATGAAGAACCACAGAGCTCCAAGGTGAAACCAGGGACATGTCTGTCCACATTCTTTGGGTCAAGATCAGAGAGGAGAGTAACGCTGATGATGTGGTGATGGGGTCTGCTGCAGCCTGCCTGACCAAGGGGAGGTAGAGTGAATAAGACTTTCTACACACAGCCACTCCTGCTCTCAAGCTGTCATCCTCTTTGGGGATGAAGTACTCAGAGCCTTTTTTGCCTCAAGTTTCACAAGCAAAGTCTGCCTCCAGACCATGTAAAAGCGAGGCTTGGGAAGAACAGTTTTGTGAATCCTGTGAGGCCAAGAAAACAAGCTGTAGATATTATTTCAAGTGGAGACCAGACATGTCTATTGCTATTGCAGGTTACAGCAATGACTTTCTGTCCTACAGACACATTTATCGTATCATTGTGCTTGCAATTTATCGTATCATTGTGCTTGCAACAAAAACAGCTACTTGCCAATTGAAGATTGCCCACTATCCCCTTGCCATTGTGTCATATGAGTATGAGTACAAAGGAGAAGTTGTTAAATTAAGTTCAGGAACTACCAGTTTTTCCCAGCTGCCTGTAGAAGTGGTGAAACTCTTGCATCTAATGAGCAAAATGTGTTGCTGAGATTTCTCTGCAAGTGTCTGTTGCTTCTCCCTGGATGTCTCCTAGTGAGTTATTTCAGAGAAGCTGCCAGTGCATTCATGAAGGCATGAAAAGCTATGTCAAAAGGACAGGAAACTTGCCCAATGAAAAAAGTGAAGATCCTCCAGTCCTCCATCTGGACTGACTTCAGTTGCATCAGAGCAAATGCAGCCAGAGTGGAAAAAATTATCAGTTAAGTCTGCCTGATATATGTGTAGAGAATTTTTTTCTACATACCTGCCAATTAGAGGCGGCTCAGAGTTATGGATCCTTTGTGGGACAACTTGTTAACACTTTTTGATAAGCTGAAAAGTTGGTCATTTGATGTGAGCCAAAGATATGGGAAAATTGTTTTTGATAACTGGTTACAATCCTGTTATAGAAGCATGTTTAACAAGTAGATTTAACATATTGTTTTATTCCTTTACTAGCTCTTTCTATCCTTTCTTTAAGTCTGATGAAGATTCTTTTTTCAACTGAAGTATAAATGAAAGAATTGAAAAATATTCTCAGTGGACTACTTCCTGTTGAAAAATGGGCAAATTAAGGCCAAAAGAATCTATATTTTGAAAGATTATATAACTTAAATACAGAATTTCACACGTTTAGACCTTTAGTAAGCCCAATGTTTCCTGTCTGCCTCAGTTTATTTGATAGAAAGGCATTCAGTTTTGATATTCAGACACCAAGGAATGGAGACTCTTTCGTGTTTCTTGGTAGCTTGTTCCAAGGAGTAAATCACCCATAACTGTTAAAATACGTTTCTTTCTAGTTTTATTTCAGTCACTGGACTTTGATCCATTTTTCTTTGGTAGGTTAAGGAGCATATTGTTAACAGCGAGGAGGTGCTTATAGAATAATGTCAAGTAACACCTGCATCTTCATTTTGGCTAGCTGAAGAGACTGACTTCTTTGAAACATTCTCTGTGAGGTACTGGTTTAAAGTCTTAAGTTATTTTTGTGGCTTGCTGTTGTAACATCTCCAAGTTTCAACAGCCTTTTTCTAATGTAGATACCAGAACTGAACTCGATATTCCAGTATTCCAGTTCTGATCTTGCCAGAGCTGCCTCTAAAAGCAGAACCATTTCCCCAGCCCTAGTTCCCCTTTTTCCTCTATCCAGGGCTCAAAGAGCCCTTTGGTTGTGGCATTGTACAGAGACCTCTCATGGAGTCTGTAATCAGTCATAACTTTCTAATCTTTGAGCTGCAGCTTCTCATCCCCTCCAAGTCCCACCTCTGCTCTTTTTTCCTAGCTGTGCAATTGACTTCATGATGGCTCAGAAGTTCCTTAAGACAAAAAATGTGTGGATGCTGAAGGAGTGCTTTGGGGAGGTGCCACCATCGCATGCTCGTGTCAGGGCACAGCAGTGGCTGGTGGCTCCCTGTTGGCCAGAAACTAATATCGGCGGGGGCTCCCAGTGGCAGCAGGTCTGGCAGTGCCCTTGGGACCCCAATAGCTTCTCTGGCTCTCACACATCTCTCCAGGATTTTGCTATTGGCCTCAGCTGGGGGTAGGATGCTGTAACGGGTAGGCTTCAGGTCTGGCCTGACACAGCCACTCTTGTGTTATTTACTTGAGCTTCAGTGTCCATATCTGCAATTTTTTTCTCCTCGTTGGCCATGCTTAAATGCACAATGTTAGCTTTAACACCATTGACTGAGATGATCTACTCCAACCTGCTGCACAGAATCAAGATATTTATGTTTATCCCTGAATAATCTCTTTTTTTTCCCATAAAGAACCTTCAGGCAGCAGACTCCATGACCTTCCTTGTTGTTCTCTTCGAGTTATTACCTCTTTTTGTCATTGAGAAAGTTTTTTCACATCTGACTTTTTTCTTCTTTACAGCCAAATAAACTGATTTGTTCTGGTCCTGCCCCTTCTGCACTCAGAGAACAGTTGATTGCTGTCTTCTTGGAAGACCATTCTCATGCCCCTCGTAGCCCTCATAGCATAGAAATTTCTCAGGCAATAATGAGGCAAAATTCCTTTAATCTTTCTTCAAAAGTCATACTTTCTAAGTCTTTTATTCTTATTCTTCTCCTGACTGTCTCTAATCTGCCTAAATTGTTCTTAAAGTGTGATGCCCCAACTTGATCCTATATCCTAGCTGTGATTTTAACAGCTCTAGCTGAAATAATTACTGCCTAGGTCTTGCAGGTGACACTTTTATTATTACTTTAATAGCATTTAAGCATCAGTTGCCTTAAGTATGTGTTTTTTAAGGTATATGTGAATATAATAATGTAACTATAGAGAGATACATTGGATTCAAGTACATTTTATGCCATTTGCTCACTTTTGTAATTAAAGTTTTTGACTTTAATTATTTTTGTCTTAATATAAAGGTAGCTTGTTCTATACAAATGTATGCGTAGGCTCCATTGTCTGCTTTGCATCATTTAGCTGTCTGACTTGGTATGCTGTAGGTCAGGTCAAATATACATCATTTCTGAGTAAGGAAATTCTCTATTTTAGATCAAGTAAAGTAACCCTGACTTACCACTAAAAAGAATAATTGCCTGGAATGTCTGCTTTTAAGTCTACCATTATGTGCTGTAAATAAATTATTGTGCGAGTGTTACAATAAGCAGCCATATTTCTGGGTGACAAAACAAGCAATGCAACCTGTAAGTAGTGTGAAATTCTGTGTCAACTCATCATGCTTATCATTAGTCACATGGGCAATAATGAGCAATCAATCCTTGACATGAGATAAGTGAAAATGGTATTATAAAGTATTTCTTGAAAACATATTGTATTTCGTGATGCTGGCTCCCAACTTTTCTTTGTGCATGTTTTGGATTATTTGTTGAATAGCAGCCAGCTATAAATATAGCAATAAGCATGATAGATTTGACTTTGACAGATGATGTCTTTTCCTCTGCTCAAACATCATTAGTCAGGGCTAACGTGAGTTTTCAGTATTACCGGACTGCACTCATTGAACTAAAGTACATACTTTGTGGAAAATGCATGTTTTTATCTGGAAAATACTGTTAATGTTTTGATTAAAAAAAACCCATGTTTTTATCTTTTATGGATATACCCAGTATATGACCTTTCTTATCCTCTTTGAGATTTTTCTGAGAAAACATTTTCCTCCCGTGAGCAGACATTCTACTGTAATCTTCATTCTTTTAAAAAAACTGATGTGATGCCAAATATAAGGTGAGGTTTAAAGAAGAAATAGAAGTATTTGTCTTGTTGCAAAAACCCTCCGGGTTGCTCTGTTAAGCAGTAAAGCTGAGGGAATGATGTGGACATTAATTTTTGCCCATTTCATGTATTTAAATAGGGCTTTGTTTTTTTAAGTAATGTATGTTTTCGTGGAAGTCAAGGTTAACATATAGATAGAGTGGAAAAAAATCTTTGAGAAATGCAATTTGAGATCCATAATTGAAAATCATTAACAAAATGCTGCTAGTTTGGGAAGAAACAGAGTTAATTTGAAGCAGAAACAATTTCAATATTAGGTTAGGTCTCCTGTTAGTGTATTTGCAATCATTTTTTGTTGAACAGTTGCAGTTAGTAAGCAATTCCTGAGAGTCTTGAATAGCCTGTCTGAGGAGGAAAATGAAAAGCTAATTTTTTGCAAACAAATCTATTATGATATATTGTTTGCCGAATTTAGTTCAATGGACATTACCCTGAAGAAAAATAAATCAGATACAGCAACTGAATTTGATAAGCCCTGTGTATAATAACTTTTACCCCAGACACCGGATCATAAATCGTGTATGCAAATACCCCCATATTTAGGACAAATTCTATTTTGTATGTGAATTTTTTGATTTCAGGCTGTCTCCATTAGCAGGCATCTATGCTATTTATAACTGTTGTGTTTTTCTGGCATATGAGTACAGCACTACAATTATACCTATGCAGGTTTCATAGATGAGCCCAGTGGCTTTCTCTAGACCAACTGATACAGCTACTCAGGCTTGAAAGAAAGCAGAAATCTTAAAATGAATCATATTATAACAACATATATTAGAAGAAAGATAGGAGAAAAATGATAAAAGCTCTTCATAAGAGGTTTAAGGAATGGTTTTATTTATGTCTCTTCTGTTCCTTGAAAAAGTAATGGCTCTTTCTGCAACATGGAAATTAATTTCCTTTCGTTTGAAGGTGCGATCCACAGTAAACATGCTATAATAGCTCATACAAGTCACATATGCCACAGCATTGGGCAGCTTAGCAAACACTACAGCCTTGGTCTTCTGGGAACTCCTAGAAAAATGATGACAATGGCACAGCTTCCAAACTGAAGAAAAATGGAAGGAGAGGTAGTTTTGGGGACAGACATCATCCAATACAAGCAGAACGTGTGACTGCATGATTGCGTCTCTTTCTTTAAATGTGTTGCCCTAGCAAATGGTATCAGAGGATCGTCCCTTTCCTGGGACAAGGATTTGTTTCCTTTGCTGTCAGAGGCATGACAGGGATCTAGGATTAGGGTAGCAAGGTTGCTTCTGACTCTGGACAGCAAATGGACATAAATAATAGGAATAACTGTCATGGATCACATTAAAGATTCAATGTGGTATGAAAGAGAGAGGCATAGAGACTGTATTTAAGGGCCAGCGGGTCAAGGAGAGAGTATATATTCTAAAAAAGCTCAGGCAGAAGGAGCTGCAATGTCAAAGGAAAAAAATCACCAAAAATTGGAATGGAATTTTATGATGGGTTGCAGCACTGTCTTGGGAATAGGGACTTGCTCTAGAATTTGCCTATTCCTGTACAAAACCAAAACCGAATTAAAAAAAAAACATACACGTGCTATGTTCGTGTTAGACTGACTTTCAAAAGTAGCATGGGGAAATAAGGGAAAAAGAATAAATTATTACAAATGCTCTAAAATGAAAAGTGGGCAAATGCAAATTTCCAGAACAGGTTTGAAATGTTCAAAGCAGAATTGGTCAGACTAACAGAGGACATATCTATCCTTAAAAAAAGAATAAAGCCAGAGGAAAAAAAATCAACCTTTCCATGACTAAGCAGCAGTGTTGGTTTTTCAGATAGCTTCAGAAAACAGAATGGAAGCCCACAGAAAGAGCCATAACTGCTGAGAGGGAACATATATCCTGGAAAATAAGAAAGGTTCAAAGAAGTTTGGCAGGAGAAAACAAGTAACTGGAAATTCCTTTTTTATCAAAGGCAGGAAATCTGTTAACTCTTATCAAAGAAGCAGAATCATTCTTGCCACAGGACCACAGACAGTGATGAGGCAGTGAACATGTGGCGATTCTGTAAAGCAGGATGAGGGAAAAAGGAGCTACTATAGCTGCCATAGCAGGGAAGAGAAAAAATATCAGTGGGACTGGAAAATCATAGAACCGTAGGATAATCTCAGTTGCAAAGGGACCTCCGGACCAACGTTCCAGCTCAAAGAAAGCACAACTTTGAAATTGGAACAGGTTGCTCAGGGCATGCTGGGTCCAGCTGTGTTTTGAATATCTCCAAGGGTGGAAACGCCACAAGCTCTCTGGTCAGCTTGGTGCTCATAGTGATTTTTTTTTCCTTGTATCTAATCAGAATTTCTTGTTCTTTCACTGGGTAAAGTGCAGGTTTGTCTTCTCTATACCCACTATACCTTCCCTCTAGCTAGTTGAAGACAGCTGTAAAATCTCCTTTAGCCCGCCCTTTTTAACACTAAACAAACCCAGCTCTCTCAGCCTCTCTTTGTGCACCATGTGCTCCAGCCCTCTAATCATCTTGCTGGCCCTCCACTAGGCTGGTCCCAGTTTGTCAGTGTCTTTCCCATATTGTGGAGCCCCAAACTAGACACAGCATTCCAGATGTGGTCTCATCAGTCGGTAACACAAGGGAATAATCACTTCCTTCTACCTGCTGGCTACAATCCTGATAATACAGCCCAGTATGTGGTTAGGCTTCTTTGTCACAAGGGTGCTTCATGGCTCATGTTCAACTTGTTGTCCACGAGGACCCCAGGGCCTTCTCTGCAAAGCTGCTTTCTAGCTGGTTGGCCTCCAGCTGGCCTGCAATGGTGTGTGAGGTTATTCCTCCTCAGGTGCAGACTATGTCTATTAAATTTCATGAGGTTTCTGACAACCCATTTCTCCAACCTGTTGAGGTCCCTCCGACTGGCATGCCTTCCCTCTAGTGTGCTGATGACCGCCCCAGTTTGGTGTCAGCCACAAAATTACTGAGGGTACACTCAGTCCCAAAGTCGAAGTAATTAATGAAGACATCCAACAGTACAGGTTCCTGTATCAACCCCCGAGGAATGCCATTAGTAGCCAGCTCCTAGCTGGACTTCAAATTGCTGATTATAACCCTGTTAGCCCAGCAGTCTACAGTTTTCTACCCATCTTGTAGTCTATATCTCTCCAATTTGTCTGCAGGGATATTGTGGCATCCCTTCTTGGAAGCCTTGATAAAGTCAAGGTATATGATGTGCACTGCTCTCCCTTTGTCCACTGAGCCAGTCAGCTCATCATAGAAAGCAGTGAGCTTGGTCAGACATGACTTGCCCTTGACAAATCTATGCTAACTGTTCTCAGTCACCTTGTTGTCCTTCTTTGTGCCTGGACATGTATTCTAGACTTGCTCCGTAATCTCCTAGAGACTGAAATTAGGTTGATCAGCCTATAGTTCCTTACATCTTCTGTCTTGCCTTTTTGGGATGTTTTTCTTTATTAGCTATCAGGAACCTCCCCTGATCACCATGACGCTTCAAGGATAATAGAGAGCTGCCTGGCTAAGACATCTGTCCGCTCCCACAGCACCCTCAGACGTATCCCATTCAGTCCCATAGACGTGCGTATATGAAATTTGCTTAAGTGGTCCCTAATTTTATCTTTTTCTACTAAGGATAAAAAGTCATTGAAACTGGAAAATGCTAATATGTAAGCTGATACTAATACATGAAAAGGGAAATAAAAATGAAGTTAAAAGGTTAGCATTTTTGTATTAAAATCTGTTACTGTGCTGAAGAGTTGGACACTAGCAAATATTTCACTGATCTTGAAAATAAAATGGTTGGTGAAATTGTCAAATTTATAGCAGGAGGCCCATATAATTAGCAAATAAATTGGAGAACATAGTTATGAATCACTAAGAAGATATAAAAATATAAATTTTCAGCATGAGAATGGCAAGGTCAATTGTTTTTAATGTGCGCAGTCATGTGCTACGGTTCCCTGAGTGGGATAAAAGAAAACTGGTGAATGTGTTTTATACGGACTTTCACAGTCTTTTGATAAGACCACTCATAAATGGCCAGGAAAATAAAATTAATCACAAAATGAGAAGCACAGTTCTGTTATATCTTAGAAACTGGCTAAAGTGACAAGGTGAAATACACGGTCCATTTTCAGCAACATGACCAGTTACTGACCCTTGCATTTTGGCTGTCATGACACTGACTTGGTTGACAATATGTTTTGATGATTTGGAAAATACATGGGGCACTTTTCATATGGCACAAAATTACTTGATTTGGCAGGATTATGGAAGACATTGAGAAACTCAAAAGAATGTAACTAATTTGGCAGTATTATGGCAGACTGTTCCATATAGCCCACAGCCAATTAATGCACATTGGAAAGAATAATTTTAACTTCTTGTAAATGTGGCTGAATTCTAAATTCACTGCATCCTCATCTCAAAAAAGAATTCTTGTCGTCTATGATAATAGATCATTGAAAGTTTCTGAATTTCAAGAAAGGTCCTCCTGTGGCAAATTGTGCTCATCTCTGGTTAACTTGCTTCAGAAAAGACACAGATAGACAAAAAGGAAGGATTTTAGATGTCGAGAAAAGACAGAAAGGTCTCATGTATACAGTTATCAACAGTCCCATATAAAAAGCTAATGGAAAAGAAGAAAATTATTTAGTAAGAAAAAATAGGACTTAGACTGCAGCAAGTAGATTAATACATGTAAAGACGCTCAAAAATGAATGATTCAGAGAATTAATATTGAAAGTGAAAAACATGTGAGCTGAGATGTCCAATAAAGTAGAAATGTAAGAAATTCAAAATATTTCAAGGAAATGTTTTAGTACTAAAAAGCAAATAACCTATGAGAATATGTGCTGCTGGCTATAACCAATGCTAGAACACAGGAAAAAGCTGAAAAGGAAGACATCTACAGGAATAATAGGAATAATCACCAGTATAGGGGACTAAAACTATGAATCTTATGAACATCCTATGTAAAGATATATATCAACCATTGAACTCAGTGGAGACTGGGAGGCTGTATGTCTTGTGTCTAAAGATTTCACTCAGCTGTTTTCTATTGACTGTAAATGAGCAACAAGCTGCTTTGCAAATCTCCCTTTTCTGCATCTTTTTTTTAGCATATGGTATTGGCCAGCCTCAGAAGCAGGACATCAGGTTAGGTAGGTCCTAGGTCTGACCTGGTAACATTCCTGGTCTTCTTACGCGATTGCAGAGGGAAGGGTTTGAAAGCTTTGACTGATATAGAGACTGCTGTGCCCTTGAGGCAGCATGTGAATGAGGTATACGTGTGCTAATTTAAGGCTAAGAATATCTCGGCAAGGAGGAGTAAAGTCTGCTGATTGAGAGTTTATACAAACACTGGATAAGAGTGCCTCTAGCATCTGTAAAACATATGAATTCCTGCGATCACAAGTGAGGAGTCTCTGATTCCCCTGGTCCTGAGGTAACGGACCAAACAAGAACTAGGTGATAGTACTGCAATGGGAAGATGGACTAGCTGGCCAAAGAGATCTTTTCCTTTCTGATTTCTGCGATAATAAGCAAGCAGGTTCATCGGGAAAGCTGAAATACCGTCTGTAAATCCCCAGCTATGTCTTAGCACTGCTGCAGACCTGTTCTGCTCTGAGACCTGTGCAGTTCAGAGGAACCACAGGCCATGCTAAGCACGTGCTGTCAGCTTTCACTGTAGATTCAGTTTAGACTCCCACACTAATTGAACGAATTTTTGTGGCACCATCCCCTACAGATTTTTTTTCAAATAAGCAATTAAAAAAAAAGGAAACCTTTCACACATATAAGCATGTGAAAGTTAAATCAATTTCAGAGCATTTTAAAAAACATTTAGTTTATCAGTGGCAATCCATTGTCTGCACAATTTGCATGCTTTAAAAATGCATCTACTATCTTCCACAAAACTCATTATGGTCCAGCATACAACCCTGAAGTTAACAATAATAATAGTTTGCTTAGTTAACAGGAACTGCTAGGCAGTGTTTGGAGCACATGATATTTCCCACCCAGTAGCACTCTTTGCAAGTGAGGATTAAGATATAGCATAGAAAAGTGAGGGATTTATTTGATGCATGGTAATTTTGGTGGATCTGATTTGTGGGCCACCTACAACCACACATTTTTTTTCAAACTAAAGAATATTTTCTTGAAGCACAGACACATACAAATAGATATTAGACCAGCATAAACTTATGAAATGTTTTGAAACCCAGTGATTCTGTGAAAATTTCATCACACTACTGGGATGTGATTGAATAAAACATTGTTGTCAGGATGAATGCATTTGTAGTGACAAATACTTCCGGGTATTGCGTTTCTTAACGGTTTAGTGGTGTTTCAATACTGCGTGATATATGTGGAAACATAAGCCTTGGGCCAAGGCCACACTCAATTTCGTATTTGTATGATTTTCAAGGCCGAATTTTATATTTCATCCAATTTGAGGGCATAGTTTTGCCTCGTGCAAAAGAAAAATTGTCTCTACTTTGTCATAATCACAGCTCCATTCAGTTCTACAGGTAAACTAGTTATCAGCCCCAGAGAGAAAGTGGATCAGTTTTACTGTTGTACACAGTATGTTTGTTGGTATTGCAAGGGTGTTTGTTGCTATTGTCTATACTTCCAAGAGTGTATTCTTTATCAAATGTACTGTACACAGTTCCCTCACTTATGATAAAAATTTACTGATAATTAAACAGCTCCAACATGCTGGTTTGCCTAAATCATATCTAACATATATTGTAACTCTCACTAAATTGTCTATCAGCAAGTAACAGACATCAACGGACGTCTGTTTTGAAAAGCTAGAGGGATCCCTGAAACATCAATACATCTTATATAGAGAGTCATAATCTTAGCTTCTCTCCTGGGCGTCCTCGATCTCTGCACCTTTGCACTTGGATGTCATGTGGTATCATTTCTGATTTTAAAAACATAGGCGAAATGGGTTATCTCAGTGGCAGAAAAGGGTAGCTGTAGCTTTTTAAGGGAAAAAATATGGCATTCTACAGTGATGTTAGGTGTACCTTGTGTGTTATAACATCTATAAAGCTGATAAAATAACTGTGTTTGGTAATCCATATTAGGATCTTGTAATTTATTTCCAACTTGTAACACAGAACAAAGAAATGCTGGTGTGGAAATGCAAGCTATCATAGTAACAGATTTACAGAAGTTATGATCTATTCCGATTGATGCAGATAAAAAAAACCCAAACTGAGCAATGCATGTTCTTTCGTTACGCTCCAGTGTGGCTAGAGGGGTTCAGCAATTATTCCCAACAAAAAATTTTCATCAATATTGTAACATGACCTCTTGGCACTACTTTATTTAAGGAGGACCAGTTTAATAGTTCATCAACACCTATCCAGGTTATAGCAAGAAGAGAAACTCAGATTAATCTGGATTTGTCTGAATCCTAGGTACGGTCCAGAGCACCACGGAAAAAGAACTACATGTGAAACTCACTGTTGGGTCCCTGTTTTTTATTAACTCCATTATTATTCCTCCTAAATCAAAGATGTGAAAAAGTAAAAGAGGTCCTGATTAATTTTTTCATGTTTATCTTTTCATCTGGTGAGCTTCACTGGAAGGTTGTTCCAGTATTGCAGCATCACTGCTGTAATGCAACACTACTGTTAAGTTGGGGCAAGGAAGGCTAACATTGGTTTAAAGGTAGAGATATGGAGTGACTTGCCCAGAACTGAATGGAAGAGAGGTAATGGCATGTTCTAGATTTAAGGTTTCCTGCTGGATTCCCTGCGGCCACCCCTTTCATGAAGGAAAGAGCCAGATACCTGCGGAATAGGGAACCTTTCATCTTTATCTCTTCCTCCTGAGCCCATGGAGACCTCCCTGTGTGAAACGTGTGCATCTGAGCCGCTGGAAGTTTTTAGTGGGAAACATGTCTGGCAGACTGTCTGGAGGAAGTTATTTACTAGCAATTGGTGAATTGGCATTCGTTGCCTGGCATTAGGAAGAGTTGTGGGAAACCATCTAACTTATTCACGGTTCTGGAAGAAAAGAGGAATCTGAAAAGAAATGTGCAGCGCATAAGATGGTTGAAATAAGTGTGCGTATTGTCCAAACTTCTAAAAAGGTTGTCGGGTCTACAGCAGCGGGAGAGCACCTTGCTGCATCCACAAAAATGCGCTGTAGCAAATGCCTTGCTCCCTGAGGGCAGTGTGCTATAGGAATGAATTAGATGCGAGCTGTGGGGGTCTAAGGGACATTTTTCCCCTGTTTGTGCGGCAATAGTAGCAGGACAGGTAAGTAACCTCCCAGCTAATAGTGGAAAGCAGGGAAGCAAACCAGGGAAAGCTTTGCTCCTCTTCTAATTTAATAAATAGTGAAGCTCTAGGATGAGGGCAGGGTGTTTCACACACCAGGTGCTAAAAAGCTAAATGGCTGAGACAAACTGCCACTGGGTGCTCTTTGACTAACAGAGAAAAATGAAGGCTCCTGGGCTACATTCTTCCCCGCAGAGCTATAGCCAAAGTGAATTTTCACAGGAACTGTTCGCTTACTGCATAACGTAAAGTAGGTATTTCGAGGACCCAAGTGATAGCCACACCACTGGGTACCGCAGCAGAGCCGCTAAGCTTGCCGCCGAAGAGGCTGTCTTATTGTTAACATCTGAGGCTTTGCATGAAAATCAGCTTTGGCTCTCCACTTGGTCCCAAGCAATTTAACAAGATTCAGATGTGCAGTTGCAGGGATATAGCTCTCTTCAGACATGCAAGAAGAGCTCTCATTCCTGGCACGACATAACAGATCAGAAACCCCAGGTCTGCTTTCTGTTTTCTGATGATGGTTTTGATTCACAGCTAAATTGTAATTACACAGGAAATCCAAATTTAAAGGTGTGTAGCAGGGAGAGGTGTTTTTCTTGTTCCTGTTTCACAATTAATTTCACAATTCTGTGGGTGGTCGCGTAATTCGGAAAACGCCCACAAATGGCAGAAGGCTGTCTCAGCCGACTCGGCGCAGCCAAACAGCAGCTCGCAGCGCCGGGGCACACTTGCATAAACGCTCCAGGGCGCCCCGTCTTTGCTAGAAGGTAAAGCCGGCGCTGGAAACAACATTTCAAAAAAGGCTCACGTTTGAAAACAGTATTAAACAGAACAAATAGCATGTAAATCAGGATTGGACTGCTCTTACCAAGCAGGGTTTTTAATCCTCACTTCCTCAATGAAGCGCAGAAGCAGAGTCATGAAAGCCTTGACAGAAGATGATGATTTAGGAATTTTGTAACTGTTCAGAAGTTTCTGGGAAGGAACGGTGAGAAATTCTGTACAAGCCACTTTGCAAATGTGAGCAAGTCCGCTTGCCAAGCTTCACTGCGTCCCTGCTACCCGCTTTCTGGGCTACGCAGTTCATTCCTGCCCCTTTAAAATGAAAACTCACATTGAAAATGAAATGCTGTTTATCTAAAACTTTGGCTATGCAAAGGCTTATATGTGGTCTCCTGAGACGTTCAGCTAATCAGATTGCACCAATATATGGAGAAATGAACAGTGGCTACAAATAACTATGCAAAAATGGTGCCTTCTTCTTCAATGATATAATTCTGTCATGCGTCTGAGTCCAATTTGCTTGCTTTACTGGCAAAAATAGGGTTTTGGTCTGGAAAGCAAAGCAAAGGCTCCAAAGCTGCAGCACAGTAGCTGAATCCTAACCCCAGCCTTGCCAGTCGGGCTGTCAATTAAGTTGTGATTACAGGACGTTTATTATCTAACAGAAAGCTGCCAGTGTTTGGGGTTTGTTTTCCTCTAGACCCTGCCACCAGCATGTCTCATTGCTTTTACTGCTTATGATCAGGAACGGATTAAAGGGTAAAAAGGTGCCCAGATGTGCTGAAATCGCCAGTTGCTCCAAAATGCTCCTTCGCTGCCTGTCGCCGCTCAGCCTGCCCGGTGGCTCCCGTCTTCCCCCTTCCGCCTTGTCTCCCTCCGCTCCCCAGCCCTTGATGTCCGAGCCAGGGGAGGCAGCCGACCCCCTGAGGCCGGCTGGCACCTCCAGCCACCTCTGAGCCTGACTGCCGCCCGCCTCCCGGCTGCTGCTGACCGCGCATCCGGCACCCCACGGGCGCCGCTTAATCCCCTCCGCTGACGCTGGGCAGGCGAGAGGCAGCTTGCTTTCCTGCTTTGCAGCGGGGAGACCTGTAACAATAATATTTTGGCATGTAAAGCACACCGATTAAATTTAGACGGTGCAGAAGGAAAATATCATATCTCCATAAAATGTCAGGAGTACAAAATAATTTCTATCTGGGCTGCAAATAAAGGCAAAGCTGAGCAATGGTTTAAAATAGAGCCTGTGTTATTATTTTATTATGGCATTATAATGGCCGTAATAAAACTATATAAACTACAGGTGAGAACACATTGAAAGTTTTTATTTTCAAGCACTTGCAATCATGAAAAAATGGGGTGCTCATGGGCATGAAAATTGTCAGACTGAAATGATTTTTTTTTTTTCCATTTGAAAGTCTAACAAAATCCTAGCTGGCCATTTATAACACCGACACACTGGGAGCCTGCTGCTCCCTGGTCTAAATTATTTCAGTGCTGTTAGCTTTTGCACACAGTCTCTTTCTCCTTGTTCTTTCCCCGTGCTGGGCCGGGAGGCTGGCTGAAGATGTGGCAGCGAGATTGCGCCGACGGTGCCGAAGGCCCCGCGCGTCCCCGGCGCCGGAGGCTGCGGCAGCCGGGCGGGTGGAGCAGCACAGCCCCGAAACGTTGCTGCCACCAGCCAGTTCCCTTGCGATTTTAAATGACCTGGTGACTACAGCTTGAGGCTAAGGCGTATCGCAGTTGCATGGCAGTTACAGAAATCCATTACGTTCTTTCTCGATGCCAGCCCACCAGCAGAGACCCTCGTCGGTGCGCACGTACGTGGGCACACGCAAGCAGACGCACAGAGCCTGATACCGCCTCTGATAAAACCGGTGACCGTCTTTCTGCTGACCGCAGTGAAGGTTCATCCGAGCTGAGTTATGATCTTATTGATATCAATGCCTAAAACTCCAGTCGGCTTGAACAAAATCAGAACTAGTCCTAAGCTATCTATCATCACTAATAATGACTGTGGATAATTTTGGCCTGTCGTCTCGAAGTGCAACTGGAGCATGAATTATGGAAACCTCCAGGGAGTTAATAGCAAGTCGTTTGTGAACAAAAGGAGGCAAAACCATGACAGAGAAACGTCAAGATTTTAAATCAAGTTGATTATTTAATGATCTGTTAGTCAGATGCTGTTTGATTGATCTTCCCTAGCTTTACAAATATATTTTCTTGCATTAGAGCTTTTAAATATTAGAAAACTGTCCTATCTGAAATAGTTTAGGTATTGTTGATTCAGTTTCGAGAAGGAAAGAAGGACTAGGAAGTGTCTCGAGTCTTTTCTATTGCAATTTCATATGATTCTGTGTCTTTCAGGCCAAACCAGAATACTACAGCGACATCGAGTCGGGGTGTCTATCAGGGCTTTAGTGTGGCCTTAACTTTGGAGCAGCTAGACATTTTCTGTAGTAGAGTGAGAAACAATTCTGTATCTGTAGTTTTGCCATGTAACCTAGGGTTTAGCAGCTCTGTTTTCTCTCATACATTGATCTGCACTTTTCTGATAGTTTTACTGTATGTATTCAGTCAGATCTGCCAGGTGGCTCTAACGATGACCTCCTAGTGTATTCCACACAGTGAGCCGAACCGGCATGTTACTCCTGGCTTCAAGCTGTGGCGTGATGTGGGTTTGCACACATTTTGGGGTATAGAAGCCCAAGGACAGGTCAGGCAGCCAAAATACAGGCTGGAAAGTACAAATGTAGCGTACCACGGTTGGTTTGCTGGTATTTTATTTCGTTAATCAATGCTGATAGTAAAATCCTTGCCAAGAAGTCATTCAATTTTGATATTATTTCTTTTTGAAGCTGTGATTCATTAAAGGCTATTTTGTTATTAGCGTTAAGGTTCACCACATATAAAGGCTCAGGCTCCAGGCTCCCGGCTCCCGGCTTCCGGCTCCAGGTCAGTCACAAGCAGTTTAATAAGCTTCAGATGGTATACAAGCTATAGAGGGGTATAAAATTCTTCAGGCTTGCAATAACAGCTCCTGTTCCTGGCAGACCATAATATCAGCAAACTCTAGTTCCGCTTTCTGTTTACCGTAGATGGTTCTGATTCACAGCGAAATTGAAATTACACAGGAAATCAAAATATTCAAACTTAAAGGTATGCGACAGAGAGGCTCTTTTAGCCTTCCAAGACTATTTTATAGTTCTGGGGAATGAAGGCATTTTGCAGCAACGTGTACCACACTAAAAATTCCACAGGAAGAAAAATCTATGGTAGGAAAAAAGGCAACACACACACACACACACAAAACTAATCTACATTCAAAAAATTATGGTGCGTTTAGTCTAAAGAAACATGACTGTACAGGCTTACATTTCCTATTGTTTAAAACATTGTTCCTATTGTTTAACATGAAAAAGCATGATGCAGGAAGAGAAGAGCAACAGTGGACAGAAACATCTGCAAATGTACCCAGCTCATCAATAACTCTTTATTTAACCTCTGATTGGGATTTTTGCATAAAAATGAGGTTAAATCCCTCAGCAGTTGCTAATCCCCCATTTAGGGTGGTAAATTTCCATGCTGAACAGTATTCACGTGCATGAAGAAAGTGAGGCTTTGCATATGTGTATGTATATATCTATGTATGTATATGAGATACAACTGTGTATTTTTAATTAAAGAATGCAGAATTTTAAAAAAAAAAAGATGCATAGAAATAATCATATCCTTTGCTGTTTTATTGTTTGCAGAAGATCTGATACTTTTGGCTTCAAGATCTGCCATGCTGACAATGAATTTACAGCCTGGAAATGAGCCAACTTCACCACCTACTTATCTCCTATTTAGTTTGCTAGTGTTATTGGCAACTTACACCAACACACCACCATCTCTTTCATTCTGGGGGAAATGGAAAACTTAAAAGATGTTCAATACATTTTGTGTGAAATGTAGATACCAGCGAGGGTGATAAAAGCTTCAGAGAGAATGAGAGCTGGCAGAAATTATTTGTTCTTTCAAGTTCTTTCAACCACATTTTTGGACCAGTGTGATTACAAGGGGGTTATATGCTGATGAATATATATACACATGTGCTAGAACATCCAGACAGGCCACCCTTTAACAAAGCGCGCTGTCCCTGAACTTGGTAACCATGTTCTTATTTCGGAGATGTTCTCAAACTCACTAATTAATTCCACCGCTCATCTTCAGTAATTACCATTATCATCTTTTTTTTTTTAATAATGAAAGAGTTTAAATTCCACAGAAACCTGGCTTCTTTTCCTCCCTCTCTCTCCAAACACAGAAAAGCTGTTGAATAAGCACAATCTATTTCTTATCTTCCAGGAACTCAGGCTGGTTCACAGTGTAAGCAGCTAAGCTGAAGGATTTAATTCATCTTGTTCATTAAAATTCAAATAATTATAAAGCCAGAGATGTTAACTTTTCAGTTATTACAATACAGCTGGCAAATAGGGACTGTTGCACCAACTGGGAGATTTAAAACCTCATCTTTGGTGGCCAGGTAATTTTATTTAACAGTTTAGCAGGAACTTAAATCAATACTTCTGAGAAATCTGCTTTATGAAATTATTATTGTGAGTAATTGATTTAAATGTGCTTTTCACAATCTCATGTTATTTCACATGACATACATACATGTAGGGATTATTTCAAGGGCCTGTAGGTGCGTTTCTTGCTGTCTTTAAGTACTAGATAGGACTCAGTGTTGACAGGAACAACCCGCTACCCCTTTAAGTTAGGATTCTGTGGTGTTAATGAGTAATTGCACTTAATGAGACCAGGTAGGTGGGACTGCTTGAAACTCATTGTGCTCGGGGAGATGGGGTAGAGCTGGGCTTAAAGTGCTTGCTAAGACCTTTTTGGTTCCCTTTTCTAACTCTTTGCTCTCTGAAATCCCCTCTTGAGATATTTTTCTTCACTAGCTGCATTTGCCTTCTCAGATCAAGATTTAGGATGTCTCCAAGAATAAACACCAACAAAAATCAAGTGTATCTTTACAAGGTTTTGGCATCGCTGCAGTTTAAAGATGAAATATTTCCACCAAGGGGTTTACTCAATGAATTTTCACCAGCCAGTGCTGCCAGCCAGAAGCGTTCCCAATGGCTACTGATTTACCAGTCCTAAAATGGAACATCTGTCCTTTGGGAAATTCCCATTAACATCTGCAGGCATCGGTGTTCATTACTGCATAATCACACTGCACTTTTTCCTTAGGTATCTGCCAGAAAATGCAAAGAGCTCCTGCAAAGGTGGAAAAAAGGTGGGAATGGGGGGGACAAAAGGAAGGACTCTGTTGGGAGCACAGGGAGCCTTGACCCATTTATAAGCCATAGGTCAACTTTCAGTTTACTTAAAAAAAAACTGTCTGACTGGCCACTGCATGTCACCATTACACCACATAGACATATCCCCTTGCAGCCACACATATTTGTGGATACAGTCGTTTCGATTGTGGCAGGTAACAGGATGGTTTGGAAAAAGGAGTATGGGTTACCTGGCAAGCAGACCTGTTTTCTGTGGCCTGAGCTACCAGTAATGCTTTTAGGGCGAAGGGGTAGTCTCTGAATCCAGGCGCAGGAAGCATGGGGAAAACTGCTGTGTTATTTGACCGAACTGCTGAATCACGCAATGGTTGAGGTTGGGAGAGACCTCTGGAGATCATCTGGTCCAACCTCCCAGCTCCAGCAGGATCACCTAGAGCGCATTGGCCAGGATCGCGTCCAGATGGCTTTTGAATATCTCCAAGGACGGAGACTCCACAACCTCTTTGGGCAACCCGCTCCAGTGCTCAGTCACCCTCACAGTAAAGCTGAAGGCACCTATTCTCAAAGCATGTGTGTAATTCCTATCAATGTGTGCACGAGTAGCAAGAGAGGACTTTGCTGGCAATAAAATGGGAAATTCCTAATGTCACCTCCGTGTCCTTTCTAAATGAATAGCTCTCTTCTAGCCTTTTATATTAAGTGATTAGAAAGAGTTAAATGGGCATGATTGCCAAGGAAATTTCTTAGGCAATAATGTTTTCTACTTCTTCTGTATTGAATGCCCTTGTGATAGAAAAGAAAGAACAAACATCAAAAGTACCTTTTAACTTCACAATTCTTTCTAAATTTCTTTAAACTTATAGGCTATACTGCTGGCTTTCAAACTTCAAAGCATGCAGGAGGATCAGGGTCACACAGAAAATTATTTCTTACAGTTTAATAAAATATGCATGTGAATTGTATGACCTGCCAGAGAAATTATTTATGTGTTAATGTAATGTAACATTGATTACACACTTTAATTTCTGCTTCAATTGCTTCTTTACCAATAAGGACAGTACAGTACTACACTGGGCTTTGGAACATATAGCGTGTCACCAAAACTTAAATTATTTCCAGACTGAACTACTCTTTTGTTTCCACAAGGAAACAATTCTTTTTCTTTTAAGCCTTTGGAGAAGAGGAAGTAACTGAAACCTTTTGCCTTCAACTCAGAGGATTCCTGGTGTATTTTTTTCTGGCCTCATTCTTCCACAGTGTTATAGTATGTGCCTATTATATTTATTGATAGTTCCAAAAGTGCTCTTTGCATTTTTTTGTGAAGGAACCACATAGCTTTTAGTTATGGCCACTATTGTAATGTATTTAATTAGTGAACCACAAAGGATTGGTCCCATTGGAATTGATCCCTTAGGAGATTTCCTACCTCTCTTTCTGTGATATAAATATTCTATGGTATAGATTTACATCATATACATACTAGCACAAGGACATATAATGAGCCTTATCTTTTGACTTACTGTTCATATAAAGGTCTTACTACATACAGAAAAGTTCAGTGCCATTTATTTCAACAATGTCCTGTAGCAACTCTATAGTGAGAATAAAATGAAATGGGTTCTCCTCTCAGCTAGAGCACAAACTTTCTGTGTGATCTTTACAAATCACCTACTTGTATTTTAGTCTTCCCACACATAAAATTTGAGGCCTAAATTCATTGAAGTGATCTGAAATCATTCAAGTGAAGGTGCTACAGATGTGCAAAATATTATAAAAAAGTATTTACTTGTATTTGTTTTCATTGTTTTACTTTTTAACATTTTCTTGGTTACTTTTTTCTTTTTGTACTATGGCCCAAGGTAAATTAGGAGGAACAGTAAATAAGACAGCCCATCTGGCATTACCTGTACCATTGATTATGTTATATACTTTTGTCATACTTTTCTTAAGTCAATAGTCCTGGTTTCTTTAATCTTCTAAAGTGTCTGCCTGCCTAGTATTTCAAAGTTTCCTAGTGACAGTCCTATTTGGGTTATATTTTTATATAAAATTCTTTATATTTTTGTGTCAGTGCCAAATGGATCACTGCTAACCTTCTTATACTGCCATAGAATAATCTAAAACCATAGATTAGCCATTGCTAGATGGCATAGATTAAGGGCTAGTATGTTTTGTCCAGTCAATGTACCACCTTTCTTATATTTTCCCCCGGCATCAATGCTGTCCTATGAAAGAGGTTTTCCTATTGCTCCACATTCACCCAATCTTCACCAGTCTTGCTTAGACTATAATCATGATGCCATTAAATCATATGAAGCTTTGTGTCATGAACATGCGGAACCTGGAGCCCAAACTGATTTTGCAAACCTCCTGACAAACACATGGCAGTTACACATAATTAGTTTTTGGACGTTGCTGTGTTTCAACCAGTTCCCACTACATTCAGAATGATTTAGTGTCTACTGCTAGACTTTTGAGTCATTCAGATCTTTGCTGTGGTTAGACTTGAGATGTGGATAGGGATCTGATGATCATCACCAGGTATAGGTCAACTCCTGCATAAGAAATAAGGCTTGTCCTATGTAACATCCTTTTTTGAAAATAAATTGAAAAAATACAGTGAGTTTATCTGAATAGTGCAAGACACCAAAGGCAAGTTCAGCTGGCATGCAGTGGATTAAGATTGTTACAGAAGTCCCGGAGGAGTCATAAGCAAAGCTGAACAAGGCAGTTACAGAAAATACTATTTAACTTGAGCCTTCCACCAAAGCATAAATGAACAAATATGAAGCTTTTTTGAGGTGAGAGACAATGTTTAATTTTACATTTTTTCACACCTTTGCATTTCTTGGAATTTGTGGGAGCCAAAGTGGAACTACCAAAATACCACAGGTATTTTTTGGATACTGCTCTAAAGGAAGTCGGAAAATACTAGAAACCTTATAAGGACATTATTTTCTTGACAATTCGTTCCATCAGCATTCTGGGATGCTTTAGATATATTTCCAGAAGCTTTGGGTGTACGTCCAAGTTTTGCAATTCTCAGCAAAAAGTACTGAATTGCCAAACTTCTGGTGATTCACTTGTAGCACCTAAAATGATTCCATTCATTACCTGGTATGATCCTGTAGCATCTTCGTTCCTTCACTTAGTCATATCCTTTCATAGATATGAATTCAGATTCTTTATATTGCAGTCTATTAAGCAGCAGTAGAAAGTTCTAGGATGCACCTTGTCTGAAAGCTTTTAGGATGAGCACAATGGACCAAGTCAGAGAACTCTGAACAGTAAAAACCTAAAGAACCTAATGAAGAACCCAGAGACAGGAGACTAAAGTCAAGGGCTGAGAGTAGAGAGGAGGATCCTGGGTATTGTGTCTTCTTTGTTTTGGATTTATTGGTGTTTCTAATTCAAAAAACTGCTCAGTCTGAAAAGCTCAGTCTGAAAGACTCTATCCCAGGAGTCTGCAACCTGTTCAAACTCAGACATCTCAGCTCCCCTCCTCTCCCTTTTCTATATTTTCTGGCTCTACTGTGGTCCCATCCCCCTCAGTCCTGGTGTCACCCCAGAACTACATGTTGTTCTGGGGGTGCAGACACTACCCTGTATCTTCACAGCTCCATTGCCAAGTGGTCACCCATCTCTGGCTTGCACCACTCCACCTGCTCACAGGTGCACTTGTTTGTCCAGCTCACAGTGGCATCATGTCCATGGTGCAGATTTCCCAGAAAGGAGTAAATTCTCTTCTCATAGTCCCATGTTCCTCCCGTGCTTGTCTGTCTTTGTCAAAAGTAGTTAAGCTGTAAGAGGACTGCTGAGGGTGGCCTGGTGTTGGGATAGGCGTGGTGCAAGACATGGAGAAAAACAACCCAAGAGAAGCGTGCGTGAGCATGACCTGAACCCAGGCTTAATTTTCATTCCTATTCAGATTGCTCCACAAATCACGTCCCCTGGTTCATAACCCAGATATTAGCTTCAGTGAGCACTTGCCTGGAGACTGTGTGGATGACTGGTATACCAGGGCAGCCTCAAGCCTTCTCCTAGGTAACTCATAATTCGCCTGGTCAGCACTGCTGCTATTTCAGGGCTGTCTCAAGGCTTCAAGATTTTCTTTTTTTTTTTTTTTAAGGTAGTGCTGATGCTCACACAGGCATGGCGTACTCATAGGCTTGCTTTCCATTTTCAAGTGTGCTATGGTCACATCTCCATGATGCAACTCACAGCATGCTACACTCATCCAGATAGCAAGAGATTTCTGGTGCTAGCAAAACATTTGTACTTAGGTGACCTGAGCAGTGCTATATTTATTGCCTGTCTATCTGCTCTGTTTTCCACTGAGAATGAAAACTGAATCTGTACTTCTGTTCTGCTCCATCAGCTTTCCTAATCACATCAAGCCATTTATTCAGAGGACTTTCTGACTGTATTTACATACAACGTTTCCTTCCTATTCCTCATTACACATGTGTAATTATTTTTACATTGAAGTCCCAGAGGTGACTAACAGCATACAGATACCAGAGATGCTATTCTGCCTCCAGTAAATGCTCTGAGAAGTATATAGTGTTAGTAAATACCCTGTTTCCTTGGTTACATTTCGAGAATTTGCATGCCAGCATGGTGCTGTTCATCATCAGAGATGATGTAGGTCTTCCCATGGAGAGAGCATTTTGGAAGCGAATAACCTTTGCATTCTTAGCTTCTTTGAATAGACAGATGAGGAAAAAATAGTTGTCAAGATATGTATAGTAGGAGAAAGGCAGACTGAAAAGCTGAGCCCTGGAAACTGCTGGAAGTGAAATTGGGCAAAACAGCTGCAGCAGTGGTTGCAGGAGCAGTTCATGTCCATGTGTTTGGCTCTGGTACCAGCTTACAAATGAGCACAAGATAGTTAGAAGATGATCCTGCTCAGCATTTCTGCCCTGCCCACTCTCTCTGATTACACACTGTGAGGCGGAGTGACAGGACTCTGCTGCTGAATGCTCACCCGTTATTCCCTAGACCATGAGATGTAAGTGAGATTTTTTCCAAGGTGCATAAAGGCAAGGGATCAAGAGCCTATCCGTATAGACAGAGCTAGTGAAGACAGACTCTCTCCAAACTCTTTTATTAAAAAAAAGGGTTTAGCATGTCCATTTGATGACTAAAGATTATTAACATTAAGAAGCTGACCCACAGACAACGAGACTGTCACTCACTAACTAAAAGCTGTGTTCATTTTCAAACTGGGCAGGGACAAGTACGGTACTGCAGTAGCTCGGAAATGGATGAAGAATCTGGCGTTCTGGGTTGCTTTGCCTGTGATCTGCTGCAGAAATGTGGGTAACGACTTCATGTTCGGTTTCTCCTTTCTGTAAATGTTTCTGCTTTGTAAAGTGCTCTGAAATCCATGGAGAAAAGTGCTATGTGAGTGGTAAGTGATATGTATGTAACTGCATTTCCAAACCAGGAAAAATGTAACTGCAGTTTCTAGTAACACGTTAGAAATGGATTGCATAGTAAGCCATTGATCCAGACACGTAGGCAGCTGAAGACAACATAAGCTGCAAGTTTATTAAATGGATGTACCAGCTATTTTCCCAGTTGCTCAAGGACATGAGTTCACTGAGTTCCCACCAGCATGGTAACTCAGACTGGACTACGTGCAGGGCCCGCTTAGCCTCGGAAGCTCACGATGGCACCTGCAGCTCCCGGGCTTTCATTATTTTGTCTCCTCAGACAGCTACTGCAAGCTGTGTTGAGCTAAACATTTCTGTAAAAAGCCATTATAGGAGTATTGAACCTTGAAATCTAGTGCCCTAACTATGCCTCTGTGGCACTAAGAGGAAGGTCTGATGAGCTGACAGTCTGTTTCAGCTGGAAAAAGTCCTTCCTGACCTCTCAAAGCAAAATCTTAAAGTCAGAGCTATTTGTGAAAAGAGATAACTCCAAGATACTCCAATGCAAATCCTTAAATTACCAGAGGGAGGGTACAAGTCAATCAACTACTCTCTTCTTCAAACTGGCTAATGGATAGGATGAAATTTTACCTATCTATCTCCTTTATGTTCTGTCAAGAGCTTTCCTGCCCCTCAGTCTCCTCCTAACTCACAATCTAATTAAATCTTCCACTTAATGAAATGGGGAGAGGGGTTTTCAGATAAGCCCTTTTAGAACAATAGTTAAAGGTTTAATTCTGGGAAGAATGAATATTTTTTTTGTTTTACAAAAAAGATTCTTATCAGTGTAGAAATCTATTACCTTTGCTAAAGGTTTGACATTTTCCTCGCATTGCAAATTAAGATGTGGGGAGATTTAATGCCCGTGTGCAAAGTGCCAGTGTTTGGCCAGGATTTCTTCTTTTTGAGGTGCCTTTCAAACTGTCATTAAGGACATTAAAAACTAGGCTGATATGTCCAATTTAAATTGGAAAGAAACTCATTTTAAGGTATAGAAACATTTTCAATCCTGGCGTTTGGCTGAGGTATGGAGTTGCATTGGCAGGTAGCTTGAATGAGCGCTGCTTCAAGCAAAACTAGCTGTGGGGATCAGGGCATCCAGCTGTGAAAACGGGTCTGCATGGCGTGGTAATGATAACCGGTGCTCAGGGAACTCTCTTGATCTTGAAGAATCCCAGAGGGATTTATGGCTAGTGAAGACCACAGCCAGGTGCACTGGAACCAAGATACAGATATCGCTTATGGCCCTGCTGCGAACTCATTCAACAGACCCAGCTTATTCCTTTTGGCTCTGCCTCTCATTGGGCACTAGAAGTCTTGCTTCCCAAGCAATACTTTCTTCACTATTGCATGTCTTTTATTAGCCTGATAGCTTGCAGATTAGTTGGACCAGGAAACAAGATCCTAAATCCTAGCTCCATACAAATTTGCAGAGGTCAGAGCCAGCCTTACAGCTAAGCCTTAATTGCTTGCAATAATCGCCAGGCTGAAATCGCGAGAGAGGCCTGTAGACTCTGATGACACTGACTTCAAAATCAAGATATTTTCAAAATATGGTCTTTTTATTTGCTATTTATATTTTTTCCTAGTTTCAAGATCTGCATTGTGAACATGAGAGCTTTTTTCTTTTTAAGTGAAAGTGGAAATTGTCGTGTAATCTCCAGATGCCAGAAGAGAATGTCATGTGAACTACAGTGTGGTTTTTGATGAAATCATGAGAGTGGGCACCTGGACACATGGGCCTATGAAATTATTTTAATAATAACAGAGTTTAAAGGCTCCTACCAGATCCCCTGTGTTAGACCTTGTAATCCCTAAAGAGTTTACAGGCATATATATTCTGCTTTAGAGTATCTCTGCTTTTTTCACATCTGATACAAAAAATGCCATTTGGGCATAGATGTAAATTCCATATCAAGGAAACAGAATTTTTGGCCTTGTTTCTCAGCGTGAGGGATGCTACCGGGTCTTGCACTATTAAAGGAACTGGCTAGTGTTGAGTGGCACCCTGCTGTCTAACGCGGGGGCACGGAGGCCATGAATTTAAGTCCTGTGCTTCCTGGGCCAGAGCAAGAAAAGGAGAAAGAAAAGTTGAGGGATTTCAGCAAATGTCCTGAAGGAAAACATTTGTTTGTTACTGGATTTATTTTTCAAAATTCTATATCAATGCATATATTTATGTTCTCGGCTCCTGGGCTAAAGAGCTGTTTAAAAACCTTGGCTTAACCCAAGGAATATGGAATTAAATGCAGAAAGCATGATTCTTTTAACTTTTTTATTTCTGGTTATGGTTCTTTTAACTTTTTTTATTTCTGGTTACACATGAATCTTTAGTTCCTGGCTGATAGCCCTGGTATGAAGCCATCTGCTCAGCAGAGTGCTAGGTTCATGAGGCTGCACATGGGTTCGTATGTGTGCCTCCATACGAGACCTCCCTGGTGTTGTGTATTAATGGTGGAACTGATCCCCTTAGAGCTGTATGGGAGAGAAGGAGAGAAAAGAAAAGCATAAAGATGGGAATAGGGAGTGAAGTGATAACTCTTGTACTTCTGGGAATCTGAACTATATTTTGTATACTCTCTGAATGAATTCTTTTGACAGTCAACAAGACACTAAAATGATAAAATTAATTTGATTAAAATTACATGTTTGCATGAGGAACTCTGGAGGCAGGAGTCAAATTGTCAGCGAGTCTGAACAAGGCCAGAACATAGGCATAGCACTCAGAGAGAAAATGTGGTGCATTGCTATGGAAATGGAAAGAAATTGAATTTCATCAAAAAAAGCAACCTGGGTCTAATATTTTTGCCAAATGGGCAATCTTTAGAACTAACTTGGGTTAAGGTTAATGATTTCTGTTGAAATCCATCTTTCAACTTCAAGTCTATAGAAACTTAACAGTTACAATCTTCTGGAGCATGTTAACTGTATTTCTTTCCTGTTTGCCTAGAGCTCCTTGCGAGCATGTGGTGCTACGGGCTTTGGGCGGGTGTGCAGGGACAGTGTGCACACTGACCAGGCCTTTAGAGTTTCAGCCCTCTTTCAAAAATGCATACCCACATACAACTTAATATCCTTTTTAAAATCACAATGGAGAACATACATAGGCTACAATGGGATGAATTTATAGTTTACATAAATGAAGTATGCCCTGGTTAGCTTTTCTACTTTCTTGCACTGTGGGAGCAGAGAGCTTTTTTTTCCCCTCCCCCCTTTTAAGTCATCCAACTCCAGGACATACAGAGAGTAAAACAAATTTAAAAACTGAAAGTCCTCTGTATGAGTGTATCTATATTTCCTAAGTGATGCTGACTTCCCTGAATCACAGAACTTTGGAAACGAAGAGCATACAATAGGGATCTGTCACTCTCTGCTATCCTTATATTTTATATTAATCACCTGCTTTCAACTACATTCACAGAGGACAATGAGCTTTCATATGATGTGGTATGGCCATTCTTAGATTATATTGGCCGTTCTTAGGTTATATTTAGATATGTATGTGACAACGTGCAGGGAAGTGACCCTGGACCACAATAGGAAATTGTAACATATACAGATCATCCAGTATATGCATAAAAGGAACAGATTTATTACTGAGAACCCAATATGAGCCATGCTAAATCTACTAGTAAGGTAGAAGGTGTTTGTATGCGTTCGTGTGTATGTGTTTGCATGGGTGTGTGTGTGGTATCAGTGAGTGCGTATCTCTCTTCGAGGGAATGGTAAGTACGAAACTGAAGCAAAACCTGTTTTAGAGCCTGTTAGAAATCACTACTTTAGAAAGATCTGATTCTTAAATTCATGAAATTAATAAAAGTTTACTGTTTTGACAAGAAGCTAGTACAGTGGTAGTGGCTTCTCCAATGACCTGGGTCCTGCCTCTCCAGTGGCTTCATTTTTGCTTCAGCTTACATGAGGTCAGACTGCAGCCCAGCACACTGAAAAGTGACTTATTAGTGAACTCCTGACAAGCAAGCAGGTACTCTGGGACACAGGCCGGGCTCGCTGGCATTAATAAGCAGCTTGATTTAAACTTTGGATTAAGCAGAAAAGAGATGGACAAAAGTGCCTTTTTGTGTGCAGGGGTGAAACAAAAAAGTAGACCCTATTAATCGCATATAATCTAGATGGAGTGATCTATATCCACTAGCTGTTTCTTTTTCTGGGTAGAAGTCTGAGCACTTAAACCAGGAACACATATTTTTCCTATTAAGGTCTCAAAACTCAACACCTCTATTTTACTCCCAGAAACGCAAGTATTTATGTTTTCCTTTAAAAAAAACAAGCTGCTTTTAGGCTCCTCTGCGTTTCAGACAATGTCCTTTCCTTGCTCTCCATTAACTAAGTTCATGTAACGAGTCCTGTTCTCTGCTGCTGTGTTTTACTGGCTTTCAGACATGCAGTGTCTCAGCTTCCTATGGCAAAAGCCAGTGCTTTTTCTAATCAGTTCTCTCAGATAGTCCATTTGTTTGTTTGTTTGGTAATTAGGTTGAGGTGTTCACATAAGGACCTGCCTTACTTTGTAGGATCAGATTTTGCAAGGTGCTTTTGTTTCTATAAGCTGCCAATAAAAGCTGTGGGAAACAGGAGGCAGTCAGGTCGGGGCATGGTGCTGATGAGAAGAAATGGCCTTAATCAACAAGGCAGGTGTCCAAGTTAAGACTATTTGGAGGGAATACAAAAAGTCACAAAGTTAATGCAATTAAAACAAATAAAACTATTTAGTTTTTTTACTTTTTCTGACAGATTCACCACATTTTCTTTGGAGTATTTTCTTCATGTATGATCAACAAAATTTGAGGAACAGCTGAGAAATACTATATTATCATACTAAATAACCTGAAAATTTCCAAATTCAATGGCAGGAAAAGCCCTGTAATATAAATTAGTGAAAACAAAAAAAATCTGTTTGACAATATTATAGAACTACCAAATGGTTGGTTCTAAAAGCAGAAAGGAAAATGCTATAGTTTTGCCTCAAGATAAATATTTCTGCTTTATGCATGCTATTAAAATGTATCCCCTTCTGGATGAATTAACCAGTTCTAAAAAAACTGGCTTTTTTGCACTCCCTAAATCTTTCTTCTTTTAATGACCTCTGAGCCACAATTTTTTTCCTCTGAGCAGTAATTAAGCACTCCGCAAGTCACCACAAGTAAGCCAGAAATGAATAACAGAAAAAAAAATCTGTAGCATTAATGTAGTTTAAACCAAAGTAAGCAAACTTGGGCTGCTACCCTCTTGTGTTTTTCAAGTACAAATGTTATGAAATTTTCAACAGCTTTCAGTGTCCTGCATAACAATTCTGATGATTGCAAAAACTGCAAAGCCTGAACCACAAAAGGAAGCCTGAAATGAACAGGCTGTCCTTGAACACACCTTAAAATAGTTCACATTTGTTATCCAGGCAAAGCAATACTTGCTTTATGTAACTTTTTTTCCAATGTCTTGTAAAAAGTGACGGGAAAATATGCAAATAAGATTAAGCATCTTGCAGTGCATTTGATCATATCTTGCAACATCTTAGGGGTGGAGAAGATACGAGGAATGCCGTCATCTAATTTTCCCTTAGGTTTTCAGTTCACCAGCAGCATGTCTACATACAGAGCTTAATTCTTTTACTTATGCTGGTACCAGTTGGGAGAAAAGCTATTCAAGTCAACAAAACCTCCCTCAGGCATACAATGCTCAGAGAATTGAAGACTACACATCCTATCAGTTTACAGCTACAAATCTTTCAATAAGTTTATAGCAAACCTCTTTGCTTCTGAGATATGACCTGCTTTGTTTAAGGAATCCATAGCAATATCTTCATTATGTTTGCTTTATCTCAGCTTATATAGCAGGAGATTTTATCGGGAGCTTTTCTCTGACATCTCCTTTGCCAAACGGCAGGAATTCTGCATGGCCAATATTGCCAAGTTAGAGTAAGATGCATCTATTTTGTGATCAATTTACAGCCACATGTGACATATCACATTATTTAAAATGTGGCTAAATTTCCTGGGTTATGATTCACTTGATATGAATATTGAAATACAACTATTTTCTTTTTGCATCAGAGAAGGATAGGTTTTTAAATATGAATTTTGAAGCAGTGCAATTAAAAAAGTTTTATATACTTCTAAGTACATATTTTAGAGTCTGAGAATAAATCCTGTCTTTCACGTTTTTATTCCCAAATCTATTAAAACGGTAGGAAATAGATTAGCAAGAAGAAACCTTTTAATCTATTGGAAGTTAAATATGTAATCTATGTTGGGAAGAGAACACAAAACCTGAGGTACACTAATAACGTTACAGCTTTGAAGATCAGAGAAATTAATAGGAGCAGGTATGGCCCTTACGCACACATTACAGCATGTTTCCCCTCCCAGCTGCTCCCACTCCTAGCCTACTATGGGCCCTCCTCTCCTGGGGTGCCTCTGTGCATGTGCTGACAGCACATCTCCTCAGTTCCTGCACATCTCTAAGGATTTCAGTTTTCCCTTTGTTCTTGGGGTGTGCTTGGGAAAGGTAAATCTTACTTGCCAGATTTCCATTAGGCGGATGTGGTCCCGGTGATTGACTGCTGACATGGTTCCCTCCAAAGTTTCCTTCGCAACCTTATCTTTGCTGTTGTCTCATTTCCTGCTTGTTTTCCACCACTACTTGCCTTTGATTTAACAGGTGAACTTGGGGACATATCGTGTTTATAAAATATATACAGGTGCCTTACTGCCCACAGAAGCCTCTGGAGGACTGTGTTCTTCAGCACTGCACGCCTCCCTATACTGCTCAGAGGGGGTTTCCATCTAATTGCAGCTCCTCCTTGGCTAGTGTTGCTGCCCTCCTGCCTGCAGCTATCTTCGAGCTCTGAAAGTCAAGGACAACCCAGAAAAAACAAACAGAAGGAATATTTTGTTGGCTTGCAGTTTAAAATAATTGCTTTGCTTAGACCTCATAACAACCTCCATGATTAACTTTGGGGAGGGGGCTATTTCCTTAAATGCAAACACGTGCTCACACACTCTCTGGGAAATTTGTGACTTAACCTGGAGACATGGCACGACCTTCTACTGGCATGAATAGCTTTTGAAGAGAATTTCCAATATTATTAGCAAGTTGTACTGAGAAGGTTGCACGCATAGTGTTACTCCTGATGATAACAGCACCCGAAACCTTGTCATTATGTTTTTAAGTCCATAAATATTTCAGAAATAATTTGTGGCATTTTGAACTCAATTCTTTGCAAATATGAAATATTGTTAGCAACAGAGCAGTGAAACAAAGGGCAGCCCCAGCTACCAGTTTCTGCTTGGTATATGTATTCCCGCGTATCCTGAGAAATCGACTATTTTAGCTTATATGTTAGTGGCACTCTGAGGTGGGGCCAAAGTGGGCTCCCCTGGACCCAAGAATCTACTGCACAGCCATAAGAAACAGCTTAAAAGTATATTCCACAGCTATTTCTCTTTATTCTACAGGGTAATTATTACCCGCTTACCTTAGAGCAGGATTAATGAGATATCAACCAAAAAATAGCAGAAAGGAGCTTTTCACTTTCTGCTGGTGAGAGGAGAAAGCAATAGCAATAGACCAAGAACTTAGCATGAAAATACGCAAGAACAGTAAGTGAGAAAATTGTATCCTGCCTGAAGTCATCTCATCATCTTTGCATACTAGCTTTAGCTTCAATAGTTCAAGAGAGAAGTTTAGGCTTTTCCCCTTTCTCCTACCAAGAAAGTTGCTTGCTTAAAAAAACAGAAGACTTCTTCTCAGCTGGAGTCATCCTCCCTTTTGTGCTCATATTCAGAGGTGCTCTGTCTAAGCAGCAACTTTACTGGATTTACATTACCTAAACTTTACTTTTGGGTAAGCAGTGAATGCTCATGATTGTTAATGGGCATTTACCTGGCAGTAAATCTAACATTTTCATGGCCTCAGGTTGGGCTCTATTGCATGAAGCAAGCACAAAGTTTAACAGGTAAGGGAAGAACAAGTATGTGAGATAAAAGTGAGCCAGTATGGGACTGTAACAAGGAGCTATGATAGTACAGGAGCAGTTCTTAGCTGTAGTTCCTCTCATAACCTACTCATAACTAGCTTTTACTTTATTATCGACAGTATCGAAGTGGTAACTTTTTGGAGAAGCTCAGTTAAGGATGGTGCCTTATCTTCACAGATTTTCACTGGAAGCTTTCCTCATTTGTACCACGCAGCACGGCTCTCTTATGTAAATAGGGAACGGCCTCACCGTGTACCTTAAAACTGGTAGACGTGAATGTACCAATAGCATAACTGTAGAAAGAAACAGTATATGCATCTGATGCCTATTGACACCAGTCAACAGAATTCAGCTACCAGTTCACCGACACATCCAGTGAATTGCAGATGAGTCGCATGAATTAGCTGGTGAACAGTTTCGGACAGTGAAGATGCCTGCTAAGAAGACTCAAGAAACAAAAAAAAGACTAAGAGTACTAAATGCACAGTTTGCAAAGAAATGTTTGCCTTTTTATTGTAAAATTTTGCTTTAAAATAAATTCCACATTTGCAGTTTGGTAAGATCTGTGATAGTGTGAATTCCTCAGGTGATCACTCAAGCATACATTTTGCTCAGTTAAGGATTTTGGTCTGGCTCGATTTTGATAGAGTAGCCGTTAAAGATCCTGGCCGCTTATTAGCAATAAAGGGATGTATTAAATAAAAGTGTAATGCTGACAACATTTCATTTTTATAGCAGAGAAATGAAAGCCTCTGAAAGAGAGGAAAGAAAAGGTGCAGGGTGCTAGAATCATGACCGTGAGTCCCATAAACTCTGCTGTAGGTCTCAGAGTAGGTCCTGAATGACACTGCAAAACTCTGTAAGAGGTTCACTGTTTAAGTCTTAGAGTTTTCTATATCTACAACCACGATAGCTGCTTTAATCTCTGATTAAGAAACGGGGTCTACAGAGCATCCTATTCTGCCAGTTGCAAAGTAGGCATATCATACGATAACAGAAAAGCATCAGCAGATTTGGGTCAACTTCACACTATGACTTATTAAGCCTTTTATAAAATAAAGCTCAAAGACCTTATTAATATCAACAAGGTGTGTTATAGTCACTCTTAATGGCAGGGATTAACCTTGTCATGGTTTGCTGCTTTCGTTACAGTGCTAACAGGGAGCTAGGCTTATCATTCTGTTCACTATACTGTATCTTTACTGAGTGCAACGAATAGCTGATTTGGCCTCATTCACAGCGGTGAAATGATATTTCAGGATTTCAACTTTCAGGATATTATGAATTTCTTCTGCAAAGCATGGATCTAAGCCTTGAGATACTGTGGCTAATCAATTCTATTAATTTCTTGTTGAAGCATTAAAATAAATTTTCTGTCCCTTTATGTATTCCTCTACTTGTGAACCAGCTAGAAGAACTGTGGGGACATAACAGGCTTTCTGGTGAAAAAAAAAAGAAAAAGAAAAAAGAAAACAAAGCTGGAATATTGAACTAGCATTGTAAATTTAGGGTTAAATTCTGATCTCAGTTGAGGGAGGCAGTGAAGGTTTATTTGAACATCCCTGAAATACCTACTAGCAGGATTCAGTATCCCTGTTAGTGATCTATGCTGTATTAAACCAGGAGGACTTGAATGAAATTAGAGCAGACGGAGTGATTTGGAGGAAGACTACTGCTTTAGAGAAAACAAAATTACCCCAGTGCTTATCTACAACTTTCAACCATTCAAGGAAGTCTCGTGTTTATTCCAGACATTAATTATTCTGTCAGTACGGAGCAGGCCATACAAAGCACACAGTATTATTTTAAAGAACAGACAATAAACTTCAACTGCAACTTCCCAGAAAAGTGAGCATGTTCACTTAAATCTCAGATGTTAAAATATTTCTGTATACCTTATCAATTTAGATTTTTCATCTGTGAATCTTTTTTCATGCCAGGGGAACCTCTTAAGTGATTCCTGTTTCCACTGTACTGAACGACGAATTTCAGTGGGACTTGTGAATACTCAAAACCTCAGAGACTCAAATAAATAGAGAGGAAAACCTGCCAGAGTAGTGGAACTTAATGACACTAATGCCTATTATGTTGGAAATTAGGACAATTAACAGTTTAACATAATGACAGACATGCAGAATGGTCTCAAGGATGGCTAAATGGATTCACTTCAAAGTCAGGCAGAATCGAGATCTGGGAAGAAGTAATGCCTTTGTCTGCAGTCTCCCTGAAGTGAGTATTTAAACAATTTTTCTTTTCATAACAGCTGGGGAAAGAACTCAAGGGACTTGCTATGTTTGAACCAAATCTCAGGGTGATCTATTTCAATGCAGCGAGTGAAAGCTGCTGTAAATATAAGCAGATCAATGTATCTTTCCATAAAAGTGGCAAGAGAGGTTAAAAAAAATTCCTGCCCACCTGAGTGCCTTGCTGAAGTCTGCTAGGCTTCCCTGAGACCTCCAAAAGTGCACACAAAGCTACCCTCCATGTCCTGTGCTTGCTCGCTCATTCGCTCACTCTTTTATCAAGCTTGGAGGACACTGAGTATTTCTATGTTTTGATTAACTCGACGTTATAATTTATTTTATCCTTATGCTTTATATCTATCTCTTTCTGTTAGTCATTTATGAATAATTAGTATTCATAAATGTATTCAAAAGAACAGAAGCAGAGGCCTGTCTTCAAGGCCAAGCAGTTATAACTCTAAATTTCACATAAACTCCCATCACCATGCGCATGCATGAGGTTTTTGTATGTGTGGATGCCCAGCTGGACATTCATCTGGTATACTTAGATATACTTGGAATAACCCATACTTCCACACAGATGTTAGAAAGTCACATACAAATTAGGCGTGCAACAAGCGCTCCAATTAGGTGTTGCAAATCAGGTGTTACAAGTGCTCTAGCTAGGGGCCTTTTGCGAAGTAAGGCTGTGGGAGTGCCTGTGGCTGGAGGAGTGTGAGGCTCTGATCCAGCCAGCAGAGGTCAAGGAGCTGCAGTGCCATCACCGGCATCTGGTGTGTCAGGACATCTGGGTCTGCTGGGTGCCCTTTAATGAGCATACTCTAGGGATCATTTAGAGCTTCCAGTGAACTGATCCAACCAAGAATTACCCAGTACATTTCAGCGCTTCATTTTGGTATGTTGGTAACTGTTCATCTTTCTTTGCAAGCTACATTTTTGGGTTGTTGTTGTTGCTGTTTTTTGCCAGCTCCCTTCCAGTTTGAATTACTTCGGTGGAATAAAGGGGTGAGCCATGCATCTGATTTCTCCTGCTGAGTTGGAAAAACACCCAGGGAACATAGGGTGTCTCTTGCAGTTTTCTGCTCCAGCTCTACCTTGCTAATACCCAAACTGTTTTAATCTACACTGGGACAAGAGCCAACAGTTAGAGTTGGCCCAAATACAAGGAAACTACAAATAAACTGCCCCCTCTGCTCTATGCTGCACAAGCTAAAGGTATCCACAGATCTGGTCCTACCTTTCTTGTCTGTGGCCATCCCTTTATGCAAAGACACCAGAGGTGAAAGAAAGCCTGACGTGCCTTTGAAATGTAACACGCTACAATTAAAGAGGGAGCTGGAGGAATGACTTATACCCCTTGCAGAAACAAAGATACCTAAAATTGAGGTTAATATGGAGATAGTATGAACTGGTGTGATTTCCCTTGATGTACCAGCCCAGCTCCAGGTGTGGGGCCGGGCTGCCGAGGCAGAGCTCAGGGGGGGCAGGCAGGCGGGACACACCAAGCGGGCAGCTGCTGCCCCTGCTGCCCATGCTGCCCATGGGGCACTGTGCTGGCAGCAAGGCCCAATCAGGGCTAGCCTCGCTTCTCGTCCAGTGAACGGGCTCAGATTGCCGAGTCGTTTACCTAAAGAGGCAATTCGAGTCCCAGATCTGAATGCTCCCCACAGATTTAGGTTTTGATCTTGGACCCCTTTCTTCACTAAAGACAAATTAGGAACAAAACTCAGAGTGAGTAATCAGAGACGTCCCCAGCGAAATCAAATTGTTTTAATGTAGTCCAGAAGACTACGAAAAAGGAAAGGGTATATGAATTGTGTGATGAGTGTGTCAAGACACATTTTTAGAAAAACTTTCCATTGTGTTAGGATGTAACCGAGTAAAAGAGACTAATGGAGCAGAGGCACTAAGAAACCTTGAGTGGTTGCAAAATCTTCCTGCACTGGTTCTGCCCTGGCTTTCCCACAGGATTTTTACTGTGCGCTGATTTTCTGCAGCATTTCTCTTGAATAGATTTCCACATATTTTCCCCCAAATAACCCAAGGAAAGATTTACTCAAAGTACCAGCAGAGCTGTAGTCCCATTGGCACTGGGGCACGCGATGTACTTTGTCTCACTTGAAGAGAAATCAGCTGCACTGCTGACCCGCCTTTTCCTACCGCCGGCCAAGCAGCCCGGACGGCGGCATCTAGCCCGTCTCCTGGCTGGGTTAACGGGTGCCGGCTGAGCGATCCTGCAGCCTTGTACACAGGGCGCCAAGGCCGGCTGCGCCACATGTGCTCGCGGGAGACCTGGGAGGCACCACAGCTGAGTCGTCCTCCCTTCCCTCTGAAGCACCCACCATCAGGCACATCTGCACCTTTTCATCTTTTGAAGTCAAAAGCTTGGCATCGCAGGAAAAATGAGGGACCTGAAGTCCCAGTTCACATTTAGCTTAGTCTACAGATGAGCCTGTCTCCAGTTTCAGTCGCTTTATTGGCGTGATAAGCCATCTCAGCGCTGCTGACGGGGATGCCAGGCAGCTAGGCGTTGTGTCTGGGACTGGTTTCACCTGAGGTAATAGTGCTGGACATCATGCACCTTCCCGTTTTGTCTGTGCTCCTGCCTCTTTTTGATGAGGTTAGATGTTACTTCATACAGCTATTTCAACACTATAATTAGAAGGTTTTTCCAGTTTAGAGAGAAACATTTGCCACATTTGAAGTTCTGAGGAAACCTCTTCTATGTCATATTTTTGCTAGAGAAGCAGTAAGTCCCGCTTGATCACTTTTTCTTCTGAGTAATTAACATTATCAATTTTCTTCTATGCACATATAGTAATTCTTACATCCAGTCCCACTTCCTGTTTCTAGGTTGTAGAAAGTGACTCTAAATTAAATAAGCACCTGCTGCACCAACATTAGAATGAGTGCATCCTTAGCACTCCTCCGTGCGGGTGAGGAATGCCATTTTCCTCATTCTTGCTTCATAGAAGGAGAAACTAAGGCACAGAGCGGTCAAGCAGCTTGCAAAGTCAGACAGAGCTAGGCATGAATCTCAGATCTGCTGAGTCCCTGTTAAGTGCCTTGGCTGCAAAGGTGTCCTTCTTTTATGACTTGCAAAGAAGCTTCCAGAATCTACTTATTGCAATCCATAAGATTTGAGCACTTAAATCCTTTAGTGCCTTTGAAAATCCATTTGAAAATATTTTATTATCCTTTTTTGTAGAAAACACTGTCTTCTCTATTCCCCATCTAGGATTGTACCTGTTTGTAAAGGTGGACCTAAAGTTTAAAAATATATATGTTTCTGACTAGAAAAAAAGCATTTAAGGCTCAACATTTGACTATTTAGTAGACTCTGTGTTCAACTATGTTTTGCTGCCACCACATTGTGTAACTACACTTGTTAAGTCCCATATCCTGACTCAGAATGGCTGTACTTACTCTTGCATAAACAACAGTGTTGCGTCCCCAGATGTTACGCTAAATTTCAGTTGTGTGAATATTTATAGAAAAGAATTGGGCTTGCTGATACATGTTGCCATTATTTACCAGCCAGCATTCCAATGGGGAGATACTGGAAATAACTGCTGTACTCTAACTAGGAGTTAGAGCTAACCAGGACTCAGGAAAGGGGAGGGAGTAAATCAACCAGCAAGCCTAGATTTTGCAAAAATTGGATGAGCATTAACTGTTTTGTATTTCCACTTTTTGATTGAAAGGTATAGGAAAGCAAATCATTTTCTGAGTAGATGGAAGAGAAGTTGCTGGGGAAGCACAGAAGGTAACCTGTGAAATGCATGCTTCTTAGGGCAACCAGCTAGCCCCCCAAATCCTCCTCACGTCTTACACAGACCAAGCTAGCTTAGTAGAACTTGAGCAAATGTCACAGCCTTTCCTGTTTGCGTCGCACTGCTAATATATCTCTGCATTGCAAAACCTTGCATCTTCTTGAAAACATTCTTCGGGGAGGGGAGCAGGATATCTATATTCCTCTGTTTGGCAGAATCTCTTTGACATCTCCTCTCCTCCCCTGTCATGCTTCTGTCTGCGAGAGGAAGAGGATAAATGCACTGCAACTGGAAAAGTGAGATAAATAGCGTAAGGAGAAATCATTATAAACCTCAGTGCTTGAGAGGTGCATTCTCAGAAATGCGCCAGTCATAAAACCTGACCAGGCCTGAAAAATAAAAATCCCTCAAATAATAATATAGAATCCCCGTGGACCATTTTCTTATGCCTCTTCCACAAGCACGGAGCATTAAAAGATTGAAAACTCTTTTTCACTTCATTCAATGCAGGCTGAAAAACCATACGACATGCTCCACATGCATTTATAATAATGAAGTGTGGAATATAGGAATTTTCCTTTCTGGGACTGTGCACAAAATGAGACTTCTCCCTTTAAAATGAAATACAAATAAAAGGAGTAGGGGAGAACCACAGTATAAGGGAAGTGGAAGTACTCTTCCTACCCCTCTTCTGAAAGACAAGCTGGAAAAGTGGAACTGATGCTTTCTCATGCGTTCCATGGAGTAGTGAACATATGTGTGTGTGTGTGTGTGTGTGTGTGTGTGTGCGCGCGCGTGTGTGTGCGTGCGTGTTGTTATATGTATATGTATATATACACGCATATGCACATACACATACACATACATATACATATGTATACTATATATATAAAATCAAAGTGTATATCGTATAACTTATACAGGGATTAATGTCTTGAAGGCAGGCCCAAAGGCTTCCTTTCATTTCTAAGAAAATTTGCAGTGCACAATGCGTGTGAAACAATGCGGCAAACCTTTGGCCACCCAAGACTTGGTGGCTCTTGTATTGTTCTGGGACACTTCTGGCCTCGCTGGAACAGAAACGCAGAGTAATAAATAACAGACTGCTTCCCGTGGTGCTCTTCTAAGTGAGTTACACGACTTGTTTGTGAATCATTCTTCCTGCTTCTTATTAGCAGAGACTGGTATAATGATTTTCTGACTGTAGTTATCTCCTCAAGAAAACCTTGCTGATGTACTGTTATGCTCATTATGCTTTACAGTTTGACTTCACCTTCGGCTTTGATGGGTGATTTTTATGCATGAGAGGGATGTGCTTTTCTGCGGAAATTGTTTACTTGGTTTTAAAGGAAACCTTACTTTACCAATGGGATCGCCCCAGTAAAAAAAGGCAATTAGCGCAGCTAAGGTTCTAGAGTACTCCCTTTCCAGCTTTGCTAAAATAGCACCAAAATACTCAACTACAGTATTCTGTGATGAATAGTTCTGCACTGGCGCTCAGCCCCTGACTTGTATCCTGTTTGACTGCAATTGCGGGTGCGCAGGACGCGAGGTATGCGAGGCAGAAACGAGGCTTGCTCCAACCTGCCCCTGGCTGAATGCTCCCAAGAAATCCCTGGGATTCTCTGCCGTCTCTTCCTCGCTGCCTCCCTCGGCCCTGCCTCCTGCCCTCCTTCTGTGATACCCTGGGGCTGCGACCAGCTTGGTGCCAGCTTTGGGTGCTTTCACCTCACAGCAATTTTCACCTGGCTGCTTAAGCCTTTTTTTAGTCACCGGAGAAGTAAAGGCACTCAAATTGATATGGTAGGTTGACGTATTTATTCTGCAAGAGGAAATGTAAAGCAGTGAATTTTTATATTAGTGTATTTTATCTATCTATCTTATAGGTAGGGTTTAATTACGCCCTAATTATATTTTCCTGAGTTGCCCTAATTTCTTGCTTCAGATTAACACTATTCAGATCACACCTTTATGGATTAGTTGCTCATGACATGACTGGTCTGGCATTTTTATTATACTCCACTTTTATCTCTCCTCCTGCACCAAGGGCTGCTGTTGCTAGCAGTATTTTTACTGCCATAGTTAACTTCAGTTCAGAGTTAAGATCACAGTTTTCTGAACTTGATATAAACACTTAAGAAAACGCGCTCTCTGCAGTGAGGAGATTATCTGTTAGAGTGACCTTTCGTTATCCTCATACATCTTTTGGAAATGTTCTCAGCTGAGTATTATTTGATTATTTTCTGTCCACATTTGCATCTCTGAAGCTCCCGCTGTATGTCCTCATCCTTCTGCTTCACTGCTGTCTGTGAATTTGTTAACATGACTGATCGTGTGCCATTGCCCCAATAAGTACCTGAGCTGTAATGTCACTAGCGATCATTATTCAGCGTTCAGACACTTCATTTATACTCAGCAGTGCTCCTACCCCTGCCAGTTTGTTTTCATGTTTTGAGTAAGACTCTCTGAGATACCGTACATCACAGTCAAATACACGGCATCTCTGATACTTTTTGTCTATATTATTTTCCTTTTTTCCTTAAAACCATAAAGCTATGTTGCAGTGGACATTGCATTACATACGCAAGCATACAGACTTCTCACTTCTTCACATTTTTGGTCTCTTTTCTTAGCTCTTGCCAGCTTCACAGACCACAGTAGGTGGCTAACATTTTATTTCCATTGTACTGGAAGCGCCGTTTTTCTCTCCCCACTCAGTTATCCATCTCTGCTGATCATACACTATTGGACTTCTTCAAGTTTCCTTTGAAACACCCAAAGACTTTTTCAAATCAATGATTCACAAGAAAAGTAAGTTCTCTTTTTAACTACTTACTGGATAGAGTGTACTATTGTTTGTTTAAGGACTTCCAGAAGTTCTTCTTAAATCGTTAGTGAAGATGGTGGTATATTGATTTGTTCATTGATTCTTGCTCTGCTGTCAAAACTGTTTTGCAGACAATAGAAGAATTATTATTCTGTCTCACTCCACAAGGAATATGAAGTTGTATTTGGGCTTAGATGCAATTAATTGGCATTTGATATGTTTCCCCTTAAATAATATGATAAAAATATGAGAGTACTTCATGTTTGTCCCTGATTATGAACCAAATCTGAAGATGAAATACATCAAAAAGTCATTCTAAGAGATTCTTTTTCCTCTCTCAAAAACTGCCTATCCATCTAGCTGATCAACTGCATTCACCCTGGCTATGCGAATACTGTAGCCTGAGGTTAAAAGAGTGCCTCTTTCTAAATTAACTATAAAAAGTCTTATACAGCTCTGGGATATGAAGATTGCCACCAAAACCTTGTCCTAGGAGATTTTTGTGCCCAAGCTCCATTTTTTAATATGCATTTTTAAATTGAAAGATTTAATTAATTAAAAATATATTCCCTGTGTGAAACTCATTTAGAAATAATCTTGGACAACCACTGAGGTAAAAATTTATGTCAAACCATCTATGTCTAAAGTAAAAGAAATTTTACCAAGGTAGAGCTAGGGCTCAACTTTATAGATCTAAATTTAATAAGTATTTAATTAGTTAAGGCCATGAAGCACAATGTCCTGCAGTGTAAGCACAATCCTTATGGACAGTTTGCATGGCCATTTTGGGAGCCCCAATCACAAAAAGGCCAGTATAAATCTTTTTCTCAAAACTTGGAAGAAGATACACGTAGTAGTAGAAGGGCTGAGGGGAATAACGTGAAGACTACAGAAGAAAGTAAAGGAAGTGGAGTTAAGGGTCAAACTAGGAGAAGAAAACGAGCCGCCTGCTGGAGCTGGGAAGAGAATTCTGATTTTGAGTTAAACTCCTCAGAGCATAATGACTTGAATAATGACTAAATGGTGCATCATTGCATAATGACTAAATGATGATGGAGAGTTGACTCAGTGCAGGTTGACTCAGTGCAGCTAAGAGCTGACCGTGGGGGTGCATGTAGGATCCTGCATGTGAGGCAGGAGCGCTCCCTGGGGTACCCCGAGTCCTTGCCCCGCCATGCCAGGGCACAGCAGGCAGCCTTCCCTCCAGCAGCAGTTACAGCCCCAGTGTGCTATTTGCTTGTGTGTCTGTTAGGCAACCTCATTCATCATCTGTTTTATTATACTACCTAAAATATGCACTGTCTGTTAACACTTTCCACATCTGCTTTATGTCTGAACTAGCAAGACGCTGTTAATGACAGAAGGGTTTTGCAGTCCATCAGCCCAGACTTCATTTGCAGAGAGTGGGGTTCAGCACTGGAGTAGACCCCTCTTGACTGAAATTCAGGATCCCTCTATCATTTATAAGATGATATAATAGAATGTTCTTCATGGGGAAGAGTGAAGGGAAGAATTTAAGAATATTGCCTGTCTTTATAATTAAGAGAAAATTCTTCTTGCATCAGTATGCTTATCTTCCATTAAAGATGCACCTAAGGTGGAATACAGTACGAACATAACTTTAATAGCACTCCTGAGATTGTAAATACAATTTATGAATAGACTTTTGACAGACTACTATGTCTCCATTAAGTGGAGAAAAGGCAAGGTAGGGAAGCAACAAAGAAAAAACATCAGTAACACTATGGCTTCTGGACTTAAACTGGTTTTCACAAAGCCAAATTGGGGTTGAACTGATTTTACGTAACTTCATAAACTGACATTTGAAATAGTAGTCTGGAATCCATTCACAGACTATAAACGGGTACTTCAAGGCTATGAGTCACCTGCCCTATTTTAGACATCAATGGTAGGATCAATGCCTGTTTCTCTGCCATCAGCTAGCTTAAATGAGGCAAATCCAGCCTTTGGTGTCTCTGAACCATATTTCTCATCTTATTTAGTTCTGCAGGGACTTGGGAACAGCACTGAACAAAAGTGTAGCTCAGGTCCCACCTCACATGGGGCTGAAATCAAACTAATATGCCCAGATGGACCACAGCTTTCTCCAGATGGAGTCTGCTGGGCTATCTCTTCATCTGTTGAGCAACTTATTCACAAAGTAGACAATCTACCCATGAAAAGCTGAAAATATACAGCCACGGCACGCCTGTGGCATGCAGTGCCATGGCCAACGTTTGCTAAGGGCAGGATTCAGCTTCCTGACGACGATGCCACATTTCAGTGTGTGTAGATGGGATTTGATACCTGCACTGTATCTCTAAACTCCCATCAAGACTGTCAGTGGAGCCTAAAGTTCATTCAATTCATCCTAAAATAGACAGCATCTAAGGTATGTGTAATGCGCTTGCTTAGACAGAGGCATTTATGGCCATTAAAAGTATCCCAAAGTGAAGATGGCTGGGCTTCAGCCTCTGAGGTGGTGGGGTGCAGCTGCTACTGCCATGCAGGTGTCCTGGATAACCCAGGGCGGGCATCCGCTATCCATGCTTAGGTACCGAATCCTTCCCCCGTGCCTTGTCAGATGAGCCACTCTTGAGATGCCGTTGGCTGCCAAGATCTCCACTCGCTGCAGCGAGAGCCTGGGCTCCAGCTGACATGCAGACAGCTGCCTACAGACGCTTGAATTTAGTTTTACTAATGTGCGAAGGGAGTCCCACCCTTGATATCTGCTTGGCGCTCTTTAAAGCGCAGCAGAGCGCTTTCCTTCAGCCTTCACGCCACCTCACCCTGGGCTAGGGAGAATTATCAGATGGGCAGCCTCTGTGGTATTGAACCTGACTTCCTGTGATTTTTATTTTCGTTGTTGTAGCCTTTAGGAACTCTCTGGAGCTAACTTTGTTTCTTTCAAATAAGCAAAGCCCACGTTCCTAATTCCAGACATCTATGATTATCCCTGCAAACTTATTTCTTTTGTCCCTGAAAGTGGTACTCATTTCGACCAGGGGAATGTAACGTACCATCAATGAGTCATTAACTGTCAGTCTTGTAATATAAATCTCAAAGACTTTTTATTTATAATTAGATACATTCTGTGGCTTGAAGATAACGACTCAGATGTGATAGTGTGCTAAGGCGATTTATCAACATTTATGCACCTGTAGGGTTGCAGCAAGAACATAACTTAACCAAGACTAACCTTCCTTGCATGAACAATGTGAAACCGTGGTAGGTGTAAATGAGAAAAACACTACCAGGCTGTAGATTTAAGCTCATCTTAGAAAGGATGAACTCATTCTATCTGACACATCCAGCTGTGCAAACAGCAGTACAGAGTGAGCTGTAGTTAACTTCACTAATACATGGGGATTAGAACAGACCCTGGGCTACATATAAATGATGCTTCTGCTTACAAAGTACTTGAGTATGACAGAGGAAAGAAAGGAAATACAGTGAGAACACAAGTTGTTTCTCCAGCTGTTACGAAATAGGATTGAATTCTCTGAACATTTTGAAAGTTAATTCTTATGCTTGCCAATGGCTTTGCCTTTCTGTGGCAGAACTTACACAGCACGAAAACTTCCACAACATATCGGCCACTAGGAAAGACAGTGAGGACCATAATAGCACTATTTCTTCATTCCTGTAGCACAGAGCTCCTAATGTTATAGTACTAGTGCCTTGCTTGAGTGAGGGGTTACTCTGGCTGGATCCTTAGTACTAATCAAAGGGAACTGAAAGTCTTATCCCTTCTTTTGAAACTGAGAGTATGTCACAAACTAGACTCAGACTTTGGAGATGAGGGTCTCCCTTGTTCGTCAGTGCTTCAGGGAGCACAGAAATCCTGTTTTGCTGCAAAGCAGTTGTTGAAACCAGTAACATGATTTCAGGAAGCCCTTTTTTCATCTGATGACTTCAGATGAGGCCTGTGTATTTGTTTGAGCTTGCCGGCACTATAGTGAGTTTGCTATGTCATGGGGGGGGCTCAATAAAAAAAAGGAAGGTCTAGTTCAGTTACCACATGCAATGCTAGATGTTATCTATGTTAAAAAAAAACACTAGTGTCTCTTAACGGAAACTTTCTAAGATTTCAAATGACAGATGTGGCGCTCGCTGCTTCCACGAGAATTTCATCTTTCTACAGAGCTAAAAGCATTGCTGACATCCTGTTAATTTATCCACCTGTGGCTATGCTGTATCAACACGTAGATACAGCCTTTGTGTTTAGAAAGTTCACTTTGTGAAAACATTTTCTTGTGCTCAGTTTCAGGCTCTTTTGTGCTGCTTTTTTTCCATTACATCACTTTTTTCCCCCTTCAGCCAGAGATGTGGGAGACCATTTCCCTTTGGAGCGTATGCCAATGTTGAGCTGTTGAAACAGCAGGGGAATGTTATAAATCCGGACAGGGAGCTGCTCTTCATCCTTCGAGGCTGAATGCTTTGTGGCCATTGTAAGCAAAGCTGCTGCTAGCCTCTGCAACCTTGCCTGGACTCAGAAGTAGATCTTTCAGTTTGGGGTGGAAAGCAGCATTGTGCTAGCATGCTTCCAGAAGTGCTGTTACTCAGTCACCTTTTTAGACAAATGTTAAATAGTAAAATTTATTTATGACTTTTCAGCTGCCTCTTCATGATCCGTTTGGACTACTTTACCTCTGCAAAGGTAGAAATAAGAGAGTAGAAGTAAAAGCTCTTGTGAATGCAATAGCCAAGTTGCAAGGAGTTATTCCGAAATTTCTAACACTACAGAAGCTTCAGAATTAATTAAAATATACCCTGTTGTATCTTACCCCCGACAAACACAGAACTCCACTGCCCCCCAGAAAACAGGGCTACTGGAAGCAGAAAAAAAGGAGGAAAGAATCATCCTTAGGAACTTTTCTATACCTAGAAATCTTACCGATATAACTTCTGTTTTTTCAGGGCAGGGCTGGGCTACAAATGGATGATTTATTTCCTAGTATGGGATGCAACAGTCAAAGTTAATTCGGGAAGAACCTGAAAAAACTAGGCCCCAAAGTTCTGGCAGGTCAAAGGTGTTGATAATTACTTCTGAATACTTGATAATAAATGTCTGATGAAGGAGAGCAGTTCCAATAAAATTGTTCAGATTTCTCTGGAATACTTGCCATGTAAATAATTTTTCGCTTTTCTATTACTCTTATAGCAGATACAGATTAGAAAATGATATACCTGATATGAAGGGCAAAGTATTTCTATCAGGAGTTTTCAACGGAATTTTTTTAATTTGGAAAACAGATTTAAATAAAAAATGTCTTCTTTCTCAGTGAAGCTTTCATTTTTCATCAAAACAACAAAGTTGTTTACTTGATTTTCCTGTTTGCACCTCCCTGAATCTCAGTACAAAGATATAATAGCCCCAATGGCTGCCTCATGCTTAAAGCTTGACAATGCCTCATTTGAGATATTTTTGTGCTCTGATGAGAAGGGCAACACCATCCACCAAGTCAAGATCAGAGCGGTCATGGTGGGCAGTTTTAAAGATTCAGTCCTGGACTTTCCAGGGAAGAATGAGGAATTCGTTGAACCAGGAACCATTACTGCCGTAGTCTGGAAAACAGAACAGCTATTCTCCATGCAGCTCCCTGGAGAGTATTTCTATTCTACTTTTTATAGTAGTCTTTGGTTACAAAAATGAAAGCTATTCTGAGAAGATGGACTAGATTTTTTCTGCCTGCTGAAGTCTTAGTGGCATCAGTCTGGAGTCAGGGTGCATCTTGTTATCTCTGATTCTGGTCTCACAGCTCTTGCAATCCTGTCTGCCACTGGCTCAGCTTTAAGAGGAGGTATGGAGCATCCAAAATTCCCATGGCCTGGCAATTAGGGAAATATCTTCAGATGAAGAAATGTGGACTCAGTAAGGCTGAGTATAGTTTAGCTGCCCACTTCCTATGTAAATGCGCTAACCATCTAACTGGTAGGCAAAAGGTAGACTCTAATGAAGTAGAGTGCTTTTCCTGTTCAGGCTTAATGAAGACGTTTACCTGAACGCTAATTTAAACGCTAAAGCCGTTAATTTAAAAAACGGCTTGGATGTAGTGCACAGAGGTATTGAAACTTTCATACTTCCTAAATGAAATACACTTCTAGACTACCCTGACTGGTTCAATATCTGGAGGCTCCTTCATTCTTATACAGTCAGTCAATGGACAGAAATAAGTGCCTAACTTAATTGAATAGGGTCTTTATCTGCATGTGCTCAGAGACTTATCAATTCTGTCATCTCTATGGGGAGTGAAAATAATTACACTAAATGTACTGACTCCCTAGACACCTAAATTTCAGTAAGTTAGAGAGATAGATGAGTAAACTGGATTCCGCCCAAGAGTTGTTGGTCCATTAGTCCTACATATGACGTATGAACATTTTTCTTCTTTCCAGACCTCTGGCAGTTAACCGTGGGTTCAAACACTCTCCATAGCCATTTCATACTCACTTTTTGGTTCATCAGATGTCTTCTAGCTTACATACATCTCCTGTGCCACAGGATGGATTACTGCATCTGCTGTTAATGAACCTTGATCTAACGGTGATTTTGATTCAAGGGACCTGATTGCATTCTTATTCCCAGTCTTCTTTTCATACTTTCAGAATTACTGTTTGAGCTGAGATTTTTCCTATCAGTCTTGCTACAGTGATTTTCTGGTCTTGTTATAATGCTTAGTTAACTTTGTTTGCAATTAAATTCTCCTTCTTTCGCCTATTTTGTGTATTTTTTCCAGGTTCTTAAAGTAGAGTGCTATTTGTTTCGCTTTGTTGGGCTTTTTTCCCTCATAAAAAACTTTCTGGTAGGTTTGCAATAAGTATTACTCTGGAGCTGCCTGTATTATAAGATGTGGTGCATCTCATCAAATGGCTAAGGATGTCAACTGTAAATTTTTGGTACCAAAAAATAATCCCTGTGGTGTCTTAAAAAGCTAGATAGATTGATTTATGTTGCCCAGCATAGTGCCAAGTACATCAAGCTTTTTTAGTATTATGACAAGAGTATTCGCTGGGATGTACTGAGTTCTCATGGACAAGTGGGGCTTCTTGTATCACATCGGGCATATCTTTTTGTTGGAAGAATAACTGCTATTCTTGCAACGAGAAGGTAAAAGTCGGTAAAAATAAGCCTTAGATTTTACAATATTATGATTTCAGATTAGCATATGGTCCATATCCTTCCATGCATGAATGTCACTGGATATCCAGTTATCAAACGGATATCCCGATATTTGAGCTAAATGACTTTGATGATGATGTTACATAGTCTAGGAGCCTTGCCAGATTGTTGCCTATTGTTCTTGGCTGAAAGTGCCATCCAAAACTTTTATAAAGCACTCTGGTATAGTGCTCCTGTTTCTAAATGTGATGAGCTCATTATGTAATGGGATGGACTGTACCCTTGCTTTCAGCTGCAGATTGAAATAATCTTTGTTGGCATTTGTTGCTTCCTCAGTAGCATTCTATACATCTATGCAGAACACTGACTCAGCTTGCGTATAAAATGTTAACAGAAACAGAATTTCACATTATAAGTGATTTCATGAAGCATGGTCAAAGAAGAAGTATTCCATTTATTTCTCAGAATTGCAGCACTGTCATGTCTTCCATGAGATACTGAGAATTATTAATGAGTCTAGTCCTCACGGCAGCTGTGATACTGCACTTTTCAGTTCTCTGACTAAAAATGCTAGATAACAAACCTTGTTATGAGATAGGTTGGTTGAATTTCACAGCCATTCTTAGATCACTCGGTATTATAGTTCTTAGTCTTATCAAAGATTTCTATTTACAGTCTCTCTGCCTTTATGAACTGTGAAAAAAATGTTTCTCTCTTCTACTGGGTACGTGTTGGTCTGTGCCTATATATTCTGAGTTGCAGTTTTTCGTAGGTGTTACAAGCTGGAAGTAATTCAACTCATGCTCAGATGTGCAGAGATGTTTGTGCCTCAAAGTGGTGAAATAGACGCTGCCTAAGACTTTAAGTCCTTTTTGTTTCAAACTAAATGATACTAAATGATTTTAAGTTCTAAAGAAAAGCCCTTACTGAATAACTCCTGGCTTTTGTGTCGGATCAGAAATGCTGGTAGTCACTTAGAGGACTTGTAAATCCTGATACACGAGAGATGGAGACAAAATTCCACCCACTTACTCTGAGAAGAGAGCATGTTAGGAGAAAACTTTATTTGAAACACAGCCATTGTAGTAGAATAGATCCAGACTGTAAGTGAGGTCAAAAACATCCTATCCGAGGTGACACATGTCTTTCACTCCTTCCTTACTGGAGGGGAAACAGCTGTGCTGTCAGAACTGGGCATTAATTTCGGGATAGGTACATTTATGACCATAGTATGAATTATATTCCTCTAGGTCCAGTCCTCACACTGAAATGGGCAGTTTTCCGTTAAGATCCAAATAGGGTATTATTCAACAAGAGTAGGGACAGACTTTGGTTCTTCTTATAAGCCTCTGCTTTGTAATGGAACAGAATCTGCTGCCTTTTGATGCTTTAGGACTCACTGGCTTCCTCTGATCACTGCAGCACTTTGTTCATATAGAGTCCAGGGTTTTCAAAGTAGCCAAATCTATTGTGTTGAGAGTCCAAGCTCAGACAAGATCAGTTGCTTTCAGTTTAGCCACCTAAACCATGCACACCTAAACTTTTGGAGTATTCCTGCATAGCACTTGTAGGTATAGTCTCCCACTCGATGGCAAATGTCTGGAAGTCTCCTCGGCAGGGAACAAGAGAACTAAATATTTAAATGTTTCTCAAGCGTAGCTGTTCAGAAGAAAATTGGCTGTTAAACCTTGCCCAGGAATGATGCTGCCTTCCATAGAACAGGAACTGAAGGCTCTTTTGCCTTTATGGCTTTCAAGAATCATAATTTAGCTCTGGATGTGTTCAGTGTGAAAGGAGCTAACGTGCAAATAGAATACTTGGTATGACATTCAAAATCTGCTGGAAACCTTGTTAGAAATAAAAAATTGGAGCCCCCTTCTAAGCACAGTGGGACTGTAAGATCCTGGCTGCTAAATCATGGAAAAGAAGAAGAAATGAGAAACTCTTTGCAGGATAAACCTGTTTAAGAAGGATTAAAATATATAAACTGATTCATTCAATTGGGCATATCTACCAACTCTGCATGTGCTCGTTCTATGTCTGTTAACTATTTCTAGCTGTAAGAGATACATGTACTGTGCCTAGGCAGTGATAATGGTAGTTCTGCATTGTATGTGCTGTATTCTCTGCTCTTAGGAGTTACTAAAGCTGTGTCTGTACAGGCAGTATCTGTGCTGTACCTGGCTGTTCCTGGTCTGAGACCTGGGTAATCCTCAAAACCTCACTCCATTCTGTTCTCATTGCCCTTGTATCCAGCCTACATTCCAGTGCCTATAAATCTTGTTTGATCAGAGATGATAATGCCAGGTTTTGTGAGGGGCCCTCTGGCTGATGCTGTTGAAACGATATAGTTTGGTGGTGTTTAAGGAACTGGTGCCATAATTTTGGTCTGTCCATGCTAAAGGTTAATATGCACTTGATGAATATGCAGAACATTTCCCTAGGAATACCAACTAGTCGTCCTGAATCAGAATCCAAATACATTCCTGAAGATTAACAATTGGGATAGTCTGTGAATTTGTGCTTGAGGCTACACAGCTACACTTTAAATGCACAAAATGTCCCCAAAATCTTTCTCACACCATACACTGCAAATCAGATACGAAGGTTCAAGGCAGAAGGGCACTTGAAACTCTGGAATCCACTCACATGGACCAAGCAAACACCACTGTCACCAGATGCATGATTACGGATGGGGACTCCAGGTCTTGCCCAGCAAGTGGGCAAAGTCAGATACTGTTTCACGGACATACACTTGATCTACAGCCCCAGAAGAGCCTGTAGCTTATCAATGGCTGTAGAACGTTGAATGACTGTCACTGGAATAATTTAGCATGTGATGGCCATTTAGGGGAAATACAGATGACAAAAGAACTGTAAACTGACCTTGTGTCCAAGAGCGTCACAGAGACCAGGCTGATACTGCAAAACCATTAGCAAAAAGCAAGGACATTTGAATTATTGTAATAAACTGTGGAAAAACAAGCAAGTCTGGATGTCTGGGGAGCTTTCTTGTGCCTCATGAGAGCAGATTTAAGAATCTGTTGAGATGACTTCTGCCTTGGATTTATATAGCACATAACAGGACCTAGACAGCATTTTAGGTATTGTGCCCTTGGAGCATAAAGGCCCTGCTCATTCTCTAGAGGAGCACAGTAACCTGAGGGTAGGAGGAAAGGGAAGGCAGGTCCTCACATGCCTCTGCTCATATGCAGTCTGGGCTAGCAGAATGGCCTGGCTGTCCGGGTGGATGGAGGACACATTGCATCCATGTACTGCTCAAGGCAGACATCACTGCTGTCTCTGCTCAGCCCAGTTCTCCCCCACCGTTACAGCAGGCTGGAGGCAATTTTTGCAACCCTGCCAAGAGGAATCACTTCAGCCTGATCCTGCTCTCTAACACTGATTTTACTCTGGGGCTCCACCACTAGCTCAGAGCTGCAGTTTCCTTGCACCATGTGTCTTCTTTGACTCTGACAAAAGTGAATGCAAAGTGTATTTAAACTCTGCTATTCTGTGGGGTAATGTTCAGCATCCACTTTTCTAGATGGCTGTATAAGATACTAGGCAAAGATGAACAAAGCTCTTTAAGTTAAATGGAGTCCTCCTGATTTGCCAGTGAAGTTGAGAGCAAAATTAAATCCTAGATCATTATTTTTTGAACCAGTACAGAGACAGAAACCCTGGGCTCTAAGGCCCTGATTCAGAAAAGCATTAAGCACCTGCTTAATTTTGAGCACTGACTTCAATGTATTTAAAGTTAATCAAGTGCTTAAGCTTTTTCCTCTATAGGGATTCTTTTCTGCATAAGGGCCTAAGAGAAAATAGATAGCTATAAAGAGCAACTGTAATGAGCCTGCATATGGGCCAAAGAGAAGGGGATTATTAATACTTTCAGGTTCAGCGAGGACTAGGGTTTAAATATCAGCCTCCTACAGCGAGACATGAAAGACTCTCATAAATGTGTTAAATCGCGTCAGGTCCATTTAATATCATTATGTTTAATAAAAGCATCTTTGCACTATAATAATCAGTCAGGATGGTATGTGGACAAGTCAGGCTCTTCTGGAAACAGAACGTATTCCTTCTGCTTAGGTTATCCTCTGTTCTGCTGCACTCTGTAGTGTAGGTCTCCAATAAGCAATAAGCTAAGTGCTTTAATCTATGGGAAAATCTTGAAATTGCCTTGAAAGTGATAAAAGCACAGCTCCACGACAAAACTGAGTTAGGAAATGAAGAATAAGGTTCTCTGGACCAGAATAGTAGAAATGAGATGTGGGAACAGTTCTTGTGCAGCCTCTGTTTTTTTGGCAAGGCTTCCAATAATTTGGTAAGGAAGACCACAGAACTGCAAATCAGAATGCAACTGAGTTCTCAATATAAAACTAAAACCATGGCTTTTATCAGGAAGGTCTTTCAACAGTCTTTACTGTTGCTCCCTTTCTCTTTCTCACCTTTTACTGTGGATAGAGAAAAAACACATCACTGTCCATTGTTTATGACCCCAGAGGACAAATTCAAGTTGTTGATTTAATTGGAACATTTAATTTTAAACATGGCTTGTGATATGTAAGTGCTGCAAAGATTATTTCTCAAAACATTGGGGAACCTTGGCCCCAACCTCAACAGCGTTTACTACAATCACTTTATGATGCCTAAACAATATTAGCAGTGGGTCGTTAGTGTAGTGCTCCTTGATTTTTTATGACGTTTAGAGGCAGTGGATGTCAGCTTTTATGTTTGAAAGCTTAATATGGGGAATTTGTATTTTTAATAGGTCAAAAACAAAAACATTCTGTGTAGGAAATATAGAGGCAGAGTTTGAAATAGCCAGTTGAGATGTTATAAAATCAATATCTAATTGATGAACTATTGCAAAACCAATTTTGTATTTCTTTGTCTTGTGAAAGGTTAGCATATGCAGAAACTATCTATTCCGTATGAACTCCTCCTGAATTTTCATGCTTCAAATGAAACTGCATTTTTTGGAAGAAAGAAAATGAACTGTGTGCAGCTTTGCAAAATAAAATGAGAAAGCACAAATCTTTTTGAGACAGCCTCAATTTCTATTGTCTTTATTTCAGTTTTTTTTATCTTGACTTTTATGTTAAGCAATAAAGGCCTACATGTGAATAAAATCTAATCAAATACATTAATAGACAATGGGACACGCTGTCAAGTACAAATACATCTTTCTTTACTTCCACTATAGCCATGGCCTATGATCTCTGAAGTTTTTACACTCTGATCGTTTCACCCAATGGACACTTAATCCATGGAATTTGTTATTTTAGGGTACCAGAGTGTGCGTTCCGAAAAGCAAGGAGATAAATTAATGGAAGGAAAAACCCCATCACCACACACATGCAGATACAAACTCTGGTTAAGAAATTCTGTAAGCTGCACATTACCAGAAGCTGGAAGAATACACTGGGAGGAGGTTCCTTATATATTTAGGCCATTTGTGTATTTTTCCCTAAGCATCTGCTGCTGACTATTGTCAAAGACAACTTATTGGGCATGGATTTGACAGTATGGCACAGAACGCGTTCATCGTCCTTGCCACTGGATTCACCTTTCCTCATATGTCACCTGCCAATGATGCAATTTAAGTATTTCTCATGTAATTGACAGGCATCATAGAGCTTGTTGCAGAGAAAAGTTGTGCTGAATATCCTTCTATCCCATCAGCACTCTTCTAATCAGGGATTAGACAGCGTGTACCTGAAGGCTTTCAAACCTCCGATCTCCTTTCCCGAAGAGGTGCAGAAGTGAACCCTGCCCAGGAATGAAAGATGACAATAATGAGCATCCTCAGGATGCAGGTTGCTTCTTCTTCAGTCAGCGCTCCCAGAGCTGTCCCCAGAGCTGACCATCATTTGTCAGGCAAGCAGTAAGACCTGCCAGAGCAGCCCCAAGCTTTGGAGCTAATGTTGTACCCTGGATTGTGATCACATCTTCCCAGGCAAGAAACTGCAATGACTCCAAAAACAAGTTAGCCAAACTTAGTCCTTAGCTGAAAGTTTGGCTGTCACGCACAGGTTAGTGAGGAGTCTGTTGCTTGCTCCTCCTCGGGATAGAGCACTGGGAAAAGAGGATATACCACAAAACAGGTCTGTTTTCTCCCTTTTACTGTAGAGCGAGCGTAGTTCTTTCCAAGAAGAAATCCACCTCATGGAAGGCCACTTTATGTGTTGTACAAAGGCTCTCTGCCAAATGTGATGAATTTTGTTTTGGGGCAGGAGATGGTTCGTGCATCAGGCCAGATTCTGTCAAAGTTAGTGTTTTCCCTTTGCTGTCCCTTGGCTCATGCTAAATTGAGTAGTTTATAACAATTTTCCAAACAGTAACGGGGAACAATAATCAAGCCCGATGAGAAGCCTTTGTTCCTTCCTAGGGCAATCTATAGGCAGGTGATATAAGAGACAAATTAATTTCCTAGGATTTCCATTAAAGTTTTATGAAAAACTAAACCAAAGTACCAGCAGTTGTCTAATACTGTCACACTGTTTATTTAACAGTGATGATCCTGTAACAAAGATGGAAGAGCAAAATAGTGTTAGGTAAATAGGATAGGACTCAGAAGAAAGGTCTTTAAACTGGAGGCTGCTGAACACATGAATTTCTCATATAGGTCCGAGAGCACGGCAATATCAATGAATGATATTTGAGAAGAAATACAACTGAAATGCAAACCACAATGCAGGCTGCTGTTCTATGCACATGTTCATACGTTTCATATGCTCTTTCCTTTAAAGACTTGATACAATCCAATTCAACACAAATATAATTAGTACACCAGTTAAGTAGTGAGGTGATACCTCATGACAGCCAGACTGAGTAGCATCTTCAAAATTCTGTGAAAGGGAAGTACCCAAAGGGAATAGGAAAAAGGTGATTTCAGACAGAAACCATACCTTTGCAGGAAGATTACCTAGTTCAGGAATTGTGTTTCATTGTCTATTTTATTATTCTTTCATTCAGATATTCTATTTTTGTTGCTAACAAAATTTCTTTCCTAGATTGCACTATGATCACAGTGTTAAATGTGGTAGGGTGTCAATCTGCAATGAATCAGGGCCAAGCAGTAGCCCTTACTAATAACTAGGTCAGCCTATAGGCAGGCCTATATCCAGCAACTCCTCTGGGTAAGTAAGGTATGGGTATTGTAAGACTTTTTATAGTAAAATATTTTCTCGTTTTCCCCACTTTTCTATTTTGTGAAAATGACAGCAGTTGGGAACAGAGATTCCTCCACTGTACCACTCTTCGGGTCTGTAGCGCAGATGTTCTGGGGAGAGTGGCTTCAGAAACAGAGGAATACTCAGAGGACATTATCTGTCAACTAAGAAACAGTGGAAGGCATCTTATTTTCATTTTTAATTTTTTAGAGTCTTTACTCCAAATATTCTCTCTTCCTTTTAAAAAAGCAATATGGAAAAGCATCTGATCTAACCAGCACTGACTTTTTTGCTATTACTTTTCAAAATAAAAATAATTTTTATTTCAAAAAAATAAAATACATTTAAATAATAAAATATGTAATGGCTCCTTCCCCAGCAGTAAAATTGGGGAGTAAACTGGGGAGCTGCTCTTCCTAAAGGAATCCAAGTCATTTGAAAAGTAATAAATTAGGCATATTCCCCCAGGATCGGGGCATATTATCAGTCAATAAGCAGGATTACTTTAGATTTCAATATGTTATGCTCTCCGTAATCTTTGCTCCTGGTGCACATTAGAGAGTATTTTGCCCCACAAGATTAGTCCAGAATGAGTAGGTTTTATCGATGTTCATCTAGCCTCTGAGAAGGATTTAATTTTCTCAATGCTTTTATAATGAAATGAATTTTTATCTGTTTATGTATCTAAAAGGTGATCCTCCCATTTTGAGTAGGTGATTATGTTCCCAGTTTTAAGAAAAACTGAATATAGGATGATTCATTTTCTTTAAAATATTCCATCACGTTGGTGATTCTCAGCATGCATATCTGGGTAGCAAACAAATATTTCCTTTACTTGCTTGTCAAAAGGATTTCAGATTACATTCTCTTAAGTCACCTAGGAGCTTTCGCAGATAAACTTTCCTCGGTTTTGATTTTCCTTGTTTGGTTTTTCAAAAAGAGAGTTTCTCATTTGAAGAAATAAGGATATTCATTTCTACCACTTTCCTCTCATTTTGCTATATTAACGTGACAGTATATTCATTCTTGTTTTATAGATTCAGAAGGACAAAGTAACCTGCCCAGGATCTCACTGAAGGCAGAAGTGCCAAAGCCCAGCTAAAGGGAAAAATATATGTAGCCTCGTAGCCAAGTAAATGTGGTGTTGCTGTTGCCTGTAATAGGCCACGGCTTTGTGTCACGCTAACAACACAGGCCTTAGCACCTGCTAGGGTTTGTCTTCACCCACCTGGAGATTTGCTTTAGTCTGTAACAGCAGTTACCTAATGACCAGGTGACTGTTGCCTGCCTGGGCTTAGCTTTTGCTCAGCTTTGAACAACTCTATGGTGTAACACCTGGTATTATATATATATATTTTGCTAACTAGCAAACAATGAAACAAGTGGTTATTCTGTACAGAACGAGCTACCTGTGACCCTAGCATAAGCCACAGCAGAGAGAAGAAGAGGCATGGGACAGGCAAGCTCAGGGACAGGATGACAGGGAAGGCCCCAGGGTTATAAACAACTCACCCACCATCCTTTACCGATCAGCAAACGAATGAGACCTTGGAAGGTGCATAAAACCAGTCTGGAGGGTAGTAAAGACAACCAAGAAGTATCCAACATATGTAAAATATACCATATAGAGTATGTGCAGATGTAACATGGACTTGCAGACCAATGTAGAAAGAGCAAAGGGCAAGGGTGTTGGCAAACAAAAATTGAGCCCAAGCGGATCCCAGAGGAGGAGGAAGAAACCTTCAGTGCCAACATCATACTCCTCCCAGCAAGGGGAGGAGAAGGGATCCTGAAGACTCACTGTAACTCCCTCCCCATGCCCTGCACCAACTGAAACCGTCAGCCTTAGGATCGTGAGGGGCAGTGGGAGGGCAAGCGTAACACCCGGGAAAGGGCTAAAGACCAAAAAGTTTGTGTATATCTTATTTTAACTGTGTTGAGCAATTTGAACTGTTAGTACTGCTGTAACCAGGCTAATAATAACTCTTTAATGAGATTATTAAGACTTTAATTAGATAAACAATAAATTATTGGCTTTGCATATATGGTGTGTTTCTTTTGCTCATAACAAGATTTTCGGCAGAACAAGCGGGTGGGAGTTCAGACAACCTGTTCTGTAACTTGAAGGCAACAAATTGACGACATAAATGACAAACAGGCCTAACCCAAGTGAAATGGGGGGTTGTAAAGCAGCATTAGCTTGTCTAAAGGACCAAAAACCTGCTGCCATGATAGAGACTAGTCTGCAACAGCTCTTCCGTGATGTGAGAGTGTCTTGCTCTTTTCCTGCTTTCCATGAACCCAGCCAGGAGAACAAAACCAGCCAGGACCTCTGAGTGGAGGGATCCACACTTCTACCTCAGACAGGTGTCTGAGAGCTTCTACCGCTCAGTCACCACAAGGGCCAACGTTTCAGGCTGGTATTTCCTGGGGCTGTGAACCCTCATGTGGCCTCTGTAAACCAAAGGCAAAAAATTACTTCTTTCTGAATACAATTGATGTTAAAGTTCTCTCACTGAGAGCTATACAAAGCTAAACATGTGCATAAGCCTTTGCTTTAAATATAACAACACACAATTTCACTTACCTGTTTTTTTGCTAGCTGCAAGACATTAAACGTTTTCTATAAATAGATTCATTAAAAAAAAAGCCTCTTATTCTTTTTCATGAGAATACGATTCAGTTCAAAAGATCTCTTGGAACAAACCCTGCTTGGAGAATGATAAGAAATACCGTTGAAGTAATCTGTTTCAGAATGTCACATTTTTCTAACCCCAAACTGCTGGGATGATGCTGTATGGTTTGCTGTTTCTGTACGTATTTATTTAGAAATTAATACTGATACTGACCAAAAAATCCCAACAAACACCACCACACATTCCAGCCTACTGGTGGATACCAGCGAGTTGCCCGCCCTGAATTAAAAGCTCTCGTCCCTTTTTGAATCCATGAATTACCCTCATGCTTCAATAACAAAACCCTAAAGACACAAACAGCTTTGTGTGGACAAGGCCCTACACATAAGACATAATTAAATGAAGATCATGCCTAGGCACAATCGGTTTATAATATCGGACATACTAGAAGGAAAAATCTAGGCTCAAATTCAGCAAAGTGCTTACATACACATAAGTATGGGACTTGAGGCACCGGGCAATGCTTAACTCATGCTTCTTTGTAAACGTATTCAGACAGTGTAGGATATTCTGGCCCCGCTGTGCTGATCTGCAACTGCCTTCTCTTGCTCTTTATAAATCTCTTTCCCTGCCTGCTTTCAAAATGTTATCTTAACTAGGATTAATAAAGATACACTGGGGAACTTCTTATCTCTTAGAGGAATTATGTTTATAATAATAATAAAAAGCTTTAATCTTGGAATAGTAATGGAGGGGGAGGGAGGCTGGAAGAAAAAGATGTATGTGTAGGAGAATAGACAGGTAGGGGGTTAGATTAGGGTGGAGGAGGGCACAGATGGGCCCACACCATAACCTGAGATCCAAATGCCCCTGAACTTTGAGAACATTTGAAGCCAGATAAAAAATTTTTGATCTAGACCCCTACCTTTCTCTCTGAATTAGGGATGGATAAGCTGATTCTGATAAAAGGTGATCCATCCTGAGACTTTTTGAAATTCAAAAGAGCTCAGTTTACCTTTTAAATTAAGTTCTGAGCAGCTTTCCTACTTCTTGTGTTCAGCCAGAAGATGTAGAAATATCAAAACACAGCATGAAAGACATGCCTGCTCTGCCTGAATGAGGGCGTACTGAAAATCTCCTCAGGGACATCGATCATCTGAGATTTCCAGAGCAAAGAAGCCTGGACATGCTTCAGAAAAATAGTTGAAGTTTTAGGCAACTGACTGAATGAAACCACAACATCAAACAAATTGAGGTTCATCTTGGCTTGCTGCTTAACTGGAACATAATTGAATTTATTTAAGATATATGTGATTCTCCTATTTGTAACGAAAACACCTTCAGAGTTCACTAGCTCCCATGCCAAAGACATCGGCGGCTACATCTGTACTGGGAAATAAAGCACAGCCTGGTTCTCCTCCTGCCTGGAGGCCAGCTGAAATGGCATGGCTCATGCCCATAGCGCTCAACCTCCAGAACAGCGTGGCTGCATCCAAACTGCATATGGGGAACAATCTTTGGCCCATGATGACTGATGAGCCATGCCCATGACTTGCTGGAGAAGGGGCCAGCAGGCACGACCAAAACTGTGCCAGATATTGCACGAGTAGTTTAAAAGCATGGACAGTCATGGGATAACAGTGGGGCCATGCCCTGGCAATGTTTAGTTCACTAGTAAAGACACGGCTTATGACTGAATGCTAGCTATCTGCTGCGGGGATTGTAGCGCTCTCCTCCCCCTCCGCCAGTAAAGTGTAAAGAGACCAGCACAGTGGTCAGTTATGAGTATCATCAGTTTTTTGCTAGGTTTCGGTCTGGCTCAAGATGCTTTTTGTGCATGAACTTGTCTGTCTCGAGTCAGAGATCAGAAGTTCATGTTAAATCCACTTAAACTAGTGTAGATTTTGATCCTGTGCATCATTAAATCTTCAGAAGCAGATTCACTTTCTGCTGAGGTGTATATACTCACTGTCAAAGCTCTGTTGTTATTCTGAGAAGCTAACACTGGAAATTACACCTGGTTCATTTTGCAGTGGTGCGTCTCCACAGCAATACAGATCAGTGAGAGCATGTGAAGACAGTTAACATCTTTGCCTAGTAAATTTAGTTTTGATCTTTAGAGCCTGGACAGCCAGCCACCACTGGTAAAATATATCCAGCTCCTGAGTTCGGTGTACATCCTAGATACAGCTTGACTGCATGCTAGAAAGAGATCCGGATGGATGAAACTTCAGACTGTCTCCTACTGCATGCCCATTTTCCTGTTGGAAAGAAGTCTAAATATAAAGACCAAGGGTACTCTAGCGACATGCCCAATCTAGATGACTGAAAGACAAGGGCTGGAAGATATGTCATGAAATTTAGCTACAGTGCAGCATTTTCTTTTTTGTGCAACAGAAATATTTCAGTTTACAGGCTTAACACAGCCTCATGGCTGTGGGTAGGCTGTTACTATAGAATTTGCTTTTGCTAAAGGCTTGGGTGAGCTCTAAAGTTCAGCGAAAGATCAATTTCTCTGCATATGCCTTCTTCTAGTAGTACAAAATAAAAATATATTACATGATTGAAAAATGTATAAGCCTTCACTAGTATCTCTTGTTTTGACATCTCCTCAAAATAGTCTTATTAAATATATAATTTGGTTTGTCTAGGTTGAGATACTGAGATACTGTTAAATGAACCTTGTGAGGTGAAGCTATGTAGGTAAGTAAAAAAATATTGCCTATGTTATTAGTATTGGATCTAGCAATTAAATTAGCAGATTTTAAATAACTTATTCCAGATTCAGAAGGCTACCAAATACGAAAATAAGTTGGGAAATCAGGCCCACATTTGTATTAGTTTTCTGTCTACCAGGTATTTGATAAACTCCCAAATCACTTCCTAGTGACAATCCATCCCATTACTCTCTGTTTACCGAAGAAATACTCAGCTTTGTGTTCTGGCTTAGTGGGGTGTTTGAGTGGAAATGAAGAGGTAAAGGGAAAGTGGTTTTTGGGTGGTCAAGCAGAGAACAAATTGCAGAAGAGAGATTAAAGAGATGAGTTCTGTGTTCAGTTATGAATGTGATGAGACCTGCAGCGATTAGTTCCTGCTCCAAGGAGAGCTGTGCCTGACTCTGGTATAAGAACTGCATCCTGCAGTCATGCTCCCCACGCCTTCTCTCATGAATTGATCATATAATTGCTTCAGGAAGGCATTGTTATCCTGGGAGACCACATATGTGAGTCTCAGAGCCAGCAAAGCTACAGGTGGTATCTTGGATGAGAACACACGGTCAACAGGGAACCAAAATGGGCCACCAAAGCACAACAAATACAGTGTCTCTTAGATGAGAGTCTGCATGATCTGTGCGAGCTGAATTTTGGGAGTGAGGGACAAAGCTTCATTATTGGATATAATGAATTGAAATGGTTTAGACTGAGGGTCGTTAATACAAGGACATCCTCTGCTGGAGCTGAGGCTGTTTGAATAGAACAGAGTTTCCTAGCTAATGAATGGTCTCCTTTCTCACAATATGACAACTGTGCTATATGCATGTATTTTCTATGTGCATAGATGTTTCTGTGAGCATCTGTGTGGACGAGCTGGAGCGCAAGAAAAAAAACCCACACGTGCAAATGAAAAAAGCCTGTTCTTTTGTGAAGAAAATCGGTCTGCTCTCCTTTGGTTGCATTGCTTACATGGTTGTTAGTTTAATCTTTATAATAAAGTTTTCTAAAAATGTGTTGCAAAGTAAGCAACTAGAACATAGGTAGAAATAATATATTTGGTTTACAGAAAAAAAACTGGCATGACTTTAAAGGGCCACATTTCATAACACCACATGTGCAAAGCATTATAATAATTGCACTGTGCACATCTGTAACAGACAGAGCGAACAATGAATATTGAAAACACATTCCTGAAGCTGGCCCAGGAGCTTGGCAGCATTATTTTATATGGGACCTGTATTAGAGTCCAAATGCTGGGTCTTCTGCTCCCAGAGCTGGTGGGTTTGGCAACAACTAAGGTGAGGGGCTCTGGTGCAGGCCAAAGGGAGGAAAGTAGCAATGCTCTTCCACTCGCTGCTGCCTCTGTCCCCTGCTTGTTGCCCACAGAGGTATTTCACCAAGGAAATCCGGCTGGAGCCCTCAGCAGCTGCTGCTCAAAGATGTTGCACTGCCGGAATGAGGAGGAAAAGGACAGATGGGGAAGCAAACCAGTGGAGAGCAAATGGACTGAAGGCCACACTGGGAACACCTGGACTCTGTTCCCAGCAAGGATACAGAAACACTTGAGAATTCCTGAAATATATACTCCTGGGCAAGACGGGCAAGATAAGTACCCACATATAACACAGGTTGTGTGGTTGAGGTTAATTGATGATACATGTCATTTAATTGATGCACTATGCAGCTTATTAAACAGGTTTTATGGGGAAGAAAGGTGGGATATCATTCAGTAAAGACATTCTTTGCAAGCGTTGGAGCATACAGTAACCTTCCTACAGTGCACGGTTTGTCCTTCCAGTAAAGAGTCAAGTCACGAAAACCCCAGCACTCAAGTGCCTTCTGCAAGCACAAGAGAGTAAACCTCCTGCCAGACCCTAAAGTGCGATGGATGTCAAAATGTCCCACCTCTGAAACCTGTGGCTTTGCCACAGGATTGCAGCTGTGAAAGCAATGCCCGAGATTTTATTATGTCCTGTAGTATGAAGAACATGGAACACTTGGTCTCCAGCCCCAAACGGTAATAATTTAACAAAGAAGAGTTCTTCTTTTCCCTTTTCTCTTCCCTCTTCATGTTAAATTCATTTATTCATCCCAATTATTTTTGTTATTAGGACCATTTTCTCCCCTTCTTTCTCCTTTTTTTACCCTAGAACTTTTCTTTTTGGATGCCTACAAACAAAAGGCATTTAACAATTGTGATGGTGCTGCTGTGTTACGTCTATCACACTCACAACACAGACCACTGTTACCTTTCACTTCCCTGTCAATTACTTCCCTATTAATCAGTCTGTATCAAAGACGGAGAGTGCAGAGGAAAGACCATTTTTTAAATTCTATGCTTATATAAGGCCACCCTGACCCACAAATAACGTTCAAAAGTTCTATGGTAATGCTTCTATTAACACTGTTACTAGTCCACCAGTGGTTAAATCTCTAACAAGTACTATTTAAGATAATGTCAAATACTGAAAGAAGAAATACTGAAGTTTTGGACTTTAAAAAAATAGTGCCTTCATTGTCATAAGACAGATTTAAAAATCGCACTATTAAAAATAATAAATAATGGGGCTTTCCCTGAGGCTATGCAAACTAGATGCTTTCTTTTTAACAGGAAAGCAGAGGTTTGCCAGCAATTCTACGACATTAAGAGCTGGCTCTTAAAGGGAAAACAAATATTAAGAGATTAGCAGCAAAGTCATAACAAAAGAAAACACTGTATGTTCATAAGCTAATAGTCACAAAAATTGGAGATGCAATGAATTTCAGTGGTAAACATTTTGGTCATCTGAAAAAATAATCATAATCCAATTTTCTTTTCTTTCTTTTTTTGACATACTTCTGTAGTTAAAGGAACTTAGCTAAACTATGGGTTGCTTAGCCCAAACATGTAACATCTTCAAAGACAATTAGTGGCATTCAGAAAAGCCCTTTGATGTGAAATTAGAGAGAATTAATATATTAAAAAATATCTATGTGGATTTTGATTAAGTAACTGAGTAAAGAGCAATTTTGAGATAGAAAGGTAGGAGTAATTTGTATTCCTTAGCAGGGAAGTCACAGTTTGTCTGCACTCAAGCAATGGGTCATTGTGCGTGACAGTCAAATTCCAAGCAGCTATGTAGAACAAGTGCTTAAATGCCACGCCAGTCATCTTCTTTATTAATATGTCATATATGGCCTCTATCAAAAACTCACAGTGACCTAGATGTTATGAAATCGAATGAGAAGTAGGCAAAACGAATGCTTCTGATGTTACAAGATTCAGAAAATATGGTAGCTGTCTTGAATTGCTGCATACAGCGAGAAAGCCAATCAGGCTAGAAGGAATGTGCTAATTAAGCAATGTGTGATAGGAATGTAAACTCGGGGAGGTTCCCAATGAGACTGCGGGGGAGAAGAAATCTGATCCTAGCTAGCAGGGAAGGGGGAGGCAACCTTAGTGTAAATGTTAAACCTGCATTCCTAAGAGCCAGAGATGGAAATAAAAGGAAAGGAAAGCAAGAGGAGTGGGCAGGAATCCATCTTAGACAGATAGAGCACAATCTGAAATATCTCACTGATGCTGGCAACCCTGGACTGAATGCGGGGTGGGGGGGGTTGGATCTCTGTCTTCCTTTCCTTTCCTTCCCTCCCCTCCTCTGTTAATGTTATAAGTCAGCTCTGTAAGACAGCATTAAAGAGGTAAAGGGCAGCTGAGCGGCTGTCTTGCCTTTCGAGGCTGACTGCAGCCTCAGATAGCATCCTCTGAAATAAAGCGCTCTCAAGTATAGGCTAAGCAGAATATATTGCCATCTACCATAGCTAAGCAATATCTCACACAAGTCTCGGATGGCAGTTTGGAGAGCAGACTAGTTTCAGGTATTTTAAGGTTTTTAAAGGGGTGTTGATTTTCAAGGGTCACCTCCTCCAAGTTTAGGAATGGTCCAGCCTGATGAGCAGAAAATCAAGCACAGGCAACAAGAGGCCCGCATGGATGAACAAGTTGCTCCTGACAAAATTCAGACTTAAAAAGGGAGTGTAAAAGCGATGGAAGTAGAGTCAGGTGACATGGGAGGAATACAGTGACGCTGTCTGAGTACGCAGAGACAGGGTTAGGAAAGCCAGAGTCTCCCTGGAGCTGTCTGGTGAAGAATGTGAAGGGCAATAAGGAGGGCTTCTACAGTTATATCAGCTGCAAAAGGAAGGCTAGGGAAAATGCTGACCTGCCGCTAATGGGAACGGGGACCTGGTGACAAAGGACTAGAAAAGGGCAAGTTACTTCAGCTCAATCTTTACTGGTAAGATTGGCCTTCATGAGTCCCTTGTCCCTGAGATCAGAGGGAAAGTCTAGATTAAGGACGTCTCACCCTTGGTGGAGGACGTTCATATTAGGAAATATTTAAACAAACCGGACATGTACAAGTTCATGGGACCTGATGGGATGCACCCATGAGGGAGCCGGCAGATGTCACTGTGAGGCCACTCTCAATAATTTTTGAGAGGTCTTGGTGATCAAAGGAGGTTCCTGAGGACTGGAAGAAAGTAAATGTCATTCCTATCTTCAAGAAGGGCAAGGAGGATCTAGGGGTCTACAGGTTGATCAGCCTCACCTCCATCATGGACGGAGTGGTGGAGCAAATAATACTGAAACCATTTCCAAACACATGAAAGACAAGAAGGTGATTGGCAGTCATCAGCACGGATTTAGAAAGAGGAAATCATACTTGATCAACCTGATAGCGTTCTACAGTCAGATGGCTAACTTGGCGGGTAAGGGGAGAGCAGTGGATGTTGTTTATCCTGACTTTATCTTGACACTGTCTCCCATAACAGCCTTATAGACAAACTGATGTAGTATGGCTTAGATGTGCAGATAGTGAGATGGATTGAAAGCTGGCTGAACTGCTGGGCTCAAATCGTTGTTACCGGCAGCACAAAGTCTAGCTAGAGGTGAGTTATCAGTGGCATATTCCAGGGGTTGAAACTGGGTCGAATACTGTTTAACCTCTTCATTAATGACAGAATAATGGGCAGAGTGCACCTTCAGCTAGTCCACAGATAATACAAAACTGGGAGGAGTGACTGATACACCAGAGAACTGTGCTGCCATTCAGAGGACCTTCACAAGCTGGAGAAATGGACACAGAGGAACCTCATGAAGTGCAACAAAAGGAAGGTGCAAATTCCTGCGCCTAGGAAAGAATTACCCACTGTATCGGTACAGGCTGGGGACTGACCAGCTAGAGAGCAGCTTTGCAGAGAAGGACCTGGAGTCCTGGTGGACAACAAGTTGACCATGAGCCAGCAACGTGCCCTTGCAGCAAAGAGGACTAATGGTGTCCTGGGCTGCATTAGGCGGAGTGTTGCCAACAGGTCGAGGGAGGTGATCCTTCCCCTCTACTCAGCCCTGGTGAGACCACATCTGGAGTGCTGTGTCTAGTTCTGGGCTCCCCAGTACAAGAGAGACACACACTTACTGCAGCAAGTCCAGCAAAGGGCCACAAAGATGATTAAGACACTGGAGCATCTCTCATATGTGGAAAGGCTGAGAAAGTGGGACTGTTCAGCCTGGAGAAGAGAAGGCTTGGAGGCATCTCATCAATGTGTAAAAATACTTGATGTAAGGGAATAAAGAAGACAGAGCCAGACTTCTCAGTCATGCCCAGTGACAGGACAAGAGGAAATAGGCACAAACTGAAGTACAAGAAATTCCATTTAAACGTAACAAGAAACTTTTCTACTGAGGGTGGCTGAACACTAGAATAAGTTCACCAGAGAGGTTGTGCAGTTGCCATCCGTGGAGATATTCAGAATGTGCCTGGGCAACCTGCTCTAGCTGATCCTGCTTTGAGCAGGGGGTTTTGACCAGAGGATCTCCAGAGGTACTTTCCAGCCTCAATGATTCTGACATTCTGTGATTCTGTTTACTTCATATTTTTCTTTTCCAATTTGGCAATCAATAGTATATCCATTTTGCTAATGTAATATTAAATGATTTCACTTTGAACTTCTCTGGTGCTGGGTGAAAATTCAGGTTAATCTAAAAGGCAACACATCCACGTAAATCCAAGTCTCCATGACTCTAGCCAAGTTTAGATACTAAGAGGTGACATTAAGGTGTCAGTTAAAAGTCCTCACAAATTCTGGTACTATCAAACGCCGAGTGAAATGGAATGGGCCATCCCTAGCGAACATTATCCAGTGCCTCTCCAGCAGAAACAGAAAATGGTGAAGCAAACATCAAATGTAGCCAAACCCTATGTCCTCACAATATGCAAAATGTTTGTCTTCTGTACATCTTGTGGGAGAAGTAGGATGGGTGGACAACATACAAGGTGGAAGAATCCCCCTTCTACTTTCCATCAGTTGTTCTGACGGATCTGGAGGTTCACAGTTGTATCCTCCTGAAGGTCTAGGTATGGCAGGTGGGAGAAACATGGAGCTATAAACTTCTGCTGCTGCAAGAAGAGAAAATCTGGGAGGTAGTACAGTTTGACATTAGGATACTGGAATTTGCCATAGTCTGGGTTTGCAGGAGCAAGGTTAAAATCAGAGGAGATCACAGAATCACAGAATCGTCTAGGTTGGAAGGGACCTCTGGAGATCATCTAGTCCAGCCTCCCTGCTCAAGCAGGGTCACCTGCAGCATATTGCCCATATCACATCCAGTGCCCAGGATCACATCCAGATCTTGGCAGAGAATTTAAAGAGCTATTAATAAATGGTTCATGCTCTATTGACCCTAGTCATCCCTCTTGCCCACTGCACGTTTTGCAAGGAGGACGTCCAATACAACGTCTTTGTAAACCTGAGGCTGTAAAAGCAATGGGAAACATATCAGCTTGCACTAAGAGCTCCGTTGGTCCAGACATAATGCATTAAAATAATTAATGCATTAAAATGAAGTGCCACATTTCTGAAGATGCTGTATAATAACTCTTCAGCTCTATCAAATGTTTTCTTTTAAGGAAATAAGGCAAACATGTCTATGTAGCCGTGGGGAATAGTGTGTCTAATGGTTATGTCACAGGACTCATATAGCAGGTATCTAGGATTCACCTACCAGTAAATGACAGCTTGTTGACAAGGCTGTCTTCATTTGCATGAATAAAGTCAGAAAAAAAATTAAATGGTACATTTTTAAGACATGTTCAGTTTGAAAAGAGTCTTAGATGTTGTAGCAATGTAGTTATGTGAAAAAAGAGCTTGATAATAGAATTCAAAAAAATGTTTCTATCCTTTTTAGCATAGCTGATTTCTTTGGAAGGTCAGATAATACAATGTAGCTCTTCTCAATTGTTGGATAACCTTGAAACTACATTTAAGATACGAGAGATGCATGCTAACGTTAGCTAATCTCTCTGATTACAATTCTACACAGCAAGTTATTTTAGTCTTAAGGTATAAACATTTTCCTTTTCCACAAGAAGAATTTAAAGTTACTAAACACTATAGGGAATAGGTGAATAATGCAATATATGAATTATTTACATATCCACTTTAAAATGTTCCGGTACATGAAATCATGTGAAAATATGTATCATACATATCTTCATCTCCACACTTTGAGATACAGGGCTAGATTAAGATTTTACTGTGGTTTTATATTGCATATAAAACTCCACCGATTTCAGGGGAGTTTTACTCCAGACTTAGCCCAGGGTGAGAACAGATGTGGATTCAAATCAAAATGAAGATATGCAGTTATAGTTAACATTTAGGATTCTAACGGTTTGGCTTCATGGAACTGTTTACGTGAGAACTTCTCTTACTGGAACAAGAAGAACTTGTTGTAGAATTTCTATGTATGAACACATGTTCTACCATCAATAAACGTAATTTTTCTAAAAAGTGTAGAGAGGAACCCTATTATTGTACTGGCATATAGAAAATATTCCAACTGCAGTGAACAGAATGGGGGGGGGAACAGAATTGCTCAGAAAAAGATCACTCATAGATCAATTCATGGACTTCAGTGTAGCATCAAGATTCTTCCTCTGGAATGTCTGAAAACAACATAACTGGATATACCAACATTTTGATATTCCTGGGAAAGGAGAAGGGCTAAAATGAGAGTGTTTAGACATGTGACAATAGCCTTTCTTACATGCAAATACAAAAATAAGGACTGATTTGGGCTGCCAAAGCTTCTAGAAGACAAATAGATTTCACCACTTGATTCTAATACTGTGTGACAAGAACCAGTGAAACAAATAAAATGGGCTGGCATAATACAGGGCACAGTCTGACATGGTTATTAAACAGGCACATCCGAGGTATACGCTGTAAGATAGTGCTAGGGAGTGAAGAGATGGACAAAATCACTAGCAAAGAACTGCAATTTCAAAAGGACTTTGCTTTTTGAACAATAAAAATTCCATTTATGAACTCACAGATTTCCTCATTTTGCAGGGAATAGTTATTCTGGCTGTGTTGTTTTCTGAGTAGGGTCAGTGCTTTTCTCTCCGAGAATTTACTTTTTATAAAATGAAAATTTTGCATCTTTTGTGTCTTCACACTGCAACATTCACCTGTTAGTGAACCCTATCATGTCAGAGAAGAGATGGAGGGCACAGGCAGGTATTGAAAAAAACACTTACACTGAAAGATCTGCAATCTAGGAATCGTTCTTCTCCTTCTGTAATATTTATATTGCAGTTGTGCTCAAAGACTGTGCTGTTGTTGTTGTATGGATACAAATGGACTCTCCTCAAAGTGTTTGTAATCAAAGAATCAAAGAAAACTGAAATAAGCAGGGAGCCTTAAAAAAGAGATTTAAAAAAAAAAGATTTTGAAAAAAGAGCTTCTAGTCTTCACTCTCGGCCCTGATTTCATATTTTAAGGGATCTCTATAGCAGATGGAGGAAAGGTCTTCAGCATCCTAAAGAAGGGTAAGACTACAAGAGATCAGACAATTAAGACTGATTTGGAAGGAATTGAGGCTACATAGCGTATCATTTGGGTTCCTCATTGTGATCATTATTCCAAGTTAACTATCAGTTTAGTAGGCAATAAATCTGGTTGATCAACACATGAAATGCTTCCCACATGGAAGATGAAATTTTTCAGATTAGGCAACAAATTCCTAGGATCATGCCGTGCCATAAACCCAGAAAAAAAATCTTGAGTGATTATCAAATAATTTACAGTTAGTTTTGTAAAGCTATCTGAAGATAGTAAAGCTGTCTGGGGAGAGGGGGAAGAAGCAAACCGAATATATGCTGACATACAAATATGAGAACTAAAAGGCCAAAAGAAATTAAGCTAACCTTCGAATGACTGTGCCAGCTAAATTCGGATCTGTATAGCTGCATTCATTTTTGTAAGCAGTGAAATGGGGAAAGCAGAGGATGTTTTTAAGGTAACTACCAGATTTTGCAAAGGAAGGACTAGATGGAGTAAGAAAGAGCCTGTTTTTAGCAATAGTTTCAATCTGGGATCTGTAGAGAACTTTGAAATTGTTTGCAAAGGGTGACTGTGAAAACCAGGCTTATAAATACTCTATAGCAATCCACATGTGTTGATTTTCACTGGGGTTTCTACTTCTCCAAGGAAATTAGTGAGGGGTCCACAAATCAAAAAAGTTGAGAACCACTGTGCCGTGGGCTAACCTCTAGCCTTGGATATGAACCCAGTTCTCATTGCGGGCCCTGGCAATGGCTCTTGCATCTGAAGAACTGGCCCTATTCATCCAACAATCATTAAGAAAGAAAAGTCGTCCCTAGCTAAATGCTGAGCAGGTGTAGGTATATATCAGACAATGGCCAGCCCCAGAATACACAGAGGCTGTAATTCACCCATGGGGTCCCTACGAGTGCATGTGCTTTCACTGCACAGCAGTTTGAATTCAGCCTTGTGTTTGTGCCACAGCCATCTGGTGCTATTTAAAATATATACTTTTCAACTTTGACCTTTTAATCTTTCTGGTTTGAAAACACACACCAGTTCAAAGGTTACTTCTTTTAACCCCGAGCAAATCCATTTCAGAAACAACACTGAAAGATTATTATTATCATCACTGTTAATGGTGTTAATGAAGGGGTAATTCTCTATTGTGGTTTGTATAGGCATTTCAAAATAAACCAAAACACAATTGTTACACATTTGAAACCACATTTTCCATAAATGTCATGATTTTTAGGTGCCTCAGTTCTGGGAAATTCAAAATGAATGGTTTTCTCAGGGGCCTAATTATCAGAAGGGCCGAGTGCTTATAACCTCCCCACTGCCCCAAAATATGGGAATCTCAGGCACCTAGGAGTAGAGCTGTTTTAAAACTTAAACCACACAGTGGATGCACACAATTCATTGTCCTGCAGGACAAGCATTGCAAGTACTTCATTCTGTCCACGATATGAGTAAATTTTAAAGTTACCCCTAATGCCCTTAAGCCTGAGCCACACAAAATTGTAGTCCTTCTTCCCATAATGACCAGTGAGAGCAGGACCTCCAGTAAGGGGAAGAGCCCCAGTGTTAGAAAGGGAAGGTGGTACAAGGGACCCGATCACCTCAATCTGGCCAGCGCCAAGACAGCTTGCATAAAAGTGTGGTGCTGTGACATCCATTTCTTCAGTGCCCAAGAAGTAGCCTCGATGACTTAGTCTCTTCTTTTTAGCTGACTAAAGAGACTTGCATTAAATCCTACCCTGATAGTTCAATTCCTCACAAAGCTTTTAGTCAGACAGACAGAAGCATTCATACTAGTGATCCCTCTTCCTGGGCCTGTTCTTTTATTAAAAAATAATGCAAATTTATAATATTATTAGTGGTGAGGATATTTCTTGAAACAATCTAAGAAAACAGCAAATTCGGTAGAGAGTTGGCTCTGACTTTGTAAATATCATTTGAAAGAGTTGAGACCTAGCTTCCTGTATTATCCTCAGATTTATGTTTGGATTTCCAGAACTACAATACCTGCTATTGATTATTTTAACAGGACTCCAAATCCTCTGGGATTGAGGGTGAAGTATGAGAAGCATAGCTCTCATTTGTCCCCAATTTTGAGCCTAGGGTTTGAGTGCTTGTATCAAGTTAGTTTAATTCTTATTTCTACCTGACTTGATTCACAAACTCATAATCATTTCACCATCTACCTAAAAAAGGATATTGAATAACTTGAGCTGGGGGCTGTAGTTTTACGATTGCACAGCAGATTTTAAATATCACACAGAGAGTGTGAGAGAAACTGATTCTCTCCCCTACATTTAAAAAAATATTGGAACTTCTAAAAAGGATTTACACATATTGCTTCAGGCTGCTAGCCACTTGCCTACAGGTGGGTGGTGTTTGTTTAATAGTTGAAATACTTTTTGACTTGACTTTCTGTTTTTCTTGTTTCCCAGGTGATTGGCTCTGGTGTTTTTAGAACTGTCTACTGCATCCTGAACATTTTCCATGCGTCAGTGACTGGGAACATTTTAAGCTGGCGTCAAAGATAGAGACTGTGGGGAAGTTTGCACACAAATAATACTTCTTCATTGTTCTTGCTCAGCAGTGATCAAGTCTTTTGCAAGCTGCTTCATTCTTTGCACCAGAAGAGCAAACTAAAAATAATCAAACAGATCCTTTTTCCCTAAGCAATCCACACTCTCGTCTTCAGATCCAATTTACCACTAGATGACAGAGAGTGCTCAACTCCATTAGCACCAGCTATCCAGTGGAGCCCTGCTTGGCAGGCACCTGATAACAGCCATGTAAGGAAACATAAAAAAGGCCACACAGGAAGAATATGTAAATGAGAACCTCAGTTGTAGAGGAGTAATGAAATACAATGAAACAGGCTAAAGGATACTGTGTGTCCTTTGGCATAAGGAAGCAATCTATTTTCTGTAAGTCTTTTATTCAGGAAAAATGCCTTGACATCAGCAGATACAGACCACACTCCACAAGAGTGGCATAAAAAATAACTCCAAATCTCAAAGTAGTCTCCTAAGCAGAGACAAGGGGCACCTTTGAAAGTGCAGTGCCTGATAGTTGCCACTGGAGTCAAACCTTAAGTACCTTGTTTAATTATATTTAGCTGTGAGGTAGGAAGGGAAGGTGAATGGTAGGATGGCACACATGGCTTTTGAGCATGCAGATTTGGTCAGGGTTTTTAAAATTCTGAAGGGTGTCCTTATTGGCCAGAAGGAAAACAAGCAAAGAGTGATAATATTTGAAAAGGCACTGGAAGCTGCATCTGCCAGGACTTTGTGAGACACCTAAACCTGCATTAACCCCACCAAACAGCTGGAGGTATCACACTTACTGTGGGAACTACCCTGACTCTTCACGTAGCTCTGCTGCATGGGAGCCTCCAGCAGCCCCAGGCATGGCCCCAGGGAGCTGTGGAAGGAACAGCATGGCAATTTCTGTCAGTGGCTTTCTCACTCTGCTTTTGGTCTGGTAAGGAAACGGTAGAGAAGGAAAGGGGAAAGTAAAGTAGTAGGGGAAGACACAGGAAAGCACAGGTACTCTTCACTTGGCCTATATAAAAGTTAGTAGGAAGACAGCCTTCTAGAAGCAGCTCAGAAGAGGTAATGTACTGATGAAAGGTAAGGAAAGAGACTAAAAGTCCAGAAGGAACATGAAGTTTAATGAAGAACCCTGGAAAAAAAAAGTTCCCTCGGGAAATAGTCAATTTTCACATTCAGAAGGCTTTGTCTCTCTCTAGAGCTCTCACAGCTACCTCCTGGGCCCCAAATTTCCCTTACTGGCTATGTAGGAACTCTGAGTTGTCCAAAAAAAGAAATACAGTTAGCAATGTGGTTTTGTATTAAGGAAAAAGCATGGGCACACACTGAAGATCTCGTAGTGGACTTTCTTATTCAGAAGGGAAGAGAGTGCAAAAAATCTACCTGAAACTTGCAGTTCTTCAAGCAAAAGCCAGGGGGTTTTAGCAATGTTAAGCCAGGGATGGGGGGCCCTATTGCCAGCTGAAGTGGAGATAATACTGTCTTTCTTAGTAACTGTGCATATACTTTGCACCCAGGCTCGCTCTAACTTTTGCAAATAGCTTCTCCGCAGTTGAAAGGCATGTTCTGCACTATCCTGTAAAGAAAAGGTGTCCTCTATACATTTTTTTCTGAAAGACCCTCTTCCACCTGTATTTAGCTATTTTGGAAATGTACTACTTCTGCTTCTCCCCACATTTGAATTCTGAGCTGGAAATCCTGTTTACCAATGTACCACTTGCCTGGGTAAAGAGTTTCTTTGCTGACTCTTTACTCCCGGGATACACAGAGCTTTGAGCAGAACGAATAATTTGCAACACATAATTTATTTGGCAAAGTTAGCCTTTTGCTCTTTTTTCCATGAGCACAGCAGCAGCATGGTTTCTTGAATGTACTCATTATTCAAATGTATTCTCTGAATAAACAGCTGAACACTCTGTACTGTCAGATTTTGCCATGACATGTTGACTGGTGATGCATCTCTCTGAGGGCTTGGCTGATCACTCTGAGGTTGAGAACATTTATGTGGAGAAAATATCCCGCTGTGGTTTGTAATTTGTCTCTGAGCCCCTCTCCTCCCATTCTGAAAGGCTGATCTGTGTGATTATAAAGGCTAAACTTAGATGCGGATGATGGGAAGGAGCATCAAAGAACAGTCTACTATTCTGCAGTTCTGCAGTGTCTGATAGGACAAGCAGCCTCATATCAAGTCTGTTATTCTCTGTTTTATTATTCAGAAGGAACTTCTGGAAAAATCTGAAGTGGAGTGAGGAGAAGGAACCAAGTTTTGTCTCTTCTAGAGCCTGGCTGGCTTGCTGGGGGGGTTGTGTTGTCTATATAGACAAGACTTCCTTGTCTGTCTGCAGCTGAAGTCAAGCCTCTGTGGCAAAAGTCCTGAGGGAGGAGAATCTGCCGCCCATCTCTTTGAGCAGCAGAGGCAAAGCTGGGATGGCCAGGGTGTGTGGGAGCAGCTGGCAGGGTGCGAGAGAATGAGGTATCCCCATCTGAAAAAGAAACGGGAAGCAGATTGGTGCGAGAGAGGAACCAAGTCAAGGCTGATTCTTTGTTATAGCAAAAGGGTGGGAAAAAGTATGTTCTTCCTTATCTAGGACCTATGCCATGCAAGCATGGGAGCCTGCGTATCAGACTGCTGTGGCAGAAGCAAGCCTGCAGCCTTAGCATATATCAGCTCAGCCTCTTTGACTTGAAGCTTGGACAAAGCAGAAAGATGAAATACTTCTGGGACATCCCATAGTTAGAAGATGTCACTTCTCTGGAAATGAATAAATGAGGTAAAATCAATAGTAAGCTAGATGACTGAATGTAAGCTGGCAGTTTGTTATGTTCACTATTCTGAAGGGAAATACAAATTCTGCATCACAAATTGAATTTGAAAAAAATTGCACAGAGTTTCTTTGTGCATAGAAACTATAGAATTTTTTTCTTTTCATCAGCCTTACAATAGATGCATCACTTCTCTTGCTAGCTAATTTAGCTATAATCAAAGGCGGGTCTTGACTCTGGTGAAAGTGAGAGATGCTACCAGAACTCAAATCTAACTTGGCACATCAATTGTTATCACCTTAAATCATCTAATGATGGTTACTAGTGCCCACATTGGGTCTCCGTACGAAAAGCACCAGGTACTCACAACTTAGAGGGGCTTCCCACGGGGTATTTGAAATTTCTCAGGGTATTGCACAACTGGATCTTGTCACAACAGGAGGTCTTGAAAGGACAGGAAGGGTTATACCCGTGCCTGTTTCCATTCTTCAAGTGAAACGCCTGCATAATATAAACAGCTTTCTGTATCAACCACAAAGATTGCAGACGGTGCAGATTAAAAAAAAAAAATTCATAGACATCTTGATTGCAGATGTTATTAAGTGATTCTCTGGTGCTGGAAATACTCATCCTGGCTACAAGTTGATCATAGAATACATTCCATTCTCGTGGTTTTCAGACTGAAGGAATGGAAGAAATGCCTCACAATGTAAAAAGGGAGAAAATACTTGTGCATGTGGTGATAGTTCTCCGTATCTTTGGTCTGGGCAGATTCCTGCCTGAGGGGCCTGCATGAGGGACAGTGAAAGTAATTATCATGTCAGTTTAAATCTGATTTTCTTTTACGTGCCTGTTTCTCATGATGTCAGTTGATTAACCTGTCAGTCATCTTTGCATGGCATGTGGCCACATGATGTCATGTGCTGAGGTACATGGTTTGTAGTGCTAGTCTAACATGAAGTTGAAAAAGTCTGTAATTTAAACCTTATTCTCTCATTTATGTTTTACATTTTTCCTTTGCTTCATTCTTACATGTTCCTTCTTTTCTTGACTCCTTCCCATCTTACCCAACTTCTTTTTCCTCTTCCCTGATGCATTTTTTCCTTTAATTTGCTGTCTTGGTCATCTCACCCTTCCTTTTCCTCTCCCACATCCCAGTGCCGTTCCACTCATCTCAGATCCAGTCCCTTCATTGATGCCTTTGCCTCCTTTACTCAACTGTGCTCTTCTCAGTACTCCCATGCTGCATGTGAGGAATCCTGAAAAAGGAAAAAAAGAAAAGAAATTGCAACCAGCCACAGGCCTTCACCTTAACTGCCCTGGGCATCTCAGAAAAACTGAGGCAAAAGTAGGTTTGGGTTACATGCTATGGGTTACCTGGAAAGAGGAAAACCCTGTACTGGTACGTTTTACCCTTTGCTCAGTGGTGCCAGGATTTCACCCTAAAGGGTTTCTCTTGAACATCACCAGCTGGCAATAAAGACAGCCTTATTTTCTGCCTTGTACTTCTCTCTGGCTTGGTATTAGAGCATTGATTTTCAAACAAGGGCCATGACTGTATTTGGTCACTACGTTGTTAACTATGTTGGGGAAGGACGTCTGAGCTACAGTCCAGCGGGATGGAAGGGGGATTAAAGATGAAGGCTTAGCATGAGAAAGGTTGAAAATCACTAGAACAGACATCGTATTGCTCTAACTGAAGCCAAAATATGTATAATATGTATTTTGTTAGCTTGAAATGCAGGGACTATAAAAATAATAAAATAAATCACTTCACCCACTTCTGCTTTGAGGGTTGTTCCAAGTACAGGGTGGCCATATGACAGACTTGGACATAAGGTGTTCTTGTGTCAGAAACCAGGTGCAGCACACGTTTACATTAGTAAGCTAGAGGTGGGCCTGTGGGAATGCATTTCTCACACAGACTAAATCTGTTCTTCAAATTTCACATGGACAATATACTTTCCTATCAAGGTGGAGCACATTTCTGTATGAATTCTGCTCTCAGTGACCAAGAGTGGAGACATAAAAAGAACTATTCAGTGTCTCTGGTTACAGAGATAAGTGAAAGAGTCAATGGCTATAACTGTAGTAATAGCAGCAATAAGTAGTGGGCATGACTTAAATCTCTCGACAGTGACACTGGGATGCCAGAATATTTATCAAGCCATTAGGAGAGGCTGTGCTTAGCTGATAAGATGACTACAACTGATGAAGTCCACCTGAAGACTCTGATGATGCTGGGACAGATTTGCAGCCATCAACAGCAGATAGCAGGGAGGACTGCCCTTAAGAGCAGCGTACACCATTCATCAGCAAAATTATCCAATCTCCTGCCTGGGGCAAGGCAGGAGACTCTATTTAATAAATAGAGTTAGGAAACATCCTGATGTATATATTCCTCATGGTCTGGGAGCCACAAACAGCTTGCTCTGCTGAGCAGTAATTTCACTGAGTTGGTGGCAGAGAGGAGGGAGCATGGAGAGGGCAGGAGAAAATCAGTTCCAAGAGTGATTAATTCAGGGGCCTCATTTTAAAATTTCACTGTATCAAACTATGCCAAAATTGTGATGGTTCTGTCCTTGGAAGATGAAATCCCCAAATTTATATCACTTAGTGTCTCTTAGTGTCGGACTGGAACTCGAGTGGGAACAGATTTTGACTATAATCATCTGTAAGCAACACAAATGGGAAAGGATTTCTTTCTGCTTTTCTTCTGCATAGTCTGCACACGTGCTGTATCATGGATAAGATCAGGTGCTAGCACTTGAATTCAAGTTGAGAAAATTGAATTTCTTTAGTCAAGGCTTTAATAATTGTAGGAAGATTTGTATTATCTACTTTGTCTCGATTGCTTATGAACTGCCTAGTTAAAGAGCTGAAGTTAACATTGACATTTCTTTTTCTTTCTTATTTTTGTGTGTGATCCCTACTCTCCTGATGATCAGAGCCTTCTGGAACATGGAAACTGTCCTGTGGCAATCAGGTCATGCAAGCTGAAAATACAGTTTCTGTGTCTCTATGTCTCCCTGCATGGTAGAGGTACAGACAGATAGAGGAAGCTCAGTATAAAAAGCTCAGTATAAACAGAAAAGTTTTCCCTTATACAAGTTTTAAAACTCCTAAGTGTAAAGGATTTATAAATGAAAAATCTTTGCACTGCTTACTTCTAGTAAATAGAAAACAGTAGAAAGAAAAGAGGAATGAAGACCCAGCTTGTTTTGCTGTTCACAATGAATTGAGTGTATAAACCTTTAACAATGAGTAAACACTATTAACAGAGAAAAGTAAATATGTCTTAAATTTTGAAGGGCTTTTAAAACAAAGAATATCAACAGCAAAATTGTATTTTTAAATGTGTTTTTATTTTGACAATGTCCTTTTGACATTTACAAAGTACAGTGATGAGTATGTAATTAAAGTTCTTTGCTTATTTTTTCTATGTGGCATTCTCAGTCCTCCAAATTTCCTTTGAGCTAGAGAGTGACTGAACAAAGGAAGGAGGCTTGCCAGCGAGTGGCCCATTCCCAGGCACGCCGTGCTGTGCACCAGCAATGTGCTCGCCTTTGAACCCAACACCGAGCCAGCCCATGTGTATGCACTGAAGGACATCCATTCTCAATGTACTCGTTTTTTGTTTCAATTATCACAAAGGGCTAAGTGAGAATATAGATATATTCCCCTTTCCTTCTACCAAAATATGAAGTATGAGAAATTTAATGGCAAAGAGAGGCATTTTCTTGAGAGCTCACATATCTGGTGTGACTGGAGATAAAATACTGAACGGCATGTATAACCCTGGAACATTAGCACTGAATCCACAGGTAATGAGTTTTGCTGTAGGCTGTTTTTCAATTGTTGTTTTCACTCCTCACTCACAAAGTATGCTTTTCAGTAGTAAGTATCCTGTTCAGGATTACAGCACCAGTGCTCCAGCCTGGGAGGTTTGGCGCAGGCTTAGCTGTGTCAGTAACACAAGCCCTCGAGCCAACAAACTCCCTGGCACAAGCACACAAAAAGGACAGCCATCTAAGCTGTCTAAACTCACTGTTTCCATAAGAAAATCCTCATTTGGCCAGGACCATCAGTAGAGGTATGTATTTACCTTATTACTCATAAACTACAATACTACCGTAATGTTGGACAAGGCATTAAATAGCCGTTGGACAAAGTATGTATACAGGCCTTAGGGCAGGGACGAGAACCGAGGTCTCCCTCTCACCTTTCTGCTTGGCTCCAGATTCGCGCTCACTCTTGTATTCTCCGGCTGTTGGCTGGACTCTGCTGTCGCTGGAGATGGGACCTGTTGGTTTGTTACAAATGAAAGAGTGAAGGGGACCTGAGTCTTCTCCGTCTTAGAGGGGTGATGGGGCAGTACAGCACGGGCTGTATGATGAGGCAGGAGATGCTACCTGGGGCACAGTTTTGAGTGAGGGCAGCTGCCCCTGTGCTGTCTCCTCCGGACTCTGATTTTACCAATGTGTGCTAGCTGTGTCCTGAGCACACATGCGGGCTTGGATGCCTCACGAGCAGGTTGGGCTTGCCTGACAGCAGACTTTGCTGTCACATACGTGTCAAATCGCTTGATAGTAACAGGTGAAGGCAATTCATGGCAAGTCCAGAGGCACAACTTAAAACAGCTGGAATTTTCCTGGTACGTATGTTTCTGGAATGAGATATCCCACTTGTCTTGCGAATTAAGTCTTCCTAGGTGAGTTGCTAAATTCATATAGGAAACCCATCATGAAATGATAGGCTTGGACTCAGACCTCCAGAGGCCTAGTCTAGGAGCCTAAAGGCACCAGGATTTGGATACCTAAAATGGATGCATTCACAACTATTTAGATCTTTAGGCATTAAAAATACAGTAAATATTTCAAGCAGAAGGCTAATTTGTGACAGGATGCTGAATGACTGTGCCAGGTAAAGTCACAAAAGGTTGCTAAGGACAGTTGCTAAAGGAAAAATAGCAGAAGGTTCCCATGAGGGACTCTAATGAGCTCCTAGAAAGGACAGGGTATGGCAAGGAGAGCGGAGAGCGTGGTACAAGCTGATCAACAGCAGATAAAAGCCACTTGTGGACAGAAGTAAGAGCCCTCCACATCATGTGGATGTTACTTTGGTCCTGTCTCAAAAGGAAAGGAGTGTGTGGGTCCTGTTTAAGTTCTCTGTTGTACGCAGTTAGTTTACCCTCAGCAAATATTGTTCTAACAGAGCCAGCTGTTGGATTTGCATCTGTGGAATAGATACAAAACACTGATCTCAGTGGGAGGCAGGTACCTACTCCGCATAAGCACGTTTGCAAATCCCACAAGGCATTTCTCCATCTTCAGGCACTTCAGCATCTTTGAAAATCTTGCCCTTTGTGCCTAGTTTTACCTCTCTACAAAACAGAGAGAAATCTGCTTCCCTAGGAATTGAATCAGAGTTAAATTTATTCATATTTGCTTTAAGCTTTGGAACCATACAGAAGGCATATGGCACAAAGGTGTGCTTCTTGTTCAGGGTATTATGCAATGAAGCACCTGTGTGTTCAGTTATTGTCCATGCAGTCATCGGTCTCATTTTGAAAGATCTATGAATGAATCAGAGGAAGGCAATGTGCCACTTTAATGAATGATAGCTATAGAAAGATCACAGTATAGAAGTTGCACTGTTTTATGATGGCCCAGTTGTTCTACTACGAAGGACAGAAGCAATAGGAGCTCTTCAAGTATCCTCCTGTGCTTGAATATCTTGCAGAAGAGAGGTAGAAAACTACCACAGGTGCTTGCTATAGTCATTGTACAAGATGTTTGGTGGAGTAAAGACAGCAAAGATGATTGTATGTCCAGATCTTCAATTTCGGGGCCTAGAAGAGCTCTCAATTTTCCAAAAAGAGTTTCATGCACTGTGTGCTGAGCTCCTTCTACAGTGAGCTCTACAGGAGCTGCAGTGAGAGTTTCTGGTCATTGAGAACTTCTGGCCCTCATTTCAGTGTTTGCTCCTAGGATATCTTGCCTTAGCTGTGAATTTCCCAGTGTTTCAGAATCCGGCTCTGTGTTCTTTTGATAACCTGAACAAAAGCGGAGGTAGCATTCGTGCCCTGCAAAGTCCTCCTGCCCTAGTTTCTTTATGGGCTGCCTGGAGTGGGAGTTACCATTTGACTTGCTTTCCCTGCCCTCAGATATGTGAGGCTTACTCAGGCTGCCTGATTACTAGTGATTTCACCCTGAGATCTTTAGCCTCTATTCTTTGGCTGGGGAAGAAGGCATTGCTTCCCAGGGTGTAGCTGTCCTGGCCGCCCTGGGATGCTCCATTCTCAGTTTGACTGTGGCTTTGATCTCTGGCCTTTGCTTATCCCAGGTTCCCATGTAATTTGCGGAAGACTTGACCCTCTTAACTTTCACTGGGAAAGGGGAACTTTCCCCACATCTAGAGGACAGGCAAGGGCCTGTTCCCCCTTCCTGGAGGAAGTTAACAGGGTCAAGTGTCCAGCTTTCTGCTTTCTTTTGTTTGCTTGTCTGCACAGACAATACCCCTCTGTATGAGCGTGATTTTTTTAAATTACCATCTATTTAAGCCATTTAGGGTTAGAGTTTATTTTGGTACACTTGGGGAGATTTTTGAGCTTTCTAAGTGGCAAATGCTGTAGAAAGCCACCCAGTACTTCATCCTTTTCCCAAGCAACAGGACAACACAGCTTTCAATGGCTGAGAGTTTCATTAGCTGAGAACAACTGCGAGACAATTGAATGACGTGATTTGAAGACAGAGTTCTTTGTTTTAATGCCTGGCCAGCCCAGGCATTGTGGTGCTCTGTTGTAACTTTTCCATTTACTGCTATGAAGACAGAAATATGATCAAAGAAAAAAAAAAAGGAGGATCTGCAGAAAAGTTGTTTAAGCTTTACTGAAACATTCTACATCTGCAGCGCCAAAGGCTGAGAACTCTCTCAGTGTGTTAAAGCCTTTTAATAATTTGAGATCACATTATAATCCCCTTGTCCAGAATCCTTATAATTTATACATGGTTTAATGCTTGGAATAAAGTTAGAGTCTCTGTCTTTTTTTTTTTCACTCTGATGTCACAGTCAAGGATAATCACTTTAAATGCTGAAATGTGTTAAATGCATTAATTGCACTAGTTTAAGTGTTTTATTTTGAGTTAAAGTCACTCAGAACTTTAATATGACAGATAAGATATAGAGTACTAATTCTAACTGTGACTCAGAACAGGAAACAAATCCTGACTTTGATCTGAGTAATAGCACTTCTCTCCCTGACCCACAAAGTTGTGCAGTAGTGAGCCTACGGTTGAGGCTTAACACTGGGAGTACCCAAATAGCTGCCGGCTCCTGAGCGCAGGCGAGGCAGATGGAGCTCCCTCCCGGGGCTGAGCGCTGCATCCTGGCCATGTGGGTGGCAGAGGGGTGGCTCACGCCTGCCTTCAACTCACTCAAATTCAAGTGAGAGGTAAGTTCAGGAAGCTGCTTTCTGCTGCCTTGAAGATGTTGGGGCTGTGAGGAGCTGACACAGAGAAATGTGCCTACAGACAGCTAAAATGAGGCTGTTTGCAGCTGTCCTCCTTGCCCTGCTGCCTGCAGTTAGAGGCCCTGCAGCAACGCCGGCAGCACGCTGCACGCTGCCCTTCCCCACAGCGCGGCCGTTCGCGTCCCGCGTCGTCGCCGGCACGCCGGGGTGGGCAGGAGCTGCCCGCCCTGGGGCTCTGGCTCTGCTTCAGGGCAGTCACAGAAATTAGCTTAGATAAATTTCATCGCAGTATACATAGATGTGGGAAATATATTTCATCTCAATATACATGGTTGTTTAAAGCTGGAGCATTTTACGCATTTGGTTTAGAGAGTGGTTAAGCAAACAAGTAAACCGACAGGCATGAGACAACAGAAACCTCTGGGAGACAAGGGGCAGCTGGGACAAACGTGGAGGGACAAGTGTGGACCGACAGCAAGTCACAGCTGCCTCCAAAGGCAGAGGATGTGTTTCCACAGCTTTAGTTCCTGCTCCCAGCCCTGATGTGGAGCAGTAGGGTTTGGCTTAGCATGTGCTCACGCAGCAAACCGAGGTAGAAAATGTGCACGCTAGCAGGAATAATTTAAATGAGCCTGGGGTCAGGAATTTAATCGCATAGCTATGCTGCTATACCCTTATGCTAGTGCACTTTATGTCAGTTAATCACTTTTGGGGACACAGTGAAATTATTTAGGGGAGCAAACAGCCACGTTAGTCCCACCTGAAGTCACCTAGGGAGTGTTCTGCGTATTTAACATACATACCCAGCACAATTAAGATGCCTTAGGGTATCTTGCCTCATTTCAGAAAGCCGTGGATTTCCCATATACCTGTAAGACCACATGGGTGTTTTGAATGTGAGAAATCATCTAAAATGGCACTAGACACCTATGTTTAGGCACCCGAATATCTCCCCTAATGTTGCAGTGTGCTTGCAGCTATTCAAATTCATAACAGAAAGAGGGAAAAACCTTTTTAGTTCTCCAGGCTCATTTCAGTAGGTCACTTCCACCTATTTCATAAAACTGCACAGAGCTGGTGGTCTTGCAGTTTGTACAGATTTTCCTAATTTGTCAATGTTTTGGTTGGGAAGAAGTCATACTTCAGAATCTTGTGCTTAAAGTTAATCTAGCATTATTGGGTTTCAGGGTTAACCTTCATTTGAAAGATCCTAACTTTTTCACCTCATAGGCCACCATCCCCAGCGTGCCAAATATTTTGAAGTAGTGTTGGTCTTGGCAGTGTGTTTGGAAAGTTACAGGAATCCAGCTAGGCTGGATCATGGAGGAAATTAGTGTTGTGTGACTTTCACAAAAGATGTGCTACCAGAAGCTCCCTTTCCATGCTGAACCCCTCTGGTGATGTGGAAGGATACACCTAGTCAACCTGGTTACAGAATCTGAAGATCTTACAGCTCTGATCAAAACCCCACCAGTGTAAATGCTATGAGTCTCTGTAAAAGCAGCCTCACTGTGCATCCTCCCCCCCATTCACCTACAGCAGTTTTCCAGTAGTAACATCCACGCCTGATGCTTTTCCTGGTTATTCGTGTCTGCTGCATACTCTACAGCCTTAACACCTTCCCAGGTCTTCCCAGGAGGAACAATCCAAGCTCTGCCTAACTGCTGCTCTGTTAGGCCAGTCTCTCTGCTGATGCCCTGCATCTCAGTCCTCCCTGGCTCACAGCCCAGAAAAACTCCCTTTCTGACCACTATGCTGCTCTTCTGCTCAACGCTTTCAAATGCCAGCTCGGGCAAACATTTCTGCCACTTGCCTAGTTTCAGCCTTCTCCAGTCCAGATCATCCTATTCAGGATATTTCACAGTCAAGCCCACTCCAGTGAGAGCATCTGCCTTTCCAGGAAACTTTTACTAAACAAATGTTGTTGATTCTTCAGTCTTCCCATTTCTTCTGTGCATTCATTAGACCCAGGTACCACTTACAGTGCTGCCTCATACCAGTTAGAAAAATAGTGATAGGGTACCCTTATTTGATTTAAACACTAAACTACCTGCACAATATACAGATTTCAGACAAGTGAATTTTAATGTGATAATGAAGTGTAAGGCCCGGCCAAGGGTGATCTTTTCCATCCCTCCAAAAAGAGCTTGCTTGGCATGCCTGTGACACTCATATATAAAAATCATCCATGGAATTAATTGCAAGACATATCATTGGAGGTAAAAGTTCATAAAATGGGTTAGGCCCTATGGTGTGAGGGCCTCAGAGTCTGTTTGTCCAACTCGACTTCCCTTAAAAGGCTTTGATTTTTCAGAAGTAGTGGGCACCTACTTTCTGAAAACGAAATTGATTAGCTACTAAGGGAAATCAAGATCTAACATTTGGTATTATGTATATACGTATTTGTTATGTATATCCAGTATATACATTATTTTTGAATGAAGTCATATAAATCCTCAAGTTTCAGTCCACTAAGCTATAAATTACTAGAGGTTATGAATACATTTTTTCAATGAAGAGGTTCAAATTTCAGTGACTGCTTAAGAAAATTTGTATTTTTGCCTTGGTTTAATCGCCATATGCTATAGTTTCAGAGGAAAGAATGACTGGTTAAGGAGTCAGCAAAAAAAAGGGCATCATTAGAACATGATATATTGTGCTATGTTCTGTGCCATGGATTCTCCTCCACATTGCTCGATCTTCCCCAAATCTCACAGCAAATTCCAATCTGTCTGTCTGCAGCCCAGATCAGTTATTCCTTCTAAGATCAATACCTTCTGGTTGGTTGTAGACACTTGATTGTCCCCAGACATGTAATGTACAGACTGGAGCCTTGCTGTACATGTAATACTGAGGATAAAGGACCCGTGACCAAACCTTTCTCTGAGCATAAGTCACTTAATACATTTTTGCATAACAAAATATCCCATAGTGAGATCTCACTGGAACCAGATGTTCATAGCAGAAAGTATATGACAAGAGGAGGTAGATCCACTTCTCTTAAATCCTCTCGAAAAGCCATTGTATCATAGCCCAAATTCTGCTCAAATTCATGCTTATAATCCCCAAAGTCTTTTCCCAGTTGAAAAAAGCACGTCTCCATTTTCATTGTTTGTGAATCATTTCCACATCCATTGATTTCCAATGGTTTGCAAAGAAAGCAGCTGAGAAGAGAATTTGACCCACAGTGCACAAGGTGTACATGAAGATTGAATGAATGGAACATGTGTGAAGAATTACTGACTGACTGTCCTGAAAAAATAGAGATAATGGCCAGATAAAAGTCAGTCTTTGTGTAATATTTAATCTCAACCTGAAGAGATAGAGATTTCCAAACAATATATATGCTGTTTATCACTCATGTCATCTTATATTATACATTGCCTGTTGGTGAATGACAGCTGTCTAATCTGTTTATGTAGTTGGGCTTAATCAGGTGAGTTTGTTCTTACTGCATGGATTAAGGTGTCTGACAACAGACCTTTTTAAATTGAAAGTCTCTGCTAATACAGACAGGAGCAGGGCCTTAAAAAACACTGTAATCCAATGCCTCAGGCTAATGAAGGCTGAGCTAGTACATCAGTCGTTCGTTTAACCCCCTCAGGCCCACAGACACTGTATTTGGCAAAGTGGTTAATTGCTATGTCCTGCTGGTACAAATAGAGCCCAGCAAAGGGCTATTTGCATAGCCAAATGTATGGCCTTCATGCCTAAAAGGCAGCAATGTGGCCAACAGCGTTAACCTTGACCATAAAACGGAAAGTTGAGAAGAGCATTTTGAACGGTATGGTCCAGGCACCCAGGGCCAGGACTGGAGGGCTGCATGAGGAGTGGCACCTATTTCCCTCTTCCTCTTGCTCTCACAGTTCGGCAGATGAGTGTAAGGACATGTGAGGCTCCTTGGTAGCTTCCTCAGTGGCCCACAGTCAGACCTCTCGGGGTTCATGGCAGGTTGTGCTTGGGGCTCTGGGAAGGCTAGCACCGCTGCTAGCACGCTCTGCAGCATGACGGAGGGAGTACAAGAGTTTACAAGCACCTGAGAAAGTACATGCAGAGTTGCACTTTGTATCTTTCCATACCAGATGGTTGTTATTTGCCATCTATAGGCACAATCCAAGCTATTCTATATAGAATTGTTGTGCTTTCTTTGCCAATAATATGAAAATCACCAGTTGTAGTTTAATGTATTTCTACAGTTCATTCTTTGTTTGCTTTACTTTTCATCTGGGATCTTTCAGTCAATTGGATTTTTTTAAAGATTTTTGGGGTTGGAAATGCTTTCAACAGAATTTGCAGTATGCAGGAAATGGTAAGCTGGACAGGTCTTTCATGGCTTGGATTTTAATAAAGACTAAATATATGAATCATATCACAGAACAAATATGATATGACAACATGTACTCAGAAAAAGAAAATGAGAATTTTGTTCACTGACTTTAAAGAAATAAATTGTATTTCTATTTCCTATTTCTTTCTGTAAAGAGATACTTGTTGTCTTACTGATTCCATGTTCACACAGACCCGGTAAATACCAGGTGTAGATGCTATAACAGAAAATTTCAAAATATGTGAAGAGGTGGTCTAGTATGAGTGAAGAAATTCTACAAGATCACGAGGATAATTAGGAATGCTCATTACAATTTTTGAACTGAGAAATATTTGACCAATAGGTATTACAGGCATTAGAGTTTTGACATATTAATAAAACATCATCTTGAAACACTTAAAACAGTCACATTTTGTTTGCAAGCCAGAGTCTTTTTAATTTATTCCATGTTTTCATAAAGCCGTAAGCCCTTGAAAGAGATTATATAATACTGACAAAATCCTTTGTGCATCAGTAGGACTTTCTCTGTGATGATCTAAAGGCACTGATGGCTGAATTGTCACCACACCCTTTTTTAGATAAGATTTTTAGCAGTTTTGGGGATGAGTGTCTGAGATACAGATTGTATCTACTCTGGGAATCCCTTACCGGTATAGGAGATCCTGTATATTACAGGGATATAATATACTGGATATAGCTGAGCCAGAAGGACTGTTTTGTACTAGTATAATGAAATCACTCTACCCTTCAAATGAAACAAGCTGTACTACGACAAGCACAATTCTCCTAATGTGACTGCGAGCCTAAATTCTTCTGGATACGTCGTCTTTTTCTCATGAAAATCTTGACTGGGCAGATTTGTAAGGTTTTCTGCCTCTGTCTGGACGTCATGGGGGGATGCCTTACAGCCCTCCAGCGCTGCCGAGAGCGGCCGCAGTTCTGGCCACACTGCAGCAGGGTCAGAGAGTCAGGGCATACCAACAGGAGCAGCACGTCTGGGGTCAGTCTGTTGCAGACTTGCAGTGCGATGTTGACACTATGCCTGCGAGCCCATGCCCCAGTGCTGGTGCTCGTGGTGTCACTGTGTGTGCATGGTTCAGTGGCTCTGCGCTGCTGCTGCAGCATTTCCATCCAGTATTTCCTGGTATCATTAGAGCTGCTGTATTTGTGTATCGTTGGAGCTGCTGTATTTGTGATGTGAATAGTATGCAGGTACTGAGCACATATTTCCGTCTAGGAAATCCTGGGCAGAAGTAGGGTGGTTCTAAGTTTTTCTGGTCTAATCCCAAACCCTGGGCTACCACATCTGTTCATACCGGACCAGTACAGCTGTGATAGCTGTGATAAGCAGGAAGCTGCTGCCTAGATATTGGCAAAGAAGGGTAAAGTGACTTCTCTAAGATATCAATTTGAATCAGTAGCAAAGCCAGTAACAGAACTTTTCCTTCTAAAAGCCAGGCCACGCAATGAGATGCAGTTCCCATTAAGTTTTCTCTGCAATAATAACTTAGACCCATTTCACTAGGGCTGCTGTGTCGCTATGTAGCATTTCTGGGACAGTAACCATATTTATGTGTACCATGTAGTACACATATCGGGTCTAATGCTTTCAGGACAGGGCAAACTCATGGAATATATAGAGATAGAGCAAATGTAGGATGTGTTTGCATAGTTGCTGATACTGCCCACAGTGTCAAACAGTTACTGGTAATAGCTATTACAGTTACAGATGGTAACTCTAGACACTCCACGCAAATATAGAAAATCCACAGAGTTTCTAGAGAGGGAGAGATGTTAGAAAAGCCACACATATCAGTCTGGATTTAGTCTTCAGTCTTTCATAATATGAAAATACCATAAACAGATTCTAGAGCAACTTTTCTAGGCTACATCCTGTTTTCCTTTTTTTCCATTGCATCAGTGCTGGTGGAAATGCATCTATCAGATTTTAGCCTCAGTTCTTGTAGCAATTACTTCTTTTAGTAATCAGACAGGTTAATTAGAGTCAGATAATTCTGCAATTTTACAAGTTTGTAGTTCTGTGAGGTTGAAGAGAGTCAATAATAACCAGATAATTTAATGGAAGGCAGTTGCTTTCAATATAGAAAACTAAGCATCTTTACACTTGGGTAATCCAGACTAATACACACTTGTGTTAAGTGCTAGTGGAAGACCAGAAATAAATCATATAAAACTAGTATAACATGTAAAGACTTAAAGACAAGGAGCCAAACGTTATGCAACCTGTTTAACTGAGCTTTGTACAGAACTAAATCACTGGAAAAAAATACTATGAGCAACAGGTTTATCATGTTGTTTTCACAGTTGCCAATTTGATTTAGAAGTACATAAAATCAATGAGACCTCTCAGGACAAGTTGCATATGATCTGTTATGTTTTATATCTTCCCTCCCACCTACAAAAACACACAGGCTTAGGAATCCCTACCCACTTAAAATGTGGTCTTAGGCACTTTATACTGAAGACCAAGGGAATGCGCCTGCCGAAAAGATTTAACTAGAAAGATGAATACATCCCTTTGGTTGGGATTCACTAGCCTCACAACCCTCTGTCTGAAGAGTGTGCTGCTCAAGACAAAGATCCTGTCTTGCCAAAAAGAGGAAAGGAATGAGTTCCCACAACAAGCACTGGCACATCCTCTGAACCTTTAAACAAACCAGTCAAACTGTAGGTTTGAAATAGATTATTCTCAGGGTGGATTTAAAATTACCAATATACTCCTCACTTACTTGGAATAACTTTTGTAAGAGGGGAGATGCATTTTTGGTGGCTATGCCCAAAGAAGCAGGATTGCTGAGGTGTATTTCTGGGGCAGCTGTAACTTTTTTCCATTGAGCCGTGAAAGTCCCTCAGGAAGATACTTTCAAATGGGGATGCATAAAGTTACTTGCCCACTTTTTAAGGGTCAAATTTGAAAAAAGGAGTTTTAATCTCTTTGTGCTGCATTTCACTCAGTTATATCACAGATCTTCTGGCAATCTTAATGCAGGGGAAACCCTTTGTGATCCTTCAAGAGCGATGCTGCAGAAATGCAGAATTTTATCACCCCTAACTCTTGCTGTCCCTAAAGAATAATTAGCGTACAATGTCGGGTGATAATGGCTGAATGCATCATTTTGCCAGATACATACTAAGCCTTCCGGGTCACCTCCGTGTAAAATGCAGTGTACAGCATGCAAACCTCCACAGGAAACGTCGTTCAGAGTCTCACCTTGTTCTTGGGATGGAATAATTCACTGTGGCATTTTACCCTGCATTCATAGCTATTGGCTAGCATGTTGGGGGAAAAGTGAGAGGAGATATTCTCCTTGTCATTTCTTTGCTGGTCTAATAAGGGGAGGAAGAATGATTATCTCTCTCCCTTCTCCCCACCATCAGGAACCACACAAAGTGCAATCACGCTGGAGCTTTGAGGAGAAGAGGGAGTAATACTGTGTCCTCCATATCCTTGTCTCCACTGTATCCACACCCAATGAGGGTATCCTTCCTCCTCTGATCTGAGAGGTTGGTAAAAAAATCACCTCCACATGAGTCAAATGGATCATTTGGTAGCACCATGGCACACAAGGCACACTAGTAGGGAAGTGGGCTTGGAAAGCTTGGAGAACTAAGCTAACTGTCTAAGGCTTTATTCTCTCTGAAACAAAAAGGTGGGAGTTCCTGTTTGTTAATTTGTTTTGGTAGTAAGATAGGAAACACAGTAATTACCTCTTTGCATCATTGCTTGTGTTTGTCTTCTCTGAGCTGCTTCCCAGTAAAATTGCAGTCCTTCCCTTGGGCCTTTCCCAGCTGAACAGCTTTGGAGTAAGAACCAGAGAAAAAAGTTGGATGCTGAGTGATAGCACACACTTATCCCCCTAATGAAGTCGAATTACAGAGAAACAAGAGAGTCCTCCCAGCAAATAGCACTGTCTGCAGTGGCTGTAAGAGCCTTTCCTAAACAATCTCTGATGGCAAAGGATAGATTTAGGACATCAGGGCCTTGTCTCCGCTATGGTTTTATAGCAGATAGATAACCAGCATTGGCTTTACTTTCCAGAGGTAAAGCACCTTTAATATTTGTCAACAAAGACATAGCATAAATAAAACCAAGGGCTCTAAGCCTGTGTTTGGCCCACTGTGCTAACAGCCTTTACCCCTCCAACAGGCCCTGAAAAGCAGCATATTGCATGATATAGGAAGCTGACAAAATAAGGTATTGAAAGAGAGGAATGTAGCTGAGAGAAATGCTACAAGGAAATAAATACCACCAGGATATTTTATTTCTTTTTCTTTTGCCTTAAAGGAGTTACTGCTTTTCAGCCCATCTTAGTGAGATCAAACTTTCCTTGCTATGGTGCAAAAAGCCTTCTAATGTCACCGGCTATTTATTAATGTGCCTTTTAGCTGATGGTACCCACTCTTTATATTCATATTTGGTTTTCATCCTGGAGATGTTAAAATAAACATGGCTTCGGGATTGTTGGACCAGGAAAGCAGAGGCCAAGGGCCATTGTAGAAAATGCCATGTGACTTTTGCCACATGTGATCCCTAATGACACAGGAATCACAAAAAATGGGAAAAAGTATTCTAGGCATAACCCCTCATTCCTTCTGTGCCCAGCTCACTCACTGATCCCAAAGGGAGACATCAGATTCAGGGAAGTCAGAGCACATCTCTCAGGGTTTGATCAGGGTCTCTGAGGTATGCATGGAAAAGGGATGATCTTGTACCTCACCAGTACTAAACTGAGTGGGGGGACAAATTGCTACCAGATAGTTACCTCTCCTCTCACCAAAGTAGCCATGGAAACTGAAAAATTGAAGCAGAGATGGTCAACTCAACTGACCCAGCGCAGAGAAGGAAGTATAGCAATGAAAAGGATCAGTTTATCTGCCAGATCCACTGAGGGTCAGTGCTGCAGTCCAGATGTACTGGAGCCAGAGCATGGCCAGAGAAACTTTCAGGGGATAGGATGGGCCAGGGATTATCCTCTGTAAGCAGGATGGATTGTGTTATCTTGTTTTGTCTGAGCCACAGGGATCTTGTGGCAAGGAGGAAAAGCAATAGTTTTTACGTGATACATAGGCAATTCCAAGTGAAAAGAGATTTGTCACTTCTGTGAGACCACAAGACTTAGGCAACTGAGAAGAAGGCACCTAAAGAGACCCAGGGCATTGTCAGCATTTACTTAGGCTGACGCTGCTACCTAGGGAGGAAGTGAAAAGAGAAAATCAGATGGTTTTGGAGAGGGCCTCGACTTTTTTTCTCCCTCACTAGTTCCAAAAGTAACTAGTGCTTCCTTTAAACATTGCAAGATTTCTAAAGATACCAGGTGAGGGCCTACATGTGGTTATGTAATGTGAGAGGTAAGTCCTATGGCTATGGATCTGGGCTGTGAAATAAGATCAGGATTCAGTCTCTTCCCTACTGCATGCTCCCAGGTGACCCCAGGTACCGTTCATGGCCAAACAGTGAGGATCGCCAGCTCTGACTCTTCTCTAGATCCCTACTGGGATTTCCAGAAGTTCCTTCCTGCTTAATCCAGACCATCAAAGACAACAAATTGCTCCATCATGAAGTAATGCGAGAATTAACTCCTCTTAACTAGACGCTCTACAGCCTACTGGCATCCTCAGCCGTGAGTTGTGTGCCTGGTTACTTACAATGAAAAAGGAAAACTAGGTCACTGGAGAAGGGACCCTCAGAAACCAGCTGAGCCAGGAGCTGCTTAAATTACTGCATGAAATGTAAAAACAAAAGTACATTTATATACATATATATATTTATTTATTTATAATATATATTTATTTATTTTTAAAGAGGCTAAAAGGCAAATAGGTGTCCAGGTACCCCAAATGACTTGGCCCTCAGGTACTTCTAAAAATTCCATTAGCTGCTTTAAATACAACCAGAATAGTGCAGACATGTGACCACATGTTATACATATATGTGCCTGAGTTACTTTTCTAGTCCTCTTTTATATTCAGTACAGGAAAATAAGCACTTTTAGACACAATTTATATCAGCAGAAAGTAAGAATCTAAAAAGAGTGGATGTTTTAAAAGTATATATTTTTCACTATTGACTGTGACAGGAACTTAGGGATGTCTACACTGCAGACAACGGAAGTTAGATGAGATGAATCGTACCCCTGAAGACTTGTAAAATCGGTTCTTAATCACTTCTTGCCTCTGTTTTGCACGTGTAAACTGAGGGTAATCACACCTATTTTCCCCATCTTGGTGTCCATTGTCAGCTGAAGGGGAATTTTGGGGAGCAAGGATTACATGGCATGGAGAAAATCTAGTGAAATACCCTGATTTGGCAGCCGGTCTAGACATCTCCGTGATATTATTACTACTAACCACAGTTGACATGCAGCTTACAAAGAGCAAGACTGAACCATTGACTTTACGCTACAGCAAGGGTGCCCTCCTCACCCTGGCTGCACAGGAACAGAGCATGCCCAGCCTTCGTAACCAAAGACTGGCTCTTTATTTTGCTACATCTGTACCCTATTTTGAAGACTGATGATCCTAGACTTCCATATATTTTCTCACATTCCTTTGATTGACCATTAACTTATCCTTTCTGAGCTGGAGACTATAACACCTGATTTCACTTGAATCAGTGGCAGCAAACACCTTACATTCTGTTGTGTTTGGAGCTTACTAGAGAGCAGGTTTGGACTGAGGATCTTTCTGAGTGGGGACGCTCAGACACTCTCATTCTCAGAAACCTATACTTAAAAATTGCTTATTTTCACTCTGCTGACTCCAAATACTTCTACACTTCAAAGTGCCTCTTTATTCACCTGACTCTTTAATACGCCAGTGTGCCACCATTACCACATTTAATTGCATAATTCAGTATGATGATATGCCAGTCCATATGTAACATATAGACAAATTTATCAGTGCTTCTTTGGCTCTCAGTAGTTTTAACAGCCCTCTAACACACAGGGTTATCTGAAGAGCAAATATTCCCTGTGTGTGTGAAAGAGAAAAAGGAGAGAGAGCATGCAGAAATTCCTACAGGTATACCAAGTCAAAACACACTGCTATACATTTTGTCCCCACAGGATAATGGTGAGACGTCCACAGTATGTGGCTTACTTTTCTCACAGACACAGGATTAAAGACTTGAGAACTGGAAAATGCACTGTATGTTTGCTCCATATTTCCTTTTCAAGCTCCCTTGAAGATCCTGATGTGGTAGGTATAGGCTGTCCTTCCTCTCACAGCCTAGAGAACCACAACCTTGCATTGGCATTGATCTGCTTTTTAAATCGCCTAAATGAGATGCTTCCATAAATGATCCAATGGCTACCACCAAAAAAGCGAGGGGGAAAAAAGCCAACCTCTACCCAAATCTTTCTGCAGTACATTTAGCACTCAGTCTCAAAGAGTAACATTTTTCACTGTAGAAAATGTTCAAGTGGATGTCCTGGTTAAATGGCAGGTTGAATAACTGCATTTTTGTTGGTCTGCACTCCCCCTCCTATTTCTGTAGAATCATCCCAGTATTGGTCTGGAAGACAGCTGGATGGGTTTTTTTCCTATCCGTATTTTAAATCAAATCTGATTTCTGTTGCCTGCGCTACTGACTTCACGCAAACTTTTAAGTGAGACTGACTGTGTTTGCAGAAGTGATTGGGGAATGTCCTTTGTCCATACCATTCAAGTATTCCAAGGCAGCCTATTTTTATGACTCCTATTATTGTAAGAGATGCTGAATGTTGATTTGTTTAGATTTTGATCTTATGTGAGGCTTTGCACACTCTTGCCTTATATTCGAAAGCATAATAAAGTAAAAAATCCCTCAGAGCAGTGGTTTCCCAGACACTGTTGCTAGGTGATACTCCAAAGCGGAATTAATTCCTTAACTACCCAGGCTCCAGGCACCTGAGTAACAACTACATATTCGAGCGAAAGGGAGCATTGCTGCTTTTCTAGTTACTTCCCAGTTTTGCATCCTGCTTATGCAGGCTGAGATGGGCACCAGCTGATCTGTTCTAAGCTTTTTCTCCCTTGGAAACTGGGCAAGACATTTACAAATACTATCAAGATTAGACAAATTAGCCGGGCATAAAATCAACATCCTTAAAGCACATTGATCTGGACCTCCTCACTAACTCTTCTAGCAGCTATGTATGTGACAGTGTTTATGTGAAAGAGCAAATACATATCTTTATATGAATAAATGTTCACTCAAATATATTCATGAACTCTAGAAATGCTGAAAACCTGTTTGCTGAAGAAATGCAACAAAACTATACATTTCTTCAGAATAGTAGCTGTATAAAACCATAAACTCTTCCTAAAATTTTGTCATTTTTGTCAGATTTTAGCTCAGAATTGATTAATTATGTCCTTTAATACAAAACAAAAACCTGAAAAGTCTTTCAGAGAAAACTTAAGTTTCCCCTGTTTTCCGGCTTCACTAAATGTAATGTCTGTCCTTCTCAAGGCTCAAGTCAGACCAGGCTGACTCTGCAGCAAACAGTCAGATAAAGTGTATGTATATCCCTTGCAAACAGACCTGTGAATACGCATGCAAGCATACTTTGCATGAATGTGATATAGTGGAATAGCAAATTCTGCCAGTGAATCTACATTTTTGTATTTTTTGCCTTGACTTCATCCCTGCTAGAAGGCTACCAAGATATTTTAAACCCCATGCTTCATTTGCACTGCCAAGGTTCCTCCAGGAAAGAAAGTTTTACCATTCAATAAAATTCACGAGCTTCCTTATCTCTTGATAAGCTGCAAATCCTCCTACCTTCTCCATTGAGGCTCTCTACCTTAATAAGAACAGTCTCTCACATACGAGGTATACAGCCCTCTATCTTTCTCTAAGCCAAGGACCACATCTTTGCTGTAAGGAGTACATCAGCTCGCCTGCTGTATGGGGCTGATCGAGGCCTGGCGGTGACAGCACATGGAAAGGGCAGCCTTCTGAAGGTTCCTCTTTTTCCTGGTCCCCATGGGAGCGGGAGCACCAAGACCTCCCTGCTTCGTGGGAAAAATTCCAGACTTTGTTTCCAATGTTTGAGCAGCAGATTCCCAGCAGCGTCCTAGAGAAATGGTTACATCACTATAAAGTAATCTGTGATTGTATAATTAAAGGTTATCATAAAGTACACACACCAAGGAGGCCAGATTAAGTTTGCACTGGCAGCTTTAATACTCACACTAAATTATTGACATTGCAATCTTCATAATAGTCCTTTAGCTTTGATTTTGCGTATGATCTCATAAGCTTTCTAAAAATAAAATTTGGAAAAAATAAGTCCAAACTGTCCCATTATTTGAAATCTTTGTTACACCTACATGAATTATTAGGAGTATTATTAACAGTGAGAAAAAATTCAAAAGAAAACTTTCTCACAACTGTTTGCTATTTCCTGCCATCACAACGTTTTGCAGAGCTGATCCTTTTCTGTTGTTCTCTCATAGGCCCTGTGCGGGCACCTGGCAGAAGTTCACCCGACAGCTAGCGTTGGAAATAACTGGGAATCTGCTTTGGTTACCCTCTTGACCAGGGAGCCCACTACCTGGGCCGCAATCCTAAAAGCTCTGTGAACCCCATTCCCACCTCCCAGCCTGTGCAGGGGGAAGAATAAAAAGCAGGTCCTGGTCCCTGGCGTGCTCCTGAAAAGGAGGGCAGGGGACAACAAGTTGGTGCATCTCGCAGAGGGCTGCTGAAAGCACCACCAGGACAAATCTCACCCATTTCTGGTACCGGTGTCTCAGGGACACAAATGCTACTGCTCCCTTTCTTCCAGCTTGCTTCCCTAAATTTGTTTCTTTTTCAATCTCTCTCCCACCCCGACTCTTTGGACAAATCCCAGTATTCTCGTCAAACTGGTCCCAGTGCCCATACGTCCTTCACAGAAAGGCAGTTTCCCCTTGGCCTGGTTTCAAGGACTCTGTAAAGCGTGGGAGGATATGTTTTTTTCCAAATAAAAACTTGACAGGTTTGTTTTCAGTGTGGACAAAAATAGCTTTTCTCCTACCCTCATCTTGAAAGTCGGTCAGTTAACTGTTGCAAAGGTTTTTGGAAACTCTTGAGCCTGAGCCAAATTTTAGCCCGAGTAGCTCAAGTCTGGCAAAACTATAAGAATTTGGAAACAAGGTCCTTATATCAGGAAGTGGCCTGTAGATGTATTGAATGAAAAGATTCATCATTACCAAGCATCAGCCAAGGGTCATGTGAACAAAAATAAACAGGATTAACTTTCCTGGTGATCAGAGAATCAGCATTGCTAGTGAGTGAGCGTTTTGCTGGTGAGGCAGTCCCTCTGGAGCAGATAGTCCAGGCAGGCACCATCACAGCCACCTCCTTGCACAGTACAACTACCAGGAGGGTCTCAGGCCAACAAAAACAAATCAATAAACATGTCTGAGCTGTCAAGTAGAGACCCTTAGTGCTTCTGCATGTTTTAACAAGAAAAACTACTGTGGAAGACAGTGCTGCAAGAGTGGTTCCTTTCAACATTAAAAAAAAAAAACTCTCACAGCCTTAGGGCTTCTTTCTAAACGCCTTCAGAGAGGAGTGAGAGGTTGGGAGAGAGGGAGGTGTGCAGAGTGAGATTTAGGCATGTTTCACAAAACTGTACAGGGTTTTGGTCCTCTGCATTAGGCATTTGGCATGATCCTAGTGATAGCTTTGAGGAGCAGAAGCCACAGTCAGCAATTAACCATCAGCAGGTCAGTCACCCGCACTGTGGGTTAATCATGCCTTGCAAGCTGACACGGAGATGGCCCTACTGACTCATGAGCATCACCAAGGTCATTCTGGGGCTAGCTTGCTTCTGAATCCCACTTCATAAACCCTGTCCAAATTCAAATCACTGTGCGATGAGCTGGCTGGGGCTTCCCTGCACCATGTTTCTATTAACAGGAACACCAAAAATTTGGAAACTGTGGTGCTGAGACACCACCCTAGTGCTCTGGGGAGGCTTATTCACTCAGTGCCACACACTGGCACGGAGCCATGTGAAGTCCGGCACTGTTACTTCTCTGGTAAGTCCTTTCACCTCCAAACGCAGCGCCTGGGACCATACTGTAGCATTCCTTGAATCAGCATTTGGAGAGACACCGTGGGTTCAGCTGGGCTTCTGAGCTCCAAGTCAGTGCCAGACCCAGCGCTTAGATGCGTTGCTCCCTTTCTAATGAACCTGGGATTCCCTGTTATGTCTGAGTTTCTGCAAAGTCTGTATACAAGCTCCAAGACAGGTCAGGGACAAAGCACAGCAGCTTAGAAAGCACAAGAAGGACTGTGAGTAATCAGAAGCCTGCCTAAGCGGTGTGGCACTCATTTTGTAAGCAATCTGAGAAACATTCCCTGTTCAGCCCGGCACCCAGGGCAAGATCCAACTCACCTAATTTAGTTATCTACAATTTAAGTATCTAGTCTAAGCAAGTTATCTAGGCTCTCTTTTATGGAGCCTATGGAGAGATATGCATCTTCAGAATATTATTTATCCCACCTACCTCAACACCTATGTTGAAATTGGATGATATGTGCTGTGAAAGAGTTTATCTTTCTCCCTCGATTATCAGAGAATTCTGATGACTAATTTATGTTAGTCACCAACCTGGTAGATGACTAAAATTAGAGTAAATGAAGCCTATTCAAAAGTTTTAGGGCAAGTTAGTCTTATTCTTACTCTGAGATTTCCCAAGTGGCTATATGGTCACTAGCGCCATTTCTTCATACTGCTTATCTAGTCTTAAATTACGTTGTTTCTTCTTTTATTTGGATAGAAGTCTTCTCTGTGGCTCTGTGACCAGAGAGGATGGACACGGGGTGGAGAGTGGGTTGTATATGCCCTATTTCAGTTTGAATGGCCATGGTCAGACAAACTTGCTTTCACACTGTAGACACAGTGTTCTGCATAGCCCAACACAGTATATTTGCAGGACATAGCCCAAAAGAAGAAGATGGAAGTATATATGATTATTTAAGCATTTCCTTTAAAGTAGATCGTTCACTTGACGATGGTACTGAAACTGATTGATGTGAGTTCCTTGTCACTGGAGGAGAGTGCTCTACCAGAGCAGAAAAGGTGGTGTTTTTTTCTTAAAGTACACCTAGCAGAAGGTGTAATTCAGGAAGGGAACTTTGAAATATCTTGGGTACGGAAATTATCTCAAGAACTCAAGAGACATTTGGAGATATTTGGTAAGCAATGTATTATGGGCTTTGCCCTCAATGCAAAAAGAGGCAAGAACTTGTTTTAGCGTTCTCTTGGACAGTATTACTTGAAACAAGGATATTTTCAAGTATGCACAGACATATTTTCCTAGTCAAGGAGCAAAAATAGTACTGATACTAACTTACTACACATTATAGGCCATCTTATGAGCTGCAAAATGTCTATAAATCATTTATGGACAAAACAACTATGGAAAAACAACAGAATAAAGAATTATCATCCTTTTTAAACACTTTGTGAAAAAAAGAGAAAAATTCAATTAGGAACCGATTCACTACAAAAAACACATACCTTTCTTTTGTAATCTGTTTTCTATTGTTACTTCACTTCCTTTTATCTGATCTCAGACCTTCAGATCTCAATTTTTTGGAAGGTTAGTGTTTATTTCTGACCAAATAGTCACAGCTGGCCTGATTTGTTGTCTGAGTTCTGCTGTTAGATCATGACCTTTTAGAGATGGACAATATTTTTTCCTAAACAGAGATGCTGAAAGCCAAACACAGTCCAGAAATGGATTTCAGATAAGCCTGAAGTCCAGGACTCATGCATTGGGGATTTCAGGCCGTTGCACCCAGATAGGGACCTTTTAAAAAATGGATCTGAATTCAGATTTTGAATACTGGATACAGGGAGCTGGTTTAGGATTAGGCCTCTTTTTCAGCATGATTATAAACAACATTGCAGTTAATTAACCCATTTAGAATGCTGGTCTATGCTTGTAAGTGGTGGTGAACAGGATTAATGTTCGGAAAGGAAACAGATCCTAGTGCCTGATCCATCTAATTATTACAATTGCAGTTAGGGTAGAGAAAGTAAGCTCAAGCTAAACACCACCCTCAAACAATGTTTGCTGTACAGGTCTCATCATTGAGCAGAACCAAATCCTCAAAGGGGAAAATATTTTCCAGCCCTCCAGAAGACCAGCTTGGTGTTTTGAAGAAATGCTGAACACACACACACAGTTACCTCCAAGCTGATCTGTTATCTGGAACAGATCTTTCAGTGTTTGGGTGTGTGTACTTTCTGTCTGGTAATCAAGTTAGTCAGCCATAAATAACACTGAAAATAGACCAGAACAGTAGCTTAGATTACCAGGGCAAAGGTTCACACACAACCTTGACTCTGCTACAGTTGTCTTGAGGTCAGTTTTCTATCACAGATCCAGTAGTAAAGTGTTATGGGAAAAATTCTCAGCCAACTCTTAACTCTGTCTTAAATTAATGAAGATAGATCAGTGTAGATCATCTCAGGTCTTAGTCTCACGGGTACTTGCTCCCTTAAATTGATTTGATTTTGAATTAAACCGTTTGCTTATTTGCTTTGTACATTAGACACCAGGGCTGTGAACTGATATCTCAGTGGCTCTGTGGTGAGGCACAGGCACCCAGAAATGCTTTTGGAGCTCCAGGCTGTCCAGCCCATCATCCCACTATCAGCTCAGAAGGGCATAGGTCTCCTGTTTGGCTTTGTGTTCTATACACTGGCCCACGCAACTGTTAAGTAACCTTAGGTGTTTGAAACAACATTAGGTTGTCTAAGTTTAAGCAACCAAACTATTCTTCAAATAAGCAATGCTTTTAAGATCATACTTAAGATAATGATAGGCAGCAAAACCAAGGCAAAGTCCCATTATCTGATCAATGTATCTGATCAATGTATTTGATAGATGCATCAAAATCTTTGATCTTGCTGTATTTCTTTATATGATGCTCTATTTTTATGTTTATTTGTGTCTAATACTTAATTCTAGTAGGTTTAGAACAAGGAACTGCCTTCTGTTCTTGGTGCTAGCTTTAGTCACAGGAGCCGGAAACTTAAAAATTTAATCAGGAGAAGTAAACAAAACAGCAAACATATGTTGGATATATGGTATATTTCAACATATATCCATATTTCTTTAAAACTATGTGCATAGATATAAAAATATAGGAACCGTATGTATAGAAAGAGAGAGAGTTAAATTATTGCTTTGCTATCTAATTAAAAAAAAATTTCTAAACAGAATACCCTCTCCCCACCATGCAAAGAGAAAGAACAACTTATTTGGAGTTTAAAGCCAGGAGGGGCTGTACGAAAATCTTATCTGAGCCCCTGCATGACACAGAAATCCTGCCATCAAGGCTGGCTCTATCTGTTTGAATCTGTGTTTTAGAAAGATATCCCGCCTTGATTGAAAGCCTTCAAATGATGGAGAATCCAGAGTGAGCTGTTTCAATAGTTAATTGCACCCACTGTTAAAAAACTTGTGCTTTATTTCCAATCTTATTTTTTCCTTTTTTCTTGAAAGGAAGAGATTAGAAGAGAGAACAATTCATCTGAGGATCTCACTAGGCTTGTTCTATAGTGTTCACTTGTATTCTATCCCATAACCGTTCCTGTTTGCTCACCAGCTCAGAAATGAACTGCAGCCTTAGACGAGTCCCCCACACAGAGACAATACTCTTATCTTTCCACTTGAAGCAATATTAAATGAATGATAATGTCTTTCCCCTGGATGAAGGCACAAGCAGAACCGTCTCACTGGGAAGAGAGAGATTTCAAGCAGCGCCAGCAGCATATTCTGTTCTGTTCAGGTTCCTCCAACGTGCCCATCTTCATATGTATGAGCACCTGTCAGAGTGCAATCAGCACAGGGCTACTGACACCAACACATAAAAGTTCCCCTTCCACCTCTCTTGGCTGTGGGTGTGCATGTGGGAAATGCTGAGGAGGTGGGTGCTGCTTCCTGGGAGGTGGGGGCAAAGAAGAGAACTTTAAATTGTGTCTTGAAAGTGACAAAATTTGTGACCAAGCTAAGCTCCTTCAAGACCAAATTTCTGTGTCTTGGCATAGTGCTGAGGATGAGCTTTCTCATAGGCATAAGCCCGTTCCTGAGGAAGAGAAGGGCTGCATTTCAGCAGTACAGGAACTTAGTCATCATACTGGCAAAGGCGCAGGAGCAGAAGTTCAAGTGGAAAGCAATTCCTTACAGCCAGACCGTGACTCTCCATAGATGATGCTACAAAATTATTCCTTCAAGTATAACTTGAACTTCAAGAAGTTCTGCAGAGCTCCAGTGGGACAAGGAAGTTGGGTTTTGTTTCAGAACTGGTTGTCATCTCCCAGTTTCCCAGCTAGGCTCAAATAATGGAAAACAATCTTGCGGCTAACACTGTAAAGAAAGTACTCTTCCTTAGCTTCCTGGAAGCTTAAAAAGGCTCCTAGAACATGGGCAGACAGGTCTTGCTGAAGGAGGATGCTAGAAAGGACTGCCGCTTCCAGAATAAAGGGGAAACTGGGACCTTGACTGTCCAATGGCCTCATTTACTTGGAGCTTGGCATAGATACCATCCTCCAAATCAGAGATTTCTGACCTCTATTGATGCTCTTCATATAGCTATTTAAATGTCTAGGTTCAGTTTTAACCCTAACAATAACTTAGCTAATTGAGAGTTACAATGAAACTTGCTCAATCTCTTCTTAGTGCATAGTGAGAGTAAAATAGCTGTAGTGGTTGTAAAGCTTTTCCAAAGCAGAAAGGCAACATTTTATGCACACTTTGGATGTAAATAACTGCAAAGCATGTGGAACAAAACTAAATCAGTGCCTCAGCCTATAAGGAGGTAGTTAACAATATGTTTCTTCTGTAATTAAGTCAAATTGAGAGGTTCCCATGGGGTTTTTTAATCATTATAGCAATCTGGTTTACAGCATGATTCCACAAACAGCTGCACTGGCGCAAATGAAAGAGCAGTAACACAAAAGTGAGAGGGAGCAGCCAAAGGGTGGGAAGGTAAGAAACTGTTATGCTGCCTTTGTCACCTATATCCTGAATGTCCAGCCTCTGTGAAACTTCTAGAAACTTTAGGACTTCTAGAAAATTACGGAAAATTCTCCATCCTTGGGGTCTGCAAAATCAAGATTGCATATCTCTTTAATGGGCTGTGTTCCACTTCAGCCACAAGTCATTGAACAGGAATGACTGGAAGAAATTGAGACTCTTTCAGGAGATCTGACTACCTTTGTGATTTTTGTCCTTAAGTTCTGTGAGCCCTCATTAGCTCTTCTCAGATCTGATTTCAGCCAGCCAGTACTTTCAGTGAGAGCAGGAGCAAAGACAATGCTTTTGATACTCAGACGATTGCATTACTCATCTAGCTGGCACTACTATACCCCTGTGCTCAGTGGGGGTCAGGAGCTTAATGCAGAATAGCTATGCAATATCAGCTTTTTGACCAAAAGCCTGTTCAGTCAAGTGCTCCACTGCTCATCTGTCATTGGGGCTGCCAGTAATAACAATTAGCTTGACTTAATTGTATATTTTAACAACTGCTTAATATTACCCAGATCTTTTCTTCACTCATAATGTGAGATACCTTTCTGCTAAATGTGGTTTTAATTAAGGCTCTGTTCACAACTTTTCACAAGCTGTTGAAAAATTCCTGTCCTGTAAGAAAAGTGATGATGCTGTAAATGCTACTGGGGTGGAGACTGACTTTTTATTAGATGTGTGCTGAGCTCTTATGGTTCCTTGATTCCAGATTAGCATATGCAGATGCCAAAGGAAAGAAAGAATAGCCTTAACAGCAACAACAACAGTAATAATATGAAAAGTGTAAAATATGCACCTGCTGATACCAGCACTATTCTAAGATGGGAGGGAATATATCATTACGGTAAGTGGTGGCAACCTGTGATCAGCTGCAGAGCAGTGTGTTGGTTGACCAGATTTCGGTTTGCTTGACTAGAAGTATTAAGTTGACAAAGAGCACTGCAATGGAGCAGTACTGCAGCACTGCTTGCACTTCAAGCCTGTAGTTTTTGTTGCACAGAAAAATAAATAAAGCCACATTTTTTGGGAATGTCACAGGAAATAGATGAACCCTGGAAATAGATAATTTTTTACAAGACAGTGGTTACTGACTTATTATCCTTCATTTTTACAAGGGGAGTTTGAATTCCAAAATCTCTTAACAAGCCAGTATGGTTACACTGACAATCCTCCCCAGATGCCCCAAATAATTTGTTAGTAACTGTAAAAAAAGTTGAGGAAGTTGTTATATTTGTGGAATTACATTATGAGCACAAAGCACTTTCATCTGGAGCAGATGTCATGTGTCCTTAGCTTGGCTTCTACTCAGACATGGAAGACATGACTTTTACTGTAGTGTGTATCATTATAAATGGGCTGGGATTTGGGACTGTGCAAACTTTTGGGTTACAGACGTTCAGAAGCACATTCATCACCCTTTCCTCTTTTTTATTGTCCAGAAGCAGACTTTTAATAAAATTCTCTCCTCATATTCTGCCAATAAACATTTTAGTAATCCTAGCAACAACCTTTAGATCTGCCGTAAATATATTTGGCGAGCTAATGGATGCCCTTAGCCACTTTAAACAGCCACTTTCCACTTAGTTTATGTATTCTGCACATGTGGTGAATAGCAAAGCAGGATGGAGAAGCATATACAGGACCCACGATGATGATGCCTTCAGTATCTAAGAATTTCCAACTTCTAAGACTTTCTCAATCTAATGACTCTTTAGGAAACAAATGATCTTTGAGACTTTTACCCCTTTGTGAATTTGGCTGAAATAGGCAACCTCTTTAAAAGTTGTTTTGACAGGGGGAGGTACGCAGAAACCCAAGCAGACACACAAAGAGCGTTGATCCCATGGCTGTGTTTCTATAGCAACTTGGGCTATCTATTGACAACTGCTACTGAGGAACTAATTCAGAAAAGTGTCAGAGCACAGCAGCCACAGGCCCTGACCACCAGGTGCCAACACCTTCGGCAGATCCTCTTGATCAAAACCCAAGTTGCTAACAGAGCTAAGGGAGCCGGCTTTCCCAAGAGCTATGTCACATCTGGATTCTCTGGCATCTCATCAAGCGGAAGATTCCCTCTCACTGACGCTTTTCCCTCAGTGCAGGCACTCATATGGTCTTTCTCATCAGCTGGCTACCTATTTTCATAAGGTTCATAGGAACCTTATAGATCTCAGTGAGATTCCAGAACTGAAGTTGAAAGATATGCATAAATTTACACTTACACAAACAATAAAGCTATATGAGACTCCTTTTCAGAGGAGGTCAAGCAAAAATTAAACCACATTATGCCTTTTCGTGCACAAATATATGAATTCAATCAAACAAATCCTAGTGGATTGCTAACAAAGAAATATGGTTGCTTGCTGTAAGAAGTAAAGGCTGTATGAGTATCCAAGTTCCTGAACTAGTTTTCCCAAATAGTCCCAGAGCAATTTTTCCTCATAACTAACTGTCTTGCCTTAAAGACAATAAAGAGTACAAGTTCACTGCAGAAGAGATTGTTTCTGCTCTGAATCTTCAGATAATTCAAAGGAATTTTTATAGGACGTTTCTGCACAGGTGAAGGTGAGCCAGTTACTGTGTTAATGATCCTTGCTGAGTTTAATGATGAAAAGAACTGACTGGCAAGCTGATGCAAAAGACTGGGACATCTGAAAGTCTTCCTCAGCTTCCTCCAAAGCAGCAGCTTGAGTCCCTTCTTTGGGAATTTAATGGCACTGCAGAGTTGTCTTTGCTGTGTTTTAACATCTCTTTGACTATAGATGCAAACGTTAGATCAACGGGGTACCACTGCTTCTACTTATTCAGAAACAATCCCAAAATGTAGATCCAGACCTGGATCTAGAATTCAAACGCTGCAAAGCCTCAGGAGATTTGGAGCCAGGGTTTTGGTCTCAGGTGCTGCAAACAGAAGTTAGTCTCTCTAGGTACACCCCCACACGCACACACTCAGGTTTAGTTCTCTTTTAAGGCAGTGTATCTCAAAATTTTTATTTTGATCAAAGTTTTGGCACAACTCCCTCCACTTTCTGGGCTCTGATTCCATGCAGGGGTGAATTTTCCCATTTTTACAATGCAATGTCCGAAGCTTTCATCAGGCCAGGCTTCCTGTGGCTGACCCTTGCTGCCATCGTCACAGGCAGCCAGGCACGTTCGTGGATGCCTGTCTCTCTTGCTCTGACTTCTGCACACCCAGCAGGAGCCCAAGAGGATACAGAAGCCAGCAGACAGATGTGCTTTTTTTGGAAAAGGCCCTACAGGAGTTAACACAATGTAACAAGTCCAAGCAGGTAACAGGAGAACGGGTATTTTTCCCAAACACCATGATAGTCATAATTACAGTCAAATAAATCAATAGGATGAAAGAAAAATCATATATTTCCAGATGCCTATGTTAAACCTACTTATTGTAAATTAGAGCCAGAGTTAAGTGTATGGAAAACTATAATTTGGGCCACAGCTGCTAGAAAAGCTGTAAGAAAAGGCTCTGAGCTGTGACTTTGTTTTCATCACAGCATTTTGTTAAGTCTGTTATTACTGCTTTATCAAAAGAAAGTTGGGGTAGCAACATTCTCTTTTACAACAGCCCTATTATTCATTTGGGAAAAAATAAGAAAAAAATACATTAAATGAGTTGAATGATTACCTTTAATTACCATTCACTGACTATGCTATGTCAGATAGAAAGATTCATATATTAAAATGAATGCTTTTGAAAAATACATCAAGCACATTTCTGTGATTTGTCCTACCAGCAGATTCCAACATTAATCCTTTCCTGGTGCTGCAACAGACAACTAAGGTCTCACCAGAATTTCAATAGCAGTCACTGCACTGAGCTAAATGATGAGTCTTTTGTCAAAAAGCATCCGTACTTCATCTGCTGTATTTTGTTTCATAACAATATAATTTGTAGCTTACTGATCTTTTGAGACTTACCTTTTCACACCAGAAGGTTTGATATTTTATTTTTTTTACTAATATGTATTACTGCTGATAGGTGATCACTCATGAACGTATAAAATGGTCACAGATCTTATTCTTTGTTTACCCGGTTTCATACCTAAGACTCTACTTTGCCAATAGTATGCCAGTACTATGCCATTAATAGCAATGATATCTTTTATTTTAATGACTAACGTGCAAATGTCACAGACCTTCCTTATAGTTTTCGGTCATAGGAAGATATCCTCTGGAAAGATGCAGATGGGTTTTGTCCAGTCGTGTATATTTAGAGATGACTCTTCTTCCCGAATATTTCTGCAGATGAATTCTCTGTCGGTTGTCCCTCACACACAGCTTGCAAGTGTCTTCGTACTGCTTGGTGGATGTTCCCAAATGGCTTTACAAGATCCTGCAATTCTGGCCCTGCATGCTTCCTTTCGCTCTGCACTGAACTCTTCCAACTGGGGCGGAAGTTTTACTTTGCACAACATGACCTACAATCTGCTTCTCATTGTTGTGGCAACATCTCCAGCTGAGAGAAATCCATCCCGACCCAAGCCACAGCTCTCCCGGCTCTGCAGTACCTGCAGACCATTGTAACTAAGCTAATTTGCCCACCACTGATTCTGTTTTGCTTTGCTTTAATAGAATATTTCAGTGGTATATTACTTTCAGACTAATTTTCTGCTCTTTACAAAGTGTCATTGTGGCCTAGCAGACTGTGAACTTCAGAAAGAGGATCCTGCTAAAGCAGATTTGCTGCTGGGATATTGGGAAGCCGAGGGAAATCCACGGTTTCAGGACCCTTCTGCTTCCCTGCGGACCAGCGCACGGAGCCTGCAGCCCCGAGGGTGTTTATGCTGGGTGAAAGGCATGAGCTGCGCCTGGGAATGCTGAGGCACGTTAAAACAAGTTTTTCTGCGTCTATGGCTGAGGGCTGGGGGTCGTGTCAGCTTCTGAGGCTTTCTGTGCTGCAGGTGCTGTTAAGTCGGTCTGTTGAGTCCCCAGTGCCTTCCATATTTGAAGACAAAAATGCTTTCCTTTTAAGCAAAAATCATCTGAAATTGTTTAAAATTTGAGTCTTATTCTGCCTGTCCTGCACTAAGAAAGTGTATGTAGCACATCATTTATACAGAGCAGAAGTGAGCACGGTCTCACAGCCATAGGTTCAAGGGCACGGCACACACAACTGTATTTAATACTCTTCACTTACATTATTAAGCACTCATGCCAGATCAGGCACATTAACATTTTTGGATTCAGGCTGCGGAAAGCTAAATGATAGGACCAACATTTTCAGGCTTCAGTGTCCAAAAATCAGCATCTAAATTCCTCCCTATGGAAAAGTCTGTTCAGAAGAAATGGGAGACAATCTAAACCCTAAAACATAATTAGATGCTGTAAAAGGCACCTTAAACCTCCACAGATGTATAGTTTTGTTTCAGACTGTCTTTGGTTCAATAGCTCTGATGTATTCTGGTTAGCTCTATAGAGTGTTTTTTCAAATTGAGGACTTTTTTAAATTGTAAATGAGCACTCCATTAAAGCGTATCTAGGCTCTTGGAGGAACTGATGTTTTCTGATGAGCTGAGTACTCATAATTACCACTGGAGCTGCTAAAAAGGGGCCAGTCCAACTCCCGTTACAGATGTTTTATTAACTTCTGTGAGAATGGATTGAGCCGTTCGCTTTGGTGCCTAGATGAGGATTGATAGCCTAACCTTAGATCCGCTCCATTCAGAATAGTGCCATAATATCTGGGATGCACTGTATTTGGACTTTCAGCTGTGCCTATTACAAGGGATAGATTTTTAGCAACAAAGTCTGGAAAGCTTCTTTCAAAAACACTCTCCTCCCTGGTACCTTAGCTTTAGCATCCTATTATATCCAGAAATCCACAGTTTGCATTAATATCTTACTAACCTTATTAATCTTAATTAATTAATCTTATTAATTTTATTTTATAGTCTATTCTAGGGACCTACTCCGGTTCTGTGTACTTAAATAAGCAGCTGTCTGGTCATACTCATATTGAGTGTAATAAATCTTCTTACAGGAGCAGTATTGAATGATCAGGCCTAATATCTAATAACCGATTTTCTGTGTCTGCAGTTGTATAATAACTGACATCAGTAAAATAGGGTATTATAAACTCATGCTTGCTATAGAGAGCAATGTCTTCTCTCTTTTTTGCTGGTATAATTATTCACACTTAATACTGAACTGGGATATTTTTATTTAAATAAATGATTCATGAATACAATTTGTTGATTGTTTAACTACCCTGAGAGAAAAATAGCCAAGATGATTGAATAACATTCAGCTAATAATGTCTTAGTTGATTTTTACTCCTGCTCTTAATTCCATCAACTGTGAATCTATTGCGTGTGTGTGTGTGTGTGTGTGTGTGTGTGTGTGTGTGTGTGTGTGTGCGCGTGTGTGTGTGTGGGGGGGTTGTTCTGATTTGCTTGATCTTTCTTAGAACTAATGCAGAAAATAGCAGAAAGAAGTGAATAGTAAGGAAAAAAAATCACCATTTTTCTACATTTGCATTATAAATTACTTATTGCAATGGGAAGCATTTAAGTTAAACAATCCATACTGTGATTACAGTACAGTTCATGGGAAGGAGTGTAGTCAGCCTTATGTTTCCGGAACTGTACTTTAGGCATGCAATAATAGCCAAACCAATTTAATCAGATAAGAGTCACAAAAGTAAACTGAAAAACTTGCTCTGAAATATATAATGTGGTTTTCTTTATATATATTTTTACATATTTTACAGGTGGTAAAAGATTAAAGGGTATTTAAGTTGTTCCATTAAAACAATTCAGCTGTAAAGCTAGAACAAGGGCTTGTGTAAGAGCCATGAAACTATTCTGTGTTTTATTGCGCTAGTTACAATGAACATTATATTTACAGCTTTCTTTTGAATGCTCATTAAAATGATATTGAACAGAAGCAGGTAAAACAGAAACTTTACTCTTTGGCTCTCCTGGTTTCCAGGACAGTTTGGAAAAAAAAGAGAATTATGACTTAGTCGTAACAGGAGCCTGGAAGCGGATATAGAATCCCAGTTAATGATATCCTGTAATCTGATCCTGAGCGGTCACTGACAGCTGTTCTCAGAGCCCTAATGAACCATGCACATTTACAGATCACTGATTAGCAGAACTTGATACCAGTGGGCACAGGCAAGTCCTAACACTATCTGAAATAGCTCTGGTGGTATTAAATAACAGGGATCTGTTATCATGTGATTACCTGTCTGTAAAATTCCTATTTATCTTCATTATGCTGCTGCTTTTCTCAGAGATGAGAGTGGGAGAGACTTGTCATCTTTGATACTACACCTGTTGCTTTAACTCTTTGTGCTGCTGTGAGAGCTGAACAGATTCCTCCGGGTCAGGCTGCAGGCAGAGCAGCTCAGCGGCAGAGCTGCTCCCACCACGCACAGTGACGGCCCACCACAGCCCCGCTGCCTCCCGGGCTGCTCCCCAGCCTAGCGCTAACTCCAGCCTAAACGCGCAGCAAGAGCCCTGAGAGATATAACAGTGATCACTGCTCATTGGAGGGCAAGAGGGGAAATGTGGTCCCATGCAAATAACGGCGCAGGCAAAGATGTTCAAACAGCTGTGTATCCTAACAACATCACCGGTGGTGGTGTTGCCAATTATCCTGTGGGGCTGTCCACTCTGCTTTATTTGAATACCTAATTTCTGCACTTCTGTGATAAAATTACAGGTACTTGGCCCAGTCTGTGCAATCTGAGCATCTAATTTCCCTAAACAGACTGAGGTGGCTGCTTCTAGTGACTGGCAGAAGATGTTCAACGTGCCTAACTGTGAGCACCCACCGCGCTTCTCCCCACTGCCTGCCTGGCGATGGTGCTCCCCTCCAGTTGGGGACCCTGTCTGCAGGGGCTAGGCATTCACATTGCCCACATTGCAGGGTGCAACAGACTGAGGGGAAATGCTGCACACATTGATTTGCAAAACTTTATTTGCAGTGGAGTTAGCCCAACTCTCTTCTTGAAGCTAGTAATAAGGTAACAATAACTGCACTGATACTTTGCATAAAAATCAGTGATTAAAGCATACATCTATCTGCGTGATGTTGACCTGATAGGCATTATTTATAACTAGCCTTCAGCTGATGAAGATTCTTCAAATGGAAACCAAATACTGCTAAATGCAAAGCTATCTCTCTAGGGGTGTAGACAACTGGGGCTCAAGCCAGTCCAGATACTGAGGGATAAAGGAAGAAAACTGAAAACCTTTTTCACCGGCACTGAAAACCTTTTTATCTCACTTTCTAAAGAGTGTCTAAATTAATCCCTGGACAACGCTACTCATTACAACATTTCTTTTAGACAGCCCAAGTGTGATGTTAAATCAGAGAGCTTTCCAGTTACTTCCCTTCACCTGGGTTTTCTCAAAACAAGTTATGCTGCAACATTTGTCATCTGAAAGTCATCAGCTTTGTCATGTATACATGTAAAATCCTTCATTTTCCAGAGGAGATGAAGGTCATGTTTCTAAGCAACACAGAACACTGAAAATGAGCTCACTTGCAACATCACCCGCTGGTCCCTGCATCATCATTTTTCTCAACTTTGCCATTTCCCAACCGACTGAGCAAAGTGAGTAATAGCTGTACTGACATCTCTGGCATAATGGTTAGTTTGAAATCAGCAAAACCAAGAATCAAATAGTCATAGCTGAAACAACTGTACCCTGTACACCTGTACAACAAAAGAACATCCCAAACTTGAGCTTCTGTTATTCTTTCTGTTATTCTCTTCTATTCACTGTGAGAGGTTTAAGATTTTGACTATTCTTGACAAGTATTGAATGCTATAAAAGCACCTTACATGCAGATGTAGAAAATACTTATACTGAGTTTATTTGTCTCCATCTGCGTTTCCTTGGGAACTTTTCCTTAAATATTTGCTCTTACAAGCTGTTGCTTTTTTCTGATCGGATGTGCAGAAGGGAACGAAGAAAGCTTTTCAAGAGAGTTTACTCTTCAGTGGCCAAAATTCTAGCAGAATTTTGAGAAGATTCCCTACCACTCATTGGACTTGGATTTCAGTATAAAGAAGGGGAGCTATGCTACTGACCTGCAGTCCCATTTTAGGTTCTCTTCCCGCATCTTTCATAAAGTAACAAGTTGAATACAACACCCAGCCTGTTCCAGGAAATGAGCACAATCTGGTGCAACAAGCCCATCCTGTTAGGGGGAAGATGCAGATGGCGCATGAAGTGCTTTGTAAGCTTAATAATTTATGCTCTGAAATGAAAGTTTTCATTTCCTTGATTTTTATGCTAGTGTTGTGATTTCATAAAAAGTTTCAAAAGATTCTCTTAGTTATTTCTAATACAATCCTGTCATGCAAAACTAAAGGAACCTCTTAGCAATCAATACATATAGCTTGGGGTTCCTCCTGCTGGCAGATACTGGATGGTATTTAATGTTCTCCCTGGGATATTCCTGCTTGATTTCTTCTCCTAAGGTACTAACAAAGGAGCATTTAAATAACATTCTTTTGCAGTCCTTAAAGAAAGTCCACTTTCCTGGGATGAAACAAAGTTTGGTGACTCTAACTTGTGTCTAGAGTCCTTTTCCAGTTAGGTAACACAGCCCAGGTGAAACATTCAGCTGCCTATTTATGAGGGGATTCATCTGCCTTCATCTTAGACCCCTGAAGTTAGGCATTTATTTTATGCCAGTCATCAGGGTCCCTCAGTAGTCAAAGGGAAGAGATAGGCGCTTCCAGAGGGTGATTTATTCCATCCCAAAACAGGTGTTTAAGACAGGGAAGATGAATCGCCCTGTGGAGGTCCCATCTCTTCTCGTTGACTAGAGCAGTCTGACGTCAATTTTTACTAGGATCTGTACAACAGGACCCCAAAGTATGCACTGTCATTAATTTCAGAATAAAGGAGTCATTGAAAATGATATGGCTGGGGTGAACAGAAAGTATAGCCAGGCTTTTCAAATCATATACAAGGAAAATTTAAACTGTAGTCAATGAGGTACTTCAGAAAACGGCAACTGGAGTCTAATTCCGAGGGCAGACAATGGTGGAGAGAGCCCAGCACTGAAGTGACAGAAGTTGAGCCTTTGGCTGTGAGAAACGTGGTTTCTTCTTTCTGATCGCTTTAATTTTACATCTTATATCCTGAAGAGACCCAGTTAATTTTTGTACTTCCCTCAGTCACAGCTCATTTAGAAAAACCTACATAGAACTGCAGAACTAAAAAATGTAGAGAATATTCTGACAAATTGAAGCACTTAGCTGTCCTCTTGGTGCCGCATAGTCACCACTACATAATCATCATTTCAGTAGAACTGTCCAGAATGGCGTGGAGTAAAGGGTGACCACAAAGGCAAATTACTGCTTTTGTGCTCTCTTCACATTACTGCTCAGTTCTTCACTTGCTCACAGACTCTGGGAAGGAAAGAAATTGAAAATAAGAGGCCAGGAAGAAGAATTAAGATCAACGCTGAAGCACAGTGGGACTGAGGATCAGAGAGAAAACCTTTTCCCAGGTATGAGGAGTGGAAACCCTGCTTGCTGAATCAGGGACACAGAGCCTCCTTCAGCAGAGACCGCCCCTCCTGCCTGCGGGCAGCCACCAAGGGCTGCGGATACCCAAGGGATGCCAGGAGACAGTTCCCAGGGATGGAGGAAGTGCTCTGTGTGTAGCGTAGGGTGGAGGAGTAAACATAGTATTTGGAAAATGAAGTATTATTTGACTCCGTGCAGCTAATACACACTTCTTGGCTTTTATTAAACCAAGTAGCTTTGATTGAATCATATTATTTTAAGAGTAGTAATAGTAGATACCATGCAGAGTGCATGGTGTCACTTCAGGTAGAAGACTTGGTGTTTTTTGTACTACACAGAAATTATATTAGTCATTCACGGGGGGTGCACCTTTCAGCATTGTTGTAATCCGATTATCAGATCTAAAGGTTGCCAACGAAGTCACTTGAGATGAAAGAATTTTCTAGAGGCCATAAAAATATTTAATTTCTGATTCTTGAAGCAGAAAAGACTTTTTTAAATTGTAGGTGTTGGCTTTAGCAAACTGAAATGTATTGATGTTTTACCAACCATACGATTTCAAACACAGGAATAATAAAAGAGCTGTGACGTATCTAAAGAAAAAAGATAAGTGATAATTCAGCGTATCACAATCTCTCTCACCAAGTCTGAATCAGTCTACAGCCTCCAAGAGCAACATCCAGTTCTCACTACAAGCAGTCACATAGAAACACAGAAAAAGTGGCATGCAACAGACCCCTGCATTACCCTGTTATTGAAGGCAATGGAAAGCCAGGAGATGTATATTCTGCTCGGTAAGAAGTTTATTCTTTCTCTAAAATCTTTCGCAGTTGCAGCAGTTGCACAAGAGAGCCGGTCCTGTCCTGTTGTCTGACTGTGTCTGCAAAAGAGAGCCAGTCTGTCGGAGAAGGCTGATCTGACTTCTGCCTTTTACAAGGGAACTGTGCTGGGCTCGTGGGTGAGTGCGACCAGTGGAAGTGAAGGGGGGAATTCATCTCCCCTAAATACTGACATTTACAGTGCAGAGGCATTTGTCTGAGCTGGTCACCTGAGTCTCCTCTGCATCGGCACCTCTCCAACCTGAGAGTTCTCATGCACTTTAGGAGTACTCTGATTCAATAATCAGCTTCTTCCTTTGCAATCTTCATGCACAGGGAAGCCAGACTACAACATCCTCTGCGTTTTTTCCTTTTAGGGAACCCATGGAAGTGTGTCCCTAACCGAGATCTAAATTAGGCACTCTCGTACTTTCCCTAGAACTGACACTCCCATGCTGATGAGTGATCTACCCTTTTATCAGTTTTGCAGAGAAATTAAAGTCATGGATGGGACTTTGAAATACCAGGATTATTCTTTTAATATTTAGATGCTATCATTTAAACTCCTTGCTTTGCTACCCAAGAAAGCTTTGTGACAACAACTCCAATTCAACTGCTTTGACTGTGAAGAGATGCAAAAACAAGGAGTACAAATGAATCAAGATGCTGGAAACTTCATAAAGAATGTCTTTTTTAAACCACTACCCCAGGGTTTTAACCCATGCCCATTTGTCAGTATCAAAATTCCACTTGATCTCAATAGGAACAGGAATAGCCCATAAACTGACCTTTAGATCTGAATGAAAACATAAAAACCACTGTGTATTTTCAACTTCAGACCTATTGCAAGGCCTTTGCAGAGTATCTGATAATGGCATTTATGTTTATATAGTCCATTGTTTTTCCTGTGCTGCAGACTTTCCACTCTTGACAGCCCTGTTTCCTGTTTCCCATTATGGAAGTCTCCAAAGGGGGTTTCCTTCTGTTTTTCTTTTGGTCAAAAGGAATTTCGTAAGTACAAGTCAAGTTTCTTTTCAGTGCTACACGTGCAGAATGGAATCTGAAAGCTCCCAGTGTAACCGTCTCCAGCATGTACATAGTTAGTGTTACACATAATCCACATCTGAGTCACAAAATGTCTGAAATGCTTCCAGGAATATTTAGACAGCCATAATGCAACACATTGCTGTATAAGGGAGAAATAGACCTAACCTCAGTGTCAAGGTTATAGCTTTTGAGAAACTCAGCAGCTCTCCTTCTGGGTCCTGACTCCACCGTCAATTTGAATAGCATTAATATTTTGCTTTCCACTCAAGTCCATATACACATCTGAAAACAGTTTACATCCCAACATGCCTTATGCTGCTGATGTTTAAGTCTAAACTGTGCATAAAACTTGGTGCATATGCAACCCATATATTTTAGTACAAGAGACTGTCTTGGCACCTTCTTCTGCTTCAATTAACTCAAAATCCCAGAAGATAAAATATGATTGAAACCAAACTAGCAGGCAGTCTGCATTACAGCATTCGTTTCAGAGCTAAAACACATTTCAAGATTAGATCTGGGCTTGGCACTATGCTACAGCACTGTCTTGCGTGTTATAAAGGATCTATAAACTACTTTTTAACCACTGCTTACGGCACAGAACCTGTGGTGATGTAAATACTACATGAAGTCCTTCAACATTTTCTTTTCAGCATAGTTTGCTTACATAGTGGATTAAGGGTGATAGATAAAGGAACACAACAGCAGGCATTACCTGTAGCCATGAATCATACCAGCTACTCTTGTAATTTTTAGCAATAATTTTTGGGGACTGAGGGTAGAAGGCAATTCATTTTTGGTGTATCTCCTCTTCATGCAGCTCTGTGGCTGCTCCGCAAATGATTTATGCCAAATAAGTCCTTCATTTTGCTGTTTTCTATCCCGAAAAGGAATCTAACCTAAAAAGATTATCCAGATTTATGTCATACCTGCTCTGTCTTGCCACTGCCTTGAACTTTTGTGTGTGTGTGTGACTGCCCGTATAGGTCCATTGGCGACATGTTGTTCCTATTTGTCTCTGCGCAGCCTGTCCTCTACAAAAAAGATGAGAATTTTTCAGCTCAAGGAGTTATGGGTTCAATCCCTGGCAAAAATGGCCAAGTGTAGTGTTTAATGAGCAAATACAACAGCACTTATCCACTATCTGTCCATGTCCACCTCTGCTGTTGTCAGATTCTTACAATAGCTTGTGAAGAGAGAGGAAAGATACGGCCCTCGGAGGGCCCTCTCTATTTCTACTCTATTCCCATGGACTATAAGGGAGCCTAAATAAGTGTCCTAGATCAGATACCTACCTTGTAGGTTGCTAAAGTTGGGTGAGTTGAATCCAGCCTGTAGTTTCTTCTGTTCGTTCTTCTTTCCCTTTCCCTTTGTATGCCAAATGGTACAAATATTTCTTGGGGGAACTAGAAAAAAAACCTTCAGCAATTTCTCTCTCTCTCCTTGGTGAGAAGATATGCTGTGGTAGTGCTCTATTTCACAGTGACTTGGATGGGGTAGAGGCAATGTCACTCTTTACTTATTTATTTTGCTTCTTGCTAAGCTTTGTGTATCATCAGCGCCCCTGACACTGACTACTCATCTAGCAGACATACTTTCAGAATCTTTTCTTTTCTGAGTCTATTCTTTTTTTCCTGCTTCCTTTGTGTAAAGGATATGTACTGGCTTTGTGGAATCCCTGTAGCAAGTTGTGAATGATGTATGAACTGAAAAATCTTTGCCTGGTACACAGTAGGAATACAGAAAGTGCTGTGCAGTCACTGCTGTGCTATGCTTTTTTCTATATATACAGACACACAGTAGTCATCTCATATTCATTCTGACAAGCCCTTTATGTCCAGACACCTTGGGATGGGATGGCTTGTGTACCGTTGGCCTGCACTGGAATATATATCAGAGAGATTTTTGTGCATAATTGTTCCTTGTGCTGTGCACGGAAGAAAGTAGTATCTTTTGCTTTTGCTAATATGCCAGCCGTTTTAAAGCTGAAGTTCCTTCTCTTTTCAAATCCCATGCAGCAAACGTACCTGGGAAGCATTGCTAAGATGTCTGTATTTTGCAAACGTGTGCTCAGATAGGGACTTGAACCCTAGACACTGAGGTATGAACCTGAGGACATGCTCTTGTTTTAATTGGCAGGAACCCTTGATATTCTCTGTTTACAGCCCATGGTGAGCTCATTCCTTTTCGTTTCCTTTGGGCATCCAGTCCAGCATAGATAAGGGAAAGAGTATAGAATACACAATAGAAATGCAAGTGCAAATCAGAGAGTTCTCCTTTCTATTTTAATGGCTACAAAATTCATATTCCTTCTCAGACACCTATTGCTAACTTGCAGGGGCCTTAGACTTTTGATTTCCCATGCTGCTGTACCTGAAAGGGACTCCTTTGCACTAAGATGTTTCTGTAAGACATGCTCAACCAAAAGAAATCTTATTTGATTTCCCCTAATTATACCAGGAGGTCTTCCTAATGCGAAATAGATGAGACTGTTTTTCCCTCTGTGGTCACATAGCCCGCTATTAGTTGGTTAAGCCTGTTGTTTGATACGATCTCACTGAAGACATTTCATTTTTGTCGGCATCAGCCAATGAGACTCTAAGGTAATTTTAGCCTTCCCCTAAGTATAGGGCTGTCATTAATACTAACTATTAAGGCTGAAACAATGGCTCATTTTATTAAAAGTGGAGACCTTAGGGAGGAGGCAAAGTTGACTGACTAAATTGCCAGGTAAATTCAGAAGACCTGGCTGTTATCCTGTCCCCAGGATCTCAGGCTAGGTTGAATAAATCACGTCCCTGCTCCATGCCTCAGTTTCCTAACTTGAAAATAGGGATAAAATAGATGATGAAACATCAGATGAAAAGCACTGAACAAAAAAATCTCTACTTGTTTAAAATATAAGTGAAACAGATGAATCAATAGAAGAAAAGTGGCAACTGGTGGGGGGACTCTACTATACGAAGGTCACCTCAAAACAGAGTGTCAGAAATCCTTATGCACAGCAGGGCAGACAGGGAAAGTTTGCAAGAGGAGGTGGTACACAGCCTGCCTGGCTGCAGAGGGCCTGGAGAAGATGGGGAAGTCTTTACACAAAGTGATTTTTTTTCTCTAGCAAGAAGACAGGAAGAAAAAAGCTAGATTAGCAGAGACCTGCACTTTGCCCTAGGCCTCCCCAAGCCCCGGAGAGGGAAGGGAAGGACCCTCAGTGAGGGAAAGGGCTTCTGACAGCCAAGGCTAGCGGAGCGGCACTGGGAGAGGTCAGGAGGCTGTTCTTACTAAAACAATTAATATACAAATGGTATCAGCAGAGATTGTTTTGTTATTTTTGTTTCTGGTTTCCCCAAGCCGAAGGAGCTTGTACAGTATGCCCAGAAAATAGCAGATTGTTTAGGGTTTTTTAAGTGATTGTGAATAAGGGGTATCCTTGGCAACATTTCTTTCCTATTCTTTGCGGTGAGTTGCTGAACCCTACCCGAGAGCGTGCAATGTCTGATATACCCTCGTATTTGAGGTGGGACAAACGAAGCTGATTCCTGAGCCTGTGAATGTATTGAAGCTGTTCCTGCATTCATTGTCACCTTGGCAGAAGTAAATTGGACCAAGGCTGTACTTCTGGCCATGCTTTCAGAATAATTTCTTTTTTTTCCTACAGAATTCTGACATGGTCCTGCCCTGACCTTTCTTTGAGTCAGTTCTCCTGCTGCGGGAGTTTAATAGCGAAAGAAGGTTTCTGCACTTGCTGAATTCAGCGGAGAGCAGCTAATGAGACCTGCTGATCCCGCGCTCCCCCGGGGCGAGCGGACGCAGCGGCGGGGCTGGCTCTGCCAGAGCCGTGTGGTCCTGCAGCTGCCCCAGGCCCAGCGCCACGGGCGTACCACCTCGTGCCTACGCCCCCGCGGAGGGCTGCCTCCCTTAAAAGGTTTTAATCTTTCGATTTCTTTAATGTAGGCAGCATCCGGGGCGCTCTCGGGTGTGCCGAGGTGCTGGCTTCCAGACGCCGCAGCCACCCTTGGGCCACTATTGGGCACCTCAGTCCACCCTGAAACAACAACAACAACAGCAACAGCAACAGCAGCAACAACAACAACAACAACAGCAACAGCAACGGCGGCACTGCTCGGTCCTGGCCAGCCTGAAGCCCAGGCACTCCCCATAACTTCTAGTTTCATAAAGAAGCTAAAAGACATGACGGTTCTAGCTGGCAGGTAACCATTGAGACATGCTGGTTTGCAGTCTAATAACGTACTTCCTTTTGCAAGCCAAGTGGGCATGCACTATGCATATTTTAGCAATGATAAGCCTTACTGTACATTTGTCAGACTTTTTATTTTTGCACTGTATTATGGTAGCAAAATAATAAATGATACTTCCTATTATTAGATGATTAATGTTCAGCTCACGACTAGCCTACTAATTGTTTTCGGATGCTTGTAGGGAAATAATGTAAAAATGTATCTAGGTAGTTGGAATGTTCTGGAAACTTATGGGTTTTGTTATCAGAATATCTTAAAATGTGCCAAGATAGCGTTATCTGTATTTTATTAACAGCCCTGAGACTTTCGAGTCATCCTAATCTTTTGCAGGCTAAAACGAATAGATCCAAGTCTCTACCAACACATTTTTATTCATAGATTGAAAGAAGAAAGCAAAATTTCCTATTTTTTCAGTACCCAGTTTCTCAGCTTAAATAAATAACTTGAAAAAGTCGAAATGCAGAAAGAGAAATTTCTCTGCACCTGTGGAGAAGCTACAGCTGGCAAAAGGAAACATTTTTCCAGGTGTTTATTCGCTGGCTTCCTGCTCTTGAATAGTCTGACTCTCTTAAAACTTGAAGAATAAACATGCTTAGCTGAAATATTAGTTTTAATTTAACATGAAATAGCCGTAAGATATCTTAGTAATCTTAGGCCTTCATGCAGGTTAACCTAATTCCAAAGTTAATTTAAATTATTTAAATATTTTAATGAATCTATTTTGGCAACATTTAAATAGAAACCCATGTCATTATTATTTCTGGACACTAATTTGTGTACCCTTTGTCTGCCGAAAAAGAGTCGATTAGACGTTTCCAGTTGCTACATCAAATGGAGAGCATAATGGTTATATTAGCTATTACTTTTAATGTAAGAGGAGCAAAATCTGTAGTTACTACAGAAGTACAATGTGATCATAAACCAGAGAAGTTTTGCCCAGTAGGTAATTTTTTAAAGATGTGGCTCGCTTTATTCAAAAAGTTTGAGCCCTCTGCTCCAGAGAAAAGGCCCACCTGAGACCCCTGCTCTTTGCCCGGCTGACGCTCCTCTTTTCCAAGTGGGATGTTCTTTTCATCACCAAACAGCTGGAAAGTACGGATCTAGGGAGGGAAATTAAAACTCCCTGTACTGAAATGACTCTCTGAAGCTGACACAGAGATATATACCCAGCAATTTAATAGGTCTGCTTTGGAAACTTAGCGGTATGCTATCAATGAGGCTGTCACTAGCAATCCTAATCACCTTCCCTTTATTGTCTGAACGGTTCTGCTAAATGCTTTTTAGGCCTGAGTCTCCTGGTTGCCAGAAAACAAAACATTATGCTCTCTGCAGAGAGGAAATGATCAAACAGAATCTTTAACATGTCCTGTTACCACAAATGGCTCTTCCACAATGAAAAGCATTTAAAATAGATGACTGGGAGGCCACACGTCAGGCTACTGTGTGGCACGCCAGATGCAGCTGCAGCAGGGCCTTTGGGCATGCACCAAGCCTGTAAGAAGGATCGTGGCCAGGCAGGGATCGTGGCAGGCAGCTGGGGCCGTGCTCCCCCCGAGACAGCCTCGCCGCAGCGCGGCCGCGTGCTTTGCACGCTCCGCAATGGGCTGCGCCTAGTGCTTGTAAAGCATTTCCTGGCACCAGCCCGCAGTGATTACTTACAGATATTTACTTTTGCACGCGGCATACAGAACATTAAAAGGGTTTTGAAAAATCTCTCAGTTTTTTAACCTCTGAAGGATTATTAACTTCAAAGTCTGAAGAAATGTCGGCCTTCTATGTTTGGAAATGCCAGCAGCCTTTGCATAGCCCCACCGCAGTACCAAGCAACCCCCAGCAGAGAGGAGCGATTACTGCCTCCGTGGCGTAAGGATGGCTTTTGATCTCCTAACATATTGGAAATTACTTAAAGGTAAGCCATCTGCTAGCTGAGGAACAAAAATAGATTACATCACACCCTGCTAGAAAGATCGTGTTAAATCCTGTGTATCAAGGCTTTTAATAATTCTATATTAAGTCAGCTAATAGGATTAGGTACACATTTTCCTTAGGCTTCTTTCACCAACTATTAACAAAAAACTTTTTTTTTTTTGTGGCGATCTGTAAAATGCAAGCATGTTCCACTATGAATAAAAAGAGTTCTTTCAAGAAAGAAACGTTTCTTCAGATCACAATTGCTCTCCAAAAGCACTTACAGTAGGAGTGCGTTGGCGGGGCAGTGCATGGGGATTAGGAAGCACTAAACCCCTTTATTTTTTATTAATATATTAGCATTGACTACAAATGGGGGATTGCGCTGCTAGAGGGTTGTAACTTCTTATGTAAGATGCACCTTGCCTTTAAAAGATCATTCAAGAAACCATTAAAAGTTTTTAATTTTTCCTTTTTTTTTAATGTAGATGGCCAAAAAAGAAAAATAGTTGAGACCACCGCACTTTACACTTAAAATAAATTTTGGCTATTTCTTCTGATCAGTGGTGGAACTGTAATTGTTGTATTAGGTCAGAGTAGGAGAGCATAAAGATCCCTATTTTGGCTTTGACACTCTCCACTAAAAGAAAGATGCTCATAAGAAAATCCTACTACGATGCTTTCGTTGGTACATATTTCTAGTTCCGAGCAATTTGTGAATTATGGCCTACAAGAGCTGGAAGTTATATCCAAGTCTTTGGGTTTAATAGCCCTTAGTGGACCTTTCTTCTGTTAATTTTTGCAATTATTTTTTAAGCTAATTCATACTTTTGGCTTCTATGAAACCCTTTGGCAATGAGTTTCAAAATGTAAGTCTATGTTGTGTGGTAATATCTTTATTTTGTTAAAAATTTTACAGTTAATAATTTTAGAAAGAGATTCTTTTATTGACTACATTTTTCACTAGAATTAAGGAATTTGGAATCATATTTGTATCTAAGATAAGTTGGTTATATGCTCTTTGGAACTTGTTTTTGATACTACTTCCCATTGTTGTGAATTTATCAAGAACTAAGTTTTACCATCTCTTTCTTAAAAACATCAAAAAAAATTATTTGTAATATTTTTCTTTCAGGTGGCATAGGATTTATTTCTGAGAATTTTTAGTATGAAAGAAGAAGGCATGCTCCCCATCATTAAGAAGTCCTCCTTAGCTGACAAATACTCATAACCTTCCTATGGATTCTAGGTTAACACATGCAGTTGTGGTGAGTGGTACCTTCCTCTAAGAGTAATTTATTTTGTTTCAAAACAAAGTATCCCCCCATGAAAATAAGGATATGAGAAGCTGGAAAGTCATCAGTAAGAACTTGATGCAGTATGTATGTTTTCTAAGCAATGCAAGAAATTGAAATACAAAGCAATTGTGGCCCCATGCCACCCAAATCCTTGGGCAGAAACTTGATGAGTTCTATTAACTCAACCACAATTGCAGTCAATGGGATTAGTCCTGTGCTCAGTGTAAAGCATGTACTGTTCTTCTACACATGAGCCCCAGAAACTGTTATTTGTGTTAGATCAGAGTTTCAAAGAACTCTACATTTATAAAGCAGTATTTACCTGGACAAAGTTGTGAAGTAAATCCAGACATGCATCACTTCTATTCTTAGTAAACATGCTACTGTTGTTTCCCATACAGATGTCAGTCTTATAGGCCTGCAGTTCCTCAGATCTTCCCTGGAACCATTTTTAGAAATGGTTTTAAACCATTTTTGGCTTGCCACTTTCCAATCCTTCCTTACTCATGCAGTTTCGTGCAAGTAGTTAAACGCCCCCGTTAATAATTCATCTATTACATTCCTGAATTGTCCTAGAACTCCTGCCTGAATAACATATGCTCTGAGCAATTTTCTACTGTTCAGTTGTCAATTTGTTCTGTATCCTCTTCTGCAGTCATTTCAATTTCAGAGACATACTCTACCGAGTACCTCACAAAGAAACGTTTCCAAGTAGGAATGTCCCTAGTTTCTTCCACGGTGAATACTGATACATATAATTCATTTGACTTCTCTAGAGTGGTCTTTTCTTTCTGTATCACGATCATCAAGTGGCCCAACAGACTCTCTGGAAAGGCTCCTGTTCCTGAGTACCTGAAAAAATATTTTTACTATTTTTGTGAACCTTACTGCATTTTTACCTTTAAACTGCCAGAATTTATGGTTATATTTTCCTTATTTTGATATGGCTTCAGGTTTTTGAAGGATGCCCTCATGAGGTACAAAGCGGTGTTTTTCCAGCTATGTTAACTGAGACATTCGATTGATTAGGCATAACCAGAGAATTCCTATGAGAACTGGTTTAGCACAGAAAAGAACTGGAAAAACTAGCATTGGCTTTTCCACCCCCTTTCTGATATTTGCAGAGCGGTTAAAATCAGCAGATGGGATGTGGGAGACCTGGGATCCATTCCCTTCTTTTCCTAAGATAATTCGGGGCTACATCTATGCACTAATCAACAGACTCTTTTTAGGAAATATCCCCAGAATTAGAAAACTATTTTTGGACAATAACTCTTTCCCTTCTCATTAAAGGTGTTCCTTCTGTCATGGCATTTGTAAAGTTACCACAGCAGAAAAATGACAGTACCATTTAGGTGGCAGAACATTTGCTTTGGAGGGGAAGTCTCAGTGTAGGTCTCATCCTCTGTGCCCTTTTCTGTGTTTCAGGTTGTATGATCACTGGATAACACACATAAATAGCTTTTAGTATAGGGACAGGATTCAGCTGTCCTCCTTACAAGGTAAATGCCCAAACTGTGAAACTGTAGAGCCATACTTACTATCCTCTTAGCTCAAAGAATCGATGCAAAGTAGAACTTCAGGAAAGAGCCTGTGATTTTACTTTTCCCTCAAGCCAAAAGAGCTGGTAGCTTGGTATTTAAGAAACAAATTGGGAGTTATGGATTCAAACTTACTGTGGTCACAGTGAGAATTGAGCCATAGTCTCCCACCTTGTGACTGAATTGTGTTGAGTCATCAGACAGATAATAATGTCACCTTTTACCCAAGTGGCCATCTTTTGAGAGAAGGAAGATAAGCCTGTGCCCTGCTGAAAGGCAGATTTTAAATGCTGGTCTTCAGGACAGTGTCCAGGTATGGGAAGACTCTGCAATGGGGTCAGGCTGCTTTTGGTGCACTGTCTCCCGGGTTTCGTAAGTCCCACCCAAGGTACTGAGGGGACAAATCGATCTCTCACTCAAAACTGCAAATTCTGACATGGCAGTGATTTTGAGTTTGGGCCAAAAGGCTGATTAGCTAAGACATTACAAGACTAACTGCTGCTTAGGCACCTAAATCCAATGATTATTTATTACTGAGACTCTCAAAACTCCCACTGAATTGCTTCCTACCATTTCAACTACTCATCCTTACTTTTAGGATTTATATCACCTAACTTCAGACATTTGCAATGTAGATGTCTACATCTGAGTTAGTCATCCCAGGTTCCTCTTGTATTCAGTAGAGAGAAAAGGGAGCTTCTAAGGAATGATTCATCTGACCTACTTTAGAGGTCTACAGCTCATCTCGTGGCCTCTACAGGGAGCCCACAGTGACAAGCTCAGGTGTACACACTTCCACTGTAGGAGATTATATTTAGTCAGATGAATTGAGGCTCTGGTGTCAGCAGAGCTGTGGACAGTCTGTACGCTCTGTACAGCCATAGACCAGCTCTGCACAGCAAACACTAGGCAACCTGAGCTATTTTAAACCTCAAAGAAAAGTCACATTGCCTTGTATTTGTTATAAGTTAAGAGCAAGCCCAGGAATGGTTACTGTGGCTGACGTATAGGGACTTAGCAACTTGCTCCACATTATATATGTATGCAAAACAGTCAAAGGCCTTCGATGCTAGAGCTACTCAGAGCCCTGGTCACCTCCATGCCTCGCTGTGCTGCTGGTGCTAGGCCCAAACTTATCCCTCCCAAAGGCACCAGCACATGAGACAGTCTCTGTTTAGAGTGTTCTTCTTGGAGAGTCTGAACATAGGTGCATGCCAAAAGTTTACGCTAACATTTAAGCACCAAAATTTTCAAGTTCCGCTAATCGTAGATATAGTGAACTTCTGTACAAATAGTTCCACAGACTATAATCTCTAAATCTGTGAATTTAGTGATGAATTAGTCCTGACTGGACCTCACAGCTCATCATCCCTGCTCACTTCCTAAATTATCTGTGGAGAACTAGCTTTCCTATAGGAAAAAAGAGGGTGAATAGCATTTTAATGATACTTCCTAGAATACAGTGACTTAAATCTGAACCTCAGCAAAGCAAAATGGACTGGGCTGAGCGCCCTAAAAACTTGCTATGAGTTGGGTTTGGGGCCTTTACAACACATTAGTGTGCCAATTAGAACTTACTGAAGCTAATGGAATAGCTTGTGTGGTGATCAGTAGCACCAAAAGGAGTTGCATGATGAAGCCGTAAGTGGCTGGATAGATAAGATGCAAGATTTCACTTAGATATTGTCATTAAAAACTGATATAAATTTTAATAACCTTTTACCATAATGTTAAGAAGTAATATTTAAATGACCACTGGAAACTTATATTAGCTTTAACTAAGACATGCTCAAAGCTATGCCATTCTTCAAGCCATGGATTTAACAATTTTTTTTTTACGCTTGAGTGAATGGACTGGAATTGCAACTAAGATATCAGCACACCCAGAAATGACAGAAGGAATGCTCTGAGACACTTGCCATCTTAACTGATAGACCTGAATGATAGCACCTGAATGTTAATATTCATCCTGGTCTTAATCTAAATGCAAAATGTCTCTATTCTCCTACATTTAGAAGTTGGTTGTGAGAAATATAGATTGCAAAAGCCTTTTAATAATAAATTAGCTTTCCTTTCTCAGCTGCTTTTTGAGAAGGCCTTCTAAAGTGATTCTTATCTTTTTATACTTGGCAAGCTCAAACAAGACAATGGCAGGCAGTTAGTGGCATATTCACTGCAGAAGGGAAAGATTCCCACTAGAGTTTTAGGAGAGAAAAGGTTGTTATGCTTTATTTGTTATTTGTCCTAATTCTTCACTGAGGGATGAATTAATGTATTTTTGACATAAATGTTATTAATAGTATGTATCTACAGCTCTCTCTAGTGACAAAAAGCTCATAAAAACTGAAGCTAAGAACATTTAGCTGCTGTCTGTGATTCTTTAAGTAATGCAAATGACTTGATTTTCTCATTTAATACACTTAATTTCACAAATCATCACAGCTATGGCCGAGTCATACTGTACTGACTCATTACACATTCAGTACTCCCAGTGATGTCAATGGAGAGTGCGACTAAGCAACAACTCAACAATTTGGTCTGTAATTAGTAAATATTGCTGGTTTTATAACCCATTAGCATAGTTTAATTTTTCTTCTGCCACAGGCAGAAGTCATCCATGAGGTTTTGTCCTGCACAGTGCTCAGTCTTGCTTATAGAATGCGCTCAAAAAAGGGGCAATACCCTGTTTTATAAAGTTCTGTTGCCTGGAAGATGAACCAATCTTTGCAAGAATAGAAGACGTCTGTGAAGCGGGATTCTTATCTGGTTCGGAAACTAGCATTTACAGCGGCGTTGCTAATGCTTTTGCTGTGGAGAATATTTAACTTGAGCAGCGTCACAAGTTTAGCTTTATTTTTTTGTGCCCGGGCAGAAAACTAATCAACACAACCTCTGAAGCACTTACCCAAAACTCTAAAGTACTTGGCAGTGCTGTTAACTTTTTAAAAACTTCTCTCTGCAGTTCAGCGTAAATATGTTCTCCTTTCACATCCATGCCAGCGCATCTGAGTATCCCTGCAGAAGAGTAGACCAAACTGCCAGACTTTGAGTGTGTGGTGGATCGCTGCATCACTGAGTCCTGGGTACTGCACAGCTTCTGCACGGCTGTGCCAGTGCTACCCCTATTTAGATTCATTTGCTTTAGGGTGCGTTTTCTTTTTTGCCCCAAGACAAAACAGCAGGCAAACTGCTGAAGCTCCCATGCCTTTTGACCTTGCCAAGCTTTGTTAGAGCATCTTATCTTTACACAATACCCACAAGCATGCACAGGACACTGGAGTCAGTGTACCAGAAATTCACTGCAGTCTTGAGTCACAGCATCATAGGCTAAGAAGATGTGACATATATTTCCATATCAAAACAGGAAAAACCTTTCTTTCCCCTCTTCACCGATGCATAACATCCCAAAAGGCAAGAATGGCCTTCAGCTAACACAGATCAATTTTCTTTCAGCTTCATTCACCATTTAATTACTGTTGACTTCTTTAACCTTTTTCCTCTTCCTTTATGGATTAGATTCCTTTATACTCTATTGCCATTTACTTTCTCTGTGACATAATCAAACTTAAAATGGTATGATAAAATTTCACATTTTTTCTTCTTCCTTCCTGCTCTTTATGTTCAATTTACTTCAAAAACCAAATTATTTCTTGAAGGAGAAAAATATTTTTAATGAAGTGACTTTTAACTTTATCTTCCTCCAGTATCTGCATGTCATTTACTTCAAGCAAGTAATTGCTCAGATGACTGGATGGCATGCTGGATAAAAGCAGTAGCTTTTCACCTTTTAACATTGCAGGGAAAAAAAGCACCTACATGACAATATATTTTGGATGCAATGAGTTTTGTTGACTCAGCTTCATCTTGAGTTACTAGTCCACATTTCTCTCCCTCTGAGCCCAAATAAAATTCTGTAAAATTAGCGCTTTTTATCAGAAGAAAACCATTGCTCAGTAAACACTGAAAATGAATGATTTCTCTATTAATGGCTATAAAACTAGAAGTACATTGGGCAGAGATCCTCCCAGCCAAATCAGATCATTCATTTTTTGTCACTTTTACTGGATCAGTTCCACAAAGACCTTTATCATTGGGCATGAATAGGAATAATTCAGGACAAAATATGGCCCCTTACATCTTTTAAGTCAATCCCTTTTAAATCCCTTTCACTGGACGTGTAATGAACGCAGCGTGGTGTCTCGCACCCAAAATCCTGCGTTAGGACTTTTAGGAGTACACATGCAACCGTTTCTTAGTGGAGATACAAACACCTAATATCACCTTTACAGTGCGGTGGAAGGACGAGGGATTTAGGTGGTAAGCTAAGAAGCAGGCTGGGTTTTGTTTTGTGTATTTTCAGGGCAGCAAGCACAAAGGAAGGATTGGGGCTTCGAGTACTACCAACAGCAATGTAACTGCTTGTAACCCTGTTACCATAGATTTCCTATTGAGTATAAACATTTTGTTTTTTCAAAACATTTCTCCTTAAACTTCTAATTAACCTAGCGCAATTGAGTTACAAGGACTCCAGAAGAGATTTGAGAGAAGTGAGGATACTCTGAGGTATGTGGCATTACTGGCAGTAGCTTTGATTCACATGCATCCTTTAGACAACACAATTAACAGATAGCTTTATAAAAACAGCTTTATCTCATGGGATCCTAGCACTGATGCCCATTCAAGCCATTTCTTTGTTTTTGCTCATCCCTTGTGTGGGATATAGTAAGTATTTTTGTCTCCTTCTTATATATCCAGCTGAATGAGGTCAATTCTTGAGGGCAAAATAGGATATAGCTAAAGTACTAATCCTTATTTATGTTATACTACACACTACTTATCTCCTTTTTTGGATAATAATTAAACTATTAAGTCTCATTTTATGTTAATTGTATATTGCAGCACAGCAGTAGGTAGGCATTAATTCATTGGAGGAATGCATTTTATTTTTCATTCAGTTACCTTAAAGTAAATAAAGAAATTATTTTAAAATGAATTGCAGTGAAGAAAGAGTGTAGAGTATAAAAATGAATAAAAATATAACACATCAAATACAGATGAGAAAACACAAAATATAAACCTTTGGGCCCCCAATCTCTTCTTCCAGCCAGCACAGGCTTGTTCTGCGCTGGTATGTTTGCCTGTACTCTGTGTGCTCCTATTCTATACACATAAATATATATATCTATGTAAATATATATAGCAGGTATGCAGCTTTCACATCCTTACTTTAGACTGACTGACTTTGCACTGAAGTACTGTGAACTAGTTGATTTGATGTTTGGTAATTGTGACCTGTCTGATTTTAATTCTCTGAAAAACACTACGCATGACCTATGACACCTTATATCAAGACCATCATTTTCAAATATATATTTCTAAATTTAGATATTAAGACAAAATGTTCATACCTCAGTTTAAGAATATCATGTAAAACAGCTAGTCATTATACAGCCAGACATGACTGAATGGCCTTAAAAAAATTAATCATTTTTAGCTAAAATAGTTGGAATCTGTTGTATGATGTATAAGATTTAAATCATACTTCAGTGAGTCATTCAATATTTATGTAACTCGGTCATAATATCCAAAACTGTAAAAAGGGCAATAAATCAGATCTTCTGCCAGTCCATTCCTTCCTCCAGTTGTACATATTTCACAAATTGGACAGGGAACTACACAAACTGGAAGAAACATCTATTGTTTATATATATTAGAAATAATTTTAAAGTATGGTTTTTCTAGTTCAGCACTGGAAAATGTTCAGTTAATTGCTGTCAGGCTTGAAGAATTTTGTCTTCACAGTGTCTGGATTTAACGTCAGTGCAAGTACAATACACTTATGTACTACAATACCTACTTGGAACAAATAAGGAATTTCTCTACATTCTGGAACATCTACCACTTTGTTAGGACTTTCTTATAAATTAACGTATTATCTTGAGATTTCAGCTAAAATGCTTTAAGCTACTGTTTAAAACAATATTATTCCATAAAATATATGTGAAGTCTTCCAAACTGAAGATTTTAAAAGCAACTAAAATTGATCAAAGCTAAAAAATCAGTAATCAGCTAATGCAAACGACTGGATCTTCTTGTGTTTATATACCTCATAAGTATAAGCTCAAAAAATCTTGACTGATTTCAAAGATTAGTACAAGGTCTAATAGTGCCAATTAAGTCTCTGCATGATGTATTCAGTTCCCTGATATTAGACCGGGCATTTGTTGGAGTGTGACTGGACATTAACTATAACTTATATCACAGTTGTTAATATTTGCAGTGCAAATGATAAGAAAGCATTTTATCTGAGGTCTGCAATATCTATTTCTTATTTTCAGCTGTCACTGAACATCTCATCTGAGTCTGAAAGCTAATGTTTTACAGCAAGGGAGCATGAGCAAATCTTAAGTATGCTCTGACAACTGAAGAAAAATTGTCAAAGGGGCAAATGGAGAAATGCTGAGGTTTTATTTTAGATATTCAGTCGAGCCATCAAAAAGCACTTTTCAGCATTCTCTTTTGAGAAGGAACAATGTCTGGAAAAGGTTCCAGCATTGAGGAGTCTCCCACTAGAAAGGGTTAGTGACTATTCCTTGGAGAGAGTGAGTTTATTGCACATTTGTGACATTCCCGAGCCTTGGGCTGTGTTTGTTTGCCCTTGACATGACTGCACAAGGCTCTACATTTCTCATCCTTTATGCTTGGCATTAAGATTGGTCAGAAGAAAAAGACAGCTCCCTTCATGTATCTTAGGCCACGTCTTTTTTCATAGCTGATAAAAGTTATAGCAACCCCTTATTTGGCATAGGTAGACCATATGCAGTAAGAGCAGACTGTATGCCTGGAAAGGGCAATGTGACTTGCACATTTTGTAAAATCCCAGTAAATGAATATCAATCACACACACATTCTAACAAATTGGGGATAATAAACAAAATCTAACGTTTGAATGACCATTTCATGTGGAAGAGAAGGCTAGTTATCAGTGCTACCACCAAACTTGTACAGGTACATGAGCCCAGGAAAGCAGCCCAGTGTGGTCCAGGTACGGTCCCAGCTTTCAGAGAGAAGGACCAGCATCGCTCCATCCCACGGACACACAGAGGGAAGACTGATATAGAGAAAATCTGGGGCCTGCCATACAGGTTGATAGCACGGTAAACTCATAGCAAATTTATAGTGAAAATCTTTTAATTGCAAACAAGGTTTACACTATGTCACCTGAACTTTTCAAGAGCAGCTCAATGCCACAGGGAATCATTAACTTTTGCCACTGCCTATTTCGGATTGGCTGCATACCTTTCTCTGTATTATCTCTACTACTTTATATGTCAGTCAGTTAAAAAAAAGCTGATGTGCTCAGTTCTGTTCAGATAGCTCAGGGAAAACTAAAAGCCGGGATACAGAGCAGTTAGTTAAAGAGGGAAAAAGAAGGTTAACTTGCAAGATCCTTGAGTTAGCCTGTGAAGTTGTCACTTCCTGTCAATTTTTACTTGGAACTTGAAATTTATTCTACTGTGTTCACCTCTCCACAGTTTAAAACTCAATGATTTTCTGATTAGACTGTTTCTTTTATCTGATCACCCATATAATCATTTCAATTGAATAAGAACTAGTGTTATTTGTATTAGTTAGGCAGCAATTCTCAACTCGGGGAATTAAAAAAGACCAGGTGCTTGGTAAAGTCAAAATTAAAGGTGAAGAAGATGTGGAAAGTTTATTTTTAATATTTGGTCATCAAGATAACAGAGATTACTATTAAAAGACAATATGCCATGTCTTTTCATGTTTATGAATGCCATAAATTTCTAAGCTATTCTTGACCCTTACTCAGGCAGAGGAAAATATTCTTGCCCTACAGATATCACTATTTAGTAAGTATTAACAAAGGAAGACTATAAAATGGTTGGCTGAAATATAAACCCAGTAAGTTGCAGATAATATTGATTCTTATGACCCAAAGCTTCCCCTCCCTACCTGTCCAGGAGTACTGTTCATCAGTCTTAATATGCCAAACTATTTCTTTCTCCTGTTAGACTTTTCATACTCTTAGACAATAGTTACGGATTCTGCGTGTGTTCTTTACAACCTGCTCTCCTGCAGCAGAACATTCACTGACAAATAGTCAGATATTATTACTATGATGATGATGATGATTATTATATTCTTTCTAGGTATTTTGTACCATCTATGGGAGGCATGATTTTATTTTGCACATTTCTGCAGCCTGTTCTTATACTACCTTTTTCTAACCACGCATTTAGCTTTTCAAGAAGCAATCTCATATGCAATTAAAACATTTTTTTTCTCTGTCATGTATGGTAATATAAATGTCTATGCAGTTGTCTTGCATTCCTCTGTTTTAGCCAAACAAGAGTGAAAACTAAGGAAAACTTCCACACTTCCATGAACAAATACACTTACCTCCTTTTCTTTCCAAAAAGACACATATATATTTGCAAATCTGTGTCCCTTAGGTCTCATTGGAAATCACCTTCGTACCTCATTTCTAAAGTATGATAAGCTCCAGTTTGGGGCATGATACCTGTTTTAGCTATTGATTAGGTTACACAATATATAGAAGAAACAGTATATGAAAGTGTTTCCACGGAGAGGGGGAGCGTCAGGTAACATCGCCTGACAGACCTCTTTTGATGCTATGTACTAACTGAGTTGCAAAGCAGCATGTTATTCATGAACAAAGTAGCAGATCTCCACTCAAAGAAAGGGATTGAGGGGGTGGGATAACAGGGTGAACAGGAAGGATAACAATACAAAAAAACACCTGTTCTCATTACTTCAATGACTAGTGTCAGCACAGTCCTATTACAAGGAAGAATAAAAACCGTAATGAACATATCTCAAATTGAATTCACCATGGAAAAAAAAGAGAAGAAATAATGCCATTCTGGTTGATGTAGCACGAGGTTTGGGAAGTTGGTGCACTCACAAATGAGACCTGATATGCTGCACTAAGCATGAAAGCAAAGATGTGCAATTGGAAATGCTCACATTGCCAAGTTCATGCTTTGCATGCAATCTATTTTCAGCAGCAGCCAAAGATCAAATCCTTTTAAAAGCGGGGTCATACACTGAGCTTCTCTTGTAACAGAAAATTAAACATCTATTTCCTTTGTCCACCATACATAATATTCAGACATCTTCGTTGGATGTGCAGCAAACATCCATGTCTTCATTTTGTAAAGCAGTGTTAGCTTGTGGGCAGCATATTGGATGGAAACCCCTAGCCATTTTATTAATGATTTACTTTAATCAGAGGTTACAAACGCTCATGTTTTTTCTTCAGATTTTGAGGCATGTGACTCACAAAAGGATAATATAAACGTTTCCAAGGCAGCACATGAAGCTAGAGAAGAAAACAAAATGTTAGTATAATAAAAAATATAAAAAGTAGATATTACATATACCTTTCTGCACGTTCAAAAACGATAGCTCATCTACAGGCTGTAACAGTCAATAGAAAAACGTCAAGGCTGTGTAAAGGAAGACAGGAACTACCGTCCTGTAAATCCAAATTTGACTTTGGATTCTACTTGAGTTAGTGCTTGAGTGGAGTAGGAAGGAACAAATTACAAAATCTAAAGATGCTGGTACCCAAGGATCCACAAGAGATTTCAGAAGAAAGAGTCAGCTAAAAACGTGGTATTGACATGAGATGCTTCCACGTGCTCCACGTGACACTCCTGAAGTTTTCCCATCATCAACCAGCATGGATCCCCTGCATGTCACAAAAAGGCACAGTTACAGTGGAACCTTTTTAATGTTACAAAGATATCTTGCTTAACCCAAACAGAAGGATGGGCTTTACTTTGTCATATTATTTAAGGCTAGAATGGAAAAGGAAAATATGTTCAGCTGGCCTTCAAAAGTATGCCTGCAAAATATGGCATAAACTGCTCTCTGCCAGATTAGTATGGATGTGTGTTTACATGTAATCTGTCATTTACTTGTATAAACCCATAGTTAGCATGCAAATGGGTACTTGTCACTGGACAATATTTCTATAGTTGGTGAAACCAAAACCCTGATGTGTATTGTGCCAACCAGTGGTGCCTAAAATTTGTGTTCAAGTTTTGCAGTTCAAACCTATTTCTAAATAAAAGCAGTGCAGTTTTCCAAGAAGGTCACTCCCACTAAAGACTGTGGTTGTGCTGAGATCAAGCAGAATAGCTATTTTATAATTCAGCAGTTCTTTTTCTTCTCTCTGGCAGCATTCATATTCTCTTCTCAGACTGATGTCTCATAATTAAAATTATATATTCTTTTTCTAAGATTTAATTGCTACTTCTAACTAAATGTTAGCAGGACTAAGCCTGATTTAACAGGATGTGCCAACTTCAACCACCAGGGATAATATCTGTATACAGATCCAGTGTGGAATCTGTGGTTCTTTAAACTTGGATTAGAGAAAAGGAAAGAATCTTTTCCCCTCTCAAAAATGTAGCTTTCTTAACTGTTACTCTGGTTTTGACAATGTACTTTCTTTGCAACCTTTGCTTATTTTTTAAGCTTAATTTAAATGTGTGGTGTGCACCAGAAAGTTATGTTGATCTATAAGCACTTTAAGGTACAATTAGTAGCACACGCTATCAGTGAGATTTGATCATGTGGAGTTCGCAGCCTGCCGCCCTCGGGAGGTCTAACACAACCAACATGCAGGTCTAATAGCCATGTAAGTGTAAACTAGCCATCACTGCTACCTCTGAAGGTTTTGAAGAGCAACTGGCATGAAAAAAGACTATCACTCCATCCTCCAACAAACATTTAAAAAGCTGGGAAGAATCATCTTCCGGGGGTACAAGTCTCTCTACGTTGATCATAGTGGTTATTGTTTATGAAGATACATGAAGGGAATCAAAGTCAGCTTTGATTAATCTCATTCTCAGACACAAAGATTTAAATTAAAAAGAGTGGAGTTTGGTTAGTTTAGGGTTAGGACCTAGCTCTGTATTTGAAGAGTGGCAATCATATCATGCAACAAAACTAGCCGTGATTTCGAACTGCAATTTTCAAGCCACTACATTCGGCAAAGGGAAAGTGTATTCACCTGACTTCTACTTTAATCATTTTCTCGGACTAATTAAATAATATTCATAAATAAATAAAGCTACTGAAATGCACAAATTATTTACAGGTGCCAATCCCTTGTAGGACATTTCCTGATATAAGCATTAGCCTCAATACCTCTGAAGTGGAGAGCTGGTTACGTACACCGGATCAGAGACTAGAGGGGGAGCAAAGCAGGAAAGTGAGGGAGATCTTCAGGGTCCCCAGCTTCCTCGCCTGAGGGTAAAATATGCGAAATGGCGGTTGCCATGCCAGTGCTGGTAAATTTAATATCCTGCCTATTTACATTGGGGAACCAGTCAGTGGCAGCAAAAAAGAGCTTGGAGATCTCTTGCCGCAGCAAAAGACGACAGCAAGGGAGGAAGAACAAATGAAAAACGGTGTTGGGTCTGAGTCAGAGGCAAATACTGAACGAGTCTGGTATAGCGCGTTGGCTGAAGCACCTTGGCTCCGTTAGAAGCATCCTTAAGCCTTAAGGCCTTAAGCCTTTTTAATTTTTACCTGCTATCTTAAAGGGCCTAATTCTGTGTAAAACAGAATTCCAACTCTCCTGAAGTAAAGCTGTCTTTTCCTACCTTCTGCATCACTTATACGCAACTTACTGCTTCATTGCCAAACCCAAAACCAGAAATTTATTTGCACAGGGATGGAATGATCATGCCCAATGTCAGATGAAGGACATTTGCTTCCATTATTTTTCCCTTGTCTCTTGTATTATTCACACATTTCCTCTTCTTTAATGTCTTTTCTCTTGATTATTAATGCATGAAGAATGCTGGCTGCACAGTTCAGAACATGACAACACCTGAGAAACCCCAAAGAAGCCAAGCATTGCTATGTGTTATTTATAGGATTTCAGGCTTCTCTCTATTTCCTTCAATTTCTGGGATCTTACAATTAAGGAGAGAAAGACTATCAGGGCAGATTCAGATGGTGAAGGAAGCTCCTGAGTTCTGCATTTGACCTATTTATGCCAGAATGCATCTTTAATCACTAAAACATTCATGTTGTAGGGGGTCAGAGGCGTCATGTATTAATGTACAAAGTCCCTGGATTGAGCTGAATAATTTATTAATTGCTTTTGCACCACACAAGGGTTTTGTGCAGTTTTTTTGGTAAAACATTTAATTAATTAAAACAGTGTATTATTTGAGTCATTTAAGCTTCAGTTTAAGGCTGATAGGGCAGAAAGAGAAGTGATCCCGTCTATGACTTCAATGCTTATGAATTTTACCAGGAGCGCAGAATCCCTGTTATAGATGTTGTCCAACATTAGCATCATGCCTCATACCTCTGGCGTGGGATTAGCACCATGAAATAGTCCGTGATAGACAGGCCTGGAGCTAAGGGCAGTGGGGGCCAGGAGAGCAGGATGCTGCTCACTGCTCTGGCAGTAGGCGTCAGCTTGCGTAAGTCACTCTCCGGGCCTCTGTTTTCTGTTTTTGTTTGAGGTTTTTTTGTGTAAAAGTGAGGGTGCACAGGCATTTCCCCTCTGCGTGGAGCCAGCTGCCCTCCCTAAGGCCGCGGTGGAGGAGACCTTCAGGGAGAGGATCAAAGCAGCAGACTTGGTCTCTGCATTGAAAGTGCAATTACTGCTCATCAGCTGACTAGTTCCCCTCCTTCAGTGACTTTTAAAAGAGATTTTCTTACAGAATATCTGTAATTCTTTAATGACTTCCATTTTGTGTTTACTAACCAAATATGAGTTCCATCTTTTACTAGTTCATAGCCCGCTAAAGCTACTCTTTTGGAAAACGTACTTATTGTCTTTTTATTTTAGATACTGCCATCAAAAATAGACAGAAGAATTTAAAATGTACAATATGTATGTACAATACTGTGATTGCTGGCAGGTTTGTTTAAATTAGAGAAACTTTATATTTTATAGCTATATGAATTGCTTGGATTGCAAAACTAAAGATATCATGGAAAAAGACACAATAAAAGAAAGAGTGATTAAAAAAATACTGCTCAGTAGACTTCCATTTGCATTAAAAATAAAAATTGCTACTAGTACTGAAAAAATTGTTTCAGGTTTCATTCCAGGAAAGACTTTAGAATCTTCCTGTTTGCTCATCTTTTTAATTCTTCTGATAATGTTTTAATATTACTTTTTGCAATGTTTATTCATTAAACGCAACTTTTACTCCTATTCAGAAATTGCATGCCACGTAAGTCAAAATGTTTGCTTATTTTTCTACTATACTGAATTGTTTGGTGCTTTGTGAAAAATATTTCTTTCTATAAATTAATGGAAAACTCTCTGCACAATAGTCACTGTGAGTATAGGAATTTGCCACTGTGTTGTCTGGTTGTTCACTTCAGCCTTGTCGTATTGTTTCTTTCCTATTTTGGATGACTCCACCTCAAATCAATGTAGAAGGCCTTCAAGGATGAGCTCTGGCACGAAGGTTTGTGATGTCTTCCGAATAGTGTAAAAAGTGACAGAGAAGTCCAAAACGCACCTGGAATGTGGCCACTTCGCTGGATAAAGAAACCGGTAGCTGGTAAGTGTAATGAAAAATTTGATGGCGAGGGGTCTAGGAGTTTCTTGGTACTGGCTTTTGCACATTAAGTTTCTCCCTAACTTCTTACTTCCATAAAGTCATTTGCCTTCTGTTGTTACACGTGCACCCCAGGCCACGCTGTCCAGCATCATGTGCTGTCTAAAAGATAATGACAGTAGCTGATCAACTGGACGCTAATCAAACAAAAGGGGAAAGAAGTACCTGAATGCTGAGGAGCAAAAACGGGCACTAAGGATGCAATAACTTGAAAAGATGACTCCAAGGAGTCACCTAGCCTTCCCAGCACAGGCAGTGCAAGAGGACACAGGATCAAATCCTTCACCTCATACCCCTTGGCCAGTACATGTAGGAGTCCTGTGGTGGTTCACTCTCGCACAGGTTAACTGCGAAGCACTTCATGAAGTTCATTGCAATGCAAGCAAAGAATATCAGTGGCCAGAAAGGAAGATCTTTTCTACTTAGATTCCTGCCAGATAATTTAATTCTACTCTTATCAGAGCAGATCAAACAAAGCAAGAAAAGGACAATATCTCTGAAATGTCATGGTAACTGGCCTCAGTAAGGCTCTTCTCTCAACAGATAAACAGGTTTAAATAGCTTGGCTCCTGCTTGTCACAACTTTTCTATCTCCAGCAGTTTAGGGAGGGTTTTCTATCTCCAGTATAGAGGGGCTTGTCTCTGTTAGAGATTGGTCCTCTAATTTTGTGTTTAATTTTATTTATGGCCAGTTACTCTACTTCTGCCAACACCACCCTTTAACTTCAATAGCTATTCTTCCATGTCGCTTTCCAATCTCTTAGCTCCATGGATTTAGAGGTATCTGTTATACTTCCTCTTAATCTCTGTGTTGCTGAACTCAACAATTTCAACTTTTTATTGTATTAAAGGGACCCAATTCCCTTCTACATTTTAGTAGCCCCTCTCTGACCGTATACAGTTGAATTCCTCTTAGAACAACTGCAGTTGTTAGCATTTTTCGACAAAAGGTCCCAGTAGAGGAGGCTTGTGCATGGCATCAGTACTTGCCCATCTCTACTAGAAATATCATGACTGATACGTCCCTATAAGTGCATTTTCTTTTTTTTCACATTTGCATCACAACGTCTTGTAGTCACCATATGATTAAATAACCTCTCTCTTTCATTCCCAGCCTATAGCAGGAGTCTGTGTTATATCACACATAACCGTGCATTTGTACTAGTGAATTTATTCAGGTCTGTCCATATGACAGCATTCATTTCCTGCTTCTCAGACTTCAGCTCTTCTCATTCAGTATCATTTATCAGCCCATTCTATTTTGTATGCCAAAATGATTAATGAAAATATTAAATAAGATCAGTCCTGAGACTAAGCCTCGAGAGGCAGATCTGGAAGCTACTCCATTCGTACTTTTCCTTGCAGCAGGACCCTTTGCCATCTCCCTTTGAGCCAGCTCACTATCTATTTCAGAATTCATCTGTTATCTCCATGTTCTCCATCTTAACTAATTGTTTTGCATGTGACATAATGTCAAATGCATTTTGAAAACCAGATAAATGAGCTCTACTACAATTCTTTTGTTAAAAATCTTTTTTTTAAAAAAAAAGCAAATCTGTTACTTTGTCAAGGAAAGATATGTTATTACAGCTTGATCTATCCTTAGTAAGCCTATTTTGCATTTTATACTGCCTTCAGTGGGAGCAGCAAATACAAATCGAAAAATAGAATTGTCTTTCCTTTGGAAAATATTTGATTCTTTATTATTACTGTCATTATTATTATTTTTTAGATTTATTAGATTCTTCATTTTCACATTTCATAACTGAAGAATTTCAATGTGATCCAGTTGATTACATTCTCTCACACTTTATGTTGTTGATCTGTTATCCCGTGAAAAGGAATCAAGAAAATATGCATGGAGATGGAATGCAATATTCTGGATGGATTAAGACTTAAAGAGCTTCCAAATCTCTTGTTGTAATATCAGAAACACTTTAAGATCAATTAAAATCATATTTCCATTCCATTATATTTACATTGCCATAATGTGTTTTGTGAGGAAGGAAAGGATGTAAGTAAAAGGCAAGCAGCATTGTTTTCCCCTTCAGAATATTTTCATTATGTCCTTTGGGCCTTGAAGGTGTTTCCCACCCACCACAGTCTCAAGCACATCTGGGCCCTTCTTCCTAGGTGAAGACACCAAACAAAACTTCGCAGGGTCGCGAAGGGGTGCTGGCCCGCCATGCGCAGAGCCCGCTCTGTCCCGGCAGCTCCCTGAGCCCCGGGCACTCACACATCGTTGGAGTGAGCAAGGGGCGCAGCCTGCCATGACCAGCCTTGCGATATTGCTGACTTCCTGACTTGTATTTTCCTTGGGGAAGTAATGAAGTTCACAAAAGGAAAAAGAAGGGAACAAAGGAGTAATCTGCTATGTGTGGACTGGACTGAGCTAACATTTCGGAGCGTTGCAGGACTTCTCTCCCTCTGCCATTAACTGGAAAACCACGGCTGTGAGTATGTGCTAAAACTGACTGCGTATGCCAGTGTAAGAACTAATAATTGCTTAACAGTTGTTTATTCACAATAAGTAAATTATAATCAATTGGCATTTTTAAAACAGACATTAATTGTACACTTCAGTGAGATGACACTGATAAGATAAGTGACTATTTCAGGCACTCAGCTTCTCATCTCTATTTATAGCTATATAGCTGAGGACAAGAAAAAAAGGAAGTGGACAGGAGAAAAAATAAATCCCCAAAGAATCACCATTAATTGCTTCTCAGTGTACTGATTCACCATATTCTTTACCAGAAGACAGCTTTTGACTATTTCATTTTATAGGACTCATCGCATCTTACTATGGAAATCTGCACTACACGTCCGAGCGAGTCAGTAGAGTCAGTGGAGAGAACTGGGCCCTGGTGGGACACGATTCAGCTGACCCATTTTTGATGTGTCCTTTGGGGCGAAGTGGATTATGCCCCATGGACTAACAGGGGAGTCTGGGGTGATGAGTATAGCTCTGACCTATTTTAGATGTTTACATACAGACAAGTGAGTCACACCTCGTATCTTTTGTTTCCTGAATTTCCCATAAAGAGTGACTATATCATATGATCAAAGACAGTTTTTTGTCAGTCCTTCAAATGTGAGAAGGGTGTCATAATGACAAGATGTAAGAAATCATGATTGCAAGAGAGCTAAAAGTGGCTTCATATAGACAGGTGCTGCAGAGAACATAAGAGAGCTCCGGTTGACAAATTCAGTTCAGCTCACACAAGAATCTGTAAACATACGTATCGATCCATACTTAATCTGACTCTTACTGGCAGTGAAATCTTGGAAAGGCATGCATGTGTTACTAGAAATCTCCTGGGAAGCCCTTCAGTTCTTCTGATTCAATCCCTAATCAGGAAGTATGGAAGGAACAGAAATGAATAATTTTTTTAAACCCAATAACAGCTCTGCAACACCAACCCTGATGCTGCTGAAGAGAAATGAACTGACCATGGCTCTGGAGGGAGGAAGCAGGCTTGGCTTACCTGGACACACAGACCGCAGACGCAAAACCGCGCTTGAAGAGAGAGGGACAGAAAGGGTGAGTAAGGTAGTGGGTGCTATTACTGTCCCACATGTAATGCAGTGTTTTTTACAATATGACAGAGTATGAATGAACTGATATATAAGAGCATCAGAATTTTCTCTTCCAGTATTTTTTCTTTCCCTTTGACCTGATGGGGCTCACACTCAGAAATCTTCATAATATCTCATGATCCACCCCTAGCTAGCTGATATCACAGCCCAGCAGAGACATACTGGCGCGCTCTAGGCAGGCCTGTGCCACACACCTGCTGCTCTGGTACCAAACGGCTTTTACAGAAGGCTGCAGCAGCTGCAGCAGCGGGGGAGAAAAGGAGGACACCAGCAAGCTGCTTAGGAAGGAGGCTTTCTTGGATGGCTTTGCTCAGCACAGTACCGTTTCAGGGCTCACAGAATAACAGTGTGGTGGAGCAAAAGGACTGGGCTGCAGAACACAAGCCAGCAGGTCTGCAGAGAAGAAAAATCCTCTCTACTGATGATCAGCACAGTGTTCACTCCAGGCAAAGGAAAACAGCAATAATAATACAATACAAAAAAACAATAATAATGAAACACTAGATTTGTGGGGAAGGAATCATGAGGTCTCCAGCATTGGGGATGACACATACGCTTAGTGCTGCCTTGGGGAACGGAGAGAAGAGAAGGTGACTGGAGTGCTTCTTGAATTCTCGTCACCCCGTGAGAACAAAACCAGTCTTCATTTTTTTCTATATTCAGGTAAACACTATCTATACAGAAATACAAACAACAGTAAAAAGTGGAACTTGGAAGCAGTACAGCTCTTGAAGAGTACCTTTTTTCTGAAAACATGCACGTGCACACAGTCGTGTAGCCTATAACTCTGGGGTGTGGTCTGACCACTCTGCGAGGAGCCTGCAGGTTGGCATGCAGGGAAAGGAGACACGCAGGGCCTGCAGTGCGAGAGGGCTGGCACAAATAAAGCCGATGGTCATTCTTGATAACGAGATATCCTCTAATCGCATAGAGGAGCATTAAGGCCCACACACTAAGAATAAAGTCCACTGACTTTGGTTCTTGCTCTGCATCCCCTTGCAGTGTGGTCTCCATCTCACTCATGCTCCTGGGGATGGTGGGGAGCACCCAGACGGGGCCCCAAGCCTGGAGGGTCCCACTAGCAAGCAGCATCCTCAACTGCAGGAAAGAACTTTCCCCGGTTACCCAGCACAGAAAGTTTGGGGTGCTTTCCCAGCACGACTGGGGAAAGGAGGAACGCGAGGGAGCTGGCTTAGCATGCTTGCAAACGCGGCTAGAGGCAGGCACTGTCCAGAGGACAGCTGTGATCTGAATTGTGATTTGGCTATGCTAAGAATGAAGCCACCATATGAAGAAGCTGTCCTGGACTGATCACCTGCCTATAAAAGTGATTTACTGCAAACAGCCCCGTTCCTTAGAAGAGTGTAAATGCTCTTTCCTTTCTCTGCTGAGCCTGAAGCTTGTTTTCTAGATAGTGAAAGAGCAGAAGAGACTAAATTGCTTGTTTTTCAGAATGTTTAAAAAGATATGACACAGAATAAGACACAAGCACAGCTCCAGTGAGTTCCTGAAGCTACACCTCTTTATATTAGCTGAGAATCCAGCTCACGCTGTCAAACACTTGCGTGCATAGTACAGAATATCCGGAAGAGCAGTTCTCACAAGAAACACTGTAAAAACTTGCGAAACCATTTCCACCAAGAGGTGGAAGTAGCACTATTGACAGAATAGGTTATATACCCTACAAGGTCAGACAGGATTGTTGTTGCCATTTTAACCCCTGCTAACCCACTGCAAGAGTGTGAGGTGTGCTTATTTGGTGCTCGTATCCAGAACTCTGAGCTTAATGCATAAACTCACAATAAATGTAACAGTCTCTGCTGATGTGTGTGGATGAGAGTCCACCGAAGTCAATGGGTTAGTCCACAACTGCACATATCCCAAAGGGAATGCCCTGAGCCCTTAGCTAACTATTTTCTCCCTGTTTACCTGAATTTGCGTGACAGAACGAATATGACTACAGCTGTGTGAGCTTTTAGGCACTCTTTGCCGAATGAGCGGCTGTCTGTCATCAGGAGCTTGTATTAGTCAGAACTGGGATTTTGCATTTGCAATGTTGCATCTTGTAACACTGTAGCTAAATTAAATTGCCATTAACTTAACTGCGAAAATGTTTGCTGAAGCTGCCGGTGGCCTGATGCTTGACTGCAGGGGCGGACGGCTCTATGGCAAATCACCTGCCAGTTAGAATTAGCCTGGACACTTTCAAGACTAGGAGAACTACTGAACTAGACAACAGGCAACCACTTTGCTTAAAAATGTTAGGCAAATATGTCAGGTTTATGCTAAAATGTAAACCACCTGAAAAAAATCTCAGCGAGAGGAAAGCGAAGTCTTTTACTATTAACTAACACAACTAGCACTCAGAAAATTCCTGTTGAGTATTTTATGTGGCCATGGTGCTAGTCAATAGTAGGATCTATTTTTTCTTTTTGAAGACAATTACTGTTTTTAGTAATACAGGAATATGTAGTAATAAATACATTATTTCTTCATCTTGAAAGCATTTAATGTAAAATCAGCCCTCATAAACTAGCAGGATATACCTTGATGTTTGTAGGATCTGTATAAATGGATGGTAGTGCACTGCAGCATTCTTTTAAAATTTTTTTCTTCTGGATTTAAGTAACTGTATGGAGTGCCAGCATGCCATACAGTGAATGGTTTTGATCATAAAGTAGTTATTTCCCTTGTTACCATATATAAACACTTAAATACCCTATATGTATTTTAGTTTGTTTTATTCTGCATAAGCTTTCATTATTGTTACATACCTCAGTCACAGTATAATTCTAGAAAAAATATTTGCTGCAGAAGGTATTTGCTAAAAGGTTTTTGTTTTATAGTCTGTTCAGTAATAGGTGAACAGCCATCAATATCAGCTGGAACAAAGTCAGTGGACTGTAGCTTAGTATTAGCCACATCTGATAACAACCTGACTGAGAGAAAGGGCAAGTCCTCATGACTCAGAGTTTCCACTCCATGTCAAGCTCCTCATAGTAAAATCCTTAGAATCCACCTGCTAAAGCCTTTGGTGTAAGAAGCATGCTTATAAAAGCCTCTGACTTTGAGGTCTGCTTTCTGAGACTAAATCATATTATTTATATATAAGTTTCATCCTCTGAAGGAAAGCTGACATTAGTGAGGACTTGGTGGGTGCATTAAAGGACAAGAGTTTGACCCACTGGCTTAAGAAAAAAGTAAAAGAGAGAGGACTCGAAGATTCAAGTCCATAGCCTGACAAACTGGGAGGAATGAAATCATTGCCTTATGAAGAAAAGTAAAAATTAGAACATTTTTGCCTGCAAGACCTATATATCAGACTGTCCTCGTGCACATGCCTTGTACCGAGGAGCTACTTTGTAGAGTCTACTAGTCAATCACTCGGTATCTGGTAGCTTGGATGGGTCAGGAGAGACGTGCCCTCACTCTCACGCTTTTCATTACAGACAGAGGAAGATCTTATTTGCTTAGAACTGTTAGCCTGGAACTATCTTTAAGCACTGAAGAAATCATGCTGGGTGTCTGCCTTCACTTGATTTTCTAGGAGAAACTTTCAGCAAAAGTAATTCTCCTGGCCCCAAGAATGAGGTTAGGGAAAAAAAGCCATTGCTTTGTCCATGGGGGCTCAGGAAGGACTTATTCAGATGGGCACCAGTAGGCTCAGGATTGCAAACTGCTCCAGCTGCTAGCTCCTTTCAGCATTAAAGCCTGAGCCTCAGCAGTCTGCTGTCAGCAAATACCTGCAAAATCACTGAGAAAAAGTGTGCCAATCCTTTCAGTAGACAGCTCAAACAGCATGTTATTGCTACTGGTTGCTTCAAGTCACCCACTACCAGAAATTCGGAGTTTTCATCCCTCTTGAGACAGTCAGGAGAGGCTGTTCTTATTCTGCATGACAGTGACCTGGACATTCTCACTTTCAAATGTTTCTAAAGAAGATACCTCAGAAATTACACTACTTATTAAGAAAGAACAGTTTTGCAAAGTCAAGCACCAAAAAGATAGGAAATGTCAGCATTCGGGTTGCATCCTGCACCTGCCTTTGGTATCCTTCTACGCATGTCTTGGGACATGGCTCCAAAAGAAGTGATCTAGCTTTTCTGTGTGCTTTTGTGGGCGAGCTTTTCTGTGAGCACTGCTCAAAGCCTGAAAGTTAGTGAGTGGTTGAAGGCATGAAGGTCTGCTTCATCAAGACATGGGAAATGTTGGTTGGATTAGACAAGGGGCTGCAGGATAGTTTCAGTCTATAGTTCTCATTTTCCACATCAGCGTGGCCACGAGTAATAAACACTCTCTATTGCAAAAGAAGTTAGAAAAAGTAGCTCTTGTAATCTTTAAAACGCTATCATAATGTTAACAGTCATAGACATTCACCATGTTGTAGGGAGATGTGACATTTTCATAAAATCAACTGAGATGGGTGGCAAAAAAGAAAAATTTTCAGAAATGCGAGTACTTAGGATCTGAAATAGAAGGAACAGAAACTAAATATAGCTGTAGACCTAATGGGAAGAAAATGAACAGAATGATCACATTGTTAAAGACTGTGATGACAAATATTTTCAAAGGGGCCAGATTAAAGTCACATGGGAGTCCAAACTCTGATATGTTTTTTTTAGTGTTGAATTCTTGACCTTACAGACAGATAATTTAGAGATCGGCACATTAAAGTTAAGTATGTGAAAATACCAGAGTAGGATACAAAACACTTTATCCCCTATTCATTCACTTTTTTGAATTCAGCTGAGGTTATAATGGCTGAAAGCCAGTGACACGCTGCTGATACCCATCCAGTTCCGGTGGATGTATAAAACCTAGCTGCAATGAAATTAACTTTTCTATCCAAGAGGCAAAGAATGGTTGGAACTGCAGATAGTTCTCACCTCTCATCTGAATGACAGACCTTTCCAATGAAGATTAAAAAGTTTTGGTAAAGAAAGAAAATATAAGAATAGTTATTGCCCTTACTCTCTGGAGAAATAAAACACATTTTCCAGTATTATTCTCCTGGCATTTTTCTGAACTTAATTTAATAATATTTTATTGCAGAGGAAGTTCAAGAATCACAAAGAAATGCAAGTGAAGAGGCAAAATGGAGGACTCTCAACATATTCTTTGTAAACATCCCCAAAGTCTAGACCCACACAAGAGCTGGAACTTACTAACCATATTGCCAAATTCAGATAGATCAGACATTTTGTAGCTTCCCTATTGCATGGTTTACAAAGGAAGGCACCTATGCTGTTTCCCCAAGGCATGAATGTGACATCCAAAGCAATAAGGAATCTTTTTCTAGAACCTGTTCCCAGCTTTCATATGTGGATTTGGAAAAAAAGAGCATAGAAAAGAAAGGAAATGCAGGTAAATCAAACTTAACAAAAAGGCAAAAAACCCCTTACAAACCACTTGCTGTATTTTCCTACTCCTCATACCTTGCTTCTTTAATACAAATACTGTTAATCTCCAGTCCGTTTGTGTGGGCTTCCATTCAGATAAAAGAGCAGGTCAAAGAAAAAGGACATTAAGTATTGAAGGTACTCTCCTTGCTAGTGTTACTCCTACAGCTGTAGTAGCTATCATTTTAATATTAAAGTTTTCTAGACTTAGCGTAATTTCATCAGCTTCTTCACAAAGAGAAGGAAACATAAAATCAGAAAGCTGTCAATCACTTTTTTCTAACACTCTCACAAAACACTAGCAAGGTGTGTTATTCCATTTTTAATTGGGATTTTTCTGAGAAAAAAAAAGCAACACTTAATATGCTTTTCCAGAAAACATATTAATTTGTATGGCTTGAATTCTATCTGCAGCTGATATTCTCTTTAATCAAAAATACTGCACGGAATCAAAGAAAAAATGCTGATTTATATTTTATTGCTCATGTTTTATCTTTCTCGCTTGCATAAAAGACCTATTTTTTGCACTTTTAACAGATCTTAATTTGAGTATGTTAACACATATATTCATACGCCTCTTCTACATACACAAATCTTGTATAAGTCTATAACAATGCATGCACATATATGCATATATATAAATATGTACATACACAACTTCCAATTATTTTGAAAAATACATCAAAGAAAATCACTATTGTTATCCACCAGCTGTGACCAGAACTGTCTCTTTAACATGCTGCATTTAATGAGACATTATGTTAGCATTTCTCGCTCTCTGTGTTTCTCAAAAAAAAAGAAATCTATGTTAAAATCAGTAAGGGAATTATGTAAATAACGTACCAACCCTGATGAAACAGCAATTATATATCTCAGCAGCTGCGTACATCCGTTTATGATAGATGATTAACTAGCAAATTGTTTGCATATTTGTTTTTATGGAGCATTTGGCAATTAACTATTAGCTATGAAGGTTTAGCCAAAAGTCATTAAAATACTTAGACTGGTATAGATCGCAGCTGGTGCTCTTTTAGCAAATTTACAAAATGCAAATATGTAAGAACTACCTTAACCTAAAGGACTACATCCACAATCGGATGGACATGAGATGTGACTAGTTACCGTACTGGGCACCTCATCCAACCATTCAATGTTTAGCACAGACTCAGAAGACCTCAGTTTGGGGTTCTTCTCTTTGAGGTGATTTGAACCCCCAACACCTATTTCACCAAAGCTGTCTTAACCATTTGTCCTTCTGATATGCTACAAGGCAGGATACCTTTGCATTAGGCCAGAATAGAGACACAGATCTGAGAAGGTTTCACACATGCATCTTGGCTTTTGGGGACTTGGATTCCAGCTGCACTTTGATGATCATGTTATATAAATAGCACTGTTAGAAGTGGTACACTGGGCCAGGAATTACCAGGATATAGAGTTCTTTTTTTAGCTAGAGAATCTGTAATTTTAAACTTCATTAGAAGGAAGGTATGGCCCCCACCAAAAGGGCGGGGAAATCTCTTGCAAAATAAGTTTAAAACTGTTCAGTAAGGGCATCTTGGTTTCCCACAGGCTGTCCAAGCGCACCAAGGACGGCACTATGGGAAAGGAGGAAGGGACAAGAAAGAAGAAGAGCACAGACAGACAACCTCCTCTAGATGTGGCTGGGATGGCTGGGGACACAGTCGTCTTATCACTGCCGCCAGCCAGAAATTGCATCTAGGGTTGAGCTAGTAGAATTGAATTGTGAATTGTCCCTTTTCGCTTTTAGTGCCAAATGAAGGGATTTAAGCTATAGAAGCAGACTTTGCACTAAAACAGATTGAGGTGTCAAGGTATTTCGGTACACCTTGCACTGAAACAGTTGAAGGCTTTCATGTATTTTGGTTCACCATGTGCTGTAACAACAAGCAGCTGAAAAGCAACTACGTCCACCATCTCCAGCCACTTGAAAAGTGTGTATCCACAACGAACATCCATCTGTTGGTGCTGATCTATAGCCATCGTACAGCTCTAGCTGTTGATTGCAGATGCAAGGCTTACGTGCTCCTTAGCACAGGAGGAAAGGCGTCAGGGTAAGCTCACATGTAGCTGCGGCCGCACTGTTGTGCACACATATGTTTATATGAGGGCTGTGTCCTGTCTGCTTCTCCCCTGACGTAACGAGTGCTGACTCTTCCCTGCCCTCAGCATCGCTTACATCAGCCTCCCTAACCTCCTCCCATCAGGAAGGAGCCACATGAGCTCAAAGTGTGCAAGGATTAGACTTATAAATATAGATTTTCCTTGAGAAAGCCTCAATTTGAAAGTTAGGGGTTGTGGTGCCACTCTAGGGCAAGGTCAGCAGGGAAGGGTAACCACTTTGGCAGGCCCAGCTGGAGCTGGGAAAGTTGCACGGAGAGACATTGTAGGCTGGTGGCATCAGCTTGTTCTGCACATCACAGCGTTGGATAGAAATATGCAGCCTAGCTTTAACATGAGTCACTTGGCTTCCAGAAACAGGCTCAATTACCAGTGATTTCTATCTTCTTGAAATAATGTCTGTGAGTTAATTCAACTCCGTCATTTCAGAGTGGATAAAATCACATCACTAAGCTTACAAATAAACGTGTAGTGAAGGTATGGATATGAAGTTAGCTAGCCCAGACCCATCATGGGCTGGGAATCGACCTGGGTCCTGCAGGACTAGTTCATGCATCTTCTTCATCTCATTGCCCGGGGCCACGCGGCTAATCCCCGTGTAACCAGCTGCGCGCTTACTCAGCATGTATAATATAGTTATGCTCTCAAATTATACAGTATTACTCAGTAGAAATGGCTCCTTGGGTTTTAGTGGAGGCAAATCTACTGGTTTCTTGCCAGCATGGGGAAAAAATAAATTGGACTACTCTGCTTTTCTTATGTGTATATGTAATTGTTGCAATTAAATAAAACCTAGAGATTTTAAGAGACTATCTGTAAGAATTCCTATCTTTTAGGTTTTAGAAACAAATTATCTGTAGTCCACTATACTTATATTCTAGAAATCTGCTGTACAAAATGGATATTTTCCTTACATATATGTGAAAGTGTTGCATTTATGAGTGAAAATTTTCTTTATTTTTTGTGACCCTCCATTTAATATTATACTGAGCACTTCAGTACCAACCAGATGCATCAGTTAATAGCTACTTATGGTCAAGATTATTTTGCAGGTCTGAGGCAAAACAGAAACGGGATCATGCTTCCAAAATCATACCAATTCACCAAATTTACAGTAGTACAAGGTGGTCACAACTTTGTTTTGCTGTTAAAGTAAGCAGAATTTAAACAATAAACTACACCTTGTCCAAAATTCACTAATTTTGTTTTCTTGAAGTTCTAACACACTTTCCCCATGTTTTTGTTAGCTTATTTCATCAACAGCCTCTCTAACATCAGAGATAACCTAGAGGATTTGCAGGGTATTAGACGTGTTGTTTGCTCTGTTTGAGACATGTAGTTTCCAAGAACAGTATTTCCTCCTGCTTCTCTCCTATCCAATTTCCTTTCAGCCTCTTGCTATTCTTGTGCCATGTGTGTTCACTTAATTTACATCATAAACTGCTTACAGCAAGCAGGTATTATTTGCACTCTGCTATAATGTAGTTTTGTCACTATGGACACACAGCAACCCACACAAATGATCTTCGCTATATAAGGCTAACAGGGCAGATGACTAATTCATCAAGACTATCATTCACTCGCCAGTGAGATGATCCCTATAATTCATCCCACTGAACTTGATGATAGGTTGAGGGAAAAGGAGGAAATTTTCATACAACACACTACTTGTGATACAACACACTACTTGTGATGGGATTTTAAATTTTTTTGCAGGTGAAAAGAATAATTCCCCGCCTTAACCTGCAGTGTAGCTCTCTGTGAGAGTCAGCAGGTGAGATGTCTGTCCTGGCAATAGTGCTGGAGGTCTGGAAAGCGCTATGGGATACTCTGCTATTACAGATTCATCTGAAATCTCAGCCGAGGCCAGGCTTTTCCACTTGCTCATTTTTTCATGGTTTGATGCACAAGATGATGGTGATTGCAGCAGGAAAAATGCAGGAGGAAAGTTTGTTTAAAGAGTTCCCTTCCTAAATTAAAAGGGATAAAGAGGTGACCCGAATTTGTTTCCTTGTCTTTAAATAAAGAAACCGTGAAATCTTAAAAAGCAGTTTTTGACTGTAAACAGTGACTTTGCCTATCTAACACATCTTCAAAGACTTTGAGAAACCCTACCTACCTCCATCTCCAGGTTACAGGGAAGCCTCCCAGGGAAGACATGCAAGGATTTGCCTCCTTCAGGCTCTGAGTTTTCAGTGGCTTGAATAGTTTCTAGACCTTCCACTTGGAAAGAAAAAATGAAATATAAAAGTATGAAAGTGTTCCTGGTGCCTGGGGGTAGGGGAAGCAGCTGCAGCTGCTGCCTCAGAGGCACCTTGCCCTGGCTCCCCGGTGGGCAGGCCAGCTGCCGGGTGTCCCTGCCATGGCCACAAGTCCTGAGTGCAGCTGGGCTCCCTCAGCACCGCAGTGGCTAGCAGCACGGGCAAGCACGTACTGCTTTGCTCTCCTATGCTTCCTTGATGGTTTTGAAGCACTGGTATTAGCCTGCTTGTTTATTTACTGGAGCTGAATGAAGTACCAAAAAGTGTCTTGGCTCAAATCCTGGATGGAGCATGGCACACAGAGGAGGGGAGGGTCTGGTCAGCAAAGAGTCCGTGCATGTACTGCTGGGTCGGGGAAATGGAGGAGAGGTCCTTGGCTGTTTGCTTAGCTGCCCGAGGACCGAGGGCGGCAGGCTCCCAGTGGGGCTGACTTTGCACATCCCTTGGTTACAGCCCGCAGCAGCAGGTCCATGACTGTTCCCTCACCACCATCAAGGAGCTGCGATCTCTACGAGAGAGTAGAGAGCATTTCTGGTCAGGCTACTTCACCACTTTCTGCACTTTCCTTCTTTTTCCTCTGGTCGCATTTTGGACACCCAGCTCCCCATTTTCATGGAGGCAATTGGGGGAAAATAAGGCTATTCAAGCAGAAAACATCCGTCTTAGCAAAGTATCATTTTCCTCTACCCATTTCTCTCTCCATCTCCAATTCATGCCCAAACATGGACTCGTCCTCTGCTTTGTCAGACGTTACTTTCACTAGCAGCAAAAAATCATGAATTGATTGTCTAAACTCAAAAGCCTTAAAACCTTTTTTCCAAATGACATATTTTGATGCTTTTTTATTTGCCCTCCTGCATTTTGAGTTGTCAGAGTCATGCCGGTGATTGCAGTCATGAAGCCTGCAGTTTTTTTTTTCCTAAAATGAAACCTCAGGTAAGTCATTAATTGTTTGTTTCCACAGATGAGGCCTTAAGAGAAGTATCAGACATTGTAAGACTCATAAAAATTCTCAAGAAATGTCAGCACTTTACGTCCTGCCTCTCTTATTCTCCTCATCTCTTCCTGCCTTTGAAAACCAATTCTTCCATGTCAGGTAACAGAGCCAGAATGTGTGATATTCATCCAAAATCTGAGTGCCAAAACACGCTTTGCAGCTCAGGCAAATGCCATCTCATAATCTTTATTAACAACTCCATTTTAGAGCACTTGGAGACTAGAAAATTAAGAGTAAAGAGCAATGTTTTACTGTGATAAAAAGTGCAAGCAGGGCTCTAAATAGACTTTTATTTTGAGGGGGTTTCCTTTAATGCATTAATAAAGCTTTGCAAATGACTACATGTAGAGTAAGCCGTAGACCTACTGACAGGGTGTAAGGTACTGAAGACATCACTTTGGATTAACTTGGAAACACATTTGAGGCCTTTAGCTGCTACCATAATAGGAATAACAAGTCATCTTGTTTTGGTCATCTTGTTTTTTTTTAAATGAAAGGTTGTTTTTTCCACAAGAAATTAGTTTTAATCTGAAATTACAAAAATGTATATTTGAAAGCAAGTATTTGACTTTGAAAGATCAAAACTCTGAAAGCCAAAAAGAATTATTTAATTGGCTACTCTATTTTCTAAAGAAATCTTTTGAGTGTATGTGTATATGCACATGAAATGACCCCGTTTGCCAGTTTATTCGATGAATAAGAAAAATAAAGTATTGTTCTATTTATTGCTAGGATGGGAAAGCCCCAGAATTGCAACTAAAGATGAGAGTCCCATTGTAGTAGTTACTGTAACAGAAAAGTCGGTTCCTGCTCCAGGACACGTACAAAACTAGATGTCAGTCAGAGGAGAGAGGAATGAGTCAGGGTGATGAGGTCACATTAAAAAAACAGAGTTTAGCAGAAAAACAGGAGTCTCAGCCTGCCACAACAGCTTTTTCCAGGATGATGTAATTTCTATTAAATGGCTTGAAATTACTTACATTACTACCCAGTACTGCACATACCTCAAAATATTGACATGTATGATGTTAGACAATTTGCCCAAAGACAAGAAATTTCAGAAATAATTACAGTATCCCAAAACACTGTGACTTGTAATAGTGGATACAAGCACTGTGGTTTCTAAGGTTTTAAACATTTGAAGAAACATTCAGAGACCTTTTTTGAAATAGCTGTCCTTGAGTATAGAAGACAGTCCCATCTTTTTTACAATTAACTGAATATAGTAAGTACTTCACCATAAAACTTTGAAAGGATTGGGATCAAGTTATTGTTTGACAAAGCTAAAGCAAGAATGGTAATCAATCCCTTGGCAATGGAAATTTTAAATTTAAAATAAGCTTTAACAAAGCCTTTGAACCTTCAAACACTTTATCCTTAAGAAATTAATGGGTCCCTGAAGAAGTTTTATTTCCTTTTCTGTTTCAGTTATATATACTTCAATTACATTAATCAACAGTGCAGCAAAATAACTGGTAGAGACTAGCCTCCTGGAAAAATTCTCCCCATGCCTCTTTGCTGCCTCTCCTTTTTTTCCCTTTTTTGGATTTAAAACTGCTCAAGATTTTACAGACAAATTGTACTTTTTGGGTTTTAAGCTCTGTTTATTTCCTCTTTGGTTTGCTGTCATAATAACACCTCCCACCAGCCCTGACCTATTCCCTTCTCCAGCAATTTCTGTTGACTGCGGCAACACCTATGGATGAAAGTAGCACTATGTGAGAGGTTTCATTCTGCTGAACTTGGAACAGCACCGAAGAGTCCTTCAAATGTTTCCCTCTTTTAAAGGCAATTGGAACTTTATGGAACACATTCCTTTTCCTCTTAGGAACAATTACCGTTGTGGTCCCCAAGCTGCCATGCCAGCCTCTGCCTTTGGGCAAAAATGAATATATTTTTCAAGTTTCACTACATCAAAACCTCCTAGAAGTGACCTTCCTTGTAACAGGTATAGATTGTGGCTGCCTTTATTGTGTCTGCTCTTAAATCCCATCATAGTTATAGTTTCAGTCTAGCTCGGCTTTTTCCAAACATGAAAAGAGAGTCTGTGTGAACCGTTGACACTATTTTCCCCTCTAGGTTCCTTTGCTCTCCTTATAAACCTAAAGCCTAAAAATAAATGTCTCCTAGCTTCAGCCTTCTGCTTGGAATCTCCTTGCATGGTTTTGTAAGGAGCTCATATCTGCCATCTAACACCATTTTGTCATTCTTGTGATGTTTAGCTGATCTTTCTGCTAGTATTATCTGGAAGCACCACTGTATAGAAGCTGCATGTCTATTAGTATTTGTATTATAAACTACATACACAAGGGGTTTATATAACTCAGAGGTAAGAATTGCGTTTTGGCTGAAAGTAGTTAATTCTCAGCCAAAAAGCAGAATTTTGTTTAATTTGACATAAATAAAAACTGATCTGCTGTGGCAGTTCTATTTATACCGAGGGAGGGGTTCTTGTATTTAAATAAGTTTCTCTAGACGCTGTGCTAGCATTGCTGCACTGGCAGAAAGTCCGTGGTGTTGGGTCAAAATTCCTGTAGCCTCCTAACACCAAAGGGTCAGGGGGCAAATCTAATGAGAAGTGAGAGCAGACAGAACCATAAAGGGAGATTCACCAAACCTGTCCCCAGTGGCTCTACAAAGGGTGTAAGAGGACCCAATAACAATGTGTACGCCCCAAACTAGTAAAAGGAAATTTGGCCTACCTTTTATTTATTTGTAATTATAGATAATTAGCTGGTGAGGTGGGATGATCACTTTGACAGCAAGGCACAGCATAGCCACTGCACTTTAAACAGCAGCTTTGCTCCTGACTTTACTGGGTACCATTGCCTGGAAGTCAGAGCATAGTGGGTAGAGGAGTCGGAGAGAGAGAGAGATTCCCCCTGTGCTAGGAGTCTACTTGTACTGAGTACCATTTTGTACAAAGTTATCTAATAGTGACGATTTTGCATTCAGATATCTCATATTTCTAGCTTTCTGCTTTCCTTTGCCATAGTCTTGCATAATTTGCTTTGTAAACGTGTTCAGATTGTGGAGATATGTCTTCATCACTGAATTTGCATTATTTAATGCACCATGCGCATGCATCTATTTTTAAACTGTGATGAAGAGAAGAGTTAATAAAGATCATTAAGTTAGTCCATTAAACTCATTGGAAAGTAACATTAACAGCCTGGTTATGAAATGAAATACCTGGTTTTGCTTCCAAGGAAATTGCAGAAACAATTTTGTGGTTGAAAATAATTATGGATATGGGTGTGTTTTATGTAACAAGGATACTTAATTGCTGCATTTAAGGACTCTGACTTTTTTTAAAGTGCTATTATTTATAATAAACTTTTGCATGTCCAAAATTGGCTGCAGTCATCTTAAAAACTCTAGACAAAATGTGTAAAACAAAGCCAGAAAAGCCTTGAAATTCACACCACTTCCAAACTGCAGCCATCGTGAGATAACTGCTGCTGACAGTCCTCCCAAGTTCTTTTGAACTTATAACACAGTGTTATAAAAACTTATGTGAAACTCTTGACATCATTTTTCTTTCCTAGTAAAAAGTTTCTGATATCTCAATGAGGATCTCTGCTTGATCTATAAGTGGAAATCATTGGTTATCTGCTAGGAAAATAAGCTATGTGGTAAACAGGTAACAAAGAACTGCACAGGCAACATAAAACCCTGAGGGCTAGGAAGTCAAGTGCTGGGAAGACCTACACGTGGTTGGTGACATTAGGTTATTGCCTGACGTTTTCCAGAAATCTATAGAATACAGCAGACAACATATGCAGATACCAGTAAACAGAAAGCTTCTGAAGGAAATGGCATCAAGGCTGGAAACGTATCCACCATAACTAATTTTCCAGACAGATTAATACTTTCTGCAGAAGAAATGGGGTGGAAGAGAGCTCTTTGCCCCTTGTGTCCCTGGCTGGCTTTAAAAAAGATGTCATATTAATCTGTCTGGGGGGCAAATTAGAGGCAATTCAAAAGCCCATAGAGCATTCACTGGTTTTGGGCATTAGCAGATGATTTGCTAGACCACTCCACAGACCTGAGACTAGATTCTGACCAGTGCAAGTCCCAGAGACTTTAATGGATATGATTTGCGGGACAGATTTATGGGGGAGGCCAAAGGGCAATTTAACCTCTTTTCCATCTCCTGCCTGGCTGGCACTGCATACAGCTCCCCCCACCTCTCCAGTTGAACTGAGAGTGTATCCATCACTGATTTATGTGTATATAAATCAGGGATGAGATCAGAGGCAGGCCCTCTGAATAAAAGAAAAAAATCTATCTTTATAGCTTGAGCAATAACAGTAATTAGCAATAGGATTAACCCAAAACTTGATGTACAGAGTACAATAATATGGGGAAATGCAGATTTTGGATCTAAAATTTGTGGGCTACATTATTCAATTTAGCAGAGAAACAGTAGTCTTAAAAGAAAGGACAATGGTGGTTTAAGCTACTTTGACAGTTCTCTATCCCATTACAAAGCGCTGCAATTGGTCAAAAAATGTGATTTGACCATCTATTTTTTCCCTGGAGAAAATCTCCTTTTAAAAAAGAACAAATTTTTTTCCTTCTCTCCCTCCTCAAATCATCTGATTTCTATGAAACTGGACGTTATGCTACTGTACATTTCCATTTTCTCCCATTTTTTCTCCTAGACTATCATTCAGCAGTTTTTCAACATGGTTTCAGTTACATGGCAGAGAGAAGAAATAAGAATTGTAACTGCTTTGGAAAAGTTTTCTTTAAAAACTATTATACCTGGGCATCGACCTGCACAGTATGCCATGGCATTAGGAATGAGGCAATATGGAAGCAAAAAGTTAAAAAAAAAAGAATTGACCAGAGAAAGCAGGCCATATTATCTGAAGCTACATAACTTAGTCCAAAATTTGCTACATCTGTGTAGCTTACTCTGCCCTTCCTCCGGCATTTCTCTCCAACCGTTTTGGCAACACCTCACTTCATCTGCTGGCTTTTGTGGCTCCCTCCAGCACTTACCCTGCCCTGCCCTGCAGTGGGGGACAAGGCGTTCAGCCCCAGGAAGCAATGAGAGGTTTGAATGTTTCCTGTGTTACCTGCAGTGAGGCTGAATGCTGCAGCATTACATTTCCTTCTGAGATCACAGCCACAACTGCTCTCCTCCATCCAAGAAGTATGTTTAAGGTGAGTGCTACCATAACTCAAGGAAATGTCCATTGAATCCTCTATCTCTGATGAAATTCAGGGTATCATCCTGATGAGTATTATTTGCCTGAGTTATTCAGGCCCTGAAAATGAACTGACTTTCCTGGGAATTGGGGCAGTCAAAACTAAGCAGTTTGGAAATTTATAGTTTCTTAGAAACATTGTCCCATGGGAAAGGAGAAGTTGCAAATATTAAAGGCTGCATCTATACTAATTAACTAAACACAACCAGACTAGAGCTCTGTCCAGCTGCCTTCTGCACTGAATAATTATTAGCACCTTTCCTGCCAAACATCCCTTTCCCAGACAAGGCTTGGCCACAGTTCAGGGGTATAACACAGGCCGCGGACTGCTCCCAGCAGGCACAAGGAAAGAGGCCCTCCTGTTTGAGCGAAGACAGAGTTCAGGCTTGCGGATGCATGCAGTGCTAAGCCATGGGGTCTCAGAGCCGGTTGCTTGGCCCTCCCTCATGTCATTCAGTATTGGTACAGTCAAAATATTAGTAAAGGAGGATTAGTACATGGGGGGAAAACAACTATGTCTTTATTGCTCGGATGACTATAGGAAAGTTCTAGATTATAGAGGTATATGTTATTACTGACATTGCATCATTTCTGCCTTCTTTGCATTTTCTCCTATTGTATTTAAATATAGATAAAAGTTGAGAATTGTTAAGTAATGAGATACTCCTCATTAGATAATATGCTGCACCTAACTATGCACTTGGTCATGGCCCAGTGCAGTTACAAAGTGCTGTAGCTCATACTGCTGAGGGTACATCCATGCCAGTTACCACCCCTCAGCTGACCAGCAGCTACTCGTTAAATCTCAATACCTTAATTGCCTTCAATTGTGTATCTGTATTCTGTTCAAAATTTGCCACGAGGGAGAATACGTAGGTCAGCTGTTTGCAGTACATCTGATACAGTAGAATGACTGCAAAAAAACTGGGGCTTGCAGCTCCTGGTGGCTCCCGGCTGGTATTGGTACACTTACAAACAGAAAGGGAATATGTCGCTTGATCTGAACCGGAGTGACTTTATTCCATATTAGGACCTTAATGCTGCCGAATCCCATGGACAGAAATCAAAACCAAAACATAGCCACTAGTTAGATACCAAAGAGCCATGAAGGTGACTAAGGGAAAAAACTCTTCACCTTTGTTTGGTGGTCAGTACATGAGTTTTCTTGGGGAAGAACGCAACTCACATACTCTGCTTTCTAAACAATAAATCCATAAGTTTCTCAAAAGATTTCTACCACTAGTTTAAAAAAGATAACGGTGTTGTTCTGGAAGGGCCTGCGTTACATAACGTTCCACAGCAGAAGTAAAGTTAAGTCGGCTTTAAATAGTAATCATTTCAAATAGTGTCTTCACAGCTCATTTTTAGAGTGTTATTTTCACAGCAATAACGTCTGCATTCATAATTACAGTAGCAAGTTCAAGGCTTCTGGAAAATGAGGGTGAAAAGATAGAATAAAAGATTGCATGTGGGGAAAAGAGATTGAGAGAGTAACTCAAGCACTGACGTGATAATATATTCTTATATTAATCTGAATAATTTCCTAGCTCCTATCTTGATATGTAGAATAGGGAATTTTGTGTCCCTAATGTACTGATTTGGTCAGAAAATCACCCACGCTGTTTTATACAAAACACTGAAACAGACAGAACCAATTTCCATTAGTGTTCACATTTTTCCCCCAAAGCATGTACTCACCACTAATGTAACTGCTCTGTGTTGTCCTCTTATTGTCCTGGATATGAATAAATCATTAGCCTTATTTTATTAATGAGGCCTAGCTAACAGTATTCCCAAACTGGCTGAGCTCTCATATCCTTCAGTGCTGTAGAGAGGCACACACTTTACTTTCGTTCCTGTATCAGGAAAGTCTGGAAGCTTCACTAAGGTGATTATGTAGCATTCACTGACAAATGAGACCTGTTCCAGGCAAACCTGGAAGGAAAGGAGCCAAGTTCAGTTTCTGAGTTATTTTTTCACAAATAATGGAAACTTTTTGCTGATTTTACAGGTTATACTTTGCACTTACAGTAGATAGCACCTTTTATCTTAGGCTCTTTAAGTAACACAATGAAAAGCCTTTGAGCATCCTTGGACATTAACATATATTCCTAAACCGTGTTACAAAAGACCTGTGTTTTGAGAGCTAGTATAAATTGACATATAGGAATGTTAGCAGAGATGGGAAGAGCTCTGAGCCAGCGCTGTGGATCCGGAGCTGGTGCTTTTTGGGGGCACAGGCAGAGTGCCTTGCATCTGCCCACACCCACCCCAGGAGACAGATGTAGGGTACCTCGTAAAAGGGCCAACTTTATTTTCTAAATGACTTCCAGATCAATTATGGTCTATTTGTTAGTAATAAGATGTAAGCAAAGGAATTCTAAAAGTTCACACTATACTTTTAAAATATATTTCCTTCTTGTATTAACTACCATCCACTGCTTCCCTCTGTAAGCCCATCCGCCACCATCCACCACTCACTCTGTAAGCCATTTCTACCAAATGTGAACTTTGGTGCATGCAGCTCCTTAGCTTGCCCAGTCCCCGTTCAGTCCCAGTGTTTGTGGAGACGACGAGAATATAACAACTGAGTCTGTTGGCAATGGACAGAAGAAATTGAATCGTCTCCCACTCCCTCAGCTGTGTTGGCTCTGCCTTTTTTTCACTAAGTCAGCAAATATGACAATGAATACACACAAGGTACAAACGATGAGCGGTTTTATATGGTCATATTTCAGGGCAGACCTGTACTTTATAGTTTTTTTTTATTTTCATGTTTTTTATTTTCATGTTATTGACTTTTTTGAGGGATCTCTGGTGGTGAAAGCTGTGAGGCGAGACTGAAGGGAAGTGTGTATGAACAAAGAGTTAAAAGACAGCATAAAGGGAGTGAGGGAAGGAGGGAGACGTGGAAGAGGAAATAGTAAAAGACAGGAGAATTATGATGGCCAGAAGATTGAAACTAATGCAGAGAATACACTAGCGGGACAGCTGCAAGGCGGACCAGAAAAACCAACAAGTAGGCAGTATAAAAACTACAATTTGAGACAGACTATTTAGATAAAATTGAAAGCTAGGAGGAAAGCTAATTGTAGATGTGCTGCTGCACTTGCTTTTGAAGATCCTTTACTGAACTCAGTAAAAGCCATAACCTAAGATATTTAATTTTGGCCTTTGGCCTCAAAATTGATTCGCCACAATATTTGCACCACCTGACTGAGTATTGAGAGATTATCTTATAAACAGGAAGCATCATCAAAGTTGTGTGGATGAATTTCTCTGCAGCTATAACTCCCAGCACTTTGCATATTTCTGTGTCATTTGTTGACCCGAGAACAAAGAGCTTTCAGTATATATTTTCTGCCTTTTCGCTATGTTTTGGAAAATTATCATTGCAACTATTTACTCTAGCTATGATGATGCACACTCACAGGAGATATTTCCTGTCTATCTCACATTCTGTACCTTATTCCCAGTATTCCCTTATGATGGTCCCACTTGCATTACTCTCTCCATGAATCCAGATACTCTTGAGAATGGTGCTATATAAATACCTAGATAGACAAATCAGCATGATATTTCTTTTCTCTATAGTCTGATAAGAAAGAATCTGGTGGGTGTACATTCCTCAGCAGTTTCTCCTTGTTTTTGTAATAAAGTATATTTTCTACCACTCCAGCAAAAGAAGACAAGAGATATCTGGTGCCAATGAACTCCTGTACTTTCTTAGAATACTAGCGCACTATTGTTTTTAATATTTAAAGCTGCAATGTTGCCATGTAACTGGGGAAATAGCTTTTTGTGTTTAAATATTTCATGGCTTGTTGGAGTCCAACTACAAGAAGAATTTCTTTAGTATGTTAGAGGCCCACGCTGACTGAAAAGTTTTCTGTTAACCCTTGAATGTGTTAAAATTGTTTTGCATTGCAGGAATTTATTAAGTATGATTTGATTCATTCAGAAACCATCAAGGACTGGAAAGTAACTTTTTTCTCTTCACTTTCACATAGACCAATGTTAATGTTTTCATTATGCCTGTCGATGTTGGAGAAAATCTTTTATTTGATATTGGAACTGCAGTTTAGTATTTATAATGACGTCTCTTTTAAAATATCCTTATTTATAAATCATTCCACCATGGTAGACTTCCAGAATCAGCCAATATTAGAAAGAAAAGCTTAATTGTGGGTATTGGCTACTTTTTGGAATTTCAAAATTGAACATACTGCTCTGAATTATGCTAATAGTCCTGAGGAAGAGCTTAGCCCACTTAAGTCATGTGAGGTACATTCAGGGTGACTCTAGTCCCAAATACAAAAAAGTAGTTGATTGTTTTGTTTTCATTCCATTTTTTGGTACTTAACTGCATACTTTGTTTAGTTTCTAGAACAGGATTGTACATGAGATTCCCTAGGCAAAATTGACCCTGTAAGGTCAACGTCTTGTCTTCAGAACAATCAATCTCCAAAACTTTCTTCTAATCTCAGCTGATAATAGCCGAAATTTGATATCTTCTGAAAGTGTTTGCATACACTGGCAGTTGTGATGGTGAGACCAGAGTAAGATAGAGGCTGGAAAAAATCTATTTCTGGGTCACTGGTGTCAGTGATCAAATAAACTGATTGATTTCTGATCCCCAGAGATTTTTAAGAGCAAATTAGGTAAGCATTAAGGACTTAGCTGATCCTGCTTTGGGACTTGATGACTTCTTAAGGTAGCTGACTGCTCTGTGCTCATTGATGCTCTCATTGTATTACTGCAATTTTCTATCATTTCTTCTTGGCCCCTCACTGATTTTTATTGCAGTACAATAAATACTATACTCATCTGGGAAGTGGATTTTGCCAGTTGCTTTGCATATACATCCAGAATGGTATGCTTAGCATGGACATGAGGAAGAGATGTGGTGTGGAGTAACACTCTAGGAGTATTTGGGTGGGAATGGTGACAGCACAAGGCACCCAAACATTCAGTATAACAAGCATAAAGCCTTTGACATCTGGGAAAAATGTTAAACTGTCCTTGTGAGCTTCTCTAAGTGACAGAAATACTGACTTTGAATCCTAACATTAATGGAGTATTTTAGAGGAAACTATAATTGACATCTTCAGAGGTGGAAAAAAGGTATAGCAGATAATCTTAACTGCTGATAAACACATTTGTTCTCTCTTTACTTTAAAAGTTGATGATGTGCGATGGCAAGTAGAATAAAGTGTGGATGATGGTTTGAATGTACCCATGCCAGATGTTCATTCAACATTTGGACTAGTTTTCTTTCCACACCATGTTACCCCCATATCACTCCCAAACATTGTCTGCAAGGTTGGCCTCAGGGCTACTGTTTTTGGGTGCCTGTTTCCCTCACACCCAGCTACCAGCCTAGTCAGCCTCCTGCCACTTAGAGAGCAGCCTGTCACCAACCATGGCACCCTCGTTGGCTTCCTATTTCAAATAGTAGGTTTGGATGGGTCTCAAAATAGAAAGACCATATTTTTAGATAGGCTTCAAAATTGCTGTTTTCCAGTGCAAAAAGGATCTGTACTAGCTCACCCAACCTAGAAATGAAGAACTAGGATTACAGAGAGGGTGAGGGTGCTACAGCACTTTTGCATGCACTGTCAGGCACCTTCCCAGGCACCAGGATTTGCCGCCCTGGACTGAAGGCATTGGCTGTCTATACGACACGAGGGCACTGATCGACATCTCTCAACGAGATTAATGAAAGGCAATATTCTCAGTCAGAAGACACCTAAGGTCCAAAGGAAAACCAGAGAAGCAGATGACAAAATCTATGTACTTTCAGATTCATCCTCTGCAGGATGAGTCTGCAGACACATAATTTAGTCCTTCCCTAAACACAGTGAGGATACTGGCCTTCAGTTAACAGCCATAGCTTTAGCACACTGACTTAGGATATGGGAAATCAGGCTCAATTTTCTTTTCTGCCCGAAGGGATGTGAATCAAGATCAGCACAAGCGAGTGACTTAGCCACCACATTAGTATAGGATAAACTTGTTGAAAATTGCTCTTGCTGCCTCACTCTGCATGGAGGAATTCAAAATTATTTTGACCTAGAGAGGAAGTGAATGTCAGAATGACTCTGTATTCCAGCGCTTACAGTGGAAAAGAAATACTGGGAGTTCCAATAAATGCTTATACTGGTACTTAATACATATTTAAATATATGTTGGAAGAGGAAGAGCTGAAACTCCTCTTTTTCTGCCCCAGATGAGTGCCTCAATTGCTAGACCCTAAGATCTTACTTGCTTTCTTTAATGGTTAGCTATCACTGTGCTAATACGGCAGTGATCCAGAGTGACTGACCAACGGCTGCCACATGTGGCTGACACAAGACTCGTGGACAAATGGGTTTCACCTCATGGGTGAAGTGGCATCCATCCATGCCAGTGTTGATAGCCCTGCAGGCCCCCAGCATATATGGGAAGATCAGCTCAGTATTATGTGCCCGGAGCATCTGACATGGCATACGGTCCCCTTCGGGACATGACAGGACCAGGGTGGCTTGCTTGTCGTCCATAATGGAGCTTGGTGGTGGATAAGATACCCCAGTGCCTGATACCACCAGGAGTTAGCCACTGATGCCTGTGGGATTTTATCGGTAGAAGTTAAGCTACAAGATAAATGTGCAAGTGGAAAATGCTAGGATGAGGGGAAGCTTCTCCTACAGTAGACGTGAGAGCAGTAAGTGTCTGCAAATCTGCATCTGCGCCAAGCGACTGAACACCCAGGAGAGATGGGTTAAAGACCACTCCTTGCTCCTGTATGCCTCCTACCCCTCTGTGAGCTTGAGCCCACAGGTGAAGCTTGGGCAGCCAGCATGGGCCTCTACCTTCAGCCAGGCACCTCGAGGTTTGTGCCCGCTGGACACTGCAGCAGCTCATTGGTTTTGTGGAGTGCACCCCGTTCAACCAGCTCAGCAAGCCACAGCTGCAAAAGCCCTTTCACAGGGCAGCTGCGAGCTCCCCATGCAAAAGCCTGTACCTGGAAGTTTAGATGATCCCAGAAAAATATGAGCCAAACATATACATCTGAGAGTAATATTTGGCCTGTTATGCTTTGATCCTTCAGTGAATATTGAATTTTAACTATTAAAAATACATGAAAAGTATTCAACAGCAATCAAACTTCACCTTCACCATTGAAAATAAACCTTTCCCTAGTTCTGTTGCTTTCTTGAAGTAACAAATATACCAGACTGTGTACTGAATTCCTCACTGTAAAATAGCTGAGATTTTGCTTTCTGTTAAAAATCCTCTTCACTGTGGAGACTACAGAAATCAGTATACCTTGACCTACCTTATTTAAAAGTCCAAGTCCAAAGGCATTAATTGTAACATAAAATGGTGGGCATTATTACTCTTTAGTTTAATTTCTTAGCTAAAATGATAGACTACATAAAAAGGGATGAATTACCTGTAGTAAAAAAATGGCATGGTGTAGCAAATTACATACAAGCAAAAGCTAAATGAAACAACAGAGACTGAGCAAAGCGTTCAATACTGTGACAGTAAATGCAGCCGATTTTCATTGCTGATCAGCATATTTTGATGAAGTTACATGTCTGCATTTGCCAACATTATTTTTGATGAGTCCAGTTGCCACAACTGGAGTTATTCTTTCTTCGAAAAACCTAAAGCAGATCACTAATTCATTTAGCCAGGATACAGTGAATCCTAGGAAATTTCAGATTCATACATATCCTGCCTTCCATTTAACTTACTTTGTAGGATCCAGTTATGCTCTTGCCTGTCCAAAAGAAGAAAGAACAGGACCGCTGTGGCTATTCCATGGGACAAATTAAGCTGGAAATTTGAAGAGCTCAGGTAGGAAGGCAGGGTAGGAGATGTAGGCACCAATTCATAATTACTTAATATAATTATTCGTAAGTATGAATTCTTCCCTGATTTGAAAATATGGTGTGATTTTAGTAGTCTCTGAGGAGCAGAACATGACTAAATTAGAAAAAAAGGAAGAAATAGCCTGTGATATTTTTCCAGAGAAAGTTTTGTCAAAATCAGAAGAATTTCACAGGAAATTGAAAATCCATTTCTGATATCTTGATGACCTAAAGGCAAACAAAATCTTTCATTTCAGAGCAGTTTGTTCATATTTTGAAATATTCCATTCCAAGATGAAATAAAATGTTGAAACTGGAATTGTACACTGGACAGAAATTCCATTTTGTAAATACCATGTTAGAATATTTTTTAAAAAATGAAATTCAGTAGTCTGCTTTTATTGAGACAGCCCCTGGGTAATGCAATCCCAACAGACTCAGTGGTAGAGCTGGTCTGGAATTTTCTGATGAAACGTTTTTGATCTGAAAATAATAGCTCCATCTAAGCTGAAGAGTTTTGTGGAAACTAGTCAGCTGAGAAGAATTTCCACTAAAATAAAGGCAAGGGTTCATCAGAAAATTGCCTCATTTCTTGCCAAATTATCTCCTAGTTTGCTTGAAGGACAGGTTTCAAGGGTATACGGCTCAGCTACAACTTCATCGTGCAGACTCCCTCGTACCAGGTACTCCTGGGCTTTTGGGGTCTTTGTTCCCAACGCAGTGCCACCATAGGGCTACTAATGTGACACAAGAAGTCCAAAAGAGCTGCAGCTCCTGATCAGTCCCAGCAAGATTGTGCTTTGCCATCAGTTAGGAGATCCAGGGCGAGCTGGGACCCTCTGAGTCCTCCTCTCAACGGGGCAACTGTCAGCTCACGCTGAGCTGGGGGCTCTGATTGCTGAGGTACCTAATCGCTCCATTAGAATCCTGGGCAGTTGCTTCTCTATTTTATTTCAGAAAAATATAAAACTATTTGGTCTTCCCCAAAAGAGCACACTTTTCAAAATGACCTTTACACCAGGATTTTATACTTTTCATGCTATATTGGAGCAAAACCTCATCTGATATGCCCTGGTTTACAATGAAATAGGAATTCTGAGTTTAAAACAGCTCTACCTCATGGTCTCAGGGAAGAAATGAAATCCTAGGGGAGGAAGCCTCACCCAGAGAAGTTGCTACCTCTTCCGCACTCTTCTAACACAAGATTGTCAGTCTTCCAAGAGCCAGAAACCAGGCCTTTCTTCTTTAAACTCAGAGCTGTTAATATTAGCTATTGCTAGCAGCCTAACAAAAAAGAAAGGCACCAAATTTCTTGTCCCCTGCCTAATTGTTCATGTCTATGTGAGTTACCTCGCAGATTTATTAAAGCCTCATGTTGTTATAAGCATAGAGTCAAAGCTATAATGACCACCAACACTGTAAGAGCTACATTGCCAAACTGGCCTATGCACTCGCAGAGGTTAATTTTTTGTTTTTTCTTGCTGGTACCAGAAATCAGGAAGATTGTTGGAGAGTGATAATATAAAGCACAGGGACTGTTGGACTGGATGCAGCTGCGTTTGTGACGGGGAAGCTGTATGACCTGTAACTCTGTACCTTAACTGGATTAATCTTGCCGTTTCTTTTGAAGCTGACTTTTGTATTAGATTTCCTCTACGCCACTTCAGAATTATAGAGAAAAATCAAATTACTAACTGTCTACTTATGCAAAAATATTCATTAAAGCCGAAAAAACCAAGCAGCGTTTATGAGATCAGCCATAAGAATACAGCATATGCTTTTGGTCTCCACTAACAGCAAAATTTACCTCTTCCCCTCCACCCAGCACAGACCTCTATGACTCCATTTGTAGTTAACCATTGTTGTTGTTTATTACATTTGGAAATACAATATTTGCTATACACAATTTTACTTCAGCTTAGCCTAAGCTTGGGCAAAATGAGATTTACTGCTAAATATATGTAGATGTAAAAGAATATACCAGTAAAGGAATTATGTAATAGACCTCCAAGCAAATGCTTGTGGAACATACTAGATTCACTTACAATTAAATTTGAAATTAGCACTTGGGTGGTAATTTATCTTGGGGGATGTCTTACCACAACACCTGCCAGGAATATCTAGCCTGAAAATCACAGTTTCCATCTGGAGGGAATAAAAAGGGATGGGAAGCACGTGTCAGGCCTAGACAGCCCACACAGACAGATTTGGGGTTCAAGGGAGAATGACCCAACTGTATTAGCTGGAAACCCTGGAACTACAGCTCCTTGGAGATACAACCCTGGTGCTGGCGATGTTTGGGAGCAGAGGAGGGTAGGGAGGAGCTGAGGCCTTTTAACAGATGTGCTAGCATGCTTGCTGAAACAGCGTAGAATTGTATCAAGGGAAAATTATTTATCTCTGGCCTTCTGTCAAGATTTTCAGTAGCTGAGGCTTTTGACTTGTAAAATATTTCCTTAGTGTGTGAACTGTCCTCTTGTACTGCTCTTCTGAGCTGTCACATGCTTCAGCCAGTAGAGCTGACAGACTCCACAAAAGTCTTGTAAAATCAGATGCATTGTGCCAGACAGTGATTTGCCAAACCTCATTTATGTGAAAACTATCTCAATATGGTTACTACAGTGGCCATCCAAAGCAGAAAGTAGTCTTATATTCATGAATACATGTATTCACCCACTATTCTTGTCTTTGATGGCTAGGTACCAATAATTTAGCAAGTGACATGCACTGCCACTCACTCCAAAAGTTCAGTCTATCTCAATAGCATAGTAGCACCAGTAATATAAAGTACACTGACTTTTTCTCTAGAGCAACATTATTTATGCATGGCATGGAATAATGCCTAACAGGAGTAATGAAAGGAAGAAAAGTGCAATGAGCTAGTGTGTATATGATATGACCTTGTTAACATTTCACCACAGCATAATCTTTTTGTACTTTCAAGCATGATAAGTTAATGCATGCTGCTGTGAGATGCATTGGAACTGACAGATAGACATGCATTTTAAAAACCTGGTTCAGGGACTGTCACTTTACTGATAAGCAAAACATATAATGGACTGCAGAATGAAGACGAGCAACCTTATAGAAACAATAAAAACTCTTCCTTGCATTCCTCTGTACATGTAGAAATATCATACTACAGTGCAACTTGACTAAGTGGGAAATCGTGACCTGTCCCACGGATGTTTCATGACACAAACAAAATGATGGATATCAGTTGCTTGATTCATACTATGCCGATGTCAAAATAGGGTAAATTCGTAGAAGAATAGATCAACATTTATTTCAACATCAAACACTACACTGCCAGACAGGAACCCTTTTGCATACACAGGGTAATTCTGATGACTGAGAATCCTTGGCAAAACTGCTTGGCTTCTAAAGTAGCAGAAGCAAGATCTAAACAAATTTTGTCGGAGAAAAATACTGTCCCTCAGAACAAGCAATCCAGCCTATGCTGTGTTTTTCCCCTACAATAACATCGTTCACTTTCTCTGAATTGAAATTTACTAATTGATAGGAAATAGAGGATTTTTGTAATGTTCAAAGGATTTTTGTAACATCAGTTGTTTAGACTGTGTTTGCCACTGGACTTCTGTGAAGACCATCCTTGCTTGTTTTTAGGTTTTGAATGCTGTAAAAATCTGTTTAGAGCCTTGCGTCTATTCAACAGCAATGCAGCTGCCGTGAGCCCACAGTCATTCTGTCAGTGTGTTATGTGGTAATTCCACTGCGAGATGCTCCTTTCATTCCTTTACTTAGGTTTCTCAGGCATTCTGTAACATAAGAAACTGTTGTTCTTTCTTGAGTCATTAGAACTGTTCTTACTTGATCACACAGAAAATACTCAAGCTTGGCAAAAGATCTGATGTGGAACTGTTTTTTTTTCCAAAGTTTCTGGCAATTGGGAACCAGCGAAAAGAATCGGTAGTGACATGGCTTTTGAAGTGAGCTATAAGACTTATGAAGCTTAAAAAAGTGAACAGTTAACTTTCTAAATAAACTACCCTGGCCCTGAGCAGGGCCCAGAGTTCTTCTGTGTGCTAAATATATAAAATACTCTATCATTTTTCAAAAATAGATTTTCTCAATTTTCCTTTAGAAAAAGGACATTTTGAGGAATATTAAAATTTATATAGCAGCCACTTTAATTTGCTTTAATGATAAGCAATACACTAATTATTGCTAGGTGTGTATAGAGAATATATACATATACTTTTTCTTCAATAATGAGAAATATGACATTGCTGGAGATGATAGAGTTTTGCTGCCCACAGAGGAAGAAGTAATTTTGCCTGACAGTTTCTCTATAAAAAAGAAACTGGAAAGCATCAACATTGTTGTCTTGTAAACAAAAAGAAAGTTTATCCATATGGGTCTGAAATGGCTGGTAGACAAAATTCCGATGCCGAAGAAATTCGTACTTCGAGAAGAAAAGCTTGGAAATCTATATGATGTCCCCATATATATTGATTCATGGAAATGTAATGAATGCAACGAAGTATTAAATGTTAGCAGCAAATTTGGCCCACAGTATATTGGAATTGTAATTGCCTAATATTGTAAGGTTCAGAAATAGACTAAATGCACTGGAAATACTTAAATCATTTTGCTGGAAATACTTACTCATTGTCAAAAGTGGTTTAAAGGACTGAAGTGAAGCAGTAAATGCAGCATTAAAGTAAATCGGTAATAACATCTTTCTACACAATATTTCCGTTTTTTTCTGTCTTCATTCTAAAGGAAACAATTTCCTGTAATTTTTTTTTCTTCAAGTTTCCTTTTTTTTTTCATCATAGGCCCCCCAGTAGGACTGATGGAAGGGGCAAGGGGGAATTTTTTCTGAAAGTTTTGAAACTTCTTCCATTTTCCATAAATCATGGAAGAAAATCTGTTAAGAAGTCTGATGTGGTAGACTGTTTGCAGAGCAAGCATCATATTTAACTCTTTTAAGTCAGCCTTGGATGGAAAGAAAATAAGAAAGGAAAGGAAAAAAAAAGAGAGGAAGAAGGCATAGCGTGTGCTGCAAATCATCTGGTGATTTGCATTTATGAGTGAGTGTTGTCTCTCTATCATGAGGTCAGAAATGAAGCAAACACAAACTTCAGATCTGGATCTAGATCTTCCCAATCTCTTCAGTATTCAGATCAAGGTTTGATCTGCTGTAAAATGTAGATCCCCTTTAAAAGGGTTAGGGATGGTCTTTTCTTTCTTTTTTTGTGTGTTTTTGGGTGGGTATGTTCCACACCTCACCACAACCACAGCTGCAAACATATTGCTTCATCTGATAGTTTCTCTTTCAGTGAGATGCATCTTTCAGGCTACTGTGTTGGACATACTTAGGAATAACTATGGGAAGGCTTACTTCTTTTTCAAATGTTCCTCTAATAATCCTAGCTGTTAATATAATGTAAAGATTTTTCAAGCTCTTTACTTGCAATCATCCAGAGATCGTTGCCAAAGTCATCAAATCAATTAATAAAGAATTCTCACAGAAATGATGGCTTTCAAAAATGACAGAGACACATTAATGAGTTTACAAAAAGAAACAAGTATTCAGTCTCTATTAATCTTTTGAAGTTTCTCTGTCATTATTATTAGCTCAGTGAAATCCAAAGTACTTAAAGGGAACAAAATGTCAATAACTGTTTCCCATCGAGTGCTTTGTTTTAAGACCATTTATCAGCAGTGAGGGATAAAGCACTAAAAGTTTGGAGGTCGGGTTATTCATATAAGCACCCTGCAGTTCATATCACTATCTGATTTTTCCTGAGATTGAAAACAGACTGAAAGAGGAAATATAACTCCTTGGGGCAACTGAGGAGTGTCTGTGCATTTAGAATAGAGGGGGGCTTGGGTAAAAAATGAGATTGATATCCGAATGATTTCTGGGATTTGTTTCTGCAAAATTAAAAGCAGAATTCCCTTTCCATATTTTTATTTGGAGCAGATCTGGGCCAAACCTGCCTTAATCTTTTAAGCTGAGCTAAGTTTATATGGCATATGAGAGCCAGCATAAGTTCCTTCCACTTTATTCACCCCTCTCAAATCTCTCCTTTGCTCCCTCCTGCATCTTGATCCCTCCAAAATAATTCCTGTCTTCAGCAGCATCTTCTTTACTCCTGCACTCCCCCTCTTTCCGTCCTGGGAGTCTTTTGCCATTTCATTTCTACTTCTCCTCATTGACTTCCCAGAACTGAAGAGAGTTAAATTTAATTTTAGAAAGAAGCCAAAGTGATGAATTTCAGATCTAGCTCCAAATCTGAATGTTCCTGTGTCTCTGGCCTTTTTGAAACAGTTTTCCAGTTTTGGCACTCCCATAGTTATTTCATATGTACATTCCTCAGTGGGTGGGAGTGCTGCTGCCTGTTGTTTGGGTCAGAGAACTGGAATCCTGGAGTCAGGAACTCACATGCTTCTAAATTACTCCCCTCATGGCCTTTATGACCAATTACTAACTTGTTTATTTAAATGACACTGACATAGGGTGTTTCTGGCTTTTTGTGCCAACTTGACACAGTTGACATAATTTTTGGAAGCGCTGTTTATCTAGCTTAGAAGCCAACAGCACTTTAAAACTATGAAAATTGGCACAGAATGTCTCCATTTAGCCTCTGTGAAACTGAAGCACATTAAATCAACAGCAACTTTTGAAAATCGGATGCTAATATGTCCAATTCATCTGTCATATACCTCAAGAAAAGGAACATTTACTAACCTCATGTGATGGGGTTTGGTTGCTAAAAAGGGAAACTTTTTCTTGAACACCCAGCTGCCTTCCCAACTTTCTTATCTTCCTGGTGTCCAGACGCTCTATTCTTCTGATCACCAGGAGGGTTGCCAAAGGTCACAGTATGTGTATCATTGAACTAGATTAGCTTTGCAAATTACTATGATCCTAAAATCTCTTGTCTTAGCAGCAAAATGTTATTAACTTGGTAACAAGTTTTATATTAGTGTTTTATCTCCAAAAGTGCTGCTATGAGTCACAGTCCAGTTTTCACTGCTTTCTGTGCACTTGTCCTCTAAATTTTGCAAAGCCCTGCATGCTATTTTACAGTGGCTCAGGAACTAGCCTGCATTACAGACAACATGTATTCTCCTTTTACTTGTTTTACTTAATCAAAGAACTTTGTCACAATGATTTTCCTTAGTTATAGGATGAGCTATTGATTCAAACCATCACTGTAGAGGAACATTAACATTCTCTCAGACAGTGCTGGAATTTGGCTCTCAAAATGTCCTGGAAAGAGAGAGATAAAATTTATATTCAAGGCAATTTCTGTGCTGCACATTGAGCCAAGCATCTGAGCTTTCCTTTCCGAAGTGCCCAGAGGTGTTATTGCCAAGTCTCACCATTAAACCAGGAGACATGATTTTTGGTCTTTAATTTTGATTCTCTCATGGGTTTGCATTTTTTCCAAATCTAATTTACATTTTATTTTACATCTGCCTTCTTAAGAGATCAAAGTGTTCATATGCTGTACAAATGTAGGTTTCCACACCCATTCCTATTGCCAACATCTTATTTTTTCAGTTTTAGAAGGCACATTATAACATGTGAAATCAGTTTTTCGCAGAGCCAGTAGTAACAGAGGCACATATTTCTGCAGATTAATAATTCTCTTTACTGTAGATCTCATGAATTCTTCTCCTCCCTCTTCCTTCTTCCCTCATGATTTCAAAGTCCACCCAGTGATTGCAGTGATCAAGTCACATTTATACAATTATCTGCTTCAAAGACATTTTAAAGGAGAAAATTAAAAAACAAAATGAAAGATGAATTGGTAACATGAACAACTCCTGCTTCACTGTAACTGTTACAATTTGAAAGAAAAAAAAAAGAAGATCTTTCTAATTTGAAATGGAAGAGATCTTTCCTAACTTAGAGGGAGGTATGTGCCACCACAATTATCATCACCACAGAAAGCAAGAGGAGGAGCCAAAAGAAGTGCACTAATCTAGATCAGTCAGCTTCATAAAACAGCTCTTTCCAGAACACAATTGGGGTGGATTTCCTATCCCTAACTTTAAGTTTCTAAAAGTTAGGTGCTTTCTTTCAACTAGTCATCTAGCCTTTCTCTGCAGGCAATGGTGAGAGACCGATATCACCCATTCTAAAATAGATACGTATGATGAACCACACTCCTGAATTGACTGTCTCTCTCCATGGACTTCAGAGGGAATCTACATGACTAGCTTAGATTAGATGCCATCTTTTTGATGCGTAAATATAGGTGAGGTGAATCCCACCCTCTGTGGCTTCCTAATGATGAGCTGACTATTGCTATATTAGTAACATTGAATACACATATATGTAATATACATCTATGTGTGCATGTGTATGGATATGCACATACATATAAGTACATATAAATGATTAATATATATGAAGATACTAAAAACAAATTCCACCTACTAGATATATCACAGCTGGACTGATGAACTATAAACATACAGGTAGGTCATAATGATTTCCTGCAAGTAAACTTTAAATTCTTCTAAATTGCTGCACCTATTAAGTTGAAAATAAAAATGCAATTGTTTGCTTTTTACAGTTCAGTTCAATCCAATCTAGTCCAAGTGATCTACTTCCAAAAGGTCACCCTGCCCATGTAGCAATACAACCATTCCCATCTAACAGTTTAACTATAAAACAGCAAGGCTAAAGTAGTGTTGCAGCCAGAGAGAAGCAGCAAGACAGTCCAGGAAGAAGGCATCACGAACGCTTGACCCATTGATGGTACCTGAGTCCTTATATGCAGTTACTGAAACAGTTCACAGCCTTTATCAGCATTTTCCTTTATAAACCAAAAAGCTTGAGTCTGAACAATGAAGCGCTTCTCTACCTAGTCCGTTAAAGGAAAGTAAAGCAGAAACACTTAAAGAAACCCATAAGATACATCAAGAATGTACAATTATTTCTTAAAACCTCCTCTAATTCCTTTCAAGCTACTGATTCCAAAAAAACATGGTGAAAATGTTCAATTAAATGTATTATTAATTTACTGTATTATGAAACAATACCTGTACCATGATGCAATGATAAAGCTCATAGTGCAGCTATGGAGTTGCCAACCATGATTCATGCATGTATGATATAATATGATATGATGATTGTTCCATCCAGGTGGGACTGTGAAGAATACAACAACCCATAGCGCAACAGCTTGGAGCATAAGCAGAAGTGATAGGACAGTATGGCATGCACGTGTTTTCTTGGAATCTCAACACAGATGGTAGCCCTACTGGCCTCAGCAATACCTCCTTCACGTTGTTTTTCTTTTGGTTTGTTTTCAAATGACATACTTCTCCTTTGGTACTATAAGGATAATAAAATAACAAACCGAGGCTGTCATTATTACAATTTCTAAATATAAAACAAAATAATTTATAAGGGAGAAAAGGCTATTTCATTTTATTTTTAAAAACTTAGGAAGCTGATAAATGTCATATATCCCATACATCTTTGTAGAAAATACTCCTAAGTAATGCAGAAAATGACCTTCCTTAGCCTTGGTTAGTGGAATAGCCTTTTTATTGCAGTGAGTAGGGTACTTGCATGGAGACTGAGGTTCCTCATTAATTTCTTTTTATGAATGAAACATATTGATATATAGAGGTGCATTTGTATGACATATCCATATCCCTGCTTTGTGTTCATTTTTATGGGGTGCCAGTAGTGCTTGATATGTAAGTAAATGAGTATGCAGTTACCTCAGCGTTTTTCAGATCTTGCTTTTTGAGACTTTCTGCAGGCTTTCAAGTGAGCGGCATGGTGAGCAAGATGGGCAAAACTTGTCTTCCCATGATAGGGTCCATCAGGTCACAGCTAGACCAAAAAAGCTCAGCACGGTTGTGATGAACTGGAACTCCTTGATTTTAGCAGATTGATCTTGAGATTATGATATTTTGCCTATTTTAAGAAAAAAATGGTAGAAAAATTGGCTGCCTTTTTGCTTATTCATACCGCAATATTGTATAAGACATAGATGACCAGAGATATGAATGTTGTAAAAAAAAAAAGTGGCATGCTCATAATAATGATTTCTAAAACCAACAACAACCATCTTCTCATAGAGCTGGTCCTTCACTTTGGCTAATAAAACATTGCAGAAAATACTGTGTTCTGCAGACAGTTGTTATACACTACTTAGAATTTCTTTACAATGTGGCGTCCTGGAATGGGAGAGAGGCATCTTGGTGGGAGCACATGCATTTCTTAGATGGAGTACAGCCACTAAGATATTTGTAGAAACAGCTTTAAGTAGAAGAATGATGTAAGTGATAAAATGATATTTAGAACATGAGCACTGGACTCATTTCCACCCTTACACTGTACCCAAAAGAAAAGAAGTAACGTTGCCATAGTTTCTAGCTAGAAACCATGTGCGAAATCACCAGTACTTCTCAACTATCTATTTTAGATGGTATTTTTGATATTAGGAACATTGGTAAAATCATTAGAAACGACTTTTGTTTTTTTCTCATCAAGGGCATTTACCTGGTATTGTTGACAATCATATCATCACACTTCATGGATGCAGTGATACAAATATAGCTTAAAATTGAGGCTGTAGACCCCAGTAACTTCCTAGGAAGTCAGTCTCAGACTCTCACTTCTTTCATCGTTAGTCCTTTTTGTATTTTCCAACATGAATGTATTCACATTCATTTTATATCCACTTGCCCTTCTACATGCATTACCCTTCAGAAGAAAGGACTCTTCCCTCCTGGAGACATACTTACAGAAATAAACTGTTCCTTCTCCAAGACTTTCTTTTGCTACATAAAACTAATAAAGTCCTTTAACTTCTGTCATGTGATGGGTTTTCTATTCCCTGATTATTGTCCTAGTCCTTACGTTCACCTATTCCCGTCTGAATTTACCTTTCAGTGGTGGATGTAATTGAGATCGCATAAAGGCTCTCTCTAACAGTGCTTTGTGTAATCATGTCAGTAGCTCTTTCTTTAGCCACAAAGCATGTTGTAGGTCCTTGGTTAACACTTTAAAAAAATTGGCCTGGGAGAAGCACAGGAAGTGCCATCTGCTTCATAGACATGCAATATTCCTATTTGGTTGAAATCCAAACTCATGGGTCACTAAAGATTTAAACCTTATTCAATAGGAAAGTGTAATAAACTTGCCCATTTTTCAGACAAAGAACATAACTGACCTTCCCAGCGTGCAGCTAAGCATACCTGTTTGTTAATGCTATTAAAGAGAGTAAATCCGAGAGAGATGTGACTTGTGGGAATGACTGTTTCAGGTTGAGAAACTGTGTATTAGCTTTAATAATATTGTGGTAAATCAGTAATAATAGCACAATTTATTATTTGTATTTTTTGGATCCTAAAGCCTAGTGTCTATTTCAGACAAAGAAAGAACTTTGCCTCTCTGCCCATATTGTCCTACTCACATGCTGGAGGAGCCCTGGATCCCTGCCAACAATGTTCTCCTCTCACTTTCTGTTTTTATAAAACACTTTTTTAATATATATTTTTGCTTAACCTTCTCTATTCTACTGTATATTTTTAATATAAAAAATACCTAGCCTGGAGTTGGAAGAGAAAATTGTGAAATGGTTTAATATTTATCCCCATTCAAATGTGAATCTCTGTTCTCAAGGATGCCAGGTGCTTCAAACGCTGCCAAACATATGGCAGGGCTGTGGTGCAGCCGCCTTCAACAGGGAACTGAGCTAATAGCCCCACATGCATTTCATTTAAAAATATGGACAACTATTCAATCAAAATGAATTTTGTCATCTCAGTCAGGACTGTATTCAATCTGTGTTGAGAGACATGAAAGGACACTCTGCTACCCATATTTTATAACAATGACTTCAGCTACTATAATCCTAGTCAGATACAGTACAATGCTATTTCTTTCCTGTTTCTTTTCTTTCAACTGTAACTTTTCCTCTGCTACGCAAAACTCAGTGGTTGTCAAGAAGGTCTTGTTAGCACCTGCTCTAGGGGCTAGCTACTTGTATCCAAGGCTTTGCACTTTCATACCAGTTTTTCCCTCTAACTCTGACCCTTTTTCTCCAAGTATGAAAATGTAGCTCATCTTTCCCTTGCAGCTACAGGACAGGAAAGCAGCAACAGTAACATCTGTATGATCTGTATGATCCAACCTTTTTGCCTGATTTGTCTGATGAAAAATGTATAAGCAAGTAGAAAACATTATTATCCCAAAGCAATTCGTATACAAAAGCATAACAACCCTACTAACCCCAGCAGAGACAGCAGATAACTCAGCTATATTATTTTTTTGTTTAAAAAGGATTTACCTTCTATCATGGTTTCGTAGACTGGTTCCAGTGCTCATTAAAAGAACGGGATCAAAAAAGCCTTAGTGATATCCTAGACTGAATGAATAGTGAATGTCCTCAAAACAAAATCAGAAAAAAAAAATAATTGGGAGCAATAAGCATACAAAATAATCTATGGGCTCATTAGAGAGATTTGATAAAGATTTATTCCATCTCGGGAACTAGACTCACTTAGATATTAAAAGACATAAAGCAATTTTAGAGGCAGTGATCAAACTGAATGAAAATGTTTTTCTGTCCAAAAAAATGTAATTAAATAATCAAACATCCAGTGCCAGGTTGCATTCATTTCAGGATCTACAATCTCCCCAAAGTCAGCAGGACAAAAGAAGGAAATAAGGATTATGTGCGGCCCACAAAGAAGTTAATGGATGAGGTATTTTTAAAATCTTTTACCTCCTATTCAGGTGCCAACTCTCCTTGCGCTGCTCCCACCCGTCCTGGATGGGTGAGCTCTGGGAATGAGATGCTTGGTCCGATGTGGGAACAGGCAGATATGCATTTGGGATGCATGTCCCTTGTTTGGCAAAGGGGCTTGCAGGCGGCATCCCCCAGCCTCTGCCTTCCAGGCAGCCCAAACAGCTTGCCACCAACCCTCCCCACAGCCCTCCACCCTCAGTCCAAACCTGGGGGCAAAGCTATGGGAAAATCCAAACTACAGAGCATAAAGGTAGCCAGACCCAATGGGTTGGCTTTGGTTTCTCTAAACAAGACCATGTCGGGTTCCCATCCGGTTGTGGGGAGCAGAAGGGCCACAGCAGCACCTCCACGCATGCCCAGATGCGAGGACTCGCAGCGAGAGGAGCTACCAATGGTCATCAACCAGCACTACAGCATGGCTGCCCAGCCCACGCCATTGGCAGTGCAACATTGCAGACGAAGCGCGGCTGATCGCCTCTGCCTGCTGGCTCCTGAGTGCTGGGGCATAACCCTGTGCTACACGTTCTCTGCTGGGAGGAGCTACGGAGAGGTTATTTCAGCTAAATAATCCACAGACTGAAGTAAGTGGCTAGACCACAGGTATTTGCAGACAGTAACTGTAAACTTAGTGTATGCACTGACTAAAATAGCCTCTCAACAGCTGTTAAGTTATTATGTAAACACTTAAATCTTTCATCCTTTATTAACATTTACTGAGGAAATAGCTCAAATTTAGGTTTGTCTTATGCATTACAGTAAGCTGATGAAAAAATCATTCCTCAGTAGATTTTACAACCTTTCTAAAGACATGGCATGTTATAACACTGCAACCTAATTAAATTGGGCTACTGCTTATTAAAAGTCTGATTTTTTTAACCTATAAATAGTATTACGGACATTCAAAAGGAGAAAATATATGTATCTACATAAATAGAGGTACATCTCTTGCTGCTGTGCAAGCAATCTGCTCAGAGGCAACGAAAGTGAAATGCTTAAATAAAAATGTTTATGATCATGGCCAGCAAATTTGACTATTTCTCAACTCCCATGTGTGTGCAGGTAAGATATTCTCCTGATTAGGGGCTGAAGGTCATTCATGTCAAGGCAAGAAAACAGCTTGCCTTGCATCTTCTCATTCAAAGACGGAGAGACATTTCTGAGCATTGCATCGCACTGTTTCCATTGTGTGTGCGAACGATAACAGTTGTGCCTTGTTTAAGAGGCCGGCTCATCAGTGCAAACTGTCTCCTACCAACTAAGCCAGTTCTGAGATCCTCCGGCACAAATGTGTCTACTTGTATAGAAGCAGATCCCTAAATAAAAAGAGGTAACAGTCTATTTCCATACAATTTAACAAGGTGGGTACCTATTCCCACTCAGGCACATAACACATTTTGAAAAGCCTAAAGAAAGGGCTTCCTTTCTCTCTCTCACTCACTCTCTCTCCTGGTGCTAGCAGAATTGCTTCTGCTTAATATTATAATAAACAGAAGGCAAAACAGACTCACTGACTATGGAGTATATTTTCAAATTGATGAACAGAGATGAGCTGAATTATAAACTGGCTAGGAGAGGCAAGGATCCAATTAGTTTTAAAACAGAGCTTTATAGGTTTATGAATGCTTGTGTGATCCTAATATCAGAAATTTAAACTTATGGTATGTCCTTTTGTTGCATCACCTCAAAAGGAGGAGGCAAGACTTACTGATTGTGTTCATTTGCACCACTTGTATGTCGTCTCAGACCTCAGATTTTTCCTAGCCTTTACAGGGACCTGGAGGATTTTTATTTCCTTTCTTCCCCAAAACATGACTTCTGGGTTCTTTTTGGCTCCTTCTGCAACATCAGAGTTAGGCCACAGCTAGAGATTGGGTGGGCTACCTTGGTGCATCTATTGAAATTAAAACCTCTCAGGTGCCTTAAAGGTATGCACAGATGGGTTACAGAGATCATCTGCCTCATTTGGGGTTGCTAAGGAATTTTCCCCAAAATCAGGTTGGCAGGGATGACTGAGTGTTACCTTCCTCTGTAGGATAGTGTGGTGTAACTCTTAGGATCATGTGATAATTAACTAACAGCATACTGGTCAATAAAAACCGAAAACAGCACTGAGACACTTGATCTCCCCAGCTTTCTTTGCAATATGTAACAGTGTGTTTGGGCCTGTTGCCATAGATTTGCAATTTGTTATAGGGAGTGGCAAGTGTTGTGTGGCTGCATATCTAAGGAATAGTTGAATGTGATTATAGGGGGCTGAACTCAATAATCTAGATGGTCCTTTTCCGGTCTGTGTTCCTGTATTAGTTGTACATGATAGGGCTATGCAATAAAAGAGAGAGAAGTGAGAGGAAGGTGCCCACAGTAGGGGCATCCTGAAGTAGCAGGTCTTCAGTAAGCTCAGTTTCAGAGTGAATGGCCTAGTGGTCTTTCACTAGGATCTGAGGTCATGAGTTGTGTGCGGTATTACCAAGACAGATCTGTTGAACTACCAGTAATGAATGACCTTTTCTAAAAAAATTTGACTTCAGAATTCAGTATCCACTTTTGCTCTGATGCTGTAAAATGCTTATGCATTTGTTTCACAAAAGCTTCTATTTCAATATATTTTAAATAACTTACTAAAAGATTTATTCTGCTATTATCATTTAATCCAATGTGGTATGAATATGACATTTGACAGCCTACAACTGATAATTCCAGCTGCCTTTTTGGATTACTAGCATAAAGTTTTACAGCTATATGTAGCAAGCTGGTAGGGTCAGCAAAAAAGGGAGCCTGAATTTTCTATGCAGATCAGTAAAGCTGCTATTGAAAATTGCTATTCTTCCCCTTAGTGGGAGTCTCAAAAGACCAAATGAGCTGCTAGTGGACCCTTCTCTCAGGGAAAAGGTTGAAAATAAGACATTGCAAGGAGTATAGTGAAAGGGTTGAGCTTGCTCTGAAATTTTCACACGTGTAGGGGGTCTGGAAAGCTGACTAAGATCCCTGCTTAGAGGGCCACTGATTCCTACTTCAGGGAAATCCTCTCATGAACCTTCTTACCCATGGAAGGATGTTTTCTTAAGTGATCAGGCAGAGCAGGATGAAGGTTGCGCTCACAGCAGATGATGGCTTCTTCGGAGATCAGTAACAAAAAGGAAGTCAGATGAATATCCAAGTGACCACAGACCCATGCCTGAAGCACCTGCTTTCTGTCCAAACATGGCTGCCTTCCACATAACCAAGGAGGTGCTGTGCCAGGAGGTGCATTGCCATTCTACCAGCAATGCTGTGATACAGCAGAGCAGTTACAGATTACCCATGGCAAGCTAGGAAAAAAATGGGAGTGAGAAAGCCACAGAACTGATAGCTCATCGGGGTACAGAGCCACAGATCACAGAATCACAGAATGGTTTAAGTTAGAAGGGACTTCTGCACAATGCTGGCACTTGTTAGTGAAAGCATTAGACTTCACGTCCCCAAAATAAGCTGCAGGGCCCCGTCATGCGGTGCAAACCCAAAAGAGAGAAACAGTAACTGCCCCAGATACCTTACTATGTAAAATTTAATCTGAGTAATTTACTCTAAGCACTTTAAACCTTAATCTAAGTAGTCAGACTACTAAAATATCACTAATACAGAAGACATAGAGCTAATTTCATTTCTTTTTTTATTCTAAAAGATGGAAGAACATCTGTTTAGGAAATAGTCTTTGGGCCTATGATAATCAGGTGTGGCTGAGAAAAATATTTCACAAAAATAAGAGTTGATTCAATTTTTGTTGAATTTGGTTACTCTGGTGATTTCATTCTATTCTATTAGTTGTCCATGGAATATATTAAACAATGTCTAAATAGTTAAAATTATTTAGAACTTTGAATAAGAAAAATCACAGCATGTGGTGAAGATTGAAAAAATCTGATTAGGAAATATAACCTCTTCCTCTCAGCACTGAATATTTTTTTCTGAAAAACAGCTAGCAAAGCCACCCTAAATGGCTTTAAAATTATATTGAGAAACACAATAGCCAAGTATTAAAAAGGTTGTCACACATGAAAAATCATTCTGCTCAAAGAAGGCCAACTTTTGTTCAGTTACGATGAATAGTTCAGCTAAAACACAACAAAAGGAGCAGAAGTCCTGCTCTTTTTCCTCAGACAGTGCTTTCACGGAAAACAAACGGGTTGTTTCCTGGGGAAGACCAAGCAAAACATGAAAGCCATGCAAGAAGTAGATAGGGATAGTAAAGAAACAACAGGAAAGGAAGGAAAGAGTAGATTTCAGGCATGAAAAGTACACTGTTAAGAAGAGAGCTTCCCAGAAGCAGGAAAGATGTAGTCCTTCAAAGAAGATCACATGCAATTAGGCGTGGATCTCACGCTGGAATGCAGGCTGCAGGGAATCTGGCACAGTGAGACTGAAGCTCACAGTGTTGAACAGCAAAATAAACCAAACCACTGAAAGTTTGCTGTTTTCCTTCTCTTTCAACTTGCACTCTACTTTTGTAAACATTTCTGTGTGGGTGAATTGATCTTCCTTTCTGAGCAGCAGTCTACACAGCTGCTTTATTTCTAAGAGGGACTGCGTCTGTGCCATGCAGTGTCATCATCAGCCTCCCCGTTAACAAAAGGCAAGAGGGAGAGGGGAGGAAAAATATGATTTGCATTACAGTAGGTTGTGGCAGCCTCGTGGGGTGGGAGCCCCATTGTGCTGACTCAATGCGGGGGAGACGGTGCTTGCCCGGCAGCTCTCCCACTGGACAAGGCGCACAAAAGATGCCAGTGGAAACAGGCAGTGATGGGAAGCGCCTGTGGAGAGCAGGGGGGAAAGCAAGGGCCTGAATAGAGTGGTCTGATAATTGGAGCTTAATATTGCCACCCGATTATACTTTAAAAACCATCTGTATCATTTTAGTTTAAATGACAGATGGGCCAAGGCTGAGCCTTCCGGTTGGAGCCTCCTTTGTCACCTGGCAGGTCAAAGGCACAGCTGGGGATAAAATCCAGTGCTGAGATTTTCACCCCTTCTTTAGTCATTTTCTATTGGAGAAGAAGGCTGGAGAAATGTAAAAGGGCTTGAAAAACCTTGATTGTAGCAGCGGCAGGATTCTCAGGGCAGGTCCTGCAGAAACAGCCATGCACCAGCCCCACTGGATCTCCTGCCACGCTCTGTGTCCGGCAATGGGCAGTGACTTCCCGGTGTGCCAGCGTTTAGGCACAACAGTGCACAGAGGTGCTGAGGAGCCCAAAGGGTATCCAGGAAGGATAACACAAGTCACATTGATCTACTGGGAATTTCTCCAGACCCAAAACAGGAAAGAGTCTTAAAGTCATTTTACCCTACCTGACTCCTGGGCTGAGACCCAAAAGGGCATGTCTACATAGATACGCTCAGGAAAATTAAGTTGAATTAACTTCAGGAAAAAAAGACAAATCTAACAACGTATTATTTAACCCCACACTAAATTCTTATGCAGACATTCTCCTTCAGAAGTGCAGTGACCTTCATTCAGACCTGAGATCCACTTCTTAGACCCTTCATTATGTAAGTTAGCATGATTCAAGTCCTACTTAAAGTTTGAGTGTGTGAGGGTCATTACTGAGCATTTGACACTTCTGGTAGCGTTTTTTGCTTGAGCAGCTGTTTCCTTCTTTGGGGGAAAGGTAGCACGCTATGGTCAGGTATCCCACTGGGACATGATATGCTCGCTGGGCTGCTGAGGCTGCCCAGGGTTAGGCAGTGCCTCAGTGTTAACCTTCATGTTATCAGGGAGGATCCCTGAAGCCTTCTCATCTCACACTGAAAAATCCTCACTGATAGCAACTGGAGTCTCAGGATTTCATTACCTTGTGATAAACATTCAGTGTTGGCAGGAACTACTGTTTCACAGCCGAAACAGAGCCTTTTCTGCCATGAAATACATCGATGGCAGCCTGTCAGCCACATCAGCAGTTTAAGACTAGGGATAAAGTGAGGAATATGGACATGGCCATAGGAATTTAGGAGAGCAATATTAATAGAATTCTCCTAATTGCAAGCAGAGGTATGATCTCTGGAGTCTTGCTAGCACAGAAGCACAGAAGGGGCTGGGAGAGGTGATCCGATCCAGCTCCCTGTTCCAAAGCAAGACTGGTGATGCTAAGCCCTTCCCAATAGATTTTGTCAAAGCAGCTCTCTATAGGCTCAATTTATCCTGTAGCCTCCCTCAGCAATCCTGCTCCTGTGTTTACCTGTCCTTATGGCAAGAAATATTCACCTAGTGTCTCACACTATGGAAATGCTCAAATCTGGCTTTGAGCTTAGGGCCACCTTTGAAAGATATATTCCTGAGTTTTATCTTTTCCTTTTGAAAAACTGAAGACAAATAAACAGTCTCTCCGCAAACAAGGTGTGTTTAAACGATGATGAGCTTCACACCCTTTTAACTGTTCCCTCATTTTTCCCCACCTTCACTCTTTCCTGCTTCCTGAGATAAAGCAGAAGGTGTGATATAAACACCAAACCAAAAGTAAATATCAAGCACAGCTCCTGACTCAGTGCTCGCTCTTTCTAACCACTGTTTTTAAACCTTTACTTTCCCAGGAAGAGCAATTTCACCAGGTGCCTTGTAAAACAAAGGAATATGAACTCCTCAGCAGGGGAGTGAGTGATTCATCAGGGAAACAACAGCAGGAGTGGAATTTCTATTAGTAAGGCTAATTCAACCTTTCTATTCATGAAGATTTTTACGGATTACGTGAGATCAAGTCAAGTAAATGTACACACCATTACATTAATGCAGTAAGATGTTCTTTGGCAGCTTATGCCTAAGTACCTCTGCAGGACTATTAGGGTGCCAGCAGTGTTGTCCAAGTCTACACTGCTCAGGTTCGCAGCACAACGGAGATACCCTAAACCACTGGAGAAGTATGGCTTGAACGGTACACATCATTGTCCAGGGACATGGCTGCTTTCTGCTTGTACTTCTACTGAGTGGAAAATAGATAATCAACCTGTGCTGAAAAATACTGGCTTTGCTGTTTTAGGGAAATGTATCTCCTTTCCAGGGAGGCACGCATTACTACATCCACCAATCTTGAATCAGATGCTGAGATATAAGGGGAGCGTTGATCTGACGGAGAGGGAGCATCTTACACTCTGAACAAAACAAAATCAAACAAAGGGGTTTCTGCCTTCTGCAGTTAGAAAGACAGAGCCTGCAGAAACTGTAACAAGGCACTGCTGTGACTGATTGCATCAATAATAATTTCCCTGATATTTGGGTTGCCTGCTGGATTTATCTGTTCTGTCTTATGTTTAGTCTGCGAGAAATATGGGAGAGAAATTATCATCTTCTGTGTTTGGACAGGAGGCACCAGGCTCTGAGAGTGCCAATTGTTACCACATTATAAAAAAATAGACAATAACAATCGCTACATAATGTCTGAATATTGGGAAGGATGGCAGGCTATACTGTTCCATTTAGTAGCAACTGACATCTAGGAAAATTAGGTAATCATCATTACTGCTGAATGGAGAAGAAAAGGCTATGTCCCAGATTTATATAAGTTGGGGTGCTCTCCAGTTTATCTATGATGTCAGGCTTGCAGGCCCTTTGAGATATAACTGGATCAGTTCTTTGCAATGAATGTAAAGCAATGAAGGCTCTAATGAGAAAGGGAGAAGGGAAAAGGATTTGGTTACTGAAGAACATAAGTACCAAATAAAACACAAGAAGAAATAAAGCTCAGAGAAAGGTTTTAGGAAGGGAGGATGGGGGGGAAGAACAGATAAAGAAAAATAAAGAAATACTGTAGAACAAGCATAGCGGTCTTTTGGAGTGCAAATAGTTGGGCATGGAAATGAAAGGAGAGTTGTCATTCCGTTTTCTGTGCACTGAATCTTTAAATGGAGATGAATCTCTTATCCTGCTGTGGGGGCAGCTCCAAGGCAGCTGCTGTCTTGCATTTCTGTGCAGATGCAGAATAGTACCAGAGCAAGATGTTTTCTTTCTCTTTGCTGGCTAGAGATTTCTTAAAATTTTTTTTTATTTTATGTTTTAATATTCCCCTTATGAAAGAAATGAAAGTAATCTAACCTGGAAGATACATGCAATATATTCTGCTTAATAGGACTGACAATTCAATCTCATGGGAATTGCTGATAATGTGATAGTGCTGGGGACCTACTGCCTACCACTTAAAAGGCTGCTGGATGGAACAGGGGCTGTTTCATCCACCAGGAAGACAGGACAACAGGCTAGATATACATCAGTTTTACATTATAACATACACATCCAGCTTGCCACAGCCCCTATTTGGATTATCTCCATCACTATCCAACCTCAAAACAAGCTGTCAGTAGTCAGTTCAGTGCCCCATGCCCTGAAGTGCAGTAAGAACTGCTCAGAGTGCAGCTTTTCTTGTCCATCTCTGTTTTGAGAGAGCCATAAATTGGTGGGGCCACAGCCTCAGCTTTTGCCTTGGGCTCCCTGGAACATGTCTGCCCAGACAGTGCACTCCATAATGCAGTGCAGATATGCCCCATGTTTCGCTACATGTCACTGCCCTTGGTATAATTACACGCAAATGGGGTCACTGTACTACAGACTTTAACTAACATCAAACCTCTCAAATACCACTTGGAGTAGAAGATCCTACGGGTTATTCTCATTCCACTGTGAATTTATCCGGACACTAAAACTCATTCAGATGAGAAGCAAGTGTATTTTTTCTAAATAAGCAATAATAGTCTAAATGCCTACTTTTCACCCATTCACCTCACATTGATGGAGGCAGCACAAAAGTAATGGCTAAATTCTAAGCTCAGTTAAACTTGTGGTCCTCGGTGCAGTTGAACGCACAGAGCTGGGCACTATTTTGAGCCATGCATGAGAAATACATGGGCTGTGTAAAATGGACTTTTTGTGACCATGCAGGAATTACACATATGAAAAATCACAGTGGTTCAAGCCTATCCATCAAGGAAATGACAGTCTAGGGAAATTGTAACTTGCAGTCCTTCTTCCCCATCAGCAACACGAATTGTTGTGAAAATATTAAGCCTGACCACTCAGTACATTGGCTCCCTGTAGAGCTCTTCAGATTCATGCTTCCATTGAACGGCCTAAAAAATTTGCAGAGACAAGGAATGTGCTTGACTACTAAGCTACTTTGGCATGAAGGAGCCCTCTCTAACAAGAAACAATGTCTTTTGTGCAACATAGATCACTTTCCAGGAACCAGTGCCAATGCTTTGGACATCATTTGAACTGGTCTGTGCATTTGACAAGGTCCTTAATCTACTTTCATTAATAAAAAGTGAAAAGAAAAAAAAGAAAAAGAAAAAGCAAAGCATAGAATCTTTAACCTTCCAGAAATGTCTATGTACATGACGATAAAGCAAAGCTGCAAATGACATGCTAGTCATGTTACTTTCTGTGTCCTGAGAAAGCGTTCAAATGACACAGTGGTGGGTAACATATAAGAGCTTGAATAGAACAGAAAAGAATATCTATTAGCAAATGACATACAAAATAAAAGGAAATGTATGCCCTTTCAATCTGTAGGTCACTGCGTCAAATCCAGCTCACATGAGCAGTGATGGAAGGTCATTGTCATTTGACGGCTTGGTGAAGTTGGCCTCTGAGCCACGAGCTGCAACATTAGAACTGTTGTTCCTTCACAAAAAATGGAGGTATGACATCGTTTCTGTAATCCTTTTTCCTTTGCTCACTTAAATTTGCTAATTTCTGGTAAATGTAAGTACGGTTTGAATGCTGTGTTACCTCGCATCTTTTGCAGCATTATTGCCAAGCAGCAAAATAGCCTTTGGCTTTACAGCAGTTAACATCTTATTTGCATTGGTGCAAATAGCTATTTAGGATACAGAATAGTGGAAAATCAGACCATGCCTGTAATAACATTTCTCAATCCATTGAAAGAATTCTGATGTATTTACATTTAATTAATAAACTCTGGAGTATATTTATAACAGCATTAAAAATATACCAAATGATTAAGGAAGGTGAATCAAATATTGAAACTGAAGTGACTAACAGAAGTTATGCCTATAGTTTCAGAGAGGTACAGACAGTCCTCCAAAGTTTCTTATTTTAAAGCTAACATATCATAAGGTGATTTTCTGAGTATCTCCAAAATCTAAAATTGTTTCTCATCATGCCTTTAAAAAGCAATAACATATTTTCAGCTATGAAAGGCTTTGCAGGAGTTTACTGAGAACATTGAATAAAGATCAGCGTTTCCATTTTTGATGAGATTTTTAGAGCCCCGAATTTAAGCCAGCAGCATGCAGTCTCTACCAGTGGCAAGTAAAATATTCACAACTAAAAAGAGGAAGAAAGGTAACCAAGCTTCTCAGAAGCGAGTAAACTTGGGTTTGCCTTTGCAAAACCAATCTGTGTCACACATGCAAGGATGAACAATGGACAAAGCCTTTATTATTTTTCAGAAAGTGAAAGAAATCCAGATTCAATTACATCCCTTGTCAAAAGATACATTTAGGAACTCAGAGGCCAGAAAGCAAGGGAGCAATATTCTTTAAAAAGAAAGGCTCTGCATCTCTCACTCTACATAAAACATGCTAGTACTAGCAACTACTAGTGTCAGCAGGACAACTCTTGTACATGTGTATGAGTCAGCAGAGAATCCGCACAATCAGGCCCTGAATGATTATGTTATTGCGTTCAAAGAGTTAAGGGAGTGAGTGTGAATCTCCGAGTCAGAGAGGCAAGCATCTGAACTTTCTTGCCCATGAGGAGATGTAAGAGGGGTGAGCTGCCAGCCATGCTTTGGGTAAGGGGACCCATGGGCAGGTGCTTCGGCTGCTCTTGGAGCTGAACCCTGTCCCAGCACCACTGTTTGGGCCTGGGGTCACCTTCTGGTGGCCCAGCTCTCCTTCTCATTAGCTGAAACAAGCCAGGAATTGGATGCCAAGAGGCCATTTTTGGTCCATTGCTCCAGCCTCACACAACCTAACATCCTGACCCAGTTTCTCAGTGGTATTTTATTCCTTCTCATGTCTGAGAAAGTAAAATAAACAAAATGTCCTTATACTCTCAAACCACACACTCTTGGGCTTTACTTTGCGCTCTCCTGCAAACTTGAGCTTTCAATACCTCTGAAAAACTGCAGCACACCGCCCTATAGCTGAACACGTGCTTTGTTTACTGTCCTGCTCTAAGTGGATAACAACACCTGGAAGGTTAATGCATCAAACTCTGTGATGATCAAACTCAGCCCTGGCACAAGCAGGTGGAGCAGCCCATGAGGTCTGTAACCATGCACTGACATGGGGCTGAATTTGTGCTCCAGTAGCTGTGAGTCTGCCCCCTCCTCCTTTGACTAACAGCTCTTGAAGTCAGAGAAAAAAATGACTTTAGAAGAGTTGATCAAAGAAAGAAAGCTCTCAAAAAAAAAAAAAAAAGAGAAAGGGACAGAAAGCTAAATATTAGTTTTTAAATGTCTTTAATGTAATCTGGACTCAGACTGCTGATCCCAGTCCCCCAGCTACAACCCTGGGAAGAAGCTACCGATCTTACCATGAACTTCGTAGGACCATCAGACCATCAGACCACTTAGCTAGACATTCACTTGCCATTCACTTTAGACTCTTGGCCTGCCTTATCAACTTATTCCTAGTTATGACCACTCTAAAAACAAGGAGTGTAATTTTACTTGATTCAAAGTTGTCTTTTCTGGTCCTTTTTTTTTTTTTTACGAACTTCTGCATAACCTCAGGCTGCCCCTTGGCATCTGTGTCTCTATTATACAAAAATTGCTTATGTGAGCAATACTGGCATCAGCAGGACAACTGTAGCAGGATTTGGATGTCAGCGGTTATCAGAAGAGGGGCTTTAAGTAGGTGTTAGTCAAGGCAGGAGTGCCACACATTTATAGCCCACTTAGTGTCAAAGCTCTGGCAAGAACCAGCAAGATAGGGTCAGTATTTCACTGTAAAACTTGCTCTTTTGGTCAACTGCCCGCACACTAAATCTGTAAGCCTTCCTAAAGCTAACTCTGCATACCAGCTTTTTCACTTACTGGTTCCTCTACTCTGAAGAACTCAGCAATCAATTCTGACTTATCTAGAGGTCAAAAACATTGAAAAGGGTTAAGATAAGAAGATATCCAGAAATACATTAGGTTGCACAGAAAATTAGAGGCTGAATGCATTCTAGTATTTCAGGATACAAAAGCAATTAATAGGGGTGTAAAGAGAACTTTCCCTGCAATTGTTCTCTGCTGGATTTCCAGCTCCTTCCTCTGAGACATCTGCTGTTAGCCATTAGCACTTACCAGATAATGACAGATCACTCACCTTTAGCAATGCAGTAATTCCAAGTGCTAAGTGCAAATTTTTGCATAAAGACCTTGTGAGTGGGCAATAAAAACGCCAGCTGATGTCGTGTAGCTACAAGTACAGTGAAGTACATTGGAAAACCTACGTGATTAGGCTCTGAACTGATCCACTCAGTAAGAAGATCTGCAGATTACAGTAGTTATATGAAAATTTAAGTTCAGTGTTCACTATTGCCAAAAAAGGAAGTAAGAATTATTAGAAAAATAATAGAGAACAAAACAGAAAATCAGATTACAAATTCATGCTTCTCCCACACCATGGATGCAATATGCAATTGTGGTTCTCCCACATGCAAATGGAGGGAAAGGAAGGTCACAAGGATGATCAGAGAAATGAAGTAGCTTTGGATCAAGTTTATTTAAATAGCCTAAGGTTCTTCAGCCTGAAAAAGGGCTGAGTAAGGAAGGAAGTGACTGAGGTCTACAAAATCACAAGTGGCATAGAGAAGGGGATCAAGAGTTGCTGTCTGACTGTAGAAACATGAGTGAAATCAATAAAACTAGCAGATATCAGGTTCAAAACAAACAAAAAGGACATAATTCTGTTGAATACATACATTATCTATTGAATTGGACTGTTATGGATGCAAAGTTTATCTAAGCTAAAAAAAAAATTGGACAAATTTATGGATGAAAAAGCCATCTTGGTCTTCAGGATAAAAGAGCCTACATGTGGCTACAAACACCCTAAGCCACAAACTAAAGACAGAGATTATTCTGGGGAAGTGTCACAAGATGTTTGAAATGTTCCTATGTTTGAAATATTCCTATATGCTTCTCTACACATCTGGTACTGACTCTTGTCAGAAAGCAGATATTAGGGTTGATGGATCTCTGTTTGTCCTTAGCTCAGCCATTCTCATGTCCTTATGTTAATCACTAAATGAGGAAGGCTTGAGAGTAGGCAAGGAACCAGGGAGACTCTTGCATTAAGATGACCAAAACTGATAAAAAGCAGGACAGGGAATGAACAAGAGAGAAGAATAAGGAACTATCTGATGGAGAGCGTATGGGGGTTGATTTGGACAAGGAGAACAGGACGTGAGACTAGGGAACTGAGCTGGAAAAAGTAATGGGAAAAGACATCGCCCCAAGGGACCAGAGGACATGAAGAATGGGAAGGGATTGACGGAAAGACGGGTGTGGGGAGTGGGCAGGGAGGAGTAAGGAGGGAGTCAGGAGGGAAGGCAGAGGACTGGCTGGGCAAAGAGGTAGGAAGCACATTTTATAGATCACAAACCCAAAGCAAGGTCATGACTGAAAATCTATAGGTCTGCTTGGAGCAGTAGCGGGATTATCTGACTGCCATTGTTATGCATTACCCAGAAAATAATTCTCCAACAGAACTAGAACGTTACAGATACATAATGCTCCCTTTTGACAGGAATAGACTTAAAATAATTTTTCATTTTTGTTTGGTATTCTATCCTCCCAAAGTCAATTTATAGTATGGCATATTTTAATACCAATTCTGAATATGATGAGAGGAGGAAAATTCTATTTTTCATCAGCAAGAAATCAAGAGAACAAAGGATGCTCTGCAGTTTCTAAGATCAAACTGTCGTAAGGCACCTGCAATCAAGAAGACTATTGTAACATCAAACTGAATCAATCCATCTTCCCTCTAATAATGGTTTTTTCTATGCAGTGTTTTATGCTGAATAATTTTAACAACACTTATTCAATATATTCTTAGATTTCCAACAGTTTCCACGGAACAGCACTTCATCCTTATAACCACATATTTTGAAATATGTTTCAAGTTTTTTCTTAAATCCATCTGTTGCAAGATTTTAATCAGGAGTATAAAGCATTTCAGTCATTGTCGACTTTAAATTTGCCCAATGCAACTACACATTATCTAGGTAAGGCTAGATGTGAGAGGAAAAATGGAGACTTGACAGATAAATTTTATTTTAAGCAGGCTTAATATTTGCAAATGACAAAATTTGTGCAATCTAAAGTAGAGGCTACGCACAGACTTGAACACAGAACCTGACCCCTCTCATAGAATCCACAAGCTAAACCAGAACTTTAGTCCATTTTACAGTCAGGCAGTTCAGTGTTTATAGGCGCCTAACTTACGTCGTTATGATGGTGATCAGAAACTGCAAAGAGAAGCCAGAAGTCCAGCCCCACTAGGAGCTCTGAGGTTGTTTCCTACATTCTGGAGCAGACAAAGCATCAAAGTACCCTGCAAGAAACTCTGTATCCTTTCAGCCACCCTGGAGGTGATATTGTCAAGCTTCGGTGGGATAATTCCAGTGAGAAATTGCTCAGCGATGTCTGTAAGGGCTCTGCAATCACACCCTATATTTTTGTTTCTGGAAGCCATTTTTGAAATCTGCCTGTAGATGAGGGAATTAAACACTAAATTTCACCTCCTCCCCCACTTATACTGCAAGGCTTATCTAATTTACCTTTATGTGAAGTCTGATTCCCTGCTAAGTGCTTTTACTCTCCTACCCTATTTGGTATATAAAGAACTGTGCACAAAATATATTTAATTGATTTGTACAGGTATTAAAATAGATTATCATCTACCCAGATTTAGAAAGTAGAGACTGCATGTAAGCCAAATGGATGATACGAACTGTAATTATTTACAAAGCATTTCAGAGAGCTGGGTATTAGCTCAGAGAAGATCATGTTAGAAAGCAAAATAATTTTACATTTATCCACCAAATGATGAAAAAAAAAAAGGCTCAAGTTTAATCATGAGATGAATAGTATATCCAGGAATCATTGCTTTAAAAGGTCAATGTGGATATTAAATGTCATATTTTCATAGAAAGGCACTTGATTTAGCTATTTCTGCAAAATGGTTTGCATGTTGAAATGTACACATTTACACACCCAGGCCAGACCCTTCTGTCCAGGTGCCTACTGCACATAAACAAATGCCTCAGGAAGAATGCACAATTAACATATGCATGCTACTCCCCCTAGTACTGCCACTCTAAAATCCATGCCTGCCTATTTTCTAGAGGAAACTATTGACATACCGACATACAGCTGATAAATATGCAATGCAAATATTACCAGATTACCACCTTCAGCACACAGTTAATAAAGGAGAGCTCTAGGAAGGCATATTGACAGTCAATCTCTCTCAGAAAGTTTATTGTCCTGGATATTTTAGAACAGCTAGCTTTTCAGTAAAGGAGATCAGCATAACAAATGTATTTCTTTGCAGTGTGATAGCGGTTGATGAGCACCCATGGGGGATGCCCTGCGCCTGCCCTGCAGAGCTGGCTGTTCCCACGCTCCAGCATCACATGGCGATGTAAGGGCGGCCTTGACACCAAAGGTCTGACCAGCCCAGGGGCCTGTTCTCAGCAGCCGGCAGTGGGAGATGCCCAGGGAAGGCTACAAGAGCAGGACAGGCATACAGCAGTCTTTCAGTACCGCATCCGCAATGTCCATACTCTTGTATTAAATAAAATTGTAGGCTGAAAATGAAAAACCTTGCCGGAAGAAAAAGGAAGCAAGCTGTGAAGATGTTGAGTAAAAGACTCCCTTTTGTGAGTGAAAGGGGGAGGTTGTTCTTCCAAGGGCATGGGATACCTTTACATGATCAGGGCTATAGACACTGTAAAAGAAATTGTATAGCATGTTCTTTAATCAAATGTCTATGACAGCTGAATTAAAACATTATTTAATGGAGTCAGGTCTGAGAGATGAAGTTTTTTCTCTTTGTTGCACAACCCAGGGGACAACTCTTTTTTTTATGTCTCCCTGATGTAAGAAATCACTACAGTGTCCCTTAAACTGCTTCAGGAATAACGAAGGCTGGAAAAACACTTCTCTCAGGTAATAAACTCATAGCTGGCCTGACTTTTTTTTCCTTCTACAATGCATACACAGTTGAACAGCCTGCTCTCCCCATTCAGCAGCGACTAGTACTCAATTCTGACCAAAAATCTGTTGTTTCAGCTAATTTTGAAAGGTATCTTGTAAGTACACAGTAAACTCCAAAGAAACTCTCTACTGTGGGTTTGGTGCTATTGCCCAATTACAGATACAGCTTCTGGGCTTTGATTCAGAAGAATACTTAAATGTCTGGCTTCAGGGGACTTTTCACCTACCTAATGCTAGGTAGGTGCTTATGTACTCTGTTGCACAGAAGTCTGAAGACACAGTATCAGTAACAGTTATTATTCTCTAAAACATGCAAAAAACATTACAAAAAGGTTGGGCTTGGTGTTTAAATGCTGAATATTTTAAAATGTTGATAACTCTATGGTGCAATTAAAAAACAAAAAACAAAACAGCAAACACATCCCAATAAAGCTTTGAAAAATATTAGACCAATTCTAGAAAAGTACTAGAATTTATTTTATAGTGACCCAGAATTTTTCATCACTGAAAACCTTAAAGGACTTTATAAACTAGGACTGAATTCTATCTCACAGGTATAGGAGACATTCAGCTGCTGTTTTCAAAACCCCAGTCCAGCTTACAGGAAATATCTTCTTGGGAACTAACATCAAGCATTACTTTTGCAAAATATTGTCATGTGCAGGTCCAGTGCCATCCTTTCCCATCCCCTGGCCTAATCCTCCTAACTGTATATTACTATCTACATCCTTGCTCCTTAGTTAGCAGAATAAAGGAAACAGTAAAATTTCAGTGGGTGAAATACTGAATGTGTGACTGAACAGAACAAAAACCATTGATTTTCATGGATCCAAATTTCACCCAGATGTGTTAGTAGTATTAATTTTAGAAATTGGGGGAAAAAAACTCTTGTCAAATAAAATCTTACAGTGAAATATAAAATTTCCATTGAAATTGGAAGATAACATATTATTATGTCATGCCACAGTTTTGAAAACAATGTCATATGACCTTTAGTTGCTTTCGTTTTTAAAGTATTTCATTTACGATGACCTAGTTTTATCTTACCATCCTTTTATAGGCAACTACTATTTCTGCAATAGCCCTTCTTCTGTGGGTAGAGAGGTTTGTACTTTATTATGTCTAAAGTGCAAGTGTATCTTTGTCAAGGCAAAGTAATTACATCAAACAAGGCCTGATCTAGTCTAATAATGACAACGCTATTGTCATACCTCTGAAATATGTGCTCCTTTTCTCTTGGGAAACCTAAAACCCACAAAGGTGTTGCTTCAGGTAAATATGTCTTAGAGGCTTTTCAGTTTTATTGTGACTGATCTAGTTGTGATTAGCTAAGGAGCGTGACATGGGAGAGAATTAAAATTTTTACTGGGAACTGGGCAACATAAAACTAGCCTTTTTTTAAGTTACTTGGCACTGTGGATCTCTAAATAAATATAAAGTCATTCACAATCAAATAGGCAAGCAAGAAATGACAAGTGTTTTGACAGTGCTCAAAATACTTTGAGGTATTTTTAGCATATTTCTGAGTCGTATTAGCTTAACCTGTAATAGAATATAAATGAGCCCATATGGCAGAGATGTAATTATGTTCCATGTGAGAAATCCCTGTGGTAGATTTGGGGGAAAAAAACTCACCACATGTGCCTTCTGGAGGGCACGATTTACACATGATTACCTCCTCATTTGCATTGAGAAGAATATGAAGTAACACAATGCTAACAACACTGTAATGAAAAGGGCAAGCAAAGACTCCAGATCCCTGGGGGTGCTGATCCCTCTGACTGACATCCAGTTAGGAGCAGAGAATTCTTCCCTTTAGGGAGTACATTTTATGAAGCGATCTTTGATTATGTGGGCACAGTAATCACGAGTCTTAATTATTATTTCTGTGAGAGAATGGGCTACAAATCTCCAGGGAACGTCTCTGTCACAGATACTTTGCTGGCGAATGCTGAAAATGAGCGTTTTCCCAAGGATCATTTTCATTCCAACCTGATATTTAGCTGAAGTTTCTTTGACTACTAGTCATGAAACATTAAATATAGATTAGAGGCAGAGAGATGTTGAAAGTTAAAATTCACCGGAGGTGCACACCCGTGTACTTGAGAGACAGCCCCAAATGTTGTCCAGATGTTGTAGCAACAAGGCTGAGGGTTCCCAAGCTGCAGCACAGCCACAACAGAAGAGAAAGTGGATGTTTAGCATTCCATGGGCCTTCTGTTTAGTTTACTTGTAGTGCATTAATTTAGCAGAAAGTCCTAACAGCCTGTTAGCGGTAGATGTTACAAAGTGTACACTACCCTGAAAGAATGAAGAAATTCTTTTATAGCAATAAAGGGAGTAATTCAAAGCATGTAATTGATTTTCCACATTTTCAAACTGTGATAAGGCTAAGCTTTAGCAGCAGAAACATATGTTTGCAGTTTTGTCAATGTTCCTCAATGAATTGGGGGGAAAAAAAGGAATCTATAACTTATTGGCTAGATTGTTAACATGCACTGGGCATTTCAGTGGCTATTAAAGCACTTGCCAAAATAGTATCTTCTAAACAGACTCAGAGGTGGTACAAAGGATTGTTTTATGCCACAGGACATGTTTTCGTGATTACCTAAAACAATTATTTTTGAGGTGGAACATAATGGAAGAACATCAAGTCTTTCTAAACAAACTATCGGAACATTTATGTGCTAGCATCGCTTACCTCTTCAATCCTTTTCATCCCAGAGAGGCAAACTGGCTTCATGGCATGGTTAATGTCTTTGCTTATCCTTGCGAATTTTTAGTGTTTCTGCTGAGCAATGTTGGGGTTGACAGTCATGTTGCTGCATCCAGTTTTCACTGGTTTTCAGTTGCTGTAGTGCATTCTGGGACTATTGATGAACCTCCCTGATAACATCCATCAGCACACTCAGTGCAGAAACATTTGAGTAATTCCCAAATGTCAGGCAATGCACAGCATGATGGCAGTAGGAGGCTCAGGTGAACTACTGCAGCTGTCACTTACAGATAGAGTTTAAGTCCAGAAGGAACATGTAGAATTATTTCACCTGACCTTTTGCCTCAAACAAGCCACAGAATTTTGCCAGTAATTTCTGCATCAAATAATTTGATGGTGTGTAAGAACTTATCTTTTGGAAAGATAGCTTGTTTTGATTTTAAGACTCTCAGTAACAGAGCTTCTGCCGAAACCTCTGGATGTTTGTCTCATTCAGCACTTTTAATTGCTAAAAATGTGTGTTTGTTTCTATATTATGCATGTCAAAGTTCATCCACACAATACATTTCAGAAAGGTGTTTGTGTTCTGCTAACACCAGAAAGAAGACAGTACAGTGCTATGGCTTGACTGGATGCTAACTGAAAAGCCAGGCCCCAGCATTTCTCACGGTGCTTTGGAAAAAAAGTCACCTTCCTGTCCTCTGAAACTCCACAGGTTCTATTTTCTTCCCATCTTGCATTATGAGAAACCTAAGATGGTTAGTAGAGTTTTTTGTGTGTGTGTGAAAAAGTGAGGACACATGCTCAGATTAACCTATTTATCAGGATATATAAGTGAGATGTGGAAAATTTGAGTCCTAGTCCTGCTCTCTGCCTTGGAGCTGGTACTGGAACCCAGATGTTAAGTCCCGGAGGGCACGCTAACCGCTGAGCTGCAGCTCAGTTCCAATGAATAGTCATCGTCAGTGACACAGGCTCAAATACCTACGCTCATAAGGACCCACAGGAGGAAAGTAAAGTTGCCAGTGACTGAGGTAGTTACAATGGAGGAAAAAACAGAGGTTCATCTCTCCACCGTGCCATTTGCCCTGGCTTCAGCATTAGGTTTGCCAAAGTGAGAAGGAAACAGCTGGGAGGAATGCCAGCCCGGAGCAAGGAGGCCGTTTGCAGTGCAGGGGTAAAGAAACCACCTTCAGGCACAGAAAGGAGCTGGCAAGGTTGACTGAGATCAAACAGGGCAAGAGTAGGGTAGGGGAAAAAAACCCTCAAAGACTAGAAGCAAGCTGATTTGTGTTTACATCCTCAGGAGACCACGGAGCAGCCCCCACAGCAGATGACTTAATAGGTTTTGAACTAGGTAAATGAAGTTCAGTGAACAGGAAATGGCATACAAGACCCTTTACACTGAAGACTGTGAGTTTGCGTGTGGGCCACAATGGGAGTGACTGTTCATGCCTGTCACCGTCTCATTACCGGTGGGTGCCAGGAAGCAGTTGGTGATGATCTTGTATGACTTCACTGGGGACAAATGTGCAACAGAGACCAGTGTCAGGACTGAGACAGGGGCTGGCAGTCCTGGTGCACAGCTGAAGGAGGTCCAAGAGCAGAGGCAGGGAGCATGTCCGACCCTTCCCAGGCAGCGATGGTCCCTCTGCAACCACAGCAGAACATGCTGTCACTCCCAGAGCACCACCGCGGTGCCTGACACATTTGGTACCACGCTCTTCCAGCATAGGAGGGATTTTAAAACGTGCAAAGCATGTAAAATGGCTGACTGACGTACTTGCTGCCCCCTCACCCGTAGGGATTGGTATATTTGTGGATTCTGCTTCTCTTCTATTAAAAAAAAACTAAAAATGCAAAATACCGGTGAATTCATTCTGCTATCTAATCTGACAGCCTGGAGGAAACAGAAAAACAAGCAAAATCCCCAACGGTTGCTCCATCCTACCCCTCCTCCACATACACCTCCTCTCTTTCAAAAGCTATGCACAGTGAAAACAAAAAAGGAATGAGTATTAACTTCCCTGGGGTTTAGAATAACTGTTTACAGTGACCACTTCAGGAACTGTTGTTTATATGGATGTATTAACAGTGGCTACATGTAATTGTTCAGCTCCAGTTTTCAGCAGGGTTCTAAGGCCTTCCTTCGCAAGTAGCTGTGCAAAGTGCCAAGAAATGTTAGGTAATTTGAAAGATTCCTGTCAAGGGGACAATGGGAATTGAGGGTACTCTGCTACATATATAGTCAAACTCTTAATAATCTCAGCTCTTGCTGGTTTCTACACTCAATTTGCACTTAAGACTTCCAAATAAACAGAGCCATCATGCAACAACACCGCTCAAACAGAAAGCAGATTTATTTCTATTGCTTCCTTGCGTTTTGCTGTTGTTGTTGTTGTTCTGCTGTAGTTTGGATTATGCAAAAAAAAAAAAAAAGAAAAAAGGGAAAAGATACAGAAATATAAGAGCTGGTTGCTTTGCTCTAATTGCTGCTGATGTAATAATTCCCTTTGAAGTTAGCAGCAAAACTCCTTTGGAGGTTAATGAGAACAGGATCAGGCTCTCCACGTTGAACTTGCACTGAGAGAAGATAAGATCTTGAATCACTCAGAGCCGAGCATATTACTATGCTACATGGGCAGGCTGAGTCAATCCTGGTGAATATTTTTAATGGGTGTCAACATGAAGTGTTAATTCCACGTTATGTTGTTTTGCAGTTTGCCTATGCCTGCTCTCCAGACTGGCTTCGCGGATGGTACACAGCCTGTTACTGGCTGTGAAGAAAAGCTATTTCCAGAACTGCTGCAAGAAAAACCAGTTCTGAGGAAGCATAAAATAGAACTTTTTTTAAAGAATTGGAAAAACAAATGATGGTAGAAATTACCTTCTAGACATTCAGACTGTCAGGCATAGAAGTAAAAGTAGCCCCATTTCAAATAGTTGTGACAACTTTTCTTTAAAGACCCTAAAATCAAAACAAGTATATTGTAACCAATCATTTTAAGAAACTATTCTTGATCTCTTTTTTTTTTTTCTGACAAAACAGAGGAAAGAGGTACTGAAGATTCACAGATTCACAGATAATGTCTTTGCCCCTGGATAGTACCTATATACCCTTAATAAATGGTATCAGAAAAACATTGAAAGCATTTTTAAAGCCTGATGAAATGAGCTAGCACTATGAGCAGCTTTAGAATGAGAAATCTTTAAGGTATTTTTGACCTTACCTTTTTTTGTCACCAGGATCTCAAAGTACTTCCTAATGCATCCTGACCCCAAGGTGAAGTTCTGGCCCTATGGAGGCCAATAGGAGACTCACTATTGCCTTCAGAAGGAGCAGAATCTTACTCCTATTGTAAAGAGATCTTGAAAAACATTGGGCCCAATAGCCCACTTCTGTGGAAAAAGTCAGCTGGAAATACAGCAAAGCTTACCACAGAATTTCCTTTCCATTCTCCCTTGAGGGGAGTAGATGTCTAATCTTGGAATGGAAAACAGGGTCCAGGGAAACCTGGCTGGAACCCTATGAATCCCGAGGTTGCCAGCTACAAAAAGTAGGCTCTCCGGTTGGGCCCATCCTTCCCTCCTCCCCTGAGCCACCACCAACTGCAACCTGAGCTTTCCAGCCTTTCCCTTGGGGCAGCCCAATGCCTGGGGTGAGGATGGAAGTAGAGGATGGACCCAGCAGGCATCCGTGAGGGGAGCAGGGAGAGCAGAGGAGGCTGTCTGATGAGAAGCAGCACTCCCAAGCAAGAGGATTTCCTCTTGTCACTATTCAGAAACACCTGAACAAAAGCCACTTTCTGCCTCCATCGTCTGTGACTCTTGGGCACCCGCTGCACAGCCTCCCCATGGCTTCTGCATGCTCCGAGGAGCCATTCTCTTCCTGTACCTGAGCTATGGTGGCCTTCAGCTACCTGCAGCAGAAGAGGTACAAACTCTGCAGGGCGGCAGTCCCAAGCTTATGTCAAACCTGGCCCATTCAGACTCTCATCCCCTGCTGCCCTCCTCCTACTGCTTCTTTATCCTCTCCTCACCCACATCCCGAAGCCCTGCCTTCCTGGGGAACAAGCCTGGCAGCACCTTTCATAGGGATCTCCATATGAGGTCACCATTCAGACTTATTGTTGGGTGTCTTCCACCACTCAGCAACTGCTAATCTTTGTTTTAGGAAGCAAAGACTAGTCAGATACTATTTTACAGTGATCCCAATGGCAGCTAGTAATTAGAATCTGACAGATTCCATTTGCTTAGCTTTTCAGCTGAGCACCATTTGCTTCCATTAATTTCAGGAGCAGTTAAGTGTCCAACCCTACAAAACACTAAACCCTTGAACGTGTTGCAAAATTTTCTTCCGCTTCCCTCAGAAGTCGTAGAAGCTAAATGTTTTTATTTAATAAGTAAATAAACAACTTGCAGTCTTTTAACTGAGGGCTTTGTGCTAAGAAGTGACTAATTCCCCTCTGTGTTCACAGAAAATAAATGTGAAGCTTTACCATTACAGATAGAAAAGAACTGAAAAGTAAACAAGAGTCACAGCAAAATTTGACTTTGTGATGAGCTGTTTTTTCTACAATTTTTTTTCAGTTAAACAAATATTTTGAGAAGCCCACCTGGAGGGTTTTTTTCTTTTTTTGCCTCTGTAGATGCATTTGTACAGCAGTGGGGTACAAATGAAACACTCATTTTCCTCAAGGCAATCATGAAGGTGCGATTGCACCCTTTTCTTCTCACTTTTATAAAGAGCCAATTTATCATAATGTACAGTAATACTTGAATTTGAAGGAGTGAATAATCCTTATTTGCTCACACTACACTGATCAGTATTAACTCAAGATCAGCTCCTTTCGGACAGTCTTTGTGCTTGTATTTAAAAGTAAAATGTCGTGAATAAAGGAGCTGTCAAACAATATAGAGTAAGTTGCTTCCCTATTTGCACAGCAATGATCTTTCAAAATTAGTCCTCAAGAATGAACTGTGTCTGAGGAGCTACATACTGTCAATGGTTAGAGCAATGCAACTCCCAGTGAAATTATCAGAGGCAGCCTGGCACAGGGAGCAGCAGAATATGAGCCTAAGATTGGCTTGCTGCAAGGGATGTAATGGCACATGCTGCCGGTAACTTCCTGAGTCAAACGCAGGGACTGAAAGCAGCCAGCATAGCCTCCACCCTAGGTAGGTGGGGGAAAAACAAAACAAAAAAACTTGCACAGAGCCAGGAAAACGAGCCAATTCAGCACATCCCCGGCAGTGCTCTTGCCAATAGGACACCCATGGAGTTCACAGAAGAACGCAAATGATACCTCTGAGGAGGGTGTTAGCCTAATGCCCAAGATGCAGCAGTGCACCTTGAATTGGGAAGACGCCAGCTGCTAAGGAGCACTGCTGCGCTGCGTCTTTCTAAAGCAGCCTGCAAACTCCTGTGGCTATCTGTTCTATCTTTAGCTTTTGTAGTATTCCAGGCATGGCAGTGGAGGTGAAACAAGCTACCAGTAATGAAGCAATAGTAATTAACATGAACAAGACAACATGACAAGTCATACAGCATTGATGAGTCATACTATTAATCTCAGTTAAACACAGTAATGAGACTAACACTGAGTCACAGTTATATGTTAAAACAGTTATAAAAAGATGTGAATTATTCACATAAGTAGGCAACAAAATAGCATAAAGACATCCCACTTTAGGGATACAAGCCACTCTTATTTTTCATGTGATATTTGTCATTAAACTATCCCAAGATAAATGACTATTTCTTTCAATTTGTGTTGTAACAACCAATTAATACTAACAAAGTTATACTAGAACTACACAAAAATACTGCTCTCCCTCACCCAAAGGGATTCCTGTGATAGCATAACGTGAACAAGTCTCGCTTACAGAGTAGCACTACTGAAATATGGTACCTTTAAATGTTAGCCAAGGATAGACCTTATTAGACATGGCAGTTTAACAACAAAAACCATCCAGAAGATAACTAATTCATTGCAATGAAACTAATGAAGTCTATCACTTTAGTTATCTTTCTGAAGAAGTAACTACAAAGAGTCCATTATGGTGGCTGACATACCCCCCCTCAACACAGAGGGAGTGTTTATGTTATAGTTTAATGGTTATTGTACAGTTTCCCATTAAGTGTAGCTAAATCATGGCCAGCACTTTCATGTACTGCAACAAAGCCTTGGAATACTGGGAAAAAGCAAGACTTGTGAGGTCTCAAATCAGCAGCATTTCACATGATGTCGGTGGCTGAATGTGGGTCTTCATGAAGCGTTGTCTGACTGGAAGACTAGAGTTTATTCCGCCTCAAGATAAGCAACTTAATGCTGCTGATTTGAATGCAAACAAGGGCAAGACCTCATGCATGGAAGAATCTCTGATGTGGTTACACTGGAAGTTTAAACTAAATACAAGTTGAGATCTCTAACAGTTGCTGTGGCCTACAAAATCAGGATGCTTTCTAAAAGTATTTAAATTTTAAAAACATTGTCTACAACTAAACTCTCAAAGTGGTATTGCTTTTATCTACAAATTGTTGCATTTGCAATTATATGCTGCTTATTAAGGCCTATTTTGCTAATTCACTGAAATCTCTCCCCTATGACAGAAACAATATTTGCTTCTCCCCTTAAGTGTTCATATAAGAGGTATTATTGACTAAGTAAATGCGCAGAGTGAATTTCAGCTGGTAAGTAAATGCAGTTAACCCTTTCTTTTTTCTTACAGGGCATAGTATTATCTCATCTGCTTTTACATAGTCATTGGGTTAATATTAAATTAATATGGGGCTCATAACGCTTGTGAGATGTGTTCAGGACCCAATCCTAGGGCGCTTATTTTGTCCTTAAACAGCTATTTCACATCTGGGAGTGTTTGAAGAGCTCAAAGAAATAAACTGTGAAAAACAAAGCCCCATTCTTAAGTCCTCAAGCTTTGCTTCCTAAATGTTTGCCCATTTTTTAAATTATGTTGGTACCGTTTCAAATCTAATCAGACACTTCAGAACAAAGCATTTATCTGGGGACAGTTTTGTGCTGCAAACATATATAAGGTAACAACGGGCTCCAGTACAAAGCAAGAAAAACAAAATTCCTTTTTTTTCATATGGGTGTGAATCGTTGCCTAAGCCTTCAGGCTCAACTCATAAGGTACAGAGAGAAGAGATCTGCAAGACTGCTAGTGCTAATGTGAGGAACCCCCCCAGCTATGGCCAGGAAAGCCTCCCTACTGCCAATGGGACCAAGCAGCTAAAAGGACTTGTGTTTTAAGCCAAAATTATCATGGGAGGATCCATACAATCCATTCACTGTAAGTTTGTATAATATGCACAGCAGTGACACTCTAGTTCAAAAAGTGCAAGTAACAACTAATAGAAATTTAACAGAGTCTTACAGTGGAGAGGGGCTCCTATTTAGAATTGATTTTACATGCTATTCCCACAGAGTCTTTTGGCGCAGTCATTCCAAACATCTATCAATTAAACTGTAATTCTCGTGTTTAAGCACTAGAGGGTCAACTGGAGATGAAAACAGAGGCTTACCTCAGTTTTCTTATTTTTACAGGTAAGTATTTAATGTCTTACTTATCTCTTCAGCTGTCATGAAATTTTTTTGCTAGCTGAAGCTACTTCTGAGGCCATGCAGCACAGGGATGGAAGAGTTATGGCACACATGCAACTACCATCAATAATTTTAAACTATGTAGGTCACAGCAAAACCATGACTGCTTTTGCTGGCCAGCTGCTGTGCATACACCTTTCCAAAGGGATCAGTGGGGCTGTCTGGAAGTTATCTCTTGCAACTGTCAATGACAGAAGAGCGATGAGGTAGCCCATAGTCCATTTTCAGAAATACTCATCCAGTGCATATACAGCAACTTCTTTTCATGTCTAATTATCATCTCTTTGAATAATACACGAATTGCAAATATTGTCCGTTTAAATCAAAGGAATCTTCAGCACCACCTGGAATTGCACTCATGCCGAACAAGTACTGAGGTGGCACCAGAAAGGAGTACACAGTCCACAGGGCAGAAATCAAGCTCACTAGAACACAGCCTTTCAATTCAACTTAAAAAAAAGCGGGGGGGGGAGGGGGGAGGGGGACACTTTTTAAAGTATATTCATACACTGGATATTTGGGGCATTACACTATGAGCAAACCAGAAAACCTCCTCCTTCCCAATAGGATTTGTTATGGAAACAGCATATAATTTCATTCCAATACCACAAATTTGCCACTACATTAAAGAGCATTACTGCTACTGAAGGATGAACAGTCACTCAGCAGCCCCAGTTCTCCAGGCTACAGCCCTCTTCAACGAAATGGATAGAGGAAATTGCTAATTCTAAGTGCCCCTTCATTTTAGACTATAAATATACACTACCAGAAAAAGTAAAGCTGTTGACTAAGGAATGCCTTTAGAAGTACTTTAAGCATAGCAAACTTTGCTATACTGAAGTTTTTGTTCTTGTATTTTCTTTCTCATCAAACACAAGAGAAGAGTTGGGCAAACTGTTTCTTTTTATACACTGATACCTTCTCTGATAAATATGGTACATCAATTATACAGACTGTGCTGTAAAAAAAAAAAAAAAATCTTATCTAAATTCCCTACAGCTATTGAGCAGTAAATAGGTTTTTACAGGAAGGTAAAGTAGTAGTCATAACTGCAGTATACCCATGCAAAAGACACCTTGGTATCATATTAATAAGTCTCAAATTTCATGATGTGTTGACAAATCAAAGTGTAAGAAAAAGTATGCAAGTCCTAGAGATAGCACCACAGCATTCAGTAATGACTCTGACCTTTGCAAATTACTGCACTGTGGAAGTTCACAAAAACTAGCACACAAAAAAACAGCAGCAATAAAGAATGAAAAAAGGAAAGGATTTGCTCTTTTAAATGGAGGCAAGCCATTTCAATGATTTGGAAATGACTGCATTGTGCACTCTAGTATATTTACTAAAATAATCAAGACTGAATATGAGACTTCAAGTCTGCAATCTATGAAAAAATCTGTAAGAACTGAAGAGGACCGTATTTGGTGCAAATTATCAACTGCAAATATCAGCAACATTCTACTTCATATAGAAACTACAATTCCATTACAGGATTTTTGGAAAATATTTAAAAAAAGTTAGTCCTCCTCTCCTTACTACAAATACCAAGTCTCTGTTACAAAAAAAATGTGTTCTCCCATGCATAAACAAATATTCAGCTGCAAGAAAACAGATCAGTCAAAATGGCTCAAGTGTAATTTTACACTGGCCAAAGAGAATTCTACTGCAAATGAAATTGAACAGCTTGTAGTTTAGTCACTAGAGCTGAATGATGACCAGTACATTTCTAAACGCTAAAACATTGAAGAAAAAAAAGGTTTAGGAAAAAATGTGGAAAATATTTGAGAAAACAGGAGTTACATTTATGGTTGTTTTTTTTTTTTAAATAATGGAAAAATTCTGGCTATGTCTCAGCTCAAGAGAGTAGGGTTTTTTTTAAGCTTCCCTTACTTCTCTATGGCAGTTTATGTATCAAAATTTAAAATAAGTAAATCGGGCAAAAATCACTTACAATTTTCTATGGATTTACAGAATGAAATGCTGTGCTATAGCTTATCACACTGGAAACCAGAAATCACGGTCTCATAACTAGCTAGTCTTTCCTAACAAAACCATGCTTACAGAATGGCGCTTTTAACAATGAATTTTAGAACATGATGGGTTTTGGTGAAAGGTTTAAGAATATATGTAGTTTTCAAAAATCTGAAATACTTCCACAAACATATTTTTTAACTCTGGATTAACCAAATATTCTAAATTCACGAAAACAAAGCTGTTTTACTCATTAAAATATTCTGACAATATTGCAACATAATCTGAGTGTCATTTTGAGCAGTGAGAAAATCTTTTTTTTTATTTTAATAAGAAAGAGAGAAGAAAGGCTAAGTTGGAGGAACCCTTTTCTTTTAACAAAAAAGAAAAAGAACTGGTGAGCTTCTTTCTTCTCCTGCCATATAGCAGATCTCTTCTTGGATTTCACACCACCAACCTACCCTGTCAGAGATCTTGAACAGTTTACATTACTTCTTTTGAAGGATTAATCTAGACCGGCCCAGAGATAAAAACCAAAATGCACAATGAATTCCTACACTGAATTCCAGCTTGTTACTGTGAACTCAACATAAGAAAAGAAAAAAGGAATCCCACACATCTTGTAGTATATACACTGCTTTCACACAGTGTGTATTCAAGACAGTCTGAGGAATACGTAAAACGACAAGATAGTTTTGTACAAAAACTCAATTTATTTCAGAGAAATTAAAAATATGGTATTTAATATATATAAATTTCTATTCCTCTATAAATATAGATGATCTTGTGATAATGAACAGAAATAAATGCATACCAAATTCAAATAATTTTGCATTTCAGGGTATGGTAGCCATAGATAATGTTTATGAACCTAAATACAGGCATTTGTTATATAAAAAAGTTTAAAACATACAATCAGGAGAGAAGCATTCTGCTGTTTTTCATACAGAGGGCTAACTATTCAAATGCATCTGTTGAAAGTTACATTTCATTTTTAACCTTTCGGAATAAAAAGCACAATCCCACACACCCAGGAGCATATATGGTAGTAGATATACTGCACACATGATATCTTTGTAGTATGCAATGTTTATTACTGTAACAAACCAAAAAAAAACACAAAAAAAAAGATAGCAAAGGCTCCTTTAAGGTCTCACATCCCACCACAGCGCTTAAATACACTGGCTTTCTGGGTTTTTTTATTCCTTTGTTTTTACTACTGGCAGAAATCATCACACCCTCCTAACATGTAACAAATTAAATGTCAATGAACTGAAATTCAGGGCAATGGCAATGATTCGAATGTTTCCAAAATGAAGAGCCAGTTTATGGATTTAATTAAAAAAAAAAAAAAGGTGAATGCTACAATTTATTCTGGTCTTGTTTATACTGAGCCCTCTGTTAATCTAAGTAAATATCAGCACCTCAACAAAGCGTTCCAGGTATTTCTCTGTCAGTGTTTTCATTAACAGAAAAAGAATATAAACACATGCAAGCTGCCCCGTGAAGAAGGAGACAGCTAAAACTGACTACACACTTGGAATTCAGATTTGTAGTTACGCTTAACCTTTTTCCTCCAAAACCTACATACCTTGTGATGGAGAAGGCAAATAATCTCATTTCTGAGGAAAAAGCCAGACCAGACATCTTTGTTTTACAACTGAAAAGTTCATTATGTGCGCTAAAAAAGGAAAGTTTGGTATGTCAATGTCCCCATTTACCTCTTAAGCCATCAGACAGGCCACAGGTGCAGTGTTAAACCTCAACTCCTGGCCAAAGCACAACAACAGAAAAGGCCAATTCTTTCAAAACTAAGTGGTGCATTTAAATAAATTTAAAAAACAAGAAGGGACAGCTGGCAGCCAATCTCCCTAACACAAAGCACTGCAGCGATGCTCTCCGTCCAGAAAAAGGCCGGACACACCTTCGGGCAGGACTGGGTATTTTTTCTCCCCCGCCAAGGGTCTGGTGGCTGAGCAGGGTCCCTCCTGGGCGCGCTCGGCGCTAGCGACGCTTGGGGCGTGGGGGCAGCGGGCCTGGGTCCCTCTAGCCAAGGCAGCCACGGTGAGGTGAGGTGAAGCGCTGTCCCACCAGTGGGTCAGGCGGCTGTCCTCCCCGGTGGGGGGCCGGGTGCCTGTCCTCCCCCATACGGGCCGGGACCGAGTCAGGAAGCTGCGCTCCTCCCCAACCCCACCTCCACCTCCACATACCTCTGGCAGGCTGGGATCAGGACCCAGCCTGTGTCAGGAGGCGCCCTAGGCAGTCACAGCAGCCTCAGTCCAGGCCCTGCTGTTCATGCAACTGAAACTCCAAGCAAAGCCATTACAAAACCTGTGTGGGGGAGAAGAAAGGGGTTTGTTTTGGTTTCTTTTACTGGCAATTTTTCCCATCCTGCCCTACAAAATAAAAATCCAATGCCATTTAAAAAAAAAGGGGGGGGGGAGGAAGGAGGAAGCAAAATCTGCAAATGGATTAAAAATGTCCTAAATAATTAAAAAAGTGAGTTTTTTTGTAATTTAAATACAAATATACTTACAAAATCTTACAGAGGCTATTTACATCCCTCGCCCCCAACCTTACAGTACGTTCAGTTCCGACAGAAGACAGCGAGAGAGACAGTGAGAGAGAGGAGAGAGAGCGAGAAAAACAACTACTCTGTCCCAAGCTCAGGAGTTTCCCACCTGACTCTTTTTTCCTCTCTGTTCCCCGTAGCCTGCAGAAACGACTAGCAGTCCGGAAAGTTTGCTGAGGCTGGATAAGCACAAGTATCTCTGCACCACCGGCTGGCAGGCGCGGTGGGCACTGGCGAGCGGCGCCCGGCTCTCGCAGCCGCCCGGCCGCCCAGGCGGTCTCCCCTCAGCCTGGCGGGCTGGGGTTTCACACGGTGGTTTCCCCCTGCTTGCTGTTGGTCAGTCTGGTGTAAAACTTCCTCCAGGAGTTCAGTGTTTTCCCAGACCAGATCCAGAAGCCCGAGGTGATGCCTACAATTAAGGTCATGAGATACTTGATCATGAAGACGGTGAAGTCGGGGCTCATGGGCGGGTGATGGCTGCTGTGGTTATTAGGACAGGGGATGGCATAGCTCTTACAGCTCTGTGTGACCCAGCTCCTTTCCCACTGTTCCCTAAAAGCTTGCTCGTAAAAATAGCAGGCAATGACAATGGTGGCCGGCACCGTGTAGAGGACACTGAAGATCCCTATCCTCACCATAAGCTTCTCCAGCTTTTCTGTCTTGGTGCCATCGTGCTTCATGATGGTCCGGATCCTGAAGAGGGACACAAAGCCGGCCAGCAGGAAGGAGGTGCCAATGAACAGGTAAACGAACAGGGGAGCCAACACGAAGCCCCGCAGTGCGTCCACGTTGTTGATGCCCACAAAACAGACGCCGCTGAGCACGTCCCCATCCACCTGCCCCAGGGCCAGGATGGTGATAGTCTTGATAGCTGGCACGGCCCAGGCGGCCAGGTGGAAGTACTGGGAGTTGGCCTCGATGGCCTCGTGGCCCCACTTCATGCCGGCGGCCAGGAACCAGGTGAGGGAGAGGATGACCCACCAGATGGAGCTGGCCATGCCGAAGAAGTAGAGCATCATGAAGAGGATGGTGCAGCCCTCCCGCTTCGTGCCCTGCGCCACAGTCCGGGAACCGTCCTCAGCGAAGCGCTCGTTGCAGACCACCCTCTCCTCCAGGAGGAAGCCGGCGATGTAGGCCACGGCCACAGCGGTGTAGCAGCCGGAGAGGAAGATGATGGGCCGCTCGGGGTAGCTGAACCGCTTCATGTCCACCAGGTAGGTGAGGACGGTGAAGAGCGTGGAGGCGCAGCAGAGCACCGACCAGATGCCGATCCAGGTGCGGGAGAAGCGCAGCTCCTCGGGCCCGAAGTACATGAGGCCGTAGAGGCGGCCGGGCTCGCAGGGCGCGCCGCAGTCCTTCTCACCCAGGAAGCGGTAGTTCAGGTAGGAGGGCACCTTGAGGGCCCGCGGGCAGGAGAAGCGGCCACGCGCCTCGCCGGGCCCGGCACCCCCACCGCCGCCGCGCTGGGGGTTGCTGGTCCAGCTCTCGGGGCGCAGGGCGGGCGTGGGGGTGCCGCGCTCGGAGGCGTTTTGGCCCACGCAGAGCTCCCCGGCGCCGTGCACCGGGAACTTCTCGCAGCGCAGCGTGTCGGGCCACTGGAAGCCGAACTTGTTCATGAGGGCCTCGCAGCCCTGGCGGGCCCGCTCGCAGAGGGAGCGGCAGGGCGGCAGGGCCTGCTCCAGCACCGTGCACACCGGCGCGTACATGGAGCAGAGGAAGAACTTGAGCTCGGCCGAGCACTGCACCTTCACCAGCGGGTAGAACTGGTGCACCTCCAGCCCCGCGTCCTCCTGGTTGGTGTGGCCCAGCAGGTTGGGCATGATGGTCTGGTTGTAGGCGATGTCGGTGCACAGCGGGATGGAGATGGGCTGGCAGTAGCCGTGGTCCGGGATGGAGATGCCCCGCTCGCCGTTGTACTGCGGCGCCGGCGGTTGGCCCCCGGCGGGCAGCGCCGCCGCCCACAGCACCAGCGGCAGCAGCAGCAGCCGCCGCCGCCGCGGGCACGGGTCGCCGCCGCCGCCCGCCGGCCCCCGCCGCTCGGCCATGCTCAGTCGGTGCCGCCGGAGCCGCCCGCCCGGCCGGGCCGCCGCCGCCGCCGCCGCCGCGCTTCTGCCGCTGCTGCTCCTCCCGGCCCGAACTTGAGACTCATGAAGGGAGCGCGGAGGGCAGGGACGGGGCGGCCGCGGCGCGCAGCTCTGCCCGCACCGGCGGCAGCGCCCGCCGCGCCTCCAACTACAACTACAACTACTACTACTACCGCCGCCGCCTCCGCCGCCGCCGCCGCCGCCTGACCATTTGTGCCAGCCCCTCGAGCCCGCGCCCCCTCGCCTCGCCGCGCCTCGCCTCGCCGCGCCGCGCAGCGCCGCGCTCCCTCCGACCGGTTTCCAGGCGCCCCGCAGTCTGCCTTTCACCGCGAGGGAGGAGCCTTGAAACAGACGCCGAACTTTCCTGCGTAAGGGACCGTCTCCCAACGCCTCACCTCGGGGGCGGGCGCAGGGCTGCCCCGCGCCGCGCACAAAGGGAGCGGGGGGGGGAGGGGGTGAGGGGAGGCGGTCGCCGCACGGGGGGCGGGGGGGGGGAAGGCCGGAGGGGAGAATAGCCCCATATGCTGCGAGGGGATAATGAATAGAGCGGAGCAGACAATTGCTTTGCATTTTGGGTCTTTAACGACCCTGCGTTTGGCACTAATAAGGGGCACGGTGCGGCCGCGGCTCGGCGTGCGCGGGGGGCCGGCGGGGCAGGCAGCTCGCGGTGGGGGGGGGGGGAGCGCCTGCCTCGCCGCGCGCGCCCAGCGGCGCCCAACGGCTGTAACCGCCGCAGCTCCGCACGCGCCTCTCCGCGCTAGTCAGCGGAGACACGGATGTTCAGCAAGGCAGAGCCCGGGCGGCGAGCAGCGCGGCCCGCCGGAGCCGGGGCGAGCCCCGCACGGGGAACTGCCGGCCCCGTCTGGCACCGCGGCGCTGAGCTCCCCCGACCCCCCTGCAACGGGCACCTGTGTCCCCCCCCCTCCCCCGCCCCGGGCGGCCGCGGTTGGGGTGACCGTGAGCTCGGGGGTCGGGCGGGGCTGGCGGGGTTGGGGTCCCCCACGGTCACGATGGTTGAAGCCGTCGGACCGTGTCGCTCGGTTACGTTTTGGGCGCATCACACTCTGCAGCTTCTCTCTGAAGAAAGGCAGCTGTGCTAATTTCAGCTCCATTCAAAACGCAGCAGGGGCTGGGGAGGGGGGAATCAATATTTGCCAAATAGAAAAGGGCACAATCGTAGGGGTGGGGGAAGAGAGGCTGGGAGAAGAGGACAATGCTGTGGTCGGGCTGCCAGGAATCTGTTACGGAGAGGGAAGTAAATTAAAAGCCGTGAACAATCACAGAGCATCTTTGCCGAACTTAAATCAAGATGATACATTTATTGTGATAAGTTTGGACACAGGAAGGAGCGATGGCTGTTTGAAAGAGGAGACTGTGATAGTTACGTCTCGCATATACAGCTGATGATTTGAGAGTAGCCAAAATACACCTCTCTCAGGAGACGTTTTAAATATCTTGCTACTGACTTATTGTCAGTATTTTATGTACATGTTCTGCCTAGAATGACTACAGCAGTAGCCTGAAATATAAAAGTAATCCTGACAATTGGACCTCTCCATTCCTCTTCCTCTCCCTGTCTAATGGACAGCTATTTGAGCTGTCCATTAAGATGAATGAACATCTTAAATTCATTAAGATGAATTTAAGATGAACGCTGCATGACTTACAAGTATCTTGTGTCAAGTTTTTAAAATATTCACTATTTTCTGAGAAATGTGTCTTTGCCAAGTGAATGGGCATACACTAATTACCAACAACGGCGATTTCTTTCTGTATATCTAAAGTGCATTCGCTCACACAGAATGGAAGTTCTGTTGGTTCTTCCAAAATGTGTAGTCAGGAAAAATGATGGACGCTGATTGGGGGATTTCATTAAGAATAATAAACTATATTCCCAGAGATGAGGAGAATCCTAACACATTTTCCAGACATTCAGTAACCAAGCCTCTGTGCCGTGGACACGAATGTCCTCATGTTTGTCTGACTGTTAATATAGCCATTCAGAGGCAGAACAAGGCATCAAACTTCTCAGGCCAGCCGTCTTTGTTCTCGGCTGTGTGCTATGGCCCTTTTCACTTTATACACTAATGGGCTGCAAAAATCCATTCGGAATAAGACAAGACAAGCATTCATTCCTTGCTGTCATAAGTGGCAAGGGTTAATAAAAGACATCCATATTCCTTGTGATAGCTACAGATAAAATTTGGGCATCCTATTTAGGCCACTTTCCTTCTCCCAGCAGTGCTGTCCCACATTCAAACTAATTAATAGGAAGATCTATGCTGTACAACGACTGTAGGAGCAGAATCATGTTTAGAAAATTGTACAACCTTAAATATGTCTACTGCTGATGTTCTCATTTGCTGCAGTTCACTGAGTTTTGCCAAGCACTCTCTTCTCAGAGGACTGTAGTTCAAAAGTGATATGCACAAATTTTCTATCTTCTGCTGAAAAAAGTTTGCTTCTTCACATACCATATTTACAGTTTTAAGCTACAGATCTACATCAGTAATTAAGCTTCCTAACTCCTTTCTAGCACAAAATCTAATTTATATTCAGCCTTAAATGAGAGTATTGTTTTCCTATTCATTCTAAAACAATTGAACACTGGATCTTTAGATAGGAGAAAGTATTATACACTCTTTCTCCCAGAGGAAAAGTGTGTAACCAGTGTCAGAAAGCCTCAGCCTGTGGTTTTCAGACCTCGGGCCACATCACACTGTCCAGGAAAGGTAACTGTGAGATTTAAGTTCATCATCAGCAGGCATAAATTCTCTCTATAGAGGTCTACCTTTGAAACACTTAGGAGTTCACAAACTGAACAGCTGCATGCAATAAGCTGGAAGAGTATTCTAGCAGAAGGATCCATGTATACAGGACAAGCTTTGTACATACAGGTAATACCTTTTATTATATCAACTGGTGTAGGAGGAAAAGCAGACAAATCTCTGTGGCAGCAAGTTCTTTTTTGGGTCTGAAGCAGTAACTATTACAGCAAAATCCTTCTTGAGAACAACTGCTCAGAGCTTAGATATATGTGTATCTGCGAAGACATCTTTGAAAGAAAAAGCAGAAGCAGTGGAATGGATGGGATGCTGTGGGAGGGAGGAAAGAGAGCAGAGCTGTTAAGTTCATGTAAGTTCCTAGAACTTGCTGGTTTTAATGATTTTTCACATAACAGAAGAAAAACCTACATGGAAAAAAATCTTCCCAGAAGCACTTGTCCTACATTTCAAGCACCCCAAACCACAAAACTCATCATTAGAAGTATAATTCTCAGATGAGTTAGGCTGTGCCAGAGCAAGAAAAGTAAAATGTGTTGATGCCTTTCCACTACTACTGCAACAAATACCCCCTGCCATCAAACCATCAGCATCCTGGGATCTTACATCTGCACTTCCAGGAACGTAATACACTTCATCCTGTGCAAGAGTGCCTTTCTGGTAGTTATGCAGTTGAAAACGACCACTCAGCACCAGCATGAACTCCCACAGACAGTCTATAAAGGTCCAAAACACTGTGCTGCCAGTGAATGAAAGTTTCTCACAAAACAGACATTCTCCCTCTGATCTTTCAGACCTGATCCTTAAGGGAAGCCTGCAAAATGTGCGCTACAGAAGTGAGCATGGGAACTAGATTTCCTAACTCTGCTGAACACCCAAAATCATGGACTCAGTAGAGATGCTGGATCTGATAGCACATTATAATCACTCCGTGCTTTCATCCCTTGTTTACCTCTGTTTGAATCGACAGACTGTAAGCTAATTGTCTCTCCTTTTTGCTTAGCTACTAAGTACCACTTTCTCTTCCATCTACCTGCATCATTAACATCCTCTCTATTCTACAGGTACCATCTTCTTCCTTTCAGAGCTGGCTTAATTAATAAATCTTTTAGGAAATGTTAAGAAATTGTTCTGCACTGACAGCTGCTGCTTCTGTTTCTAATCTGAAGAAAAGCTCATATGGCCAAGAGCTTGTCTAATTTTTTCAGCTATTCCTCTTGGTCTAATAAAAGATATTATTCCTTAATACAACCTCAGTACTTCACATTTCATCCATGGAAAACTATCGCTGTATATCCGTCTTATTTTTATGATGATTCCTTATGTATTCACCATAGGTGAGGGGAAAGAGAGAGGGGAGACTGGACTGGATGCCTCCTTTCATTTGGTTCAGCACAACAGTAATTACGTCCTTACAAAGATAAGCAGCGTCTTTTTTAAAGCATGGGCACCTTTTCCCCTTGCGGTGGAAATATTCATCCTACAAGGGAAGCCAAAATCCGTGCATTTAAAATGTAGAAGATCATTCCTTGAAAGGAATTTCAACTTTTACTTCAAAACAATATGTTATATGGTTGCTTGTTGCAGTAGCCACTAGAGGAGATTAAGACTCCAGCAGGTGGGAGGAGTACCAAATGTTGTCCTTCTCACCCTCTCATGTGACTAGGCCCCAGAACTATGAAGATAAAATACTGGAATTTTGCTTTCTGTGTATCTTAGATGGCAACGTCTCTGTGTCTCCTCCCATTCCAGTAGCATAACTCACAATGCTTCTGTCCTTAGAGAAGTGTTTTGTACTTTTTTTTTACTTGTTAGGAGGCAAGAGGAAAAGAACCCCACAAATCTTTGGTCAAAAATGAAGCTATCTAAATTTTTCATTTTGGAAAGAAACAAAGCAGAAAGTAGTTGCACTATTTTCTTTTTTTTTTTTTGGTAAGCGATTGACAGAAATAGGATAGAGTACATCCTTCCTTTCCCCAGGATTTAAGATAAACTTGTTTCTGTAGAGGAAATAATTCAGCTTTATGTTACAGCTTTATGTCTGTATGTTACATACAGACAATGCAATATAACCACAAAGTATATTTGTAATAAGGTTAGTGACCACCCAGATAAAATTTAAAGACTGATGATAATATAAATGTATGTTGTCTACTAAACAAAAGGAAAAGGCTTGCTCAAATAATTAACTTTTTAGCCGACTCAAGATTTAAGAATTTTAATACCAAATAAGGGGTTAAAAGTATGATCATCATAATACAGTGTGGCAAATTAAAGATTGAATGATTTTTAATTGACATTGAACATGAGCCTTGCCTGATAAGAGCAGCTAATGTTTTTTGCGGGGAGGGAGGTTGGTTGTGGATGGAAAGGAAGGATTTTTGATAGCTCATTAGAGAGAAGGATTCACGTATGAAAACTATATTGAGTAACAATGTGTATTATACCATCATGAAGTCTTTCAAAGTGACCTAGGGGATTCCAGATGAGACAGCAGAGGTCTGCAGTTCAGGTGGGTCTCATTGTGGCATCTCTCCCTTCCGTGCTGGCAGTGCACATCCTCACGATGCACAGACAAGGATGCTAGTAGAACGTTTGGTACAGTGTGAATGAAGTGAAAAATGAAGGTTAGCTGACTGCAGTGTCATACGTCTCAAATTGTAAGGTTAAATGGGGTACACCCTTTTGCCCTATTAAAGCTACCAAACATCCAGATAATGCAAACTCCTTAAGCCATGATTTTTGACCCTAGAATTTGACACAGAGATCTACAGGCCAAAATTCTGTACAGAAATATCTGGACAAGACTCCCAAGCAGCCTTTCTTCTGTTGCGTGGTAAGATATATTTCACTTTGCAACATGCCGATGTAATAGCCAACTGCCCCAATGCCGTGAGCCATACATAGCAACTCATATAGATTTAGCCTTGCCAGAGGAACAAAATACTTAAAATTTAAAAGCCTACCTTGGACACTGACTATTTCTTGGAACATCTAGAAGGCTCTTGGAAGTATGCCTGTGCTAACAGAAATAACAAACACATGCAGCGACTGGCAAAGAAAATCAGTAGAAGCAGAACAGGAACCTCAAGCGATGGTGTGGTCAGCAGCCAGAACACTTACTGCCGCAAAGTGTCTCAAAAGACTGTATAGCCAGGTGATCAGAAAACCGTCTCAGTGCTGAGGCAGTGGTTACTAACACACATTTGACAAGACACAAAGTAATTCCTTTATCATCAAAGGGCCCAGATCACCTTACCCCCAAATCTATGCCAGATGTCTCTGTATGTGCCTTTTATTAATTGGTCGTATTAGTTGGTGATTGTCAATTTAGGTAAAAATTATGCTTTATTGGTATTGGGGGTTGTGAGAATAAGAGAAAAAGAATGGAAATGGAGCTATAGCTACTGAAGTCAGTGGTACTTTACTCCTGCTATGTGACACCTATTGTAACCTAAACTCCTACCATGTAGCATGGGCTAGGAATAAAGAGCAATCTTTTACCAGTGCTCATGTAAGTCAGACCCCTGTTACAGTGATTTTATATGCTTTAAACAGGCAGGAGGAGAAATAGTATGCAAAGTCAAGGCTGACTACAAAGAGTCTCTTCCTCCCAATACCCACAACATTTTTTACTTAATACTGTTTACTCAAGATAGATTGAGTATGTGCAGATTTGATTTTGTTTTCTTTTCTTTTCAGAAGAAATGTAGATGATCCCTTGTAAATTAAAGCCTTATGTTGCCTGCCTTTCCTGACGTGTTCTGTGATTGGGTGAGAGAGGAGCTGGGGCTGCAGTCTTTCTGCTGCTGGAAGAAGTTTTCCGGAGAACAGGAAAAAGTTACAACTCTTAAAAGGGCAACTGCAGACCACAAGCTCATTTTGTTCAGAGAAAACGGGAACATTTTTATTCTCTTTTTATTTCCCCTTCTAAAGTGAATTACACTACAATTACATACAGTGCCTGAAAAAAACAGTCTCTCTTGTTGTTCTTCAAACCCAGAGCTGCTGATTTAAGGGCCTAAGCTTGCAATCCTTGCTCCCAAGAGTAGACCTGCTGATTTCATTGATGCGAAGGAAGTGAGTAGAGCTTTATAAGGCTGTGATGCAAGCAGAAATTAAATGATGAGCTTTCACTACTACTGATCTCCCACTGCTTTTGCTATGCTTTAAGTACATTTATTTTAATGAAATTACTCCTCATTTACACTGATGTAAATGAGATTCAGATCATCCTTTCTGAATTAGTGTTTCAAGAGACAAATTTAAAAGGTATGTGTGTGAGGCTGGTGGAAGGAGCTGAGGTAAGTTGTTTGTCTGTGTCCTTTAGGTGCGCATGTATTTTGCATGTTATTGAGAGAATGAGCAGAATGAGATTAGAGCAGGGAATAATTTACAGCCTGCATCTGACTTTATCCATGGAATGTGGCTTGGTACATAGAGCGCAGAATCTCAACTTTCACTCTAAAAGAAATCGTTGCCCTTTCCCTTTACTTTTGAAAGATAGCTTTAAAAACGTAACCAGTGTAAACAGAGCGAACTTCCCAGTAAGATTGAAAGGAATGAGCCACTAGGATCATCCTGTAATCACTTCTTGTCTCCTAAATACATTCTTCTTCATATAAGGAGTCAGCTCTATTTGAGGTAAATTCTTTTCAGAAACTTTGGGCTGGTTGCGTGAAAGGAACTGTCTTAAGCATAAACAGGACTCAGAGAGGAGGAGAAAACAATGGTTTTCTAGACCTTCTCCCAATTCTGCAGCTAACTTTTCTGCTTAGAATTTGCACTGCTCTCTGAACCTGGCTGCAGACTGACTGTTGGAGGCTGCAGCACCTCTAGGAGTATATAGGATACCTCACGTGGGCCCCATATAAACCATCCTCAGAATGATTCTGCAGAGTTCAAGGAAGAGAAAAAGAATCTGTTCAAGAAAACAGATCTAAGATCGTGGTAGTTACTGTTTCCTTAAAGATGATGCAGTTTAATCCCCCATTGTCACAGGAAGTCATTCTGTATACCCGACATATGCAGTCACAACACATAGCCCCACTGCAAAGCGTTTGAGCTTCTCATTACCTAGCGTCCCCATCAGAACATTAAGCTATTGCATGGCAGTGTTCATCTGGACTCTGCTTCTGGATTTCGTGACATTTCTGTTTTCCACAGTGAATAACAAGCTTGTGCTATTTTTACCGGATTTGGACTTAGCTATGGAAATCCACTCATTTACCGTCTGCAGGACTGATTATTGTAATTCTGTAATGTACTTTAATATGATATTGCTGACATTAAGAAAACTACAGCAGAGTTCCCACCACTGAAGACCAGCTGAACGAGCCACATCATCCCAGTATCTGAAGTGTTCTTCTCCCTTCAGCTGGCCACATGTTGAATATAGAAATCTGAATCAAGGTTTTCTTCCTTACCTCAAAGCCTCACGTTGGACTGATCCAAGTCACTTCTGGGATGGCCAGTCTCCGAGCAGCCATAACCCCTGTGACAGCTACATACCACTGCCGTAACATAGTCAACCTCAAGTCTGCTGGTCAGGAATCAGCCCATTTGGCAGAGACACAGCAGTGCAGCAGCTGGCTTTATTAATCTGTAACATACAGAAGATTCTGGCATGATCACGTACATCTGTATTTTCAGAGGAAAACACCTCTTTTTCCCACTTGGACTCTCTGGTATTCCAATAACAACCTTGCAAAACAAAGGAACTTCCATCCTTGCATGCTCTACTAGAAAAGTGGGAGAGAGCTGGAGCTCTCATTTATTCTTTAATTTTGGAAGCTTTTTCATTTCATAAAGATGGATGTACATAAAAATATGAACAGTCAATAGAAAGTGGGGAGGGGAAAAGAAGGATTTTCTACCTTGTGGGCATTATGTGTTGTCATCAATTAATGTTGAAATCTTTATGGTGGTGCCACTTGTTAAATTCAGGAAGCACTTTGTTGTTGTGATTTTTTTGGCCGTTTCCTGCTGCTCTGCCATTTTTTCTAGCTAGATAGAAAGACTGACAAAGTTAGTATTTCTGCAAAGCCATTAAGCTGTTATTTATATCCATCTATCCATCTGTCTATTTATCTGTACAATTATATAGCACCTTCTTTGAATACATTTTGGCTTTTTGAAAATGCAGGCTAATTTAAACATTTGCTTTAACGGCTGTGATACAGTGCATTATGCCTGCACACACACCCTTCCAAGTACATAAGTGACTGTGATTAAGAATTAGAAATTTAGGTCTTCCTTTTGGCAGAGAAAGGCTAGCAGCAAATTATGCAAAACTTTATCTATACCATGGCCACAGCAGGCAAAAGGGTTTACTGAACTGCTTTGGGAGGCGCTTTTACCTCTTTCTTACAAATGATGAGTTTGCTGCTTCCAGCTTGAGCGATACAAACGTTTTCACAGTTGTCATTGATCCGCAGTGGATGTTCCATAGGCTGCCATGGAACCACAGCCCTGAACCCACCTCTCCGGGAAATGCCAGTCAGCAACATTTCATCCTTTTAAAAAACTGTCAAAGAACTGTTTTCACATAAACTGTTAAACAGCAGCAGACCTAAAGATGCTTCAAATCATAGCAAGCCTAATGCTGCGGCAATGTAACAGAATGCCACGGACAGGATATATCTTAAACCTACTTTTTTTTGCCATGTCTGCTTTGCTACTTCTCTTATATCTTTTTTCTATTGAAAAGCACAACACTAGGGATATGGAGCTTAAAGGCTTGTCTATTTGGGAAAAAGTGCCAACATTAAACTAACCCCCTGTGTATTCGCTCTTATTTCAGTTTAAAAGTGTCTTTCATGGAATTAGCAAGTTGATTCCTTGCTGACATAAGCTTAATCAATACGAGGCACTCAGGCTGGTATAAATTTATCCCCATGATGGGGTTGCACCAATTTCTCTAGATTTCTTTCAAAAAACATTTAGTTAAATCAGGTGCTTCTTCAAATAGACAAGTCCACATTCATTGAAGATTTGCAGTACAACATTGCGGCCAGCTAAAAAATGAGTAACTTTAGCAATATGTGAACAACTCTTTGCCTTTGTACAGTGCCACCCACTAGAGCTCCTCAAGCTGCAAATATCAATAAACTTAGAGCAGCTTTGCATCTATGCTATTAATCCCCATTTTCTAAATGCAGGAATTTATAAATAGAGAGAAGTGAAGTGTGTTTCCAAGGTCAAAAAAAAAATGTGGTAAAGCTGGAGAGAAAACGTAGAGACATGGCTTCAGAAATATACTACCGACTTTGAACACCTCAGGTTCCAGCATCTTGCGCGGAACTTAAACTTAAAAAATGCTGGTGCCTGCGCTTTCTGGTAACTGGCCCTTTAAAGCTGGGTTGCCAGAGTTGGACTGATGTATCCCAGAATAACTAGTCTCTTCTAATCTCTCATTTGAGTTTTGTAAATACAAGACTGAGTTTTTCTTTGGAATGAAGATGTGCCCTTGTAATAAAATCACCACCTTAGTAAATATTTATTTCTAGTGGTATTGTCATTTAGCTATAAATATAGACACTCTAATCTGAAGTTCTGAGGCAAAAAGAATATTCTGCCACTTGTTACGGCTAAACCAAGCATATTTTTCAAGAGATAAATATTTCAAATATTACTTTGTGAATATAAGTAGAGCTTTTAAACTGGGAAGAAGAACAAAATGACAGTATTTATATAGTACTGTCATCCATTTCTGGAAAAAATGGTCATGGTTCAAACAACAGTTCTGTCTGCTCTGTATTAAAGTAAGTTTATTAGTCTGAAGTCCTGTAAGTGATAGTTCTGGTCAGAAACTAAATCATATGTTAGTACTATTGGACAAAAGATGACAAAGTCAGGTCCGACAAGCTTAGATTGATCTCTTCAGATCAGGCCTAGGTTCAGATGTCATGAATAAGGCTACGGTATGAACAATTGTAAAATTACTGTTTTTAAAACAGACCACAGCCAGTCTTTTCATCATAGAGCATTATTCACTGTTTTGTTGTGACAAAACACTATGACACAACTAAAAATACTGCAATTTGAAACATAGTGAAAATGTTTCAAAGCTTGAAAAAGAAACCCTGCACCCATTGCCATATATGTAGTTTTTAATCCCTTAAATTTTATTATCTGGGAGTCAGTTACACCAATGATTTGCATGGATGCTTATCAGCTGTTTAGCTGCAAAGAACTTAGTTGTGCAGCACAAGTGCAATTAAAAAGGGAAGCTTCAGAGGGGAGCAGTTTAAAAATATTTGCAGATCTATCAAAAGTTTTCACATGCCCCTATTCCCAGAGTACCTGGGCACCTCAGCACCTCAAAATCTCTAATGTATTTGTTCTGAAATATAAAAGTACTGCTCTATCTTTGTTTTGGAGAGGGAAATCTAAGGCAGAAAGAGATTAAAATGACCTATTCAAAGTCAGGTAGGAAGTCTGTGCTAGAAAAGGGAATTTAACTTAAAGCTGGCACATGTATTTCTTTTTTTCTGAGGCCTATTTTTCCTCCCTGAAGCTCTGCAGGGCTGAGGGCTCACAATTGTTTTGAGCCAACTGAAAGAGATGGTCCCACACTTTCTCCCACTCGCGGCCATTTCTCCCACCCGTGCCGTGTGCTGCAGCACCCGCACAGCAAGCACGGAGAAGCCGAGCAGTGACCTGCCCCAGCTGAAAGCTTGCCAGCAAAACCCAATACACTCCCAGTTGCACCAGTTCCCTTCTCCAGCTCTCGGCATGGCTGCGGGGGTGCTAGTGTCAGCACCCGGGAAGAGGAAGGCACGAGCCAACAGGCAGGAGAGAAGGGTGCAGTTCCGTCAGCAGTAGCCCCTGCTTTCATGGGCTTAAAGCAATCCTGAAACTGCAGGTTGGCTCGCACCTTCACAAGGAAATTTTAATTCTTAGTTATTGCAACTTGAAAAAAAAATCCCAAACACAACCAGATCAAGCTCTGAGGTGGCAAACATGAGAAGAAATCCCTTTGTTTTGTTCCTTCCAGTACTGCAGAGGGAAGCAGCAGCTGGAGGGACTTGGGAGTAGAAGAGGGCTTGAGCCACCTTGAGGCTTACTCACTTCCCTGAAGAGAGAGGCAACAGGACTTGAGGCCATCACTTTTTATCACTTCTCCCCTCCTATCTATAGCAGGACTCTTTAAAATGGATGTATTTAAAGTTACAGTACTAGTCTCTGGCCAGACTATGATCTTAAACTGCATTCTCTCATAGTGGCATACAAGCTTCTTAATATATATTCTCTAATCTTAAAAACAATCAATATGATATATGAATGCTCTGACTAAGCATTTTTATATTTATGTATTTATTTACTTTATTCATCACCAGTTTCACCCCCCTCCTTTGTATGCTCTAATACATTTCTCTCTGAGCGTGCCATTGTGAAAAGCAATTTAAATATACATCAGACTCTGTAAGCAGCACGCACATTATCAGTTAATAGGAAGGGAAACCCCAAGGACAGTACCATATAGCAGAATTGCCAGCTCTGCTAATCTGGGCAGCAGACCACTGCTTTTAAAGGGAATTTATTCCTCTGTTGCTTTGAGTGGATATCTGCTCGATACTAAGGAACTCTGGACTGTGCATATATCATAATACATGCATCTGAGATACAGATTTAATTCACGTGCCAGATCAGCTGTGATAGATGCACTGTGACTAGATCTCCCAGTGCCAATAGTCTCGCCATATAGCAGGTGTCTCCACAGAAGAAGACAAAGCCCTTGGTCTTAAATGATGCAAGGGGAGTCACAAACTCTATCCCTTTTTCCTTGTGGACAGGGGGTAAAGAATTCTAAATAACTGTCAACAAGCCTTATTAAAGAAGTTGAAAAAACGTCACTAACAGGTATTTGTCCTACCACGCAGCAAATCCTCCAGGAATAAATAAAAAAGGGCTCAATAAAAGAAATTTGACAAGAGACAGATGGTCAGCGAATCTCCAGCAGAAATGATCACCAGCATGACAACTCCACAGTAGCCTGAGATTGTCATCCTCAGGATTCAAATCTAAACTACATTTAAAAATATTCACAGTATCGGTAGGGCAAGAAACTTTCAGATATAGAATTGCTCAATTACAAACAAAGTTGGAAGTGCCTACTTCCAACTATTTTACTATTTTAACTTTTCTGATCAGTGTCATGGGTGCTTTAATTCCTCAACTGGGTGGTTACTTATCTGAAGCCTGACACAGAAGATCTGGCTGGGATTTGAAGTACAAGCTTCATGAGTATGAATTGCCTTCCTGAATTGCCCACTTGGAGAACCCTAAGCTCAACAGCCCAGGAGAACTGGATGATCTTTCAGAAACAAGAAGACAAACCATGGGGAGGGTTCTTTGCTATGGAGGTTGTGATAACAGCCTTTTGGCTGAGGTAATGGGCATGACACCCAAAACTAACTGGTAACTACCAGTCTAATCAACGACTCCTCTCTGTGTGGACATTATCTTCATGGTAAGTACTTCACTGCCCTCAGTTTTTCCTTAAAAATTCTCTCTCTTTTCTTAAAGCAGTAAAAAATCAAGGAGCTGATAATCTCATACTTATGTGAATGGCTTTGGACCCAAGGAACACAGTCTGCCTTTATATTTTATCATGATAAATTCCAAACATCATTAGTTTTCCCAGATCCGAGACTTGGCCCATATTTCTCACAAGAGGATGCTCACCCAATAAAAATGAATCAAAATGTGACCTTTCCAAATTCAGAAGTTCTGGGAATATCTTACTTTGTTCGGAGACCCCTTTCACACTCACAGGAGATGGCCAACTTTTTCTCCGTAATGCTCCCCAACAATTCTGCACAGCCTATGCAGCTTCTGTCTCAGAACTAGCTATGTGTATCCTTCTCACGTTGCTGTAGACGAATGGCAAAGAAATTGGGTGTGTACTTTAGAGGATTCCCATTTTGTAACCAGATATCTATCCTATCTTACTATAAGAGAGCCTTTATAATATAGACTGCCCATGCTACACTATTACAGTTTATTTACATGTCATACTGGAGCATAAGACAGATCTGAAGTTGAAGGTCAGAGCATTTAAAGAGTGAAGAAATTTCTCCTGCAGGTGCTTGTTTTATACTCACTCAGGATACAGCCTTTTTATTTAGGATTTTTGCCATTATAAAGTTCCCAAATAAAGCAGTTATCATTTGCTTTTTGTCCTGGCTTCTGTCAGTGGATGCCCACAGCTATAACCAGGAATCTGCCCCCACTTCTGGCCTCTGATCTGTGTTGCTTTTGCTCCTGCCCTGGGGAGCTGCTGGGCAGGCAAAGCAGTAGGGAACAGGGAGCACCCCAGGTGATAAAATGTCCCGTTTCCATTCTGCACTATGGAAAATTTAAAAAGCTTTGATGTCTGAAGGCATATGCACTCCAGCAGAGAAACCTTCACATCTCATCCTCTCCCTAGCCAAGAGTAGATCTTTTCTATTATCTCACAAACTGCCTGACAACACAGCACGCACAAAAATTGGAGCTATCACCATATCAGAACATTTCCTGAATGTTGTTATTAAGGCAATTCTTAAGTGAGATAAAATTTGGAAGTTTAATAACACTCTTTAGAAAGATGCTCGGCATACCCGAAATAAGGCTCAATTCAATTAATTTCACTAAACAATTCAAAAGAAATTATCATATTAATGTGAAAAGTATAATGGAGGAATTATCACATGAATGCTCTAATTGCCTAGATTCTAAACCACATAAGGGTATCAGGGGAGCTGACAGACACTGGAATCCATCGTTGCCACTATCACATGTTTTTGCAGTAGAATTAAGCAAACACTTTATTTGCTCTTTAATTAAAGAAATGCACAGTTCTGCACATAATAGTCTTGATATTGAGACAGAAAGCACAGCTCTGTTCATACGCTCACAGTCAAGAAACTGCAACCATTTCCTCCAGGGAATATACTATGATACTTTATTACCTTGATACTGAACAGGTAGAATATGTTCCCTGCAGGCCTATATTTTTAAATGCATCCAAAAGTAGGGGCAGAATTCATCTTCTCATGTATATGTTTGACTTTGCAGTTCTGCTACACTACTGCATGGGGAATATGAGATATCTGAATTGATGGGGGCAGAAGGCTGCCTGGTTTTTACCTCTACATGCCACAGCAGTACTGTAAATGAGATTGAGCTGGCCAGAGCTTCCCCTGCAGTCTGATTCAGAAAGCCTGGCTATTTCACTGGCTTTGGACAGTATGGCACGCCATGGTGAAGTGGGAAGTTATTGTAGTTTCTATCCTTTGATAGCTATTGGTAGCAGGAAAAGTTAGGAAGAATGAGTAAAAGAAGAAGAATTGATAAAAATATAATGATATTTTTTAAAGTTCTTGCAGTAAGTGTCTGCCTGGCGTTGGATGCCCAGAACTACAGACAGAGGAACTTCATTTTTTGTGTGTGTGACTGCAGCGTGATTATGGACTCGCAGCTTGTAAGGTGTACGACTTTTGCTTTATATCCCTATTACGTGTTTTGAAACTAAAATCTCCAAATTGAGTATGTGGTAGCTACAAAGGGTTTTCAAGCTGACAAAAGCACCACAACAGAGTAGCTCTCTGGTTAGCCACTCTTGAGGATCAGCCTTGTGATCAAGTTACTGCATGTCAATTGATCTACTGTGCCTGCCTGGGAGAGCACTTCTAGTCCATAACAAGTACCAGTGGCGTGACTTACCATTTACCGCGCTGAAGAGGGTTAAGCAAAGCCATGTTCCTTTGCACCTGCAGAAGCTAAGAAAGAGCAGTATCACAGATCAGTGGCTGTGCAGTAACTTGTTATGCCCTGGTAACTGATCTGAACACAAAGTTTCTACATCAAAATTCAATTAAGGTCAAAATCACAGTGCAGAATACAACAACAGTTAATGCTATAAGCATTTTGCTAGCTGTGTACATCAGGTGCCATGCTGGTTCCCTTTTTGGGACACTGACGGCAGGAGAGTAACAGCGACGAGGACAGCAGTGATCGCAAGGAGAGGCACAGGATGCACCAAGCTTTCCTCCAAACAAGCACATCACGCTGAACCATGGAGATCCACGGAGCAGATCTGAAGGCCAGTGCTGGTCTGCGGGCTTCAGACAACTCTGCTGCCCGCTGTGATCAAGATTTTTAAACCTGGGAGTGTAGCAATGCATGTTAATGCACAAGGGCTTGTTCTCAGAACTTATGTCCTTATGTCCCATGAGGATGGGAACTTGGTTTGGTGATCACATTTGAAGAAATTAGACCTCCCCCTAGAAGAGTATAAATGTGGATGTATTAGCAATGCATACAAATGTGATAACCCGGACCTTGGTCCAGCAATCCTGATCATGAGTTTTCTAAGAAAGGTTGCAAAATATATTGAGATCACTGACTTGAAAGATGTCTGTAACTGTAGTGTTTGATATATTGGTTCTATTCACCTTTGCAGAAGGAAAAGCAGGAAGAACAGTGAAGTAGTTAGAAGGGGGATAGATACAGAAACAGACAGCGCAGTGGCTGAGCTGTTGAAAGCTGTTAGTACAAGCACCAACAAAGCAGCCAAAAAAAGATATAAGGATGGACAGGAGCACAGGGAGGTAGCAGATGAGCAGCTAAAGGTAGTATCCGTACCAGTTTTTAAAAAAGGAAGATCCTGCTGATTCAGATAATTACAGAAGTTTAGGCCTAGTCAGTGGTGGGTAAATCATCCTGAATGTAATTATCCACAGATTAAGGACAGCTTCAGAGAAAACAGTGGACCAGGAACGGTATGACTTCAGAGCAGAAGCAAGTTGTATCGATCAAATAATCGCTCTTCACAACGGTTGTAGGGGCAGCAAAAAAGGCAGATTAAAGGTGTATGTTGTTTACATCAGCCTTGAGAAGGCAACTGACTTGGCTTGGGTGGATATAATATGGAGGGTATAGACATCATGTGGAGTTTCATATAACTGTAATTGTAAAAGCTGCCTATTAAGACTCCTGCAGCGCTGTAGGAAATGGTGGGAATATCAAGCAATTGGGTAAGTCAAAGTTTGATGTAGGAGAAGGGAGCATGGAATCACACTCACTTTTCATCGTGAAACTGCATGTTGCTGTTAGATGGCTTGGAGAGTATAATTATGGCAGATTTACAGGGAAGCTCTTTAGCGTCTGCAAATGATACGGCACCCCTGGCAAACGTGTCTGAATTAATGAAAGCATTCTTTGCTACCTTGGAAAACTGGTTTTATGGACTTGAACTTAAAATTAATTCCAAGAAGATGAAATGGTTACTTCTTGGAGAAGGAAGAATACATACTATGTTGACAAGCAATGTTAGGGAAGTTACAGATAAAGCTGGTCTTACGTGTAGTTATATCCACATCAGCATCAGTCAGCTCAACATCAGTGGTTCACTAAAGATGAATTTAAATGGTCATGTACCTTAGTCACAAAAGCTGCATAGCAGCAGATGAAATTACAGATCATACCTGTAATATCCACATGGTTTTATCAAGCTTATTATTACTTCATTATTATTACTTCATGGATGGACAGCAGCTCCATTAAATGAGATAATATTACAAAAGACTGAAGATAGTTGAGGGGAAAGTTCTTCAAAAGATCTCAGACAGAAATGGAAAACATATTTGAAAAGATTGGAGACTGAGTCAGGAAATCAAGGAACGGGACCAGTTTTAATTAAAAAGATTATAATGGTGATGATACACTGGACAACACCAGTATATGACAGAAAAAAATCAAGGAAATGCAGCCAACACCTAAAGGCTGGTATCACATTCATGGCTGGACACTGCATTAAACTAAGCTCTGTTTAATAGCGGAATAATCCCTGTAAGGGAATGAACAGCAATGGCACACTGTTCCCCAAGCCTGGAAAGACACTACAGAACAGCAAGACAAGAAAAGGATCATTTACTTGTTATGGATAATCATTAAAATGCTAAGTTTTCTTCAGCCTCAAAATTTAGTTGGCTGCCTATAGAAATAGCCACAAATAGTCACCATCATTAAAAAATTGTAGTAAAATGATGAATTCTGAAGTTTTGATGAACAAAAAAAGTCCGTGTAGATTTATTATCATATGTATTTAGCACACATGCACATGCGATACACAGATTTGCACAGAGAGGGGAGAGAACAGAAAAATTAAATACACAGGAATCACAGATATATGATGTACTTGCCAAGACTCAGACACAAGTCTTCACAGGAGTCTGCTTGTAAGCCAATTCATATTTGAATAATTGAAATGACATCTAATGGAAATGAAATATATACAATAAAATGCGTGTGTGTGTGTGTGTGTGTGTGTGTGTGTTCACCTTTATGACAAAAGTCTTAATACAAAGGTACAATATTGAGATTGTCTAGGAAAACATCTTGTCCTAGAAAATGTAAGAGCTTTGTGTTCAAAGGATTTAGAAAATAAACTCCCTTTCTGTGGAGCCCTGCCCCCTGGGATTTGGCATAAGAAAGAAAAGAGAATTTCTAAGAAATATCAGGTTTTCTTTGCTGGCATATTTTTTACTTTGTTCTGAATGGAAACAACTTGAGCTCAAAAGGTAAATTTCATTGACTGTAGATTTTACTAAGTGTGAGTTTAGAAGAGAAAGCAAAAGAAAGTGAAAGATGTACTAAATATGACTGCATTTTACAACCCCTTTCTTCTTCTTCTTCTTCTTTTGATAAGCACTTAACAGAAGTCTATTCAGTGAAAGCTGCCAGTTCTTATTTTTACCATACGTACAGACAGCTCGAGAATGTCAGAGGAAATGTGTATGGCAAATTAGGGTGAACTCTGTAGCCTGAATGGTAAATGAGAGGACACATTATGCAGGATTTGTCTACTATTTTACTGCACTCATTCGTGATTTCTTCGGGCAGGGCACCTTTACAAGACTGTCCTAAAGATATTATCATAATGGAATGTTTTGCATAATGGAAAACACAGTCACCTCAGATCTTCTTTTGCATGACAAACCCTTGATTAGAAAAATAATAGGATGGAAATGGAATTTGTATTTATACAGGCAGGCATGAGAGCCAAGGAGAATGGAACTGACCTCAATACACTGGAGAACTGACATAGGCAGATGCAGAATCTCACTCTTTACAGTAAATTTAGCCCAGAAATAGACTAGGAAACTGGAATTATATAAACATCTTCCTCTGGTGAAAAGTTCCTTATTCATGAGGAAAGTATCTGTGATACCCAAAAGGTACCAAACATTGTCCAATGATTCATAGCTCTTGTTATACTGCCAGATTCGTATTACACCACTGTGAAAACAAGAATGTTTTGATACTGACCAAAGCTGAAAGTATTTTAGATTTTGTAATACACAATTGATTTAACTTTGGCAACTTAAGATCTTTAGGTCCATTAATGTACAGATAGAAAATAGAGAATAAATGTAATGGCCTAAATCCGCACAGCCAACCATTTGCATAATTACGAGCTGGGTTATTATTTTCAGAATTTAATATATCCATGCTCCTATACTCATCTGGATTCACACATCTGCATGTGCCTTTGTAGGATTGTTGCTGATGTGCACGTGTCATAAAACACGTAAGCCCATTGGATTTTCTCAATTATTCAGTATTAATAACAATGCTTATTTTGCAGACAGCAATCAGGAAATGACATTTCTAAAGCATACAATAACTTGAAAGACTCTTTACCTGCAGGGAAATAGCTTGAGTTCCAAAGGTAGATTTCACTGCCTATAGCTTATAGTAAAATCTGAGAATGTAATGTGCTCTTGTGCGACTGGACTTCATGTATCTCAGCTTGGAAGATAACAACATAATTTCATTACTGTCAGGATCTTGACAGCATAAAACGGTGTTGTTCTCTGCCAAGATCATACTGTGCGTAGATCTGACACTGATTTTGGCTGATAAGGATTCCAACATAGCTGGTTTACACAAGAAGACCCTAATACAACTGCTTAAAACGCTCCTAGTTCAAAATATGCCGTCTGTGATGGGAAGACAGTGTTGAGATAGAGGGAGGGAGTTACACATGCTGGGAGAGTGAAAGTGCTAATTACAAACGTGCTCAGTGCTTATTTCTGCAGCTGTGTTGAACTAAAGTGCATTGGTCGATCTTGATACTTGATACAACCTGGGAAGAGAATCAGTAGGTTGCTCTGAGCCACTTCATCTCAGTCGAAGGATAAAATCTTAGCCTGTCTTTGGTTTTCTGATAGCCATTTCCTCTCTGTCTCCCTCACTGTGATTTGTGGAGGTGTTCTTTGTCTGATCCAAAGGCACTGAACACCCAGAACTGCTGTAAAAAGCAGCAAGGATGGGTGTATCCAGAATCTCGCAGGATCAAGCTTATCATTTTTAGCTGTAAATATCTGTATGACTAGAGTTACATATGTTTGCTTTGAGATAATGTCATGATTTCATTGTGGTCAAAGATCTTGAAAAAGAAAGGCATAGCTGATCTCTGCACAGTGTATCTTTATGTTATTATCTTAACTGTAAACTCACAACTGATTATCAGCTTTTCCTTCTAGCAATGGATGAAATCATTTCAGCTTGCTCAGAAACAGACCCAACTTAAGTAAGACATAGCTTTACAGACAGCTGACAGGTGACAGTAAGCTTTATTTTTCAGCAAAGTACCTCTTTAATATAAAAAGTGACACAAAAGTGGCTGCAACAATTGATATACATACATGAACAATGGCTAATGAAATCCAGCAATTCAACTGTGTCTGAGCTGTGGACTGGCTAATTAGTAGACTGAAAAGATATCCCAATTTAATAATAGTATATCACATGTGTATTAGGGTCCCCTACCTGAACTGTTGTGTAGCAACTTTCTTTGAGGAATACTTTGCAATGTATTAGAGAATGAATCTTTCCTCCTTTTCCATAGCAAGAGCGTGCTGGCCAGACCAAAAAAAAAAAAAAAAACCCCTTACAAACTGTCTGAGGACAGAAGCACATCCATGTTCCCAAATGCTGTTTAATGTGTTTGATTCACCTTCTCCAAAGTGCTACCAAGAGGTCCTATATTGATAGTTCATACTTAATGCATACATTCCTTCCCCCCATGTATCCCATTAATGGATTCCTGTCTCAGAGCTGCACTTAATCCATTACGACAACAGTTTCATCTGTAAAAAAATGCATCTTTAAAAAATGATCTGAACTAGGAATTTAAGTTTTACTAGGATCTATTCAATCCATGCTTGGAGGCAGCTATGAGCCTGCCCCCAGACTACTTTCATAAAACAAAACAAAGCCAAACTCAGCAGTGGCATCATTTGTAAATGCAGCTGACATTTTTCTGCTTTCTCCACTTCCAGTAAGCTGATCTTGGATGCCTTTCAGCCAGCTCCAATTTTGGTGTCTAGTCTATCTGACCCAGTGAAAAACAAACAAACAAAAAAATCCCGTAAGGAAGGGCAGGAAGTTCTGAGAGCTGCGACATGGTTATTGTTACTAGGGAAACCACTTCCTTAGTATTCATGTGTTCAGCAGATCTGTGTGAACGCGCCTCCAAGTCTCAGGCAATATCATGAAATGAGTGGCAACCGGGAAAATAAACCCAAACCAACACAAAACACGCTACAAGTGTCAATGACACTTAAAAGGAAAATCTCATTTCGGTAAATCAACCTTACGCAGAAACAGCTTGTTGTAATGTGCCTTTATAACAGGAGCGTGTGTGTTTGCAAGAGGAGTCACTCTTTTCATGTGCTATACTCTAGCCCTCTTTCCCTCAACATTAAAACAGTGGCTGTAAAAGCAATCAGTACCAATGCGTTAGAATTAAAATCCTAAGGCCAAATACCTACTTTTTGGGTGCTGATCCTAACTCTGACTTCACAAGCAAAGAGTGGGTAGAACTAGGATTTTGCTCTTGGGGATCCTCGTGTTGGGACTTATCTCTAACAGTAGACACTGCATGCTCCACTTTGATGGGACAATTTTTTTGTTTTGTTTTGTTTTAAATACAGTGTGTTTCTGAGTTCAGTCACAGAGGTCTCTGCATTGGCTTACAAAACAGTTGTAGGAAGTATCTCAAGCAGCAAACATGCCTGTTAATGTTCCCCACACACTTCCTTGCATAGTTTAAAAAGGGGGCTGCTTTCACAGAAGCCGAGAAAACAGGGCTGAAAGGGCTTTCAAGAAATCAGCTGTGCTAAGCAGGTTGTAATGTATCTAGTTTATAAACAAATGCTCATCTGCTCCTTCATCTCTCCAACGTTGGGGGTCCTTGTTCTTGTTCTCAATAGGAATTCCACAGCTGATAAATCCATTTTACCTCTCCTCTGTCTTGCTGAAAATGAGTGATAAAGCCTGAAGAGGGTTACACATACTTTCCAGGAGCATTTTCAGCCCCAGGCTGTTGGTTCTAGTGCTAGCCTTATTGCAAAAGGAGCTCAGTGTTATCGCTCTCCCTGCTGGACTCCAGGGACAGTGTGAATTTGCTCATTCGCAAGCTGTCCAGGGCTGGCACTTAAGAAAGTGATTGTTCCTGGGGATGCCAGTAGCCCAAGCAGAGCCAGAACCAGAAGGGTGAGGCATAAGGTGAGAGTTACAGGGAATATCACAAGAAGGGTGGTGGTGCATGGCTTTCTAAAGAAAGGGAGAAAAAAAGCAGCAGAGAATGGAGGGAAAATACCTCCTTTTAGTGTAACCATCTGACAGCAAAGCCAAAATGATCAACAACTATCTGAGCCTTGCTGATGCAGTAGGCTCATGAACAGGGTAACGCAAAACTCAATCTATAAATGAGACAGAGAGAAACTAACAGGGCAACCAGATAAAGAGGAAGATCCTTTTGACTCTACAAAAGTCATTATTATAACAGAGATATGCGAGGATATTTAAAAACATAGGGCTTGCTTCCATTCTCCTAGTTTTATTTGTATAGCTTGGAGCTAACTACAGCAAACTTATTCTTGCTTTACAATGAACAGAGTGAAACAGAGAACGAGACCTGTGGGATTCAGAAATATTCCTGCCACGAAGACCTACAACACAGGATGATAGGCACATCAAGATACAGTTCAAATACGGAAGAGCAACAGCTCATTTTCCTCTCAGCACATTTGTGTCTGTGCATGATCTCCAGTCTGATCTCCAGTGTGGTCATGTAAAACAGACAATAAAAGACCACTAAGAAGAAACTGTGGCAATTAGAAATATCCAGCACGAAGCAAGAGGAAAGAATCTGCTCATTAAATATATCCACTGATGGCACTAGATAAAGAGGAACATCTGTGCTACAGCCTGGAAAAGCAGGGAACTAGAGTTCATTAACACAGATAGAAGCTATTGGAAGAAGCAACCGGAAAAGCATACAGAAATCCTCACTGATGTCCCAAATTAAAGATGATCTAATAAATATGAAGAATGCTTCCAGGTTTCTTTCAACAGCACAGCACTACGTTACACAGGAAGGAGCTTCTGCCCTTCAGACTTCTGGATGTAAAGGACAAGGAGGAGATAGTGTTCAGCCCAAGCAGTATTTGCAGTCAGGCTCCGCAGGACTTTGCCTACAGTGTGGGACAGGCATCCTCTTGTCAGAGTTTGCTATGGCTCCTTCTGGCCATTGCACCCAGGCTGCTGTCTGGCAGCAAATAGGCAATAAAAGGCATTCACCACCCCCCCTCGACAGAGCAACACCTCCTGCTCAGGATGTATGTGAGCTGGACACTGTTGAGAGCTAGGAAGGAGACTACTCGGAGGAAACACTGCTATGGGCTTTGCTTGATTTGCATACCCTTTCCTAGGCGTCCCCTGCCAGGTATGGCATACCAGGCTGGAGGGCTTCCGGGCCCAGAATTATGGCCCTTTTGAAGAGGAAGGACATGGCCATGGCACATGCTATGCCCTGAAAGGTGGCAAGCGCTCCCATGTCCCACAGGACAGACGCAGGCTCAGTCTCCCAAGAGGAAGGTGAGTTCTCAGGTATTTGTGGGGAGCAGAGTTGCCCTTGCTGTGCTTCTCCATGTGGCAAAGTTACCCCACATGAGCAAGCTATCACGTTACTTCCAGGGGAACCTACAGTCACAGAGGAATAGCTAACAAAAGGAGACAACAAAAGGAGGGCCCACTTGTGGTGGTTTGGACAAAGAGGCAGCCTCGGGAGAGAGGCAGAAAACTTGCTCATTTGTCAGCTGAAGAGCGCAAGCAGCAGAGAGCGGCAAACACCTCCTGTGGTTCCCTGAAGCTGCAGCTGTGTGAAGAGAGCAGGGGCCAAATTAGCTGCCTCCGTTGTGCTTTGAGATGTGCAGTCTATAGCAAGCTGGAAAAGGAGACAGACCTCCACCAACTGAGCTCACACTTTCAGCAGGAGCTTTAATAAGAAGCCTGGTTGGCAGGAGAGAAGAGGGGTTTGTTCAGAGGAGGGGAGCCACAGGGCAACCCTGATACATCAGTAAAAATCCTCCAGTGAGATGTGACACCTCAGTGGGGATGGAGAGTGCAGTGGTGCAAAGTAAGCAGTATGATTTCATTGCTTCACGACTCAAAATGTGCCCAAGCTCCTGTACCTGCAAAGCCCAACATTTTGAAGATGACTAAATCTGCCCCTGAAACACCTCTGCTTTCAATATTCTGCAACAGGAAAAAGCAGTGCAAACCAGCTAAGTCAGAAAACAGATATTGATAGTTACTGGCTGAAGTTTGATCACAGGATGGTTTGCCTGTGACAGGCCATAAAGGAAATCAATGCTGATGATAGTGTTTTCAGCCAGGAGCTGCCCAGAAATCAAATCTGCCAAAAAGACATTTATATTCTCTGAGTGAAAACAAAGCAAAGTAGCTGTGGCTTTTAGCAACACAGCTGGGAGATCAATTTTAAGTTTTCCACAGATCATAGAGTGAATGAAACGTCTGCCAGGGAAGAATATATGTTGGCAACAGTTGTTTGAGGAGGATTTTGGAAAGGGAGAACTAAACCCATATTTCTTTAGTGCTCAGGTGTTTATCACAGAAACCAGTTTGCTGGAAAAATCAACCACAAAGCTAGCACATCTGCCAGTTCCTGCAGAGGAAACTGCAACTCAGAGACAGGACAGTATCTTAGGTGCTCCCAAAGCACAAAGCACAGAGAGTGAAATAATGGCAGAGTTCAAGCTACAGCTTGAACACACTCTGTGCTTTAGCACAGAGTAAGGAAGCGTTTAGTCACAGAAAAATGCAAACACTTGCAACGTCAAGTCAAATCTGGTCAACCATTTCACCTGAAATAAAACATGAGAGGGATTATTTTGGAGTTTTTGCAATAAAGTGCTCTGACTTTTCAGTCAAGACTTATAAACTGACCTTGAAACCACTTCTGAAACAAGGGAATGTGAAAAAGGAACATTCTTATGCTACATCAACTGAATTTTGTGAGACTGAAGGCAAACCTCCTCACCTCTTTCTACATGATTTGAAGCCAGTCTTAAAAACGCGGTCCTCCTACCATGCTCACAGTGATACTGATTCTGAGTGAGATACTTTCAGTTTTTTTCCCTTTGAAGATGCTTGGAAAATTGACTAGAAATTCACACGAGTGTCTTAACCACTAGGCCATACCATTATCCTCACCTGTTCTCTTATCCAGTGAATATTTACTAGTTATATGAGGCTGGACGCTTCCCAGAGAGACGCTTCTCTGTATCCTCCATAGCTGCTGTAGTGAATTTTCTTCACTCCAAATATCAAAGTCTTCAAGTGGTCAGGAGCTCCACAGCGCACACCCCGTCCCTCAGAGAGGAGAGCAGGGCTTGGCTGGTGGCAGAGAGGGGCTGCAAGGCAAATGCCAGGGCAGTGCTTGCCTCAGCAAATTCTGCTGTTTTACCTTTTCCACACCACGGGATATAAGTTGCCCAGCAGCCTCTGATCCAGCAGAGCTGCACTCTCAGACAGTGATGGAGTCCATCACAGGCGCTTCATTTGATCTGCCTGAAAGACACGCGTTGGGCAGCCAGCCTGACAGCCTAGCATCTAGGACATTTTCCTGAAAGGAAAATCTGGAGATTTCAAGAGTAGTCAGTCTCCCACATCCAGAGTGAAATTTTTCACCCCTGGGTGCAAAAAGAGATCTCTTCTCCCCAGTTTTGTGACTACTACTGCAGTCCCTGCATGAGTCTATTTCCACATTGCCTTCACGTTCCTTAGAAATGTCCCAAATCAGTATGAAATGCTTTATTTAAACTGAAACAAAACCTTTCCCACTTGCCAGACAGCCTGAAAAATTCTGGTTTCATGTCAATCAAAAATTGTTTTTCTTTATTGTTTTTAAATTGCCAGCCCAGCTTTCCTCCAAATAGGACCAATTCTTCATGTAGCTCTAGTTAAAACAAATAAATATTACCGGTTCTTCATTGAAAACATTAGGATGGTTGCTCAAATTTATAGTTGCAAGAGCTTTACAAAGAATACAGTAGGACCAATTTCTAACTCTGAAGCAAATGCACATTCATGCTGTCTTGTATTTGTCATTTGACATCAAAAGCAAAATAGAAAGTAGGCAGAATGAGAGGGGGAAGCCTTTCAGGATGAACTGAGTTCTCCGAGTTCAACACCATCAATAAGATCATTTTGTCCTTATTCTGCAGACAGGGAGAGAAATGTCTGTGGGCCTTGTATTTTCCTTGTCTGCGCACTAAGCACTTTCCATCTACAAGACTTGCCTAAGACACATTTTATGACAACGTTAAATGAATTGTATGTCTCTGCTACTGCCCAGAGTAAATAGCTATACTTACTCTGTTCAGCAGTAGTTCTCAAACAAGAAAACCCTCTTCACAGTAAACACTGCATTTTTGCTGCCTCAGGGCCAAGTTCTGATCCACTAAGTTAAGCTTCCATTTCAGTAGGATCTGAATTGGCCAAAACCAAAGAACATCAGCTGTCTCAGTCTCCCACGGTGTTTGATTTGGAGGTGGAGGGAGACAACACATTAGACTAGCCACCAGCTGTACACCCAAGACAGAATTCAGTGAACTCAGCAGCTACGCATGCCATGTGAGGCCACAGCAGCAGGCGCTCAGCAGACCTGGCTATTTCTCCCCCCCCCCCAATACCAGATGAAATCAGACTTTTCCATTTACCACCACGCTCAAGAGCATTTTGCCTGCTGATGCTTTAAACTGTCCCTGAAAGTTTACCGTTGATAAAACATGCTGTTCACAATACCCCATGTCACAGACAAACAGAGCTGAGCTCAAGCATTAATGTCTTTGTAGCGGGAATCTCAAGGATGAACAGCACAAGGTTGCTACTGCAAAGGTTCCTTGTTGGGAGTGGAAAGTAACCTTGGCACATCCAAAAAAGGCTTTTCTTTGCATAATTTCTTAAAACAAAAATTATGCAGAAAACATAAAATATATATGAAAGTGTGTGCACATAATCGTCTCACTCCCAGAGCGTAACCCACACAATCGAAGGAGAATCCCTATGGAACTGGGAGGAATATGGTGCTTTTTCTTTATGAATGAACTCCATATGACTGTGAAAGCACTATTACCATGAGTAAAAGTAGACTGCTTTTAAAGAGAAAATATATAGACAGCACCTTCTCTGTAGCAAAATGAGGGTACTCAGGTCCTCCTATTTTTACAGTCATTGCTGCAACATTATACTTAAGAGCAGTATTAGATTAAAAAGCACCTAATTTCACTTCAGCTGATTTAAATAGCATCTTGGTGCATCTGTGCTATTGTCTGATCCTTTTGTTTGAAATGTTCCACATTAGTCAGCCACTTCTGATTCATGTGCTAACAATCCCCCTTAAGGCAGGTAATTCGCAATGTTCACGATGTGCAAAGTGCCACTCTAATTTCCAGAGACAAAAGTCAGTAAACTTTAAATCCCAGAGTACCTAAACTTATTTTGCATAAGTTGCCCTCACAGGAGGAGAGCTGAGATCTGTTTATATGCATCTCCACTAACAACCCAGAATTCAAAATGAATTGTTTAGAACAGTGGGAGTACTGTTTGGAAACAATCACAATGGAAAGCAAAGGTTGCAACCAACAAATGAAATAAAATGTGAATTACCTCACTTTAACCTCTAGCCAGTCAGCTAAGCCCCACTTCAGTGCATTTTCAACTAATAGCTTCTTAGAGCAACAATTGCCAGAATATAGATGTAAGTTTATTAAATAATATCCTTCTGCAGACGGCTTTTTTTTTTTTCTTGCATTCTGAGGCTAGAATAGACTACATTTACTGCTATAATAAGAATAGGTTTTAAGCCTACTAACTGCTGATCTTTCCTAGACTGCAAAAGGGAGCTAAATACTATAGGAAATATGAGAGTTCATCTTTCCACTACATTGCCAACTTCTATCCTTGGAAGATGAGATAGTGCTATTTCAAATCGCGTAACATTGTGCATAGGAAAGAGTTTGGCTTCCTTTTTCTGAAGAGTGTCACTGAGACATTCACATCTCTTTTCTGTATTTCAGAAATACATATATCTGCATACTTAGTCGCCAAGAAAACTGTCATCACTTAAAGGCAAAGAAAAAATTGTACCAGTAACATCTGCAAATATGTTTACATATAAAACAGGACAAAATCTAAATTTAATCACTAGCTGACTATGCAGCCATTGCAACATCCTTTACAATTAACAGATTATAAGACTATGAAGTGTGACTTCCTGTTTGCCTAAGTCACAGAAATTCACAAAGAGGTTCTAGCCTCAAGCTCCAATTTATGTTTAACTGAAGTGTGTATCTTACCAAGTCATCCCAGATAAAGCCATAACTCTGCTGAAATCAATGCAAAAAAATGTTGCTTACTTCCAGTATTTCAACTGATGTCAAACTTGACTTTAAAACTTCAGCAGATATTTCCTGCATGAGTGGTAAGATGTCCTATTAATTATTTTCTTTGGAAAGAACACCTCTTATTTGTAGACTAAATTTACCTAGTATCTCCTCTAGCCAGTGAAGCTTGTTATGCTTTTTTAATGGGTTACATTGCTAATGATGATCAGTAATTGATCCTTTCGACCTGTGCCTATAGCCCAAAAGTGAGTTACGAAGACATTGTTACATACATAGCCATTCAGGAAATGTTTTCTAGAAATGCTTCATTCGGAACTAAAGGAAAACCACTTTTATTCCATGTTCACGGAACTAAAGAACTGGGTCAATACTATGAAATATTAAAATATTTGGAAAGGATATGGAGGATAAAAAGTCTGGCCAATTTCATGACTAATGATAAGCACTAATGATAAGCACTGGGTGTCTGTGAACCCAACAGGAATTGTACTAATTTCCAGGAGTTGCACTGCCTCATAGCTGCAGCCACTGGAAGACCATCTTGGCTCCCAGCTGTGCAGCAAAGAGACAAGAAGCCCTGAGCCCACAGCAATTCACATGGGCAGAAACTGAACCACAGGAAGTTCCATCTGAACCTGAGAAAAAACTTCTTCACTGTGAGGGTGAGAGAGCACTGGCACAGGTTGCCCAGAGAGGTAGTGGAGTCTCCTTCGCTGGAGATATTCAAAACCCGTCTGGATGTGATCCTGGGCAATATGCTCTAGAGGACCCTGCTTGAGCAGGGAGGTTGGACTAGATGATCTCCAGAGGTCCCTTCCAACCTCAACGAGAGCAGGGAGGTTGGACTAGATGATCTCCAGAGGTCCCTTCCAACCTCAACGATTCTGTGATTCTGTGAAACCTGTCACAGAGCTGAGAAACTCGAGCTCCTGGCAACCTATGGGTGAAGAAAGCTAACTGAAAAATATGTATTTCTCTCCTGATAAATCAGTGTTTGTCAAAGCTGTTTAATAACCTTGCTTTTTGAGAAAAATTTCTAATCAGCTCTGATTAAATAGCCCAAATTAAGTTAAGAAAAGCAATGTAATTGACAGAAGGTGCAGGGAGGTCTGGGAGATTTGGAGAAGGGCTTTCAGAAAAAAAAGTGTCTGTGCTGCTATGACACCAATTTCTCTGTTGGGACCATGTAGTACTGGGAGGCATGTCAGTAAAATAACCAGTGTGGATTTCTTCCTTCTTTTCCCTGCATCACATCCTGAAGCTAGGAGCATTGCAGGCTGATCCTTCATCTGTGAATCACTTGTTTAGAAGACTGCTACCAGAGAACAAAGGAGATTGGATGCGTGGGGGAAAATAAACCAGGTAGACACCAAGGATCACATGAGAAGAAAGATTAAACAGCACTTTTTCTTTCTCTCTTTGTAGTAAATGTCCAAGTTAAAAAAAAACTACCTAAGGCCGTTTCTCTAACTCAGGCTCCGGAGAGATCTTTAAAAGAAGTGGGTTGCAATTTTCTTTCTTCTCTATATGGAAGAAATTAATAAAAGATCAGGGTCTAGGGCAAGCGTGGCTTTGATACTATGTTTTACAGATGGCATGAAGTCCAATTCCACCTTCAGGTAGTCACACATCAGCACAGACCCCTCTGATCACACCAGTTGCTGCATGGATGTATTTGAGCTCAGATTACAGATCTAAGGCAATACAACAAATATTAAATGGACAATATTCAAATTTATGAACATTGCACAGGAATTGCAGCATTGTGGCAAAGTTCCTTCGAAATGTGCTGAATTAGAGGAAACCCTGGTCCAACCCCAAGCCCTGCAGGGTGGGTAATGACACTTGGATCACCACTGGGAAGAAGAGGGTTTTGGGGTCCCCCCCCGTTGTAGCAGTCAGTACAAATACTCCATCAGTTTGGTCCTGCAGATACTTATTGCTGGGTGTTGCACTTGCTGTAGTGGAAACTTCAAAGGCACACTTTGATGCAAAGTTGGATGTTGGGATAGCCATGAATTTGCCCTGCTCCAAGCAACCAAACACCGACATCTGCTTTTTCCTGAAAATGCAATGTACTTGGATGGCAAGCTGGAGCCACCACTGAGGGACACAAGCCCAGCATTCATCCGAGCGCTTCACAAAATGCCCAAAATGACCGCAGTGAAACTTCTGGGCTTTTTTCGGTCAAGAATTTCACAGCAACACGGCTCTCTCATCATGCCAAGCACAGCCACACGGTGCCCCACGTTTAACTCCGAATTTAAAGCTCCCGCTCCAGTTCTGCACACCAAACACGTCAGCGCTATGTCGCCCCGCGGCAGCGGCGCTGCCCTCCCGCCCTTCCCCAACGTCCAACCGACGCGGCCCGGCGAGAAAGCCGGAATGGCGGGAGCGCGGGGCGCGGCCGCCCCTCCCCCCGCGGGCCGGCGACCTCACTGCGCCGGCGCGGCCCGGCCCGGCCCCCACCGCGCCGCCGGGGAGGGAGCGCGGAGCGGCGGCGGCGGCGCCCCCGGGCGGGCAGGGAGCAGCTGGGCTGTGAAGCCAGCTGGGGAGGTGGGTGGGATGCTGCATGTTTACCGCTGTTTTTATTAAAAAAAGAAAAAAAAAAGTGGCTTCAGTTTAAGGCCCTTCTTTCCAGCCGGCCCCTCTCCCCCGTGTTGTGTGAACCAGCGTTGCTGTGGGCTGTCCCCAGCGACGCCGCTGGGGGCCGGAGCCCCCCGAGCTGTGGAGAAACGCGCGCTTGTTCGCAACACGGCACCTGAAGCGATGTGCAGTGGGACCGGCAACGTCAACGCGCTCGTGGTTGGTTACTGGCGCGTTCTTGAACGAGGCAGATTCCTGCAGTCAAAATGCTTCGGTGCGAAGAGAGCTCAGCAGCTGGGTTTACAGACGGGGGAATTCACTGAGCTCCGTTTTTGAAGGGATTTCTCTTCAGAAAGTTACTTTATACCAGGTACGATCCCATCAGATGGGTAGGAGAAGAACATACAAAAGCGAGCGAAGGAGGCGTTATGTCACCGAGGTTGTATTTGGATTTATGCACAGTAACAGCCACAGTGCTAATAAGGAGCAGCTGAGAGGCCTGATGGCAGGAGGCAAAGCCAACTTTAACTCGTTTGTCATGAGTCCTCCTGCAAGAGGCTTGCATCGTTTCCAGCCTGACTTGCTTTCTGACCGTTGTTCAGTTACTGTCTTCGCCAGCCCGAATCGCGCGGCTGCTTGCCACAGTCCCGGTGCTTGTCACAAGCCTCCTCTCCCCAAAACCAGGTATTCTCATGCTTGTTTTCTTCTGAAACGCTGGCATATGAAACCAAGCTGACTAATGCCAGAGAAACACACTGCGGTGTTCAAAGCTCTCCGCTATTGCCCAAGGTGAGCGTATAGCACGCTTCCTCATATTTAGGGACTTGTAAGGGCTCATCCAAAACCCTCGGAGACTCTCCCCTTTCCTTTGATCAATCAGTTGTCCTAAATCTGAAATTACAACGGCTTGGGGAAAAGCTCTGGGAGAAAAACCAAACGTCCCTTTCTCATGTGGGGATTAGGAATGAACAGTCCAGTTAGCGTTAGGGCAAGCACTCGGCAGGTTCCTAAAACAAGGAAAATTGCCCACGAGTGTTTTCTGCCAGGTGGGTGGCCGTGCCCGGGACAGCCCACGCATCGCTGCCCAGTGCCCCTCTCCTGCTCCCTCCACCTCTAGCCGCAGCCGCAGAGGTTGCGTTGGAGCAGACAGCTCGAAAAAAGCAGCTGGGATGAAGGGATAAGGAAGAGCCAGGCGGCCTTGCACCACGAAGCAGAGCCTTCCCTCACCAGTGTCTCTGGACTGGCTGAAGAGTGAGATACCTGTGGCCTCTAATGGAGTCGCTCCCAAAATTATGAGTTCCTGCTACTCCAGATTAGTCACTCCGCTTGCGGGAGCGCAAGCTCAACAACAGCAGGCAGTAAAAACACTAATGCTGCCCAGATGCGCACAGGCTTTCTGGAAAGGACGTAGTGGATACAGGAGACCAAAAGCGCAGTTCCTCCACGACTCCCTCCTCTATCAGAGATGCAGTGGTATCCAAAATATGCTGTTCTGGGCAACTTTCCGAATGTTCAGCAGATCGGCAAGCACTTGCAGTAGCCAGCAATATACATAGAAGGGGCTTGTTAGGGCTATAGTAGTTTGCATTGATTAAACGTAATGGGCCAGAACCATGTGCTGGGAAAGAAGGATCTATAAAACGTTAATCATCTATATGAAGCACAGTGGAAAGGGGCTATTTCTATAGAGCACTATTTCACAAGCAGAAAAATCCCCTTTGCTATGTTCTCTGTATTAATGTGTGTTCTGATAAAGGTTCGGGATATAGAAGGAAACCTGAGACGGTCTCTGAAGAGCTTGACAGTTATATCTGTGTCTCCTGATGCACCACCGTGGCAGTTGGTGTTGACAGTATTTCCCAGTGAAGCTGACATGATGGTACATGCAATTTCTCCTGCTCCACACTGACATGATGCTGACTGGTCAATGAACAACTCTTCACAGTCCTGATAGACCACAACACTTTGTCATGTAATATATTGGTAATTTATCTTTCTGTCTGTCTATACAGTGGAACAAAAGTTGTTTTGAACGTTGAAGTTACATATTTTTGTTGTTGTGATAAACCATTCTAAAAAAGTATCTTAAATGGCTAATCTTCATGAAACCCCAGGTGAAATACTTAGTTGGCTGCTTATGTTCATGCAAAACGTCGAAAATACAGGGCTGAATATGTGCCTTGGTTTTTGGTGTATTTTTTTTTCCTTTCACAAAATGTACATCTTTACATCTATACAGTACATCCCGGGGCAGTGTGTACAACTTATTTCATTAATGCATGAATATCTCTGAGCTCCTCAGGTGGAAGCTGGGGGCAAACTATTGTAATTAGCTGGATTCTAAGCTGCACACCTACCCTTCCGGTGGTAAACTAAACCTATGCTCTAGTCCTAATTCCAGTTGAAAGGTGAGACTGTAATGTTTATGTGCTATCCTAAATCTCCTTAGGCTTCAGGACTGTACTAGGGCATGTAGCACGGCTGGAATTTGTTGTATAGCACTTAAAACTGTTGGGTCTTTTGTGTTAGTCACCATATTGATCCTTGGAAAATTAATTGAAAAAGATGTTTGATTCCAGTTTAGCAGTTCTTCAAGGCGGTACACATCCCCAACAATCACTTCTGGGCCCTCTGGGAAACAGGAGAGATTAAAAAAAAAAGGAAGATTTTTGGAATCACTTTCTCTCACCCAACTCAGTATCAACCAGCACAGGCAATAACGAAAGGGCTGCAGGACTGCTCTCAGCTATTATTGTGCCTGGCTCGCTCTCAGCATGACTCACTGCAGACAATATATAACACCACTCGCAAGGGGAATGAACAGTAAATACTTGGCCCTGGATTTTTTTTAATCTCTTTGGGTTTTTTTTTTCTCCCCTTCTGATTTGTATCCCTTTATCCTCACCCATGTGCTATATAAGCTTCTCAAATCTAATGTCCCTACCACCACCCCCCACTGGTAGCAGCAAGCCTTTCCGCTGCTGTAGGGTTTACTTTGCAAAGGTTTACAAGGAAAGCCATTATTTAGAAACTGTATGTGTTAACCTAGTGGCACAAGGTTGCTCCCAACACCTTCCCTCTGGTTTTTCTTTTCTCTAGGGAGGGGTGGCTGCTATTCTAGTAAGTGCATCTCCTGCTTTGCTGTAGCAGCCAGTCTAGTTTAGGAAGAAAACCTAGCAGCTAAAAAGGCTAGGAGTGCAGCCAAGGGGGTCAAGAGACTTTTAAGGATTATACTACATAATTAAAAGCTCACTCTGAATATGCTTCCTGGTACCCAGTGTTCAAACATACAAACCCTTTTAGGTAATAATTCTGGGTTATTTGTATCTGAGAGATTCGTAGGCTAAAGCTGTCATGCAGGTAGTGAGTCAGGAGGACCAAATATCAAATCACCTACTCAACAGAGCGATCACATCATTCAGCAAGGATCTGAAATGGCGACACCTTCCCAAAATTGCCCTGGCTGGTGAGAACTACAGGTAAAGTAGAAATAGCTGAACATGCATGTGTTTCCTTGTTTTGTTTTTATGCAATGCCTGCTGGGTACTGCTGATGTCATTTTGTGGCAATTTTCTAGGTTTAAGAGTGAAAAGGAGCTAACTGTTTTGCCATCAGAACTAGGCCAGAACATGATTCTACAAGATAAAAAGCTGGGACATTGAAGACCCACAATCAAGTCTATATTCTGCTTGCTCTAAAGAAGACCTTGTAATCTTCAGTCACTCCTAACTAGCGAGAGCAAAGACCAAAATTTAGGTCTTCCGGTAGCTTTCCCATCAGCTAGGGAAGTACAAGCACTTGCTCTCCAGCCATCTCCCATCCCAGACCAAAACGATGGTAAAAAACAACAAATTCCTATAGACTCCTGCATTTGCTAAAACAGCATATTCTGCCATTTCAGTCAGATATTCTAATCAGATCTGTGTAAGCATCATTGATTTAACTCTCACCGTCTAAAATAGGTCCTAGCGAGATGGGAACCAAAAAAGCTAGAAGCAGTGGAAAGGAGGGAAAAATACTGAAGGCACCTATTAATGATACTCACTGTGAGTGAGCGCTTGCCTATCTAATGCTAAACCACACAAATAAATGAGTTAAGAACCAAAGCAGCAGACACTTACTGATTAAGGTAAATGCAAATTATAAAGAGACATAAATCAGGCTCCCATATCTAAGTTGTGAAAAATGCATAATGCTTGTTTTGCATAATTTTCCACTAGAATTTTCTGGTTCTTATTTCATGAGAATTTGTAATAAACCAGAGTTTATTCTCCCTATGACAACATATCTAAATCAGGCCTGTGTTTTTTTTTTTTTTTTTTTTTGGACAGAAAACTGGCCCATCTACCACTGTAATTAAATCCCAGTGTACCATAAACGGGTCCTCTGTCAAGCATAAAACAAAATGGAAAGAGACACCAAATAACTAACGTACTAACTAGTGCAGGCAGAAAGGCACTATGTGTAGAACTGTGCCCTGTGTAGCCAGTACTGCCTTGCAGCTTTGATTATACACTCATGTGCTTGGCTGAATCAGTGCCTAATCTTTTCGACTAATTACTGTCTAGTGCCTGCCTGCTTCTAAGTACTTTGCATTCCTTAAAAATCTGTTGTTTACAACCATTCCCTTGTTCATTTTCCAGAGAACAAAAAATAAAGGCTTAATCCCCTGGGTTAGGTCTATACCACATATATAAAGGAGAAGAGAGATTCTGCTACACTTTATTCAATATGATGTTACAGGAAAACAACAGTTACAGCTGACAAACCATTACATCTTTCATAATACAGACAAATTACAAGGTGTAACAAATAATGCAACATTTATTTTACTGTACTGCTTACTATGCTGTTCTTCTGAAGTATATATATATTTATATATTTTTAATTACATTAACATTGTTTTCGTGTACCAGCCCTCCCCCCTTTATTTGTTAAAAAAAGAACACTTCTTAGTGCACCATACAAAAATCCATATGGAAGCTGGCAAGCGGGGATTTTGTATGCAGCACCATTGAAACGCATTTTGAGGGATGGGAATTATTAGTGCATCCCTTACTTTGAGATTTTTTTTTTTTTGCTTATGTGAAAAATGCAAGGCAGTAACATACAGTCAGTCCACCTAAATGCTGGTAGGGGAGAGTATTGTTATGCTCAGTAATGCAACATAATTCTATTTATATGGGGTGCCAGCATTTTGCTCCCCAGTCTGTACAGCCTAAACATGTTATATAACAAAGATTACAAAACCAATAATATTCACAGATGAGTATTTTGTATATGAGCATACCAGAGCATTGACTACACATTCAGTTGTGTGCACTTACACAGAGCACACAGGGATTATGTTACCCACTGGCCCACAGGAAATTTTTTATCGTGACTTCCTTCCACAGGAGTCTGAAGTCCAAGGACCCCTGTTCACCAAAGAGAAAACAAAAACCTCAGTGCCTCTGTCTACTGCAGATTGAATTTTCAGTGTTGTGTGGACTGATTTATTATCCTAAAAGACGGCTTTGTTTAAAACCGGTAGTAACAGTTAAAAGGACCCAACCAGTGGGGATACTATGCAGTAACATGAGGCTGATGCTGCCAGAATGTCCTGAGGAGCGTGGTGCCCACTGGGAGGGATGAGAGCTGATCTGAACCCAGCGGGAGTGGGGACTAAGCCATCTCCAGCTGGCTGACTTGTAAAGTCAGGTTTTGTGAACTTGAGAGAAATCCCCGTATCACACAGACCATCTCTATCGCCATCCGCCCTTCCCCAGTCACTTAACATTAGAAATCACGGAGTTGGAGCATGCCCTCCCACTTTTATCTGCCTCCTGCACCTGCTGCCCTGTGGCTGCTCTTCCCTCTCTCAGCAAAGCCACATTCCCTCCACATCCCCTCCGCATTATCGGGAAGAATCTGCTGGAGCCCAGCCACATGGCAAGAAAACGAAAGTTGTGCTGCTGCCGGCTATCGACACTGAGTGAACCCTACAGTTTCTCGAGGACTGTGCCCCAGAGACTGCTGGTCACTTAAGCCAACTTTTGACTGTTGACCTAATGAAAGAAGGTATGAAATTGTGCATTCCCAGCACCCGCAGCACGTCTGGAAGGCCAGGTGGTGTCTTCTTGTCCCTTTGGAGATCCTGTGTAGAACTGATCTAGGAAGGATGAGAGGAAAAGAGGGGAACGCTACTGATTTTTGATGGAGCTGTCAGAAGAACACTGGCAGGGCAAAAGTCCATTCAGCAGCACCGAGAATAGCTGTGGAGACCAACACTGCTTCTCCAAGATGCTGGAGAAGTGGGCGAGCTATTGAGGGGCCTAACTGACAGGTGTCGCATCAGGCTAATGAGGCAGGTAAGGGCTCTTCTGGAAGGAGAAGGAAGAAAATAAGGCTGTACAGTCAGCCCCCTGGACAAAGGAGCTTCTACTTTCTCAAAAAATGTGAGGCTTCCCAGTAGCTTTCATGATCTGGAGGTGTATTCTGCAACCAGCACCAGCTTGCAGAGGCTGGGTCCCCTCTGCGTGGAGAGCCCCCGCAGGAGAAGAGCACTCCCCACTCCCACAGGCAGCCTTGGCGGCCTCCAAGGAGGTGCATAAGTCATTGGGCTCATTTTCAGAGATCCTGGTCTCTCCTTAACTGATTGATAGCTGAGATAACCCTGCTACCTTTGAAAATGAAGTTACTATTTAGGAATCTTGATATTTATGCACTTTCCTTCAGGCAACTGAGTTGAAGATTTTTGGACCAACTTTCATTATTTCAGTGATTGCTTAAAAATGGGAATGGGGCAGAGAAAATAATCTCACACGCACGTGTACACACACACCCACACACCCACACACACACACACACACCCACACCCACACACCCACCCACACACCCACACACCCACACCCCCACACCCCTTAAGCAAACACTGTACATGATTCACTGTGGATAGTAGTGTGCTAGGCTTGTGGGAACAGTTGAGGAATTACTCTCTGTATTAAACCTTCAGATCTTTTGTTGAGCAGCATAATTGCTTGCCTCCCAATTTAAGCTGCCAAAATAGATGTGTCTATGAAACTACCCTTATATTCCTCATTGAAATCTTTGTTACATTTTCAAAAATTCTTCAGATTTTTGCAGCAATTTTTTTTTTCTAAAAATAGCTAATTTTAATCATCAAACTGCACACGATTTAAGTAGCAAAGATAATGTATAAAAGACTTTTCTCTTACAAAAAAAAGAATCATGAAACCTAAACAAACCACGTCTAAGGCAGTTTTAGTGTGTGATAAATTCAAAAGTTCAGTGGTCAGTTTTTTCCCCTCATAAACACAGGGGAAAAACTGCAGTAAGTTCTAAATAGGATTGTGACTGAAAGTGGCTTTCAGATGGCTTTTACCAGATCCTGAAACAGAGATGTCATTGGGGAAAACTGTGTTTTAATGGCTGTGCAAATATTGAGAATATTTCCACGGTTCAACTCTTTGAAAGCGTAGACTCATATCCTAGTTCTTTAAGAGGCCTTTCATAGCTACTTGAGCATTCAAGGATTTGCCTTATTGGGTGTTCTTTTCTTATTAAACACTGCTGGAGTTTAATAAGATGGCAGTAGTGCAAATCCTTTCCCTCTCCTTTTAAACACTGAATGCTAACCGAAGTGTTACCACACTTCTTAAAAATGTAATTCAATGCATCCAGCGAGCAAAGGATGTCAAATTTATGTGTAGAATAATATTGCCTAGCAAGCGTTTCTGTCCAAGCAGGACTATAACTCAAGAGTGGTTTTTGCGCCGTACCCCATTCTCTCTGAATGCAAAGCATTGTATGTGATCAGGGCAGTTTTATTACACCCCCGAACGCAACGTTCTCCCCAACCCAAATGTAGCAGGGGCTTTCTTCCTTTAAACCACACGACTTCCTTGCTTGCAAAGCTTGCCATCACTCATTCAGAAAAGCTATTTAAAGACACAGTATCTGGTAGTGTCTTCCAATCGGATCAGAATACCTATGGAAAATAACTTGAAAGGTGCTGTGGTGTGGAACAGCAAACAATTTAGGATAAGCAAAATTCTCCATTTTGCTTTGAAAGAGGCAAAGTAACACAGCTAGATTTAATCGCTCATTCGGTGAAACTTTTTCTGCACCTTAGCGTCCGCCTTGAATTAAACAGAACCGTTTCACCATCTCTTTGTTTTCTTTGCAAGAAAACATTCCAAAAGGTAAACAGTGTGAGGAAAAACAGAGAGATGTAGCCAAGACCCATAAACCAAAGAAATAGTCTTAAAGGGAATAAAAGCATAAAGAATTCATCGTGTATCTGCTAGCTCAGTACATCTCATCATTTTTGCTGTGTGTTTCTCACAGGCCTATTTTGACAACTGGCATGCTACATAGCCTAAGCAGAGTAACCAAATTCAGAGTATTGAAGTACACATGCAATTATTGCCATTTTTTTATAATGGATATGAGTGGTCTAAAGAGATAATGAAAAACGAAACAACCCAACAATACTTTAGGAATAGTTGCAAGGTGCTATCTATAATTGTCAGCCAATCTGAAACGTTGGGCTTGCTCTGGCAGAAATAATCTTCCTATTGGTTGCAAAATATGCACAACTCCCAAAGAAAACACACATTCCTTTATACCACTGTTGGCTTTTTGTATAGTCATTACCAAAGAAGTGTGAACACCAAATATGTTGTCTTAATGTATTTAAGACGTTGCTGGTGAAAGCATAAAAATCTTTACAAAGATGCAGCGTGGCAGTGGAAAATCAAACAAAATCAAACACAAAAGACTGAAAGATTACATGCCATGTATCAGTACGCAAAAGCTTAATCTTCACATAGTTCTCTGAAATCACAAGGTATCCAAATGCGTGCAAGGTTTTAAATAAATTGCAGGGAAAAAAACAGGGTCTTGCCAGCTTCAATTTTCTTTCGAATGAAATCCACCATAGAAAAAGAAAGGAAACAGGCCACGGTTCCTTCCTGGTGTTGGCCTCCTCATTAGGTTTTTGTTTCCCTCCTCCAAACTGGTAAATTTAATCCTGTAAGGAAACAATATAAGTTATAATACACCTCATGACTTGCTTTTTTCAGTGATTTTTAACCTGTTAAAAAAGTAGCTTAGTCCAAAGCCAGTTATGAGGACACCAACAAAGGACAGACATCCAAAGCACATTTGCTGGCACAGCTCGAGGCATTTACAAGCGCTTCTTGTCCCTTTGCTCATGGAGTCCTTAGTGAACACTTTTGCAGCAATGCTTGGGACTAGTTCAAGAAAAGTTTTCCTGCGCTTTGCTCTCCAAGAGTTATTTAAGGGTACCTTGGAGTAAGTCACAAATACTTCTGTAAACACAACCTGGTTATGGAGCTGCTTGGTACACACTGCATGTGAAAACATTCGCCTTTATTTGTGTGTTTTTCTATTAATATACAGAAATAAAACAACTCTCCTTTAACATATAAGAAGTTTTATAATTAATGTATTTAGTTCTTAAATAAATGTCCAAGTAGCTTTCTGTGCTAAGTAATAAAGGGAGACTTCTTTTTTTCTGATGATTCTGAGAAATTCTGAGATTTTCTAACATTCAAAATATATTTGTTTTACAGCATTTTTCAAGACCAAAGATTTAGAACTACAGACCTCTTACATTCTAAAATGTTGCAGGAACAGAGTCAGATATAGAGCAATTTTAGCATTTAAGAAAGAAAGCACTTAAAAATAAATATTAATTGAGCATAGAACTGGTTTGTATTAGCATATCCTAAAACTATTTCAGTCAAACTGGATGCAGGTGCCAGTGAATTTAGTCTAGCCCTCATTTCAAAAGCAGGAGAAAAACAAGGCATCCGCTCTGATCTGCAGCTTCAAGCATCAAATTTGAATTGTGGCTTTCATAAAAACAGCCTAACATCTATACAACATCTAACTTTCATAATTTCCAGGGTTCCTGCCGTGGTTCCTTGAGAGCTCTTGTTCTGCCCTTTAAGCACCAGAATACATGAACTGCATTAACAAAAGCTTGTTCTTAATGATGCACAGCAGCTTCTCAGGCCTTCTTGGAGCTTAGTCTACCACCTCTTGAGTCCTGCTTGCGTTGTTTCTTAATCACGTTTGGCGTTTGCGTGGAATGTCTATTCCACATGACAGTCCCACTTTCCTCTGGAGTTTGCCTGAAGCCCCAGTAAATCTTGTTTCAGGGAATGCATTAGAATTGACTCATTTAGTTTACCTTTCCATAAACGTAAAAGGAAAAAGAAAGTGTGGAACACACAGAAATTCAGAAATGCTTAAGTGGTGAAACATTCTTGACAATATCTCCCAAGTTCCCCTTCCTTAAAACAAACACTTTTTAGGGATGACCCTGTTAGTGCCTCTTCCTTCTAAAGAAGTAACTAAAATCCCCAAGCTCCTTTTTCAATGTTGAGCTTGCATGTTACCACCCTGCCACCCGCACTACAGGTGTGGAAGCCTCATCTGCCCAGCCCCAGAACAGCTGGCCTGATTTAAGGCCAAGCTCAAATTGCTGGACTTCCATCCAGCACCTGGCATAAGCAACAGGTACACAAAGGACAGGTGACAAAATGATCTGGATAACAGACAAAGACAGTTTTCCCGAGAGTTACCAAATTAGTCAGATTTGAGAATATGCCCACATTAAAAATTATATTAATGATATAGAACTTTTCCTTTCTATCACTGGGCCTCAGAGCAATTTCCAAAGGAGGTCAGCATCACACCTCTTTCGGGGATGTGCTAGAATTTTCCAGTGAGAAAATTACATTTTCTGTCTTCAGTTTTGGCTCTGCATGCAAAGCTGTTTACGTCTTCTCCAGGGCAGGGTCCAAGCCTATGAGATGATGAATATCTTCATGAGAAGTTTGGCATTTTCAGAATCAAGCCCCATAACGTTACAAGCTTCCTTAGAAATGAAGAAATGGGCAGCTGCCACCACATAACATGGGGAAAAAAATCTTAGCATATTGGCAACCATGGCCAGAGTCAACACAGACCAAGGGCAGAACACAGTGGGCTAAGAAAGGAGAGAGCCAAAGTTATAAATGTGCATGGAAGATTGCCGAATCCCGCTTGTTTTCCTGCTCTGGCTCAGTGTAAGGCAGCTGGCAATTCTGTGATTGCAACTCTAACATCTTCAGCTCTGCCGGGGTCTGACATGCCATCGCTACAGCTGAGGCCACTGCTTTCCGGTGTAGCTGACCATCTGTGGGACAGTAAGATGGGCAGCGCAGCTCTCACCACCTCTGACTGCCTGCATGTTACACATGAAAAGTTTTAGACTAGAACAGACAATAAACTTGCTGGAATAAAAGTGATTTTGTGAGAAATTTCCAAGATGGCTCTGGCTGGGGAAAGCTAGAAGACATAGTGAGAGCAGAATTACCAAATGGCTGCCCGTAGTGTTCAAATCCACTGTGTTCAAATTCACTGTTCAAATCCACTGTCTGCCCCGTTCAGGAACCAGGTGTGCACCAAGGTCTCCCGCTGCTCAGACCAGCGCCCTGATGGCCAGGATGTTCTGCAGCAGAATCCCTCATTTGGGCTGCTGAGACAATTCCACTCGGTATAAAATCCTCACGTGATCCCTGGACGTCCGGTGGCTAGGACACTCCCTAGGACTATATAAGGCTTGCATTTGAGTCCCTTACGCACTAAATATTTATTGCTGATTCAAAGTGGAGTGACTAGCTGAAATCCCTTCCCTCTACCTCAGCGTGCCCTAGTAGTTAAAGGCCTTCTCTTGGGAAATGGGAAACAGGGGTTTTAACACCCTCTGGCAGCAGAAGGCATTCAGCATGGATATGCCATTTCTGAGATGACCATTGCACTCATTGGGCTATGGGACAGAAGATCTCCTTCTCTTGGTTTTTAGGTTGTTTAAAAGGAAATTCATTGTGTCATCTCAAATAGCCACCTCCCCTAATTTGGAGGAAGAGGAGAGCGTCTATTTTTCCACAGCAGAAAAAACACAACAAAAGAAGTATGAAATTTTAGATTGGCATGAACCAATCTTTTTATTAAAAAAACAGTGTTTTTTCACTTTGGCTGTTGAACTGAAACATCAGTTGTTCACACAGTTAAGACCTGAGGCAGTTCCTGAAGGAGAGGTCTCCTTACAGGGCTGCAGTTCAGTTCCCTGGTGGCTTAGTATTCCACGCTCGCAGGTCTTTTAAAGATATATTTTAGAAATATCCTTGCCCGGAATTTAATACGTTTTCCTGATAATTCAAATCAAAGTTTTGCTTGGCGACTTGGCAGATTGTGTTTATGGCCTCTGGTCACAGCTTTGCTTATAAAAGCGTAAATTGTTAAATGGAACATTTACAACTTGTGATTTCCCAAGAGCAAAATAGCGTTCTTTCAGATCTCCTTGAAAAAAAAAAAGTATAACAGACTGCCTTAAAAGTGAATTTGTATTTTTTTCACCACAAGTTCAGTTAGTTTTGATTTTCACGATGTCTCTACTAAAACTAATAGAAGATTACACACAAGGTAATGATACGTTTGAAATATCAAGTGAGCAAATCAAGCAACTCAGTTGTATGTTCGTTATCTAGAGAAATCATTGGCTGCTTGCATCCTGTTTGTCATAGATCCCAAATGGGATAAAATAAAGTATCAGTCCACCTTAAAAATAGGCGAAGGCTAACTTTACAATGTGGTAGCTGTTGGTGTAACAGTGATTCCAGGAAGGGATACTAAAGCCTATAATTCAAATACTAGTCCTGCTCTCAAGACATGAGGCAGAGAAGGGTGACTAAAGGGCCCTGACGTCCAAAATATTTATTGTTAATTAATAAAAAGAAAGTCCTTTCCTTTAAAAATGCGTATCACCAATTCAATGCTCCTTTTGGCAGCATCAGCCTCGTTCTCTAGGTGCTTTTAATTTCTGTATAAATTATAAAATAGGGCGGAGCTGTCCTCCTGCAGCGTCCTTAGCGCGCAAAGCACATTCAATGCAGGCCTATTTATGTTGCAGCTGATTTGGCATTAATATTATTAGAGTGTTCATTCTACGACACCAGATTTTAAATAGAAATGTGAGTTGACAACCAGGAGTACTGTATTCTCTATGAGATGAAATGTAAGGGTTTTTAAGATCATCAACAATATCTTCTTTCTGCTTCTCCCTCCACCAGATATGCACACGCCACAGGTACTGCTCATCCTCTCTAGAACAGTATATTATTAACAGGTGATTTTTTTCCCCCACACCTTTTCTTCCTAGCTTTGTTAGAAAAATCACTTTAAAAAGGCAACCAAACATTATCGATACTATTTGTACTCAGAAAATATCTACATACAACTCGTTGCTATAAATATTAATTAATTGGTTCACCAATACCCATAATGCAACTTTATTTCGACCTACATGCCCTATGAACTAGATATTTTTTGGCTTCAATTTTCTTAAAACCAACTGTCAGCATCATGTGATGGAAGAGATGAAAAATGAAAATGAGCGTTCCTGCTGTGCAGGTGAGTGACCTGTGGGAGACAGCTCTGCCTGCTAGGATTTTTACACGTACCATCAGACGCAGACCAATTGATTAGATCATCTTATACCCGCCACCAACTAGGCTCAAGAGACTAATTAGAGAGAGTACTGCCTGCGCAGGCACCCCATTGACACCTAATTTGCTCAGCCAAAGCCTTTGGGGAGAATGTATTATCTCTGCAGCTGCACTTCATGCATTTCTGATTTGAGGCATAAGCAAGGAGTACTTCACACTTTTGAGCTAACTGAGTATATAAGCCCTTAAGTGCTAAATACAAGCAGACAAATTAAATCTGACCAGCCTCCCATAAATTCTTCTCCCCCTTCAAATACATGTATTGATATATATATGCACGCATACATATACATACATACACCCCTTATTTTATTATGTGTTTATAATACATGTGCACGAGCACAAACATGCACATAAGGTGCATGTATGAGTCTGCGCGTGGAATGAGTGCGTACAGACAAAATCATTTCTAAAAATACATGCTTTAAAATGTGGAATTGTTGCACGGTGTAAAGTGCTGTCTTTCTGAAGGAAGTTGTTTTTTTTCTTGAAACATAAAAGAAATGCAGTTGTTCTAATATATGAAAAATAAATGATCTGCACTATTGTTAGCTCAAGCTCTGCATTACTCCATGGACAAGGCTTGGTAGACTGCTGCCCGTTAAGTTTCTCCGCATATCTTCAGAGGTGTTAGCTCAAAGATGGGGTGACTATTTCAGTATATAGCCTACCTCAGTTGAAGGCATTTCTTTTATGGACTATATCTTGTTTGTGGTTTCCTGAGAAACACTGTTCAGTGGGCTATCTATAAGATTACTAAATCTGCTTTCTGCTAGGCTTCAGTTTTATCTAGTTACCTATGCCCCAAAATACACGAGAGAGGCAGAACTTAAGGCTGTGATTAAAAATTTATTAAAAATAAATTTGACACTAGAAAAACTACATTTTTTTCCGAACTGAGAAGGGTTAGAGAAAAATATTTTTTAGGATAGGCTTATATGTGATTCTTGGGTTCAAGTACTTTGTAACACACAAAAAAATGGTGGATTTGCATGACTTCTAAAATAGGACTGAAACAAAGTATCTTCTTCCCTATGATATGCCTATACACTAACTTTCATGAGTTTAATACACTAACTTTCATGAGTTTATTAAAGTTGAATTATTAAATCTATTTAATGTCAGCTTGTGCCAGAGCCTGTGTTGTCACGGTCAGTTTACAGTGTTAACTCAGCATTTTGCACTGCCCTAACTATATATTTTAAAAGCCTTAACTAAACGGGTGCAAGTTAGCTGTGTGACCCAAACATAGATGTAATCTCCTTTACCAAATACCATATGAATGTGACTTCCAGTCTTTTTCATAGGATGGAGCACAACTTTCAGAAAAAAATCCTCACCTTCCTCCCCTCATACAGGCCACATCTTTTCCAATTCAGTTTACATTTCTTTAGCAAAATTTTATTTAATTTAATGCTTAAATGAGAACTGTGGATTAGCTTGGTGACTGATGGCTGTTACTCATTCACAGAGCATGGTACTGTATGAGATACCTACACATTTTAATAATAACTACTACCAGTCTTTGAAAGTAAACCACATTTGACAAATATGTAACAAAACATTACTGATTAACTTTTTCCTGCTCTATTCTGCTCTGTCTTAGCTACTGCGTTTGCATTCTTATCCACACTGGACCTCCCAGACTCCAGCTCTGAGGCTGAATATTGCTGTGTATTCTTCTCCACAGGTCACGGTCTAACACATGACTCATAATATAGATTATATACAAACCTGTTACTGTTTTCAGAATTCCTCCTCCAGCAAAGACTTTTTGGCAAGAGGGACTTTGCCTCTGTGCAGAGCCCCTGACTCCAGACAAAAAGTAATCTGCGCACAAGGAGGTGTCTGCAAGGTCACGGGCGGGTTTTGTGGTGGGCAGGGGGCAATGACTCTAAAAGAAGCGAGTGCTAGACAAGGACTGTAAACTAGCCAAGAAATTAATCAGCAGCATAGTAACACAAACTTATGAATAAAACAATTTTATGAGTGCACATTAAAGAAAATTACATAATCCTATTAAAGGTGAGAGGTCCACGGTGCAGCAGATATGGGCCTGGGCATCACGAAACCAAGGTTTTGTCTTCGCTACTGAATGTTGCCTTAGGCAAGGCACTTTATCCCTCTGCTAGCTCTGCCTTGTCTGGGTTACGTTTCAGCCTCTGAGTTTAGACTGCCTAGCAAAATGAGTGCCCAATTTTAGCTGGAGCCCCCAACAGTTCAAAGTACATAAATTCAGTTAAAATTTAATAAAAATGCCATATTAAAACAGCTGCAAATTTTCGAGCTCATTGAAACCTTTAGTCGGACTGTGAGTTTTTCAAATTGGGCCTTTATGTATGAGAATAGTGCAAAAAGCCCGACAGTCGTCACCTGGAACATTGTGACCCTGCGCCTGACAGCCCGACGTGGGAGGTTGGTGCTGCAGAGCGTAGCCTTACCCTGAAATCAGACCCTAGCTGCTAAGCAGCATATATGCATATCAATAATCGCAAACCAACCATGCACACTTTGCACACAGATCTCCTCCAGATATTATAATGAATTCCTTCATAGTACATCTTGCTAGGAAAAAAGGACTGCAAGTCCTGATCCTCACTGTAATATTTTATTAACTATATTCACTTCCAATGATATTTGATAACATGATTGGCTTCACAGTTGATTTGAGGGTGTATCTTTAACTTTTGAGTGGCTGGGTAACTTCCAAATTAGTTTTCTCTGAGTCTTTCAGCAAAAAATTCTTTACTACCCTAGCTGCCCACAGCTGAATTTTTTTCTTTGAATTGAGAACAAAGTCCACAAAGCCTTTTTCAATTACCATTTGAATAGGGCTTCACATGAAAAATGGCCAGGACTGAATCTACTACATGTCTTCTAGTTTTTGAGAATAAAGCACAACCCTCTGTGAGCGAGCTCTGGGAAAACGAATACTTCAGACGAAGATACTGCAAAAATAGCAGTGTTACTGAGCTCAATATAGTTTGCAAGCAAAGCCATAGAATCCTTATTACAACAAAAAGGAAAGATGTAGATTTTGGTACACATCAAGACTAGAGAAATACTAGTGCTACTTATTTGCAAGAATATACTTCTCAAACTTGACAAACTGCCAAATCCTTACAACTTCTTGCACCCTCCTGTTTGTTTTTCCTTTTCCAAATGTGAACTGCAGGGTTCCAGTATGTTATTTATATTTTTAATGGCTTAAAGATTTGTCTTCTCTGAAATTAAATGCTATAAGGGTATAAATTTTCACTCATGATTCTATCAGTAGTAAAATTGATTCCAGCATGCAAGAAACCCAAACGAGCCTCAACCTCCCCCCCCCCCTTTTTTTTTGGCGATCATCTTGATGTATCTCAAATGTTATATTTCTTGCCCTGATACTAACAAAAAGAGCTTGCCAAAGAAAAACTGATTAAATATGAACTGGAGGCATGCTGTCTCCCTGGATCTATAATGAGAGAACCTAAACTTACAGTTTTTGCCAGTGCTTTGCACAACAGCATCCTTACCTCAGCTGTAGCATCAACTCTCTACGGTAAAACAGATGAACAAATGCTATGCCTGAACAAAGTTTGCCTGTAGCTTAATTAAAATATTTCCAAGAAAAACAAACAAAAAAGCCTATCAGTTTCAGTTGCATATAACAGAACTCAGAACAGGAAATATCTGTTGGAAGACAATGTACAGCCATTAATGCTTCAGTTAATGGGTTTGTTACTGGTTTGAACCTCTCTTTGGAGAAAAGGAGCACCAGGAGGAGCTGGTGAGAGATCTTCTCATTGCACTCTCTTGCTAAACAGAAGGGCCAAAGGGGCTGGAGACTGAATCCCAAGAAACTGGGTGCAAGTCAGTTGAGCTGTGGTACCCTTCCACTGCGCCTCCTCCTTGAGGCAAAGCAGCTTAAGAAATTCAGTCATTATCATTGCTACCCAGCAACTTGTCCTCCAGTTCTTTGTCCTGCCAGAACTGTCTGTGGGATCCAGTTTACACTGGATCACTAAAAATATATGACAAGGGATTATTTTTAACCTAGAACCTTTCGGTGAGCCAGTTATAAAGAGCTGCACCAGAACAGCTAAAGGGACTGCAAACTGGTAGGGGAGCAAGAAGGAATCGAGGAGGTAGAGCTGGGCAGAAATTTATCATGCTGCTTTTGCCTGCAAAGACAACACTGCGGAATTACATCCTTATTTTTCATGAACAGCAGTTCTCCAGCGCATTACTTATAGCACAGCTTCACTTTGTAAAGTCTGAAGACACTTCCCAACTCACAAATGGCTAATTATTTTCAGGTATCCAGAAGCACAGTGAAATCTGCCGTAGCTGGCCACTTAGGGAAGCAAACAGAAGCTGTTGCATAATGACCTACTGATGAAAAGGAAGAAAACTATACTCAAAAGATCGAGGAACATCCTTAAGATTGCCTAATATGGATAATCTCCCGTACAAGTTTCAGGGGAGCAACAAACATGAGATGGCTGAGTGCCCATGCTTCTGATTGAAAGTTTTTGGGATTTCTTTGGTTGGTTTTTGTTTTTAGCAATATGCTTCTGGCCTGCCATCAGATCCAAAGAGACCTTTAACAGATTGTGACGCTTCAAGATATATTTACCCAGAGTTCAGAGACTTTCAAAAGGGCATTTACTATTTATGGTATTTACTATCTAGCTTTGAATGAAGAATGTAAGCCCAGAGTTCAGGGAGACCAGCTCGATTATGCCTTAATCCAAACACCATGAATGAAACCTACTGACTGCCAATCCTATGACTGATGGCTGCTGCCATTTAATAGGGCTATCTGTCAACTCTAACATCAGTACACTTCTTCTATCTGACTCACAACAGCTAACCAACTCAAACGCCATATGTGATGATGGGCATGACCATTTCCCTCCTCTCCCTCGCTCCAATACACCATGAAATCCTGAAGTTAAGAGAATCATTCCTGGCTTTCCCTTTGAATCTCAGGTGTATTTTTTCTGTATGTTTTGTGAAGTGATGTGTATATGGGCACTGCTAAACTACAGATACACACTTAGCTGATCGAACCCTGTGCAAATGCAGATGCACATAAGGTGCAGCCCTTTGATTCCTGGGAAGGTACCAGCACAGCCCACAGAGCTGCCAGGGTGGTATCCTGCTGCAGCAAGGTCTGCTGGAGAAAATGACATATGATATCCTAAATGCCTGCCAGATGACTCATTAGCATTCACCTCCTCCAGAAAATTAAGGGCTATCTCATGCAAAGATAGGTACTTAAAAAAAAAATAGGGCATTTTGTATACATGTGATTGTTTATATTAGCCAAGTTGCTTCTTGAAAATAAGTGCTCCTGGAACAAATGTAAGGCTTTTAGTGTAATCACTGCAGAGTAGCTACAGGATAGTTGTGGGATTGGTGTGGACAATTTTGCTAGTTGACTTAAAGAAACAAAGACACCTCAGAAATTAAGGACACCTCTACAAGGGATCAACAAAGCTGTAAACTAAACTACCTTAGTTCCCACAGATGTAAATCCTAAACATTAAGAGACCAGTACAAATGTATTTATCATTACCAGAATCAATATAGTAGTCTAAAAGTATCTACAGTAGTTTGGGATGAAGTTAGGTTTGTTAGTTTGTCTCTGGAGAGGAGAAAATGAATCACCTCTGGGTTTTTTTGTGTATCTTTTCCCTACAGTTTTTTTCCAAAATGAAGAGAGTACTTTTCAAACCAGCAAGGAATTCTTAATTAATCTGGAATGCAGAATTATGATAGCCTTTGTTTTAGCTTGACAGAGCAGACATCATTACAATTGCATTCTAGATAGCAAAGATGCTTCTAGCTGAAAGCTGCTATTTGTAAGACCCATCTGGTAATAGGTTCTATTTGCTGCTGTGGCTTTTCAGAGCCTGAGCATCATGCCAAAGTGGTCATGTCAATTAAAACAAATTCTTTAGGACAGCACTGCAACCCTTAAGCATACATAAAATTAGACAGAATGTAGACCTCACATGCTGAATCGCAAGAAACTTTCCCACAATTATGGTATATTAAATTAATGGCAAGCTTAAGTAATAGACATATTTAAATTTTGAAATATATTTCCAAATGCCATTATGTCCAAAGCTCTTTGGCTATACTGTCCAACCACACCATGAATGCCATACAATGGTATTGACAGAGAGGTCAGGAAGTCTTTCAGGGTGACCTTTTCAAACTGGGATCGTTTCCCAACACAACAGTTTTAGAAGACCAGAATGAGGCAGGGGAGAAAAAGCCCATTTCAGGAAATGCAGTGGTGTCTATATGCAATGTTGCTTGCCTCCACGCTGATTCCCCATAGGCTCCTCTGCTACTTAGTGAATCCCCATAGAGCTGTTCAATCCTTTCACCTATACAACTCTCGCTTGGGATTCTTGCTGAAAATCTGCGACAAGAGAAATGGTTACTGGCAGCTTCAGGCTAGCTGCATTTTTCCCTGCCAGTCCTGTTTTTATATAAAAAATCGTATGGCGCTCTGACACAGAAATATTTCCACAGTGCAAACTCTGACAATTAAATGGAAAAAAATGTTTCAGAATTAGCAGCTCTACAGGACACCAATACAGAAATGAGGATATCCTATCTAGTGTATAAAAAGAAATCACAAAGGAGCTCAGTGATTTTGTTTCTCAGGGTTCCCACTGTATCCGAGATAAGACCTTTTCCATGTGTACGGCTAAGCTACTCAATTATAACACGTGATTTGGGAAACGCAACATGAGGTACTTCTCATGAACACACCTCGGAGCATCTTTAAAAATCAGGCCTCCTTCAGATTTTATGGGGGCTTTTCCCACACTCCTGTTTTTTTTTGAAAGACTTCTATGTTTTTAACACAAGCAGTCTCACACACTTGAGAGGTTCCATACACAAGGGAAAAGTAATAGATGTCACACCAGGTGTGACATACTATGCGCTTTGTTGGTACGCAAGAACAGGTAGCATGGTCAGACAGAGCACTAAAGGCTTTGCTTTCAGTGCCATAGCATCAGTTTTCTTGTAACTGCAAGAAATATTTAATCTTTTTTTGACGCTCCATTATATAATAAATGTAAGGTTTTGCACAGCTCATTTAAATAGTTTAAATGACACAAGGTTAAGAACAGGAAAGCCTTTCACCAAAGGTGGTTAGTCCTTTTCAAAGATTTCATATTATTTGAAGCTTACTTTCAGTGCATTCTTTTACCTTGGCTGCTTCCCAAGTGGGTATAAGTTAATTAAATACAATTTTGACCCTTTAACCTTTCCTATAAACTGCATCTTTACCTAACTCTATTTAAATAAATCAGATGAAAAAAAAAATCATGTAGCAGAATAGGTATTTTTACAGCTGCGGAAAAAACAAACATGTCTATTAAGCCCATTTGTAAGTACTTAGTAGTCAAAGCAATAGCCAAGACTCATGGATGATTTTAATTAAAATAAATCTGGGTGGGCACATAAATTCATTTATGATGAGTTTTCTCAAACTGAAACTTCTCCGGCACTACCCAACAACGCTGCACTATAGAAAGTCCTCATTTGCTACTACCTAATCATCTTACTGGTGCCTTATATTCTAATTTTGCAGGCATTTGGTGATAAACACACATGTTCAAGAGTGCTAGACTTTGGGATGTGGTTGATTATTTGATTGAAACATATTTGCCCACTTCCTGACACTTCTCTGAACCTGTCCTCGCTGAAATAAAAGCAAGAAGAGGACATCAAGAGCCATTTCATGTATAAATACCACCCCCCCCACACACAGTATGAACAAAGAGATATGCATAAAAGCAGAGGTGGATGTAAACTTGCACACCAAGTCAGAGCTTCTGGAGCCCAACCGATCTCTTCATTACAAGTGCCTTGTTTTTTTCACGGCATCAGGCATCATGTTTTGTTCACCTTTGTCAAGACACTTTAGACCAGGACTGGTACTGCGCACGGGATCTGATAACAAAGATCAATAGGAAGAAACGCCTCTATTTTTCACACCACACACAAGTAGATTACATGCTCTCACCAGTAAGGTTTCTCTGCCCCACTTCACTGTCCGCAAAACAAAGGTTTCTAAAGGAAGATCTGGAAGCATAGTGTGCCCAAAAGAAAAAAAAAAGTGATCAAAAAAAGGCACTGGAAGTTCTGTAAATTATAATAAATAGTTTAAAGGAATGTCACAGCATATAATTCTCACTCAGAGTATTTTTATCCGTTCAAGTAATGCTTACAATAACAGTACTGTAAACTCAAAGAGATACATACTTTGTGCTTTCACAAGACTTTTGTATAGAGTTATTTTAATTATTTTCCTTACATAGCAAGTGGAGGATGAAAAAGAGATTTCTGAAATAAGCAATGTTATTGTTAAGTCACTAATCGTACCTTAGGGACTTAGGGGCAGTCTGGTTTCTGAAATATCTTTGAGCTTATTTTACAAAATTGACTAAGTTGGTGGTATCCCTTTCACATGGATTTTAATGCAAACCACCAGAACTGGCTTCATACAGAAGTAAAATAGACACCACTGGACACTGAACATATCCTGGAAAAATTTGAAACATTAATATTTGAAACAGGGCATTTTTATTAATTCAAAGAAGCTAATTTTTCATTTGTGAACATCTATTTATGAGGTGATTTAAGTTTACAGTTGACATATAACATACATGCTCTGCTATTTATTTTCAGAACATAAAACATATATCCCCACTGTTTTGAGAAACTACTGACCCTTACGAGTCAACGTAAGGGCTTGCTTGCTCTCCTTTGATTCGGGAGGCCCCACAAAAGAGAGGGTTACGAGCTTCTCTATTTGGCTTCTTGACATTCAACACGCTGATGGCTTGGAACCAAACAGAGTAGCTAGGGGCAAGCTGGGTATCAACACGTAGGCAGAGGCACCTAAGGCCACCTCGGAATACAAGCAGAGGAGACCCAAAAGGGGCCCAGCACACCAGGTGAGACTAGAAGGGCAGTCTGCAGGAGAAGCCAAGCAACAACGTATTTCCAAACTACTAGGTATCACAGCAGACGCTGCTATAATATGGAAATAGAGTCTTACCCTTGAGGGCCATACGTCATCACAACAAGCTAACCGAGGCTGCCTGTTAAAACGGGCCATTTTACGTTAGCTTGGCAGGGGAGTGGCCAACACCAAGCTTGTTTTCCACTGGTGCCACCCACCCTGCTAATCCAATTCCGCTTCCTGATTTGCTTTTAAATAATAACGAACGAAGCAGATGGGAAGGGAAAATGTTCCCGGCAGTGAAGCCAGCATGCAAGTGTGTTTCACATATCTTGTGCAAACCAGCTCTAAATGCAATGTCAAGTGATTAATAGTGGTTAAACTAGAAAGCCAGGATTTGTCATGGTCTGAGTCATTCAGTTTTTGACCATGACATGCAGGAAAACAGAGCAGACGTAAGGATAACACGTTGAAAGAAAGCAGCAACTTTCTTAACATTAACTCTGTTAGGGAGGGGGGATGAACTCCTCCTCTTCCCATCCTCTCAAATACCAGGTGAGGTTTTTTTTGGGGGGGGAAGGAGGTGTTAAGCACCAGAGCAATGTTAAAAATACCTTTCAAGTCAAACACTCAGTAATCAGGACAGGCACTATTGAGCCTAATCCTATGATTCAGTCCTTTTTGATGAGGATTGGGTGAACGGGCTGAAGCATCAGGTAGGGGAATAGGAACACGACTGATGGAAATGAGGCAGAAAGAGACACAGAGATGCGGAGGGCACGAGTGTACAGCCAGGGGGCTACACTTCTTTTCAGAAACTGCAATAGATCCCATTATCCCTAGGTCACACAACAGTATTTCCCGTCCAACAAACAGCAGGTAAGCTTGTTTGCACAGTGCACTGTGTTTTCTCTTGTGTCAGCTTGACACAGAGGATAATCACCTCCTACTGCTGCCTACTGGCCTCATACTGTGGGCTGAAAGGTATGAATCCCATTGACAGCATATCCCGATGAAGGTAAAAGAAGGGATCAGTATGTTCCCATACACTGAAACTTTCTTCTTCACTTTTTCAGTTTCTGGAAATTTAGGAAATGATAACTGTTAAAAGAAGCTAAAAAATGGTCACACAATCTTAATTCTTTGCCTCCTACATCTGTATTACGATCTTTAATACATGGCCTTCCCCCCCACCCCAAGACCTTTACCCCATTCACTGGCCAAAATATATGCTGCTTTTGAAAGACAAAGGCTTTTATTGAAAATAAGAATCTTGACTCATTTGTTGTGGAAGTTGGAAGGCCTCAAGTAAGTGGAGCAGTACACAGTGGCTGAATGCCTAGAAAGTTGCATTCAAGTCCTGCTTCTGCCAGAGTTCTTACGTGATGCTGAAAAAGTTATATAAGCCTATTTAATTTTTTCTAACAGGAATTCATTTGACGTTTCTCATTTTCTGTATAATCCAAGATGGTTCCCGGCTTGGGTTGCTGATACACTGAGCATTCACTGCTGCAGCTGAGGTCAATGCAAAATGAAATCCGATCTGAACATATTAAGCACTAAGAGATGCTAGGAGCTCTGAGAAATCAGGCAGGAAAAATTGATTTATTTTTAACAATTGTCATTTTAATACCTGCGCCTCAGCTGCTAGTGTGTAAAATAGACAACTCTGCACCATCTCAGCTCAGGGCAATACCGTGAAAGGGACTTCACAACGCTGGTAAGGAACTAAGATACAAAGCGCCACAAAAAAGCCTCCATGAAAATTAATGATTCTGTGTTTGGTACTTTAGCCATGATGCATAGGATCAAACACTGAATGATGAAGATAAAAATAAAGATTAATTAGCCATTTGTGATCACAGTCCACTATCCTGTAGAAAAAGCGAGTTGAGGTCCAATGGGAAACAATGATACATGATCCTGTAAATGAAGACTGTAGATGAGTGCAAAAACTACGGGTGGAAGGAAATTAAACCTGCAACCTTAATTTTTGCACTTCCTAACTACTATTTGAATTTGCCTCTTTATTAAAGTTCTTTGAAACATTTTTTTTTTCTGGAGAAGAAAGTAGTGCTAAGAACTAATGGATTGCTTATCTTTGCAGTTAGTCATAAACAGCATGAAGAGATTCATAATATAAAACATGAGCCTGGCTCAAATTTTCTATCAGCTTCTACTTCTTTCAACTGAAATGTTGTGTCTGGTTTGATGTTGCAAGACCACATTAGCTTAATTTGAGAAAGCAATCTTTGATAATAGAGGACAACATATATTCCATTCTGTAAACTTTATGATCTCTGTTTTTTGACCTAATGTAGTGACTTCAGCATATGCCTTCTACAAACTGGAAGAATTTTATACAGGCGTCTCTATTGGCCTGTTCTTTGTACTAATTAAATTAGTTTCCTGTCAAGTAAGTAAAATAATGGCAGCCAGGAACAGTTGGAGAGACTGCTCAGAGGCTTAAGCACTGAACCATGAACTTTTCTGTTTACTACGATATTAAACAAGTAGACACTCTTGCTGACATTATGGGGAATGAAAAGGCATTCTGTTAAGATATTTGCTTCATTACTGTTCATGAACTACTGATCTTCTTAACCAGAGATTTTTGAAGAGATATAAAGTATTTCATTTGATCCAGTTAACTAAATAAACATATTATTTGGTTTAAAAATACATATGTCAAAGTTAAAGCTGAATTTGAACCTCAAATCTAAGGGGTCAGACTCAGAAGGGAGATGTAAGCCAAACAACTTCACAATAACACAGTCTAGTCTAGGGCTCCTTACCTCCACTCTAACAAGCAAAAGGAGTCAAATTCATACCTTGTACCGATCTTCGGCACAAGCACCTCACAAGTGGTGTTGACACCTTGAAGGATTAGGGCAAGGACATCACATCTCCGATCTTCTACTCTAGAGCCTTTCAGCAACTGCTCGATGGCTTGCCATATGTATCAATAAGGCCCAACAACAAAAAAGCATATGCAGCATATGAATTGGAGGTCTAAATATCCATCCTTAGTTCAATGTCATTTTACCTTGCAATGTAAGAAGCTCTTATATTAGAGCTCTTAAAATATTATAAATTATTTACATTAAAATATACATGTTTATGACACTACATATACACTGAGACTTTGTGTGCATATATTTAGCTCAAAGCTAATCTCAGAGTAAAAGCCCTTTCTGAAAATAGGGTTTTATAAAAAGAAACGCTGATAAACCTTTAGCTATAGGGACTCTAGTGGTCACTGCAAAAAAACAGCATTGCAAAACAAAACCTGTGTGATTTTGTGGATCACCCCATAAATCTTCCTTTGTCCCATGGGCTTAAGTTTTCAGCCAAGAAAAACAACATTCTTCATAAAATTAATGAAAACAAGCTGCTCTTTGCCTACAGAAAAAGATTTTTCTTAATTACATTTTTTGCTTTGAATCATATATCCTGTAGTTTGATTAAATCCTCTTAGAAGTCACCTAAAAATTAGAGCTTTGCAGCATGAACCTCAAAGGTGGTGTTTACTTGGAGAATATAAACCCCCTTTGGAAGCTGTTATTCTAAAGCAAGAATAAGAGCAATATGCAAGACAATTTTTATTATTTTTATTATGTCACTGCATAAATTTATTTTCAGAGAAATATGATCTGGCCAATGTATTTACTAGAAATAGATGGACTGTATAAATGAATGTAGATAAAGCAAGAATACTGGAATTCCGGTTAATCCCTTGGGGCAGTAAATCAGGATTTCTAAAGCACTTAATGCAAAATATCTGCATCAAGGGGTTAAATATATAAAATACGAAAAGTCAAAGGCAAGAACTAGATTAAAAGGTTACATGGAGATTGTGCTGAAAAAAATGGAGCCTGCTGCTAAATAGATATCCAACAGACATTTATTTAGGTTCACTGGCTGCAGCAGCTGCTGGCATGCTCTAAGTGAACTCATACAACAAACAAAAATCAAATTCTAGATATGGTCTTTGATCACTGTTAGTACCAAAGCAGAAAATTTCCTTGCGAGAACCAAGTTACACGGGCATGATTAAGCTAACACAACTAATTGCCCCAGCTGAAAAATAAAAATGCCAGTTGTCTATACCCTGCCTGCACCTTTGAAGCCTCAGCAGTTGAGATGAGCCCCACAACCTTCCTGGCAGACTGAGGCCCGTTGCTAGCAAAGTAAGTAGGTGAAAAGATATCGCTCCTTAATTGAATCAATTCCTATCACCTGAAAATTTCCCTCCATGCAAGGGTGAAATTGGGCCAAAGAATTAAGACTTTCCAGGCATAAATTGTACCCCGCATCGCCCCCTCTCGTCGTTCCTTCCAGCACTGCAATGCAACAGAGAACTCCACTGGTTTGAGTGCCACTGCCCCCGTGCATACCCCAAAGGAATGTGTTCACGCAACTCTCAGAGTCTGCCTTTTGTTTCTTACCAAAGTTTCTACACATGCAAAATGTTATCGCCGCTGAACTGCTTAGGCTCTGGGGTTTATTTTTCGCTCAACCGAAAGGCAGTCTGAACAACAACTTTCTTAGGCTCTGGTCCTGAAGTTTTCATGCCCAAGAGTTCTCCAAAAATCTACTAAGGAAGATCTGCTTAAAAAAAAACAAAGCCAAAAGAATGAGCCAGCCTAACCAACAAAAAAAGAAAATATACCACATACAAAGAGCACGTTTCCTTAGAATCTTTGTTCAGCAGCTCTATTCCTAACCTGACTGCAACCCATTACCCAGCACTGGTAAGTGTTAGGTCCAAAGCTCAGAGGTGTATTTTGATGTAAATTGTAAGGCAACGCGACATACCTTCACTCCTGTGTTTATGCACATGTATATACAAAACTGAACTTCATTTTTCACTACCAATATGAACTCGGCAGCCCTGACCCTTTAAGGGACTCCATGCAAAGAGACCTTGTACCCATACAGAGCTTATTTGAAGTCAGCGTGATTTTCCCAGTGGGAGACAGGAAAAGACAGGAATTACTGAGCTAAATTCACATATTAGTATTTTCAACATAAACTTAATACTTGGAGCTAAAGCAATAAATACCAAAATCCTACTATACGTTGATACCTTTTAGATCTTTGGGAAGGCAAGTGACCTTGATCCTGCCTCTGTGGTTCTAAGTTTAAAAGTTTTAAATTTTAAAGGAAATTTAGTCCAGATTGAGAGAAGAATTCCTATTCCTCACACTCATATCTTCAAAAACTCCTTTTGCTTCAGTAGCTCTTAATCACATTCTTAAAGCTAAATATTTGTGCAGCTACATTCCTAAATTGAGGTTTGCATGAAAAGGAAATGAAAAGAGACTTTTCTTTGTATGACAAATTGCACTGCTCATCGCTTTTGTTCTGCAAGGTCAAATCAAATACTAGTTCACAAATCAAAGGACACCATCAAACTCCTGTGAAAATATCAGGTCTTGTACACATCTTTTTCTGCTTGTGACAAGGCAGATAGAATCCATTAAAACCCTGAACATGGATAATATGCATTTGTTGAACCTTTTTACCTAAAATCGATCATATAAAAAGTTAGTTCCACATACCGAAGTTCCCTTCCTTTACCCACCTCTTTCTCTGCTTTTTACTGTTAAAGATATGCATCTATATTACAGTCAACATAAAGTAATTCAAATGAACATCAAAATGAACTTCTACTTCATCTCTTGAGAGCTTTGTAACCCTCAAAATGGATTTTAACAATCTGTTAAATTGTGTGGAGTACTCATATCACATAGATATTGGCAAACGCTAACCCAACTGACCATGTTTTAGGACATTTTCTCATTTGTTATTTGGCCTCTGATTATGACTCGTGCATAGAAAGAAACTACCAGAAAGTGCCCAGGAAATGGTTAATAGTCTCAAAGTTACTATTTTAAGAGATCCTATTGATAAAATTAGCTAACATGGTGAAAACGTGTGAATTGTGAATTGTGCTCATTATGCAAAAATTTTATTTGTAAGAAGTGGCTGCTATAATTATTGTACAGATACCAAAGGTCATTATAAAACAGCATTCTTTTAAATAGCCTAGTTTTACTGTGACCCTTAAAAATACTAAATTAAGACAACAGATGAATACTTGGGAGAAGCAAATCTTTAACCGCTATTTTTTATTCATGTTACAAAGTCTATACATTTACTCCCATGGGTCCGCATCAGTGTGCGAATGTACCGGGAACATGTTATCACAGCATTGCTAATTCATCTGTATTTGACCTCTGAGGAGCAGTTTGTGTCATCATGGAGCAAAAGTGCTGGTAAAACATTTGTCTAGATAAAAGACCTCAAGCAGTTAACCTGCTCAGCAGAGGCAATGCAACCAGGCACCAGGATAATGACCTCTACCCAAATGTGGAAGGTATATCAATGTAAAACTATGACAGCAAGACAAAAGATGATGGTAGCTCAGCAGGAAAACATTAGCAATGATATAGCTCTGGGTACTGTATACGAACGGAATAACTGAAGAAGTACAATGCCAGTCTGTTTTTACCTAATAACAGTTTAACGTTTTTATTGGCTTTTTTTTTTAATGACTTCATTATTTTGTTCTTTAGTTGTATTTAACTCTCGCTTTCATTCTATTTTTGTTTTTTTTTCTAAATACAAATCCTGATAAAAGTAATTTTACCATGTGGGTTAAGGTTACACTTTAGATCATAACGGCCTTTCCCATTTAGCATGAATGGGAATTATTGGATGGCTAAGATCCCATTTATGAATTATTGGATGGCTAAGTTTTTCTGAGTTCAGGTAGTTATGACACCACTCTTGAACATAAACTAGACAAACCTGATGAACCTTGCTTAGCTAGTCAAACCTGTCTGAACAGACATTAACTAATTTCTTATGCAGATTACTTATGCTTAGGATGCCTTTCATTGTTTATACTGAACTTTCTTTCTTTTTTTGAAGGGAGACACTGCGTCACACATCCATTATTTTTACCACGCAGAACGCCTTGAATATTTAGCTACCTCTCTTTTAGGGACACACAGAAAGTTCTGGTTTTAAACTATTTATTTTTAAAGCAGTGGCATGATCAGGCCTGCATGTTTATCTAAAGATCTCTACTTTATGAGCGAGATTTTAGTCTGTGAGGTTTCCTCCACACATGGCAGGCAGCTGTCAGAAGCAGTGAGAAGGGCGCAGGGTCACTGCAGCTGCTCCGCTAAATCACAGGGTTCCATCAACATCGCAGAATTCCTGCCGAGTGGGAGCTGGGAGACCACAGATTAGAGTACATTGGAGTGTGTATATAAGGTCACATCACGTCTATCAAAGTGATATCAAACTGGTAAGCCGTACAATACGTTTTACTGTGTTCTGTGTTCAAAGAAAATAAAAGGAAAACGGACATGTGTGTAGCAGACCACAGTTTAACACAGAATTTCACGTTGTCCTTTTAAACAGATGGATTTACTAAGTTCACAAAGACGTGTTGAATACGTATACACAGTGGAGATGTGTTGACCGAGAAGTACATTTCATAAATTCTTCAGGTCAGACAAGAATGAGATCAAAATAGTTCTTATTAATTAAATAGCAGAGAGAATAATAATAGAAACCAGATGTTCACATTTCCTGACTCCTACAGACTAATACATATAAATGTCGGTCCTTGTGTATATATGTCAATAGTTTCCCATAAAACGCTTATCAGTATCTCCTTGTGAAACTTCACTTTTATGAAAGCAGTAGCTTTATCATCTGAAGACAACTAGAAAATTAGGACAGATAGGCAGCAAACACATAGTTCTGATATTTGGGTACACTAATCACCCCAAAGCTGCCTGTTTCAGGGGACAGCTGCAGGATGTTGAATGTCATATCTTCATGTTATAGACAATCAACAGAATCTAGATGTTTGTAATTCTCTCTGTTAGGGTGTTGATGGACCAGATGAACAAAACTAGGTTCTCTGACAAAAAAAAGATGCGGAGCTGATATTTTGGATGAGGACAGAAGGAAATGGGTAGGGCAACACAGAATTTATGTTGGCTGAAATACGGAACAAATGAGATGACTAGACAGTAGATGATGTCTCGTACTTCTGGCAATCTTGTGCAAGCTAAAAGCTGGTAGAAGTATTCAGACAGCAAGGTTTTATCAAACCACATCTGTCTGCAAGGTTAAAAAGTTGATGTTATAACAATTTTATGACATTTCAAAATACCTTCTACAATTCTACTGTTGTTAGCAATCACTTTCAGTGATAGAAAGCATGAAATAGAGGTGCAAAAAATATAAAACACTGAGAAAGCTTCTTGATTAAAAGCTGTTCAGTTATGAAGTATGAACTGCTGAAACAACTCAAACTATCTGTTTTTAAAGATTAAAGTCTCTGAAGTATTTGAATATCTCTGAAATGCCCACAGGACACTGTGACCTTCAAACTTTCTCTGAAAAGTTCTGAAATGTTATTGCTTAATCTGGTTCTGCAGAGCTTTCGCTATGGACGTGTGGGCCACTTGAAGAACCGTTGACCCTGGGAAAGTTTGCAAAGTTTTTCCAAAAAAAAAAAAAGTTACCACTTTAAGCAGCAGCAAATTACAAACCTCCCTTTCTGCTTGCCACAAATACCACCACCCACTTGCACAGTAAAACCTTTAATTTCTTCATCACAAAGCCCTTCATGCCTGGCATTCCCTCATACATGCATCTGCAGTTATTTTTCACAGCAAATTACCACCCTGCCCTCACCCGCTCCTCACTCCATCTCCCCAGACACATGCAGCCTCCGTCCCCTTGCAGGTATCCCCCTCCAGTTCATCACTGCCCCACTGAAGCCTCGTCTTCCTAACTGCTGACCCCCAAACACCTGAGGGGCAGAGAATCTTCTTCTCAGCCATGACAGTTCATCATGAAGGGAGTTTGTACTTTTGGGTTTCTCCAATTTTGTTCTGTTTTTAACCGAAAGCTTTGATTCTGGACGGTTTCTTCCTGTTTTCCTGAGAAAGGCTTACACTTAGCCTGGACAAGCAAGAGCTGGCAAGATTGAACTGAAGAATAAGCGCAGATGAATAATCCCAACAGTGCCAAGTTCTTTCCTCAGTTTGTCCCTGACTGACCCTGCTGAGGCCTCCCACCTCTGCAGCTTTGTACACAGGACATTACTCCATAAGCGCTACTGTGCCCAGCTTCCAAGTCGGAAGACCAATGCACCCGAGATTTTAAGTGACATAGTATCAGAAAGGATCACACAAGCCCTGCATATCTTAGTCTACCCATCTAATAACATTTAACCAGCCTTGCAGAGCATTTCTCAATCTTAATTATCTTTGTAGGTGTCTAAATGAAAAGGTTTAAGGACAGCTGGTTGCAGAAATGAGAGAAAGAGGCAAGTTTCCCATGGCTTTCAACCCTGCAACCTTCTAGGCCACACACTTTTGGAAAACAGATACTGCAAAGGCTACCTTATTTTCATGTAAAAGTAGGTTTTCCAGTTTTTTCTTTTTAATTTTAAATACATTCAGTCCTTCCTTAGGATTGATTCTAAGGAAGGATTGATCTTCCTCAGGAAAAGAAAATTCAGAGAGAGGAGAGGGCAAAAAGTTATAAAACAAGCACATTTGAGAAAAGCTTTTCACCAAAATTATGTGTTCTCTCACCAATTTCACTTTGAAATCCTCTCTCCCACCTCCTCCAGTGCAAAATCATAGGATAGTACATATTTTTCTTCCATCATTTCCTTCATACAGCATTATTCTCAGGCTAGAGATAGGTTTCCTACAGTTTGTATGGCACAGTGGGAGCCAGAGGGATTACGCACGGACACAGCCCCGAGCTTGCGTGCCCGAGTTCCCTGCTTCCACAATTAGTTCTGCAACGTCCCAGTGCACACAGCAGATGGCTATTTCCCTTCTTTCTGTGCAGCGCACCAATCTTTCCACTGGATAGGTCAGCCAACTCCATAATCAATACATGCCGACCAGACGGCCCTGAGAGTCATCCCGTAAGCATGCTAATTGCCTCTGCGCCACCCTAATGAGCAGCACGCACCACTACCAGTCCCACAGAACGAATGACCAAAGCGATGATTCAGAGAACAGGATATGCAGGCTTCCATTTTCGGTTGCAGGATTTGAACGGGACACACACGTCTGTTCGGTTCACAGCATTTTGACATAATCAGTAAGCTGGAGAGACAGACTGGGGACTAAAGAGCCCCCCAGGAGCCAGCTGTGCGCATGTTCCTGTGGGCTGCGCTCGCCTGTGCTAGCGGGCACTGGCAGCGCAGCAAGTTTCCATTAGTTAGTCATGGAGTGCGAATTTCTCAAAACTTCATTGTCCGGCGTTATCAAGCTTTTATGAGTGACAGCAATTCAGCTGAACGTTTATTTCAAAGATCAACTGCCAAAATGCATTCTGAATGAAAAAGCCTGTAATTAGCATTACCGCTCTAATATTAAAAACTTTTCAATAATTCTACATTAAAAATGTCCTGGTTATAATTACTATGTTATGCTGGTAATATAATTTCATATATAACTATTAACCCATATTAGGGGAGTAGGTCAAACAGTAGCTAGCTTATAGTAGTTAGCTCATAATTAGCTCATAATGATTTCATTATTTGGCACACAGTTTTCTTACACAAAGCTCTTAGAATTTCTTTTCTAAAATTACAGATAATTGCTGATTAAGAATCTCCACATGAGCCTGGAATTTATGCACTTGTTTTATTTCAAAATAAATAAAACTAAATTGTGTACTTATGCTCATATAGGCCAGGCCCACTGAGTTATTCACGACAAAGATATTCAGGCTTTCCACACAGAGATACAGCCATTAACAAAATAAAGTCTAGCTGCAAAACTTTATTTCCTTCCATATATGATATACACAATAATTCAGACACGCAGCAAAGTATTTTTACAACAATCTTCATCTTTATTAAATATTTAAAATATTCTTTGTGTTCATTACAATTATTTACAAAATGAATAGATCTGAATTTGGCAAAAATTCTAGATGTATTGGTGCACAAGGAGAAAAGGTAAACCTTTCATCAACATCTTCAGAAAGAATATAAGATAACACTTGCATGCTTTTAGAAGTTTTTTAGGAGAATCTTTAAACATTACTAAACAACAACAAAGAACCCCACTCTTCATATTTCCCTTCTTTTGTTTCCATCTACTGTCATTTTTTGCTTCTCCCTGATTTCTCTATCTGCTCTTCTACCTTGGCAAGAGATACTGCAGCATGTCTGGAAGAGTCAGTACGGAAAAGAGTCGTGCATTTACAGAGCTTCCCTGCTGGCTGACAGTGTGAGACAGGACTTGTAAAAAAAAAAATTCAGTTTTGGACCAGAAATAGCAATTCTGTGTATGCAAAATAGCTCAACTTTGAGGTCAAACACTTCACGTTCTTAAGAAATAGGAATAAGATCTCTGTTACAACTGGTAAGTTGAAATTCCACATCTTGAAACGGGTTCATCATTTGCTTTCTGCTTTAAAGGTAAGAAATACTAGTATGATTAGAACTCATGACACCATGCCCTTTCCAAAAAAAAAAAAAAACCCTCAATAGATACTACTTTTAATTATTTGAGAGTTATTTCATTTTCTTATACATTTCAGTTCATGTTATCCGGTCAAAAAGGTTGACAGGTACAAGAAGTAGTCATAATATAAATATCAGAATAGTAAGATTATTTAAAAAAATGCATGTCATATAGAATAACGGTAGGATGAGATTTAGAGGTGTTATCAACAGCAATTGGGATGCTACTATAATATAGAAATGACAAAGCCACAAAATAAGTACGTTATCCAAAAAGTGAAATACTGTGTACTCAAATATTTCATATTTATATATCACACACACATATAATTACACTTTTTTAAAGTATACGTACACAAGCCCATTTCCATTTTCACCCATCTACTTTAGACATACTAAGTCCTACATATGCAATAGATTATCTGAATGCTGAATACATCTGAAAGCTCTGGCCACTCCTCTCAGTGCGTACATACATCTCCGCAGACAGTTTTTACACCTGGGTACTCTCTGCCCCTGGAGAGAATAGGATTTCTCATCACAGTTCAGTGTCCCTTCTGGACCATTACAAAACAAATGCTGATGACAGCAGTAAGACTAAAATTTCCAAAACAAGGGAACTGTTTAATTTAAGCACACAGAACACAAGTTCACATTAATAAATATGTGCTATTTACTGTGCAAGTTCTTTTCAGCTAGATAAAGCATTTTTTTAAACAAACTGAATGTTTTGGGTCTGGAAGCAATCAAACAGCATGCAAATATTAAGTACAACTCCGAAAATGCTTGCAACGTAATTTGGGCCTGGTACAGCGCTGTTATTCCAGTCCCAGCCTCTGCTGGAGCTGCCGGAACCGAGTTGCATTGAAGAGCAATCACCAAATACCTCTCTCTTCCCCACTGCCCCTGAAGCAGCTGGGATCAAGTAACTGTTGCTCAGCTGTCTGTCTTTTAAATAAAACTATCATCTTCCTCATTGTACATGTATTGATGGCAGGCTGGTGTCTGTTTCTTCTCTATTGTTTTGTTTTTCACATCTCCAACTTGGATCAGCAGGCAGTACCAAGGCTATAAAGGTTCTCACATGTGTTTTATAAACTTGGCTCGCATTCTGTAGGCACAGGAGAACGGGTGTCCAGAACAACTTCTTTTTCTCTTGATTAATACAGACAAAAAGCATCAAAAAGCAGAAATCATACAGGTCTTACACAGAAGCAGTGAAAACACACCACTATTTCACACCAAATTTGAAGTCTTTTCAGGGGCATACCCTACACCTGTGTGATAGGTATGAACACTCAGTACTGTTCAGTTTATGCTATTTTATGCTGCCATAGGAAATATTTTTTGGTAAAAATTATCCAGAAACAGTTTTGTTCTCAAAAACTTGGAGAGGGATAAGGGTGGCGTTCTACAGAATTGAAAGCACTGGGGAAAAGGTTGGCATAGAGTGTTAAGCAGTTCGGAAGAGGAAAAAATAGAAACAGGTTGGCTTGGAAGAGGATGTTGGAGTGGTTAAGTGATCTGCTAGAAAACTCCTAGATTCAATGCCTGAAAGTTTCTGTGTTGAAGGTATCTTGCAGGCATACTGGAAATGTAGCATTTTATGTTTTGTGTCATCTTCTAGTCTTTTCCCTAGCACTTGCCAATAGCAACCATCAGGAACAGAATATTTCTCTAGATGGACTTTCAGTTTGCCTCAATACAGATGTTCTCATGTTCGTAGGAGCCTTGAAAATACCAGTTTGGTAGGCAGTTAATATCCAAACCCTGGGACTAAGTGAATATCTAAGCAAACTAATTCATCTGCCTGATAAGCTCACTCAGTTACAGCATCAAAAATATCTTTCTGAGAAATGCTGTTTCTTAAGCCTAGAGCATTATTTTACAAGTTGTATTATCTGCAGGTACTCTTACACTAAATTTCATGTTTAATTGTATATGTTTTGGTGGTAATCCTGTCCAATGTATAACAAATCAGTTGAGATGTCCAACTATTATTCTTTGCTATCACAGACGCAATGTAGTCCTTTACATATCTATCTGACTGGCTGGTGTTTTCAAGTGCTTAGATAGGTAAATGACCCAAACCGTACCCACATCTTCTAGGCTGGGGATGCTAGAGTACCATGCAGAAGTGCTTGCACAATTATCCCCATTTACAAGAACATGAACATGAAAGACTGGAAACAGAATCAAGCCTTAGAAGTAACGTACAAAGTTTAAGCCCATTCTTTTATTATACGGTAAAGCTGAGAAAGAGACTGTCTTTTTAGATGTATTTTCTCCCATTATACTTCCTCTCTTCCCACCCCACCAAATACTGTCACTTACGAGTACAGTAAAATGAAACTGGTTGAGGAAAATGTTCCGATATATGGAAGAGCATCTGAGTTAAAGACAGCTCAGGATGACAGATACTGTTAAATTCTCATCGTGCTCAGACTCCCCACAGTTACAGTAGTAGCGCTTACGTAACGAAGGAAACTATTTAATTCCACCATTTAATTCCAGCAGCTTTCTGACAGGAAAAAATACTTGAGAAACAGAGAAAGGTTCCTAAATTCCTATCTATTTCCTCTAGTGATATCATCCATAACATTATCCTTCAGTTTTCAGTGTACCTGACGCGTGAGCAAATATTTATGTGTTTAGTTAATAGCACTGTAAAGGTGCCAGATAACCTGTGTCAAAAATGGTACTGGTTTCCATTTCAGAGAGCTATCTCTATAGCCAAATGACCGCAAGATCAGCATTGCATTCTAACCATAATTCAAACCACAAACTTATAATTTGTTGTTCCTACTGCCAACATGTAGCGTTTGCTGAATATTAACTAAAGTGTTTACAGACATTAACGGTATATACAAGCATTTTCCCTTAAATGGATAAGGACACCAATAAGCAATATGACTGCCACTTTTATTATCAGTCCTGAGCTATGTGTTTAAATACATAATATCTTTACAATTTGGTTCCACACAGGCAAGTCTCATCCATCTGCTTTGTCCTTTTTTAAAAATTCCCTATATTTGCTATAATAAATATTTCTACCCTGTGCCTTTTTTGTATTAAGGTTAAAGATGTATTCGCTTTTGTTAAAGATGATCATTTATTAGTTCTTTCTTTTTGTCTTGAGTTCCTGTGCCACTTAAAGTCATTTGTGCCACAAATAATGAAGAATATTCGTCCCCAAAAATATTTTAACAGAAAAATATCTAATACCTAAATTATAAGTTAAATGAAAGAGGCTTTAGCATGTATATAAAGAACCAAGTCCACTCTCACTCTCTGCATCAGGCCTAAATTATAGAAACTGGCACAGATGAGGAGCACATTGTCATGGAGAAGACAGTTTCCCTCTTATGCTTTCCATCCTGAAGGAAATGAAGAATGGCTGGTTGATCCACACAGCTGCAGATTCATTATTTCTCCTCATTCCTATCAACCTACTAATACACCTCTGAGGCTCTGTGAAAGTCGACCTCACGGCGCACAGGTCCCTGGCATTAGGGCAGACAACGCTTGGCATGAACTCGCACACTGTGGAGTCATTCCTGCTCTGGGCTCAGTAAGAGAAAGACCAGTCTCTTTATCACACATTTCGTAGTGAGTTGGTAAAGGTTTTCTCTTTGAAGATGCGTGCCTTTGTACTCATGACACCAGGTTCAATAAAGCTGGCCCCAGGAGACGCAAATTATACATTCCTCTTAGTGGAAGGTAGTGGATCTGCCTGTTGTTCCCCTCCTTGGGTTTCTCTCTGACAGGGTAACTAACAGGAAGAAAGCTTTAGACTGCCAGAGGCTTCGTCGGAGCTCCAGCCACCAGGAGCAAGGCAGAAACTGGAGCAGAGCAGCACACGCGCCCCCCCCCGCCCCAGCGCCCTCCCCAGCACCAGCAGCCAGCTCCTCTGGTGGTCTTTCCATAGGGGCTGACGGTGGGGCTGTAAAAATACACCATGGTAAACTCAGAATGAATATTTAAAGGGATGTATACACAGGCACGCATTCAAGACGTACATTTCGGAGTTGGATTTCAAAACTGGCAAAGCCAGAATTTAACGTGGATTGAGGATTCTGGTTAGTTTTAGCTTGGATAAAGAAACAGTATTTGAAAGATGAACTAGCGCTCAGGGATTCCTTCTGAACCTCCTGGAGCTTCTACCCAGCGCTTGGTTTTAGCTACTGCTGTCTCTCCGTGGGTAATTTTAACTACCCTATAAACGCATGTGGTGGGAAGGGAGGGTAGGACTGAGAAAAAAAAATGGACCAACTTCCACTCTCATCCCACGCAAATGGAAAAGGAACTAAGCAATCCAAATATCAAAGCAATTTACTATGTAGCTTAACAGCGGAGTCTGCTCATTTCCTAAACTTTCTGTAAGCGGATAATAATTATTTAATAGGAAGCTGAGTATATTGTACATAATTTGGTTATAAGTGATACAGATTTCTTAGCTTTTTTGGGGTGGATAAAATAAAAGCTTACTATGTGCTAGAAGCTTCTTTCTTTGCTGACAGGAACCAACTACACTTTCGCCCCCCTTTAAACAAACCAGTGTACTTTTCACTCCATAAATCTCGTATTACTTCCTTCCTTTTCATTTATTTTGAACCAGAGGGAGGAGTTTTTAACAGAAGTACTCTGTGGCAGCAGACGGAAAACAGCAAATCAGGATGGAAGCTGCACAAGGAAAGTAAATCACAAGCAATAAGAGTAATGGAGATCCAGCAAGCTTTGTGGGGGAAATAAAGTCGATTTTGACCGAACACAGAGCTGGAGAAACATTACACATGAGAAAACACCATTAAAAATAGGCTGCACGCTTAACAGAGGATAGGGGAAATGAAGTAATAATTTATAATAAAGATAGGAAGAAAACTGCCAGGTTTGCATTTTTCAAATGAGATGCAAGTTTGAATAAAAGTGATAATGAAATGCAAACACACAATCTTAAGGGCAGAACACCATGGAACAATTTAATTAAAAGGAAAACAATATGCTCTGCAACACAGGATCAGAAATAACATACTGCCTTGTGTTTCTCTTCATCTAGTTAGATAGTTATTTATCAGATACAGTAAGCAACACATTCTGGGGCTTGACAAATTTTGCATAAAGGTTTGAACTTGACCTGAAAAATATCAGTCACGATGCAAATCTTTTCAGGCAACTATTTTAAAAATCCTTTCAGCTGGTTTAAGAGATGTGAATATAAAACAAATTGAAATGTCTGTGGTCATAAGGGCTTCTGTTGTACATGTATAATTTTTACAAGTAGCTTTACTTTCAAAAGAAGAATATGGCAAGCATTTACTGCAATGAAATATTGCTATTTTTCTAAGATTGGTCTTAAAGTATGTGCACAGTCTTGTAGGCCTTTAAAAAAAATCACACCCTGAAAACTTCCTATAACTGGGATATTAAGCTGTGCAATAAAAGGTTAGCTTAGTTTATGTTAAAGGATATTAACGACAGTAAAAGATATTGCAGAAGGAAAAGGCTGCAGATTTGCAAATGAGTTCCACACATGATTTATAAATGCAAATGTGAATAGTAGGTGATAATGAAATATAAGCAAGTAAGTGCATATGATAGACCAGATACCCTGGGGAGGTGGGGGAAGTGTGCTGCACTGAATGCACTTTCTCAAATGCTAGAATGTCAAGTACTTGGACCCAAATAGCACGAGAAAGCACTATCTCGATACGAGTGGAATTATAGGAAATAATCTGGGTAGCAGCAAATGAAACCTATAAGGTAAAAGCAGAGCAAATATTAGCAACTGTCAGAGAAAACAGAGTACTCAGATATATTAAAAAATAGAGAAATTAGTCTGAAATCCAACAGATACAATACTAGTTATTACTGATCACTACTTTAGCCAAGATTACCAAGCCTCAGAAAGTACATGAAATAAGACAATACATGTGTATGAATATGACGTATTCTCTCTAAAGAACGGCTTAAGAAAATAGATATGCTTGGTTAAGAAGCTTGTCATCCTTAGTAATGTACAAATACATAAAGGAGACGCATAAGGAGCGCAGAATTGACGGGGTTCCTTTAGGGGTCAGTAGCTCCTCTGGGGGACCTGGGGCAACAGGAATGCAACAGAGCTTTCTCATCACTCAAAAGTGTCTTCGGACACATTGCTCAGGCTCCTGCCCATTTTCTTCCATGCAGCAATAACAGGGACAAATCCATGCTTCCCTATGTGACCCCTGATTCCACAATTAACAGTTGAACTATTGTTTAGACCGAAGAATTGTGCACAAAGGAACCTTGCTATTTTCTTTTGAAGAATTCTATAGCTTTTTAGGGACAAACTCATGTTATAGGAAAAATGTTTTCACTACATACAAGTTTGCCTGATAGACAGCAAATGGCATGACTTGATAAGGTTATTGTCTTAAAGAGGTATAATGATGAAGCTAAACAAACAAACAAACAGGTGACAGCTCCACAAAAAACCCCACCGGTAAAATGGTGAAATGTCCTATATTCATCTGCTTATTCCATCTTGGCTTTGATCACCACAGTAGCTGTCTGTTTTTTCCCTAATTTTTAAAGATGCACTGATTTTTGTGGTGGTATGCACAGGCTTGGTTTAATGGCCTTCCAAATTTTTATTTATATGCTGAGGATTATTCACACAGAGCTTTATCAAAAAGACAATTACTAAAACCGAGCACTAGAAAAAATGATAAAAGATAAAAAATTTTATAAAAGTATATAAACTTATCTGTTGCTTACAACTTGATGCCTCATGTAGAGCATACGTGTAGACAAAAAGAAATCCCAGAATTATCTGGGGCTCAAGTGCTGGAAGAATTGCTGGGCAACTTCGACAGTTGATTTTTCAAGACAGCTTTCAGTCTGCTAAAGAGATCACTCTGAAACTGGGCTATGTAAGGGCTGGGCATTTAGGCACGATGGAAAGATACATTACAAAGAAGTATAGCACATTATAAGCCAAACATGAAGTGTAACAACAAAGAAAAATCAAACCTTACAATGAATGTATAAAACATTTTATACATTAATATATAATATAATACAAAATTTATAATACAGAAAGGACTGCCAATAAATAGTGCATATGCTCCTTGGGTAACCAAGATCTTTCCAGGATGTTATGAGGAAGGCATTTAGAAACGGGTTATGTTTCTTTCACACTAGCTGGCTGCACCACGTACATAACACCCAAAGGGTTAATTGCACAGCTGAGTGTCTGCTCCATTTACTGATAAGCAGAGAATGTTGTAATTTTTTGGATTTATGAATTGCTAGGGTCAGTTAGTATCTTGTGCACAACAGCTTCTGTCTAGATCTATTCCGTACCTGCTGGGCAGAGACAATTCCCCTCTCACTTGGAACGCCGAAGCCCTTTAAGCTGCTTGCTCTGTAACCTTGGCAGCTGGGCCGAACACAATTCTTCATCTTTTGCATCTTTTGGGCCTCACTAAATAAAAACTACGGAGCCTTGTTAGCCAACAACTGAGCGTGAAATCACTACATTGCAATCCCGCACTCTAAGAGTCAATCAATTTTTTTCATTACAGATTTGTACGCTAGGGTCAACAAGAAGAAAAAGCCCATGGAACAAAGTGGGCCTAACAGTAGAGAATTAAGAAACGCATTCCAAGTTGTAAGCTTATTTTCATTATTAACATGTGCCATTTGGAAAAAAAAAATTGTTGATACAGTTTATAAAGATAAGGAAAGCTTATGGTTAATAATGTCCTTTGAATGCTAGCATACATTAGACTGGACACAAAGGGATCCATAGAATTTGTACTGCCATCAGTACAATCTGTTTGACATTCAAAAGTTTTACTACTTTAAAAAAAAAGATTACATCATTTTACATTAAGCAGAAAGTAAACATAAGTGACAGGTTTAAACTGCTAAATTTCCTGGATAATGTTTCCATTGCATTAATTAGTAGGCAGGAGGATTAGATAAAGGCATGGGGGATAAGCTGATAAATTTTAGCTTGAGAATCAGGGCCAAGCTGCTCCACAATGTAGCTGTTACTCTGACCCATTTCCAACAAGCTTTTTGCACAGTAGTATATACAGGACTTATCCATTTTCCTGAACCATGCTGAAAAGCCTTAGACACAGCCTGAAGACAAATCCAAACATACCTGAAATTTTTGGTAATGCAAAGGAGGCCTCTGCAGACTGCTACCACTTTTAATCGGCAAGCTTCACCCTGAATGCTTTTTGCAGTAGCCCTAACATGAGGCCTAAATTGACAATCTCTCTCTTTCAGGAAGATCACAAACCTGCTACATATCCTCTATGAGGAAAGGGACAAGAGCGCGCTTTTTTTTTTTTGTAATAAAGAGAACAGAAAACAGAGTAAATTTATTTCTGTTTATTTAAATCTGAATTACGGAAGTACAGCCCTTCCCTGCCTTTAAAAAAACTTGTTTTTGCATAATCAAACATTTATCTGAAATCGTCTTTCTTTTTCTATTTGAAAAGAACCATCACTAGGAACCTTTAAAGAGCTCTGACTCCCAATAAGCTCTGACTTGCAATAAGCAGTCTTGAGCCAAATAGTGTCAGACGTGAACCTATTTCAGAGCTGCTACTTTCCAATGTGTGCTGAACTTCATATGCCTCTATGGCATTCTCCTTGGTGGAGAATCACTGTTGCTTACTATTATTAATACGCAGTAACGGCCTTGATCTAGAGGCCAGCCACCATGTAACACAGCTGCATTCAGAGCAGCGTTGAATATAATCCTGAAGATCATTTTACCCCCATTCAAGCTGTTTTCTAAAAGCTCTAAGGTCAGATTCACTCCTGATATAAACTCCCTTGAAAACAGTGAATTTATGGTAGGTCTATATTGTTAAACTATTCCTTCTACCATAAGATAATCTACTTTCTTTTCCAAAGTCACCTGCCTCATTGCTAGGTGGGAACTTGCTGGTTCATTTGTAACATCAGTTCTCAGTCCATCACTGACGTGTTCTAAAATTTAAAAAGGCTTCTGCCAGACCAGCTGTTCCCCACGTCTACAGCAAATAAGGAAAGTAACAACGGGCTTGACCTGCTGCAGGAGCAGCTAAGCTGGAAAGTTTTTCTTGAGGTCTAATGGTAAGGAGAGCAAAGCACTGGGACAGATTGCTGGGGGGAGGTTGTGGAATGTATCAGTGGATGTTTTTAAAAAACAGGTTAGTCAAACGCCTGCCACAATGACACAGACACAGCTGATCCTGCCTTGGGGAAAGCTGCATAGACTAGATGACCTCTTGAGGCTCTTCCTGCCCTATTTTCTATGGTTCAGTGATTCAGCACATAGCTTTGAAATACCTGGGGGCTTGATACCTTTCTCACCTCATGTTATTTTTAAACTGGTGCAACTTCACTGACTTTAGCAGAGCTTTTCCTCGCTGCCTGAAAGTAAGTGTGAGAAGAATCAGAGCTCTCATTTCTTACACAAATGGAAACTGGATCTGCTCTCCCACTGTGCTGTACAGCTGATTTCCTGAGATGACTTTTTTACATTTTTAAAGCAGACAATAATATCAGTTATTTAGTTCAACTCTTGTATTATCTCAGTAAAAACCTGAGTCTCATCATATACTGCAAAGATGAAAACATCTGATAGTAACATTCTTTGCAATTTGCAGCAACTGTCAACTCCTCCCCGCCCCCCCCAAGAATTTCTCTTTGTTTATAGAGGTACAGCTTAAGACTGAGAAAAAGTCCACCTCACCTACCAGAGGGAGCCACAGTAGACAGCAAAGAGGAGGAAGGGAAACAAGATCAGCCAACACTCCAGTACTTCACAGTACCTCAGAAACAAAGACACAATATACTGCAGTTGGCTGGAACAGAGAAGGTATTCCAAAAATGTTAAGGACCAGGGGCAGGTTGAGGATGATGGTTAATTAGCATGGGAGCTAATTACAATCCCATCTATCAATCTCCAAGGACAAAGAAATAGGCAAAGTATGCTAGAAGCCCCGTGAGCTACGCAGAATTTCGTATGTGAGTTATTTTAAAATATCAAACCTATCCACAGGCAGTCAGCAGATTACACAGAGCTGCAGACAGGCAGAAATTCTCTACTCCTCGCCACAGTAAGTTACTGTTATATTGCACCAGCTCTGGACAATAGAGGAGCCATAGGAAATCCAGTTCCTGCTGCCTAATTTATTTTTTGGCCATCAGCATCACCCATAGATTTTACATATCTAGGACATCACCACTTCTCTACATATGTAGAATTTCTACATATGTAAAATATCTCTCCAAACTGTTCTCAGTTTGTTTGTTTAAATGGATAATAAATTGACCCTCTTTGTTTTCCAAGTTTTAAAGAAATTCAATGCCAAACTGTAACTGTACTTTGCATCGATGTCATCTAATCCAAAACAATAAGAAAAAAAAAATAAAAAACTCAGTTCTTACCTGCAAATTTACCCTCCTCAAAACAGACTGACTATACCCATAGACATGTAAGTGGATATTCACCCCCAGAAAATGTGTAGGAATGACAATTTAAAAAATAGTCAGTGTAAAGCATTAGAATTAACCTGTAATGTGCAGCTCAGGACTCCAGAGATTTCTAGGACGTCTAAAAGATACTTTCTTAGGATTAGTTTCTAAGTGGTTGCTCCCTTTCTGTGTTCCCACATCTTAGAAACAACCTATGCAGAACTTAATACAAAAAGATGGTAAAGATACAAATGGGAAAACCTCAGGTTGATAACTCCAACGGTAATTGAACCTGGCATATTTTCTCTATTCTGCTCTGACTGGGATTTGAATATTTGTTTCCCTCAAGTAAAGGTTGTGAAATCCCCTGAAACACAAAGCTGTGATGAAAAGGTCCCTCGTGTACAAAAGAGATTTCATTTACTTGTGCAGTGCTTTGAGATTTGATTCTTCACATAGAGTGCTCGATTTCCTTGGGATGATGAAAGACTGTATAAAACCCAAAGGAACACTGAAAGAGGCTTAACTCCCACCTCCGGATTCCTTTAATTAAGAATATAATATCTGCAGATTTGGGGACAGTTCTTGGCCTTGAGGACCAGTGAAAATACAGTGAACGGATTCAAGATGTGTTCAAGAACATGTCTATGGATATTCAGAGAAGCAATCTTTGGAACTCTTTCATGCCAAATCACTGAGACAAACCTTGTATACTAAGATTCACCTGACTATACACTCTTTTCTTGTAAGAATTCCTTTGACTCCTTAAGCCCTCTCTATAATGTATTAGATATACGTGTTCACTTCCTCTGAATTTGAGAAGCTGTTTTGCCTTGTTGCTTTGGTAAGGCTTACCCTGCATCTGAGTTCATCACAAGGTCATTTTCCTCTCTACGCTTTCTTCTCTTATTACAGTTACTTATCTCTGGCATGTTCTGCCACTTCGTCCAAATGCTGAAGCTGGGTGATGGTAATCAGAGATGTCTACACGATATCATGTTAGTTCTCATATGCCAGCGCATTTTGAACTAGCTAGGTTTTCCATGAACAAATGCATCCTCCCTTGAATGAGATCCCAATTTGTCTTTGATTTGTCTTACCAAATGTGTTGCAAAGCAGAGGTAAGACTGAAAAGGTCTAGAGGGATACCACAAACCTAATTCCTACATGCACTTAAACTGAACAACATGCCTCTTTGTGTGAAATTGTGTCAGCTGCATAGATTGCCCTCATTAATAGAAAGCGAACCGCAGGTATGGATTTCCTTATTTATCATGCTATTGAATCTATCCCTTGCTTTTATCTTTTTATTTTCTTTTACCCTTTTCCTTTCTTCTACCTTCTTTTTCTTTTCCTTTTCCAGCAGTACTCTGTGCCTAATAAGCCTGAGTATAACTGACAAGCCTATTCCTTAGCCTGAGTACCAAGCACTCTGTTTTTTTTTTTCTGGGAAAGAAGTGCAAACTTATCCAGAGTATATTGAATTGGAAAGCTCTTTTGCCTTATCTTACTGGTCAGCTGTCCATCAGGCTCAGACATACTCAGAGATTAAAGACTGGAATACCTGCAGTAGTAAATAATACAGGCAATGAAGTGGAAATCTCTCAAATTCTGACCCTTCATAATAAACTAATCAGAAGTACGCCTGTATATTTTATCTTTATTCAGGCGTTGAACACTTCCTCCTTTGTTAGTGCCTGATGATTCTTGATTCTTTGCTAAAAAAGGATTCACTCTCTTTCCTGGTTCAGAAGCCTCAGTCCAACGTAGTTAAAACAGTGGTCTAGGTTACTATTGCCCTCTATAGGTACAGAGACATTTTCTGACAGCTTTTTCAAGAAAGGGACCTAATTTTTCATTCAGCCACCCCTTCTGCTCCTCTTAACAATTCTCCTTGTGCTCGGCCCCTGACAGTGATTACGGCATCTGTTCCTTTGCACGAGAGCAGGAACACCTATCAACCAGCGTTAGCTGGTTCCCCACAGGTTCCCCAGAGTTTCACCAAAACCTCTGGAATTTACTGGAAAGAGATGGGTTCAGAAGTGGTGGAAGATCCTATTTTGCCTTTTAGTTAGGGAGATTCAAACCTTTCTCTCCATTATTAGCTGCCACCCAAGCAAGAGAGGTCAGAGAGTCTCTATTCTCTGTTCCATAGTACTGCGGCAGAGGGGGAAAATAAAAAAAAGGAGAAGCAGAGGAGCGCTGTTCTAGTTGTCATCAGTGGCTGAACTGCGAAGGTGGTGAGCACCGCACACGTCGGGCAGAAAGACCCATACAGAACAAAGTTAACTGCACCTATCGAACATGGCACTGCCAGCATCCATGTTTTGAGCTCCCTGCCCACCTCCCAGTTACTAAGAGCATGCCAACATCAGTGAGTGAATACTTGGCCTATTTGCTGTCTGCCCAGATGAATATTCATATTTGAAAAGCTAATGCCACTTATACACCCTAAAGAACATCCAATATAATGAAAGAGAATTAATATACCAAAAGTGCAAGTTAAGACAATGTTTACTTTCACATTTCTACAGTCTACCACTAAGAAAAAAAAATCCTGGTTAAGAGAGAGAATTGAAATGCACGAATTAAAACAACTCAACTTTCTTAAGAGTGATAAGGAAGCGAGAGAAAGTTTTTAGATTGGGGACCTAACAGCCACATTTTCTAGCCAAGAAAAATGCTTCATTTTATTATGTTTTTGTTGTACATTTCAAATAATTACAGTCAAGAAAGTTCAATAAATTTTGGTTATTCACTTCAGTATCAGATTTCCAGTTCTTCATAAGAGTGTGAAATTCAGTTAATAATATGCCTTCATGGGGTTGTCTGCAACTGTGCATTAATTAGCATTTCTCCTAAAGCAATATTCCTTTATCTACTTGCTATTTTCCTATCTGTCTGCATAAGACACCTAGAAGTTTTTATAGGCTATAGCATTTCAGTAATTACCCAAAACCACACCTACAAATTAATACGATGATTGGAACCTTTAAGTATCATCGAACCTCCAGGAATTCATCCTGCATAGAAAGGTCAGTAAGTCAACTGAATAACAGCAGATTTTACGTGGAAAGGAGTAGCAGTTTGCAAAGCTGAAAATATGGCATGAGATCTTTATATAAAAATATCATTTAATATATGATTACATGGTATCTAGCGTAACAGCACTTAGCCTTGTTCTGAGCTAATGAAACCACATCCCAAGATAAATATAAAATAATGAGATTGCCCTTCGACATCTGAGAAAACACTATCCTAAAGAAATCCACAAAATTCTAGAGGCAAAAATGCAGCAGATTTGTAGATACTGCAATGTTAAAACTTTATTTTACACTTTAGTCCATGGAACAGGTGACCAGCTACATCCTACAGATCTTGAAGAACTTCCTAAGAACGAGTAGCAAAGTTGACTGCAAATACAGGGACTGACAATCAGTATCCTGGGTATAAAGAAAAAAAAACCATGAGATTGGAATGGATTAACTAGTACTTGATAGCACAAAGATGACAACTTACTATCATGTAAATGTGGCTGGAGGTAGGTTAATAATAATGCATGTCTGCATAAATCATTGGGATCTTTTTGTGGTACTCCTGGTAACTGGTACATGGGTTTCGTTTTAGGAAGATCACCTTTTTGTACTACTGTAGATTTTATGCCAAAACAAAAAAACAAGGAAGCAAGCAGAATTATTCTCGCTTACGCAGCAATTTAAAGAAACATGAAAGAGTCTCCTCATTTGAAAATAAAATTAAACTGGTAAAGGAATATCACATCATCACTTCAAAATGAATTAATGTGAGTCAAAAATCAAGACAGTCAAGTCTGTCCTCTTGCACCTCAGAAGTCACGTTTTACTTTACGGGCAGGGGGAAGGGCTTGGAAACTCCTTAAAAAACACATTAAGGCACATTTTAGTGTATGCCTGGTATTAGCCAAACACTTAAGAATAGCACTAAATTAAGATATTTGTAGGGATGATATGCAAAGTTGTCAGAGTATAGTATATCCTGTACTCTAAAATGCAAATAGGTTTTACCCCATGTGAATCAATAAATAATTAACATGGAACAATCTCTTCACATTTAAAGAAGATATTTTCAAATCTTTCACTCTGCTCAGGTTAGATTATGATCTCCTGAGCAAGCAGTTTTTTCTGCAACATCAGCTAGGAACCCCTTCTTTCCAGGACATCAGATTTTTCCTGTCTGACTCAGGATCATTATCATCATTTAAAAATAAATTACTGAATAAAATTATTTTAATATAGCTAAATATTAAGATCATTTTTCAGTTAAGAATGTCTAAGCAAAAGAGTTCAGGAAACTATGACTGAAGGTTACAAGTATTTGAGCCACAGTGTAACAATGCTACAAATCCATCTTTAAAGCCCCTGCAACTGATTCACAATCATTCTAATCCAGAATAATCTAACTCTGTTGTTTCAAATCTGATCAAAACACCTGATGGGGATCTTTGCACCAACAGGCTTTTTGCTGGGCCAGGTATTGTCTGTTTTCCCACTAAGCAGCACAGAGCCACTGCATGCTCCATAAATGAAATGAGGTGTCCATTCTTAATCCAGATCAAGCTCCTACTGCTGGGCAAAGCAGGAGTGCATAGACCCAGTGTTAATGACTGTGGAACCATGGCCTAATTGTGTTTAATGTGGAAAATCTCTAGTTGCATTAAACACACAGAACTCTAACAGAGTGAAGTTCATGCAAAAATATATTAAAGCCTTTAAAATAATTAAGAAATCTGTTTCTTAGAATAACAAACTTTCAGCGCTTTGAATGATAAAATGTAGCAGAAAAGAGTTCAGATGAAGTAACTTTTGCTATGTCTATTTTCTTTATGCCAAATAAAAATAAATTTCATAAAATAAGAAAATTCTATTTAGAAGAAACTGAAAAGGGATGTCTAGTGTCAGAGATGACCTAATTTAACATAATTTTTTGATTTCTGATGACTTCACTGCTCTGTCAGCAGGAAATTAGAACAAAACTTTCACCATTAAAATACACATGACCATATACATGCACTCTCCAGTACTACAAAGCCAAGGCTAACATAGTGCCCCCCACTCATCCAGATTAAGGTACGTTCCCATTCCTCAAGAAACAGAATTGAGTAAATCTTGACTTCAGTGTAAAATCTAAATAAATGGCTACACTCAGAGGATCTTTATATAGGTCAGGTGAGACACAAATGCTATTCTTTCAGGACAACACCAATACTGCACTTCTGTAGATCTGACTAGAGCTTTGTGACGTATTATCCTTTGGCTAGTGCATCTGAATAGCACTGGATTCACTGGACGCATATCCAGCATATTTTTCTCGAAGTTTCACTCAAGAGGAGGAAGAGCTACCATGTAAGTCCAACATCATGGCTCAACAGACTCTCTGCTCAGATGATTTTCTACTTTGGAACAGGATTTGACTCCTAGCCTTAATAATTTTCTATTACCCAGAAAAATTCAATACAAGAGAAATACAACTCATGAAATCAAGAAAAACAAAGCAAATCTCTTCCCTCCCTTACATCAAACCACTGTGCCAGTTTGGAATACAGTCATGACAACACGAGCATAAGACAGAACAATGTCATAGTCACTTATGATAAATTTCAGAAAGCAGAGTTAATATTTCTGAAATAGAAAAGTCTAACAGGAAACCATGGTTTTGCCAGGATGTTATTGCAAAACATGGAGGAACTTGCCAAAACAAGCAACTAGAACACAAATAAAATTGTGCAACTCTTCTGATGATCTTTTTGTGGTGCATCTAAGTTATCTGCAGAACGGTGCACGTGAACCGTTGCACGAAAGAACGAAAGGAGAGTGGTAAACTTTTTTGAAATTAATATGGATCCATTTACTACCTGCAGTGTCATTTCGGACTGACTGAATGTGGATTTGCAATATAAGATTGCCTTTAAAAGTTGAAGCCCAATTCTACAACTTATAGATTGCCAGTTGGAAAGGCAAGAACGTGGCAACACACGATATCAATGTGCATGCGTACATACATGCTCACAAGCTCTTTCCTTCCAATTTTTCCGCAGTTGTATCCCATTGTGCTAGCTCAAAATTCCACATTATTTCCAAGCGTTTGTTTTCTCCATTGTATCACTGATACTGTAGTTTGCCTTTCTTCCACACAGTGAGGTAGTTCTGGGTGGCTACATCTACTTTACAAAGTTACATCTTCCACCCATATGAGCTGGCACTGACTCTTTTAGCACTTTTTGCTCAGTGAGTAATTAGCTGTTGCACTAGCACGGTGAGTCACCATAACTGTCCTACCATTACTGTCATAAAAAGAAGTGACCATTCCTTTATTATTACTCAACAGCTGATAAATACAGCTTTTGAAATATGCTTAAATTATACTTTTGGTATTAGTCTAAAAGATTGTATTTAAATTTTTTTTAATTTTTTAAATATTCTAGTCATAAAAAACTCTTTTATTTTAAATCTTATTTTAAATAGCTCACTCCCTGTTTTCAAAAATATCCTGCTTAAAATACATTAAAACAGTGAATTAGAAAATGGATGCTCTAATATTCTCTCTAAATAAATTTTAAAAAAAAGAAAATGTAATAAAAAGATAAAGCCTTCATAGAGAATTGCAGCAATTATATCTCCACAGCTACAATATAACCCAAAACTTTGCAAAGGCTTTGATTATTGAACCATGGCTGAAGTGAATAATTTGGCTTTCACTAAGAAAACAAGCACATTCATTCTCACCACAATGGAGAGAGGCAGTTTTAATTAAACCTTATCAAAAGATGAATAAAGAATAAACTCAATACCCATTCCACAGGACTCTATTTTCATCTGTTTAGTTGAAGCTTTCCATGTTCATGCAATAATTAACCACTGTCCAAGGAATGCTGGAGTTGTGTTAATGTTGGTAAAGATTTAATTAGTTCAATTATCTGGAGAGCATTGAAGGCTCAGCACAGTACCGATTTCTTGAGGCTTTACACATACCTCAGATCAAAATATATTAAACTGAAATAGAAGTGAACAAAGAAAATTTACTATTTCACTTCAGCTATTGAATGAGTGTGTGTTTAATAATTTTATTACCCTAATTTTAAAACGAGATGTTTCAGACGTAGAATATGCAGGCTGTGACTTACCTATTCTTTCGGAGCAACTTTTTTTCTAAGTCAGCTTATAAACATATTTTAAACAACATGAAGTTTACTTTGGAAAGGAAAATCTAACACTTCTCTATACAGGAAAAAATACAGGTTCCTCTTACTTTTTTTTTTTTCCATTGCCTACATATTTTACCTCTTTCATGGAAAGTGAGGCATTTAAAAAGCATTGAAAGCAGTGACACAGACAACTGTTTCAATCTGTCAGACAGCATGGACAGCCAGTAGGGATCATTTCAGAAAAGAGAGCGGCCCCCCCAGCGGTCTGACCTTCCTGGTGGGAAAGAGAACACAGCGCTGTGCTTGACAAGCTCGCCAACAAAGAAGTATATTTAGTTCCCCCAAATTCTGACACGCTTCTCACAGGAAAAACGCAAACTGGGCTGAGGTGGCGTTGACTACCACTAACAAAGGATAATTTATAATTGGAGAGCGCACATTTACCTCGAAACAAGACGGAACACATGAAAAGTGAAAACATTACTTCTTTCCACCACGCATTGACTGCGAGCACTGGAGTGAGCCTGCTTCCTATTTTTTAAGACTGTACTACTTTGTTTAGAGGATATTTGAGATGCCAGCACGCTGGATCTGGACACGCAGCTCCCGCTGCCCTCAGTGGGAACAGGCTCCAGGAACGACAGTACTGAAAGGCCTCCCCCTTTGTGTTACTAAAATATTATCATTAACCATTCTTTAAAATGGATGTTGGAATGAACCATAATCATTTTTCTGTAAGGCTTAAATGACATGTTTACCCCTGTGTTCCTTTCTTTGCTTTCCCAGCTCTGTATTTTTCTGAGTCCCAGCGCTCTATACCCACTGAAGGCTGTACGAAAATTCACCAGCATGTGAAAAATTCAACTGAGGTTATTTCCTTGAGGGTGTAAGAACTGTAGGAGGATGCTATCATTTGCTTATGAAGCAATAAAAACTTACAAGTTAATATAAAAATAAGTGTTTTGAAATTGCATACTACATTACACAAGTTGGATTCAAGCTCTCTATTGGTCTCTGTAGGCAGTCAGAAACTATTTTATGGGCAGCATTGTTATGCTTCCTGCAGTAAATACTGTTTAGGAAACAACTGTAGCAACACAGTGTACCTTATTTTCTACTGCTCACATCAACTGGAAAAATGTAAATACCTTAAGGCATAAATTAAACCAATAAAAGAAGGTGTGAATTGCATTGTGAGTGCCAGCTGATCCTCCAGCTCACCCTGCATTTTGGCCAATATTTGATTTCCCCTTCCAGTTTTCTGTAGGGTGGAAGAGAGATACTGAAATCCATTCAGGGGTCTCTGGAGGCCAGACGGCAAATAATGCTCAGTGAGCAACTGCATACAGCACATTTCCCAGTAATCGCCTCCTTTTCTGGCACTTACTGCTTAAGTTGCATCAGCCCTCTGAAGACTGGAAGCAAATGTCTTGGTGCCATACAGCCCATCCCTCACATTACTTCTACTTGGTGAGGTTTTATGACATTCATGTGGGTGCAAAATGAGATATATAAGATAAAGTATTTAATGATTTGTATTTTTACTATCAAGTGAACAAAAATATGCTGAAACACTGACATCCATCCCTGAATGCGCATAAGACAGCATCCAAGGCTAAAAAAAACCAAAAACCAAAAACAGAGTTACAGCATGTACAAATGAATACCAAATTTGATCATAAGTGTAGTCGTTTACTAACATTAAAAAGATTGTACCTTTTTTCTCCTTAATAATTATTAAACATAACTGCATAATGAACACAAATATATCCATACAGAACAATCTCATATTCTTCTCTATTTTTGAAGCTGCTCTTCAGATGCTTTTCCAGAACTTGACCAAGCCTTAAAGACAGTGCTCCTTTTTACTATAGAAAATTCCAGCTATATTCAAGCAAGGCCTTTGCTGCCCCTTACACTCACAATGCTTGACAGGGAAACATATGTTGCTTAACAATGACTATTAGCTACAAAGCTGAAAAGAAAATGAGCTAACTAAGTAGGCAGAGAGACATTTATAGTACAAATTTGGTAATATTATATAAACTCCTTCCACAAGTAATATGATCTATATTGTGATTTAAATAACAAAATACTATTTAAAAACATTAAGACTATGTCCATGATACATAAATTAGAGCAATCGAAGGCAAAGGCCACATATTTCAGGTGCTACACTGTTACGTGGCCTCTTCTGTCCCTAAATATTAATCATACCCATGAGATGATGCACTATGTGAAACCTTGGAAGGAGGTAGCATACATCCTAAGCGGACAGTTATTCCAAGAAGGAGTGAATTTGCCTGCCAACACTCTTAAACAGACTCAAATCACTTATTTTATCTGGAAAAGTTCCAGGAGTGGACTAGTTCTACTACAGATTATCTCCAAAATAGGTTTAGCTTGGGGCTTCTTGGTGAGAAAAAAATATTAGAAAGTGCAGAAGAAATCTTAGTAAAGGTACAGTTCTTTACCCCCACTAAATTTTAAAATGCATTTCTTAGTTGGCATGAAATTGTCTATTAGCTAAAAAAAGACGTGTTTGGGAAGAGGCAGGGAGAACTTTGGCTGACTTAAGCCTGAAGGGTATCTGTTTTTTCTGCTATCTCAGATTTGAGAACATGATTCTCCTGTTTTTTCCCTAGTTTGAAAACATTTGTGATATATAAGTTCGGCTGAGAGATATCAGGGAACTTTGTCTACACCAGAAAAGGAACTTTAGGGGATTTTGTCCACCTAATGAAAAGAACTTGTTTTGCAGAACACAGTTCTGCAGCATATGCCATTTTTACCACACAAATTCCCTGCTTTTGTGTTAGCAAAGAGGAATAGTTTGAGTCTTTCAGTTTAGAAGATCTTCAAACAGACAATAGCGTGTAAACAATCCCGAAGTAGATAAGTTTCCTAGAACAACCTCCAGCCTGCGAGTAAGGGCTTCAGAAAGGCCCCTTCATCAGATTTCCTTCTGCTCTTCACCGTGAACAAAGCCTTGACTGACAATACAGAAATCTCCTCCTTTCTTCGGATTAAACCCCCTTTGCAGGAAAAGTATGCAAATGCTATACGTGTTTCCCTTGCTGAGGCTACTTGAGACCAGCTATCTTTTCACTGTCTCTTTTACCCGGGCAGACCATCCTACTGGCTGACAGGGAGACCAGCCTTCCAATTCAATATCTTTCACAACACTGACAGTTGGATGCTGGGGCCTGCCATGAACTCTAAAAGGAGCTCATTTAGTCATAATTAACTATTCCCTGCATATTTCCTAAGGTATGGTAATTGTGCTAAAAGCCAACAAGTGAAGCATTCATTCTGGTTTTCTTTTAAACTTTTATTTTTCCACAGCAGTCTCTTTCTCCTCTTTTTTTTTTTTTCTTTTTAATCTGTTCTTTCTTTCTTTTCCTCCTCCCTGGAAACATTTAGAGTAAAGAAAAAGAATGACGCTGGAGATTGGGAGCTGCAGAAAACTGTGATGTAGGCAGTTCAAAAGGCAAAGTCTGCCATACGATACAGGACCCCATGGCAGCACTGAGCTATTCAGCTGGGTAAAACATAAAGGAAAATGAAACAAGTAGAATAAAGCTATGTTATTAATATAGAATGATGGACACCCTATTTGGGTGACAGTGAGTAATGAAAACACATTTCTAATTCCTCAGATACGGTGATAAGTGATCTCCATTTCCATTAGCACCATAGCAGCATATGTATTTGACCAATCTAAAAATCTTCAAAAGTTCTGCAGATTTACTGCATTTTATACACTACTCTTACCCTCCCCACAATACATACACAGATCTAGTCTAAATGTTACTTGTTTTGCACAAGTCTCACCAAGTCTAATGGAGGTTCTGACAAAAATAAGGTATGATGAATTGAGCCTTATATACAGAATACGCTTATCACTGTTAAGCTGGAATGCTGTGGGAAGCTGACATGGATTATTTACCTTAAAAGGCAAAATGTGACCTCATGTCTGCCCTTATCTGTTTTCTGTTTTAGGTTAAGTGAATGAAGGGCTGACAGCACTCTCCGTTTCCTTACTGACTTTATGTTCTGTTGGAATTCTGCTGTCTTTTGGAAAGTCCGGGACTTAAAGGATACCTATCTATCATAAATGTTAAGTAGTCCATATACAAAAAACAAGTGACTACAAAGCTAAATCGCGTTGCATTCCAATCTCTTTTCCACTTGGATGTGCACCAAGAGCAAAGAAATCACTGGCTTTGCAAGGAATCCACAAAGGGACGAGGGGCGGCTACACGCTGCAAATTCAGCAACTATGCCAAAAGGGGGGAAGACAGCACTGAGATTTCTTCTTATTATATGGCATTTTTACAGTGCCACAGAATGTGGTAGGGCCTTCAAGAACAAGGGCAATAAAATCCTTGATCTACAGAATTTACATTCTAGGTTTCAGGCATAATATAAGAAATAAAGGTAATAAACAAAGAAAGAGAGAAGGGAGAAACAGGGCAAAACTTCAAACAACAAGGTCACAGAATAACTTGTTTTACTTATGTCCATATATTAATCATCCTGCTTTTGCTTTTTAGTAGTATTCACTTACAGTTAGCATATAACCTTAACCTATGCTTGCTTTAAGCTTGTAGAATACTTTAGAATAAAAAGCATTTGCCATTTTGTTCCTCAAACACTAGGGAGCAACTACCTTTTGAGGAATAGATCTTAATGTTAGCAGTTATACGAGTTAAATGTTTCTGAAATCCTTTTCCCCTCCATTTATTCCTAGACTATAGCAAATTTGTGGGTCAATGTATTTTGTAATGGTATACAAACTCCCTAAGAACCAAACCGACAAACTCTTGCTAGAAATCTTAACAGAAAGTAATTGACTAAGGTGTTCAGATCAAGATCACCTATTTGATCACCATGGTGGGGGGGGGGGTGGGGGGGTGGAGGTGTTTCTTTTGCGAGGATGGGCGTTTCTTTGTTTAACCTTTGTGCATCATCATGATAGAACAAACAGTGGATTAACAACAGAAACTCAGAACAGCCAGTAAAACATATGCTTCTCTCAAAGGTTAAGAGCTCAAGATTTTGATGCTTCCTAAACGTCAGCAAGTATCTATGCTTGATATTACATAAATAAAATAGGTGAGAGGCATTAAATAAATAATAGGAACTTCAGCAGATTTCACATGGTGGAGCTCCTGCTTTTTTTTGCCCACAGTGTGGGCTGATCTAGAGCAGCATTTCTTCCTACAAGCCTGCAGCTGGAGATGTTTTTATACCTCTTACGCTTCGCGTCGTTAAGGGCTCATGCACTCAGACTGAGTTGTGTTTACTCTCTGCCTTTCACAGTAACCCACAGAAAGCGAATTAGATTTCTAAACCACCCTCTTCCCCTGAGGCGCGCTTCAAACACCTTGCTAAATCCCCAGGTGAGCTGCCGCTTCTCCAGCCCCTAGTCAGAATTCTGATGGAAGGAGAAAGGGTTACATCCTGCAGTCCTCTGCAGGAAGCGGTGCTGCGACTTGCTGGCAGAAGTTCCTCCTTTTGGTATCACACAAGCTGGCATAGCAGCTTCCCTGAAACCTGTCAAGTTTGGAGATGATTCCTTTAGGGGAAGTGAGGAGTTTACTCAAGAGAACTTCTCCAGTGCTTGAAAATTCAGAGTCTCAGCTTTTAATCTCTCTGAGGAACTGTGACATGGGTTAACGATCCAAAAGCAACACTCCATCTACTAAGAAAATCAAAATCAAGACTTAGCATAAAGTTTCTGGTCAAGGATTTGGGGCAGCACCAGGTCAAGAAACCTTTAAAATGCCTTATACTATCTAAGTATGCCTCCTAAAAATTCAGTAATATATGCAGTTAGCCTTGGGGACGCTTAATATAGGGATAAGAACTGTTAAGAAGAAAAAGGAGAAGGAGCTGAGGCAAAATCTTGGCAAAGGATTTAGAGAGAGACTTACTTATGTGTTGACTGCAACCCATGGCTAACAACAAAGATTGAAAAGGAGATTAAAAAGGAAATGATATTGAAGGCAAGGGATACAGACAAAAAAAGGAAATGGCCCAATCCTAGGTTCAAGTACAAGTTATGGATTGTTTTATTCTGCGCTATTTAATTTGAAGCATAATATATGAAATAAATGTTGAAATGTTACTTATTGACCCACTGTTCATCAACAACCGCTCATGTTACCTGGAGCTGTTTAGATTACCCCAGGCCTCACTGAATTTTTCTAACACTCTCTACATGCCCTCACCCCACCCCCCGACACCCCCAAACATAGGCGGTTCAGACAGCAAGTGTTCTTGCACACAGAGAATGATAAAATGAGCCACTGGCATAGGATAAGGGCTGCGTGCACTCTTAATTGTTTTCCTCAGTCTGCACTGTCCAGGTGCACATAACACACCCAAGCCTTTGCATGAGGTGTTCAGCCTTTGGTTAGAGCTCATTCCTGGCTGAAAAGTGATTTAGAAAGATGGATTATTTCACAAAATGCACACTAGCAATTTCCAGTGACCGCTCAGAAATTTGAGGGAGAAAAAAGATGTAGGAATTAGATATTAGATACCCCCCCCCTCCAGAAGTCATTCCTGATCTTCCCTAGAGAGTCAGGGGCAAACCAGGATTCATTAAAGACAGAGAAGTCAGAATCCGAGTGGATGTCAAACTGGGAATACTTTCCTGACGACTGTGAGGGACAATGAGGCATTTCTAATTCCCTCCTTGCTGCTATTCTTCATTTGGATTATGAAGCTCCTAGGAACCAAGCACACACGGACAACTCAACATCATCAGCTGGCAAATGAAAGATTAGGCCATTTTGACATGGCATTGCACCTGAGACACTCTAATAAGTTATGGAAAACAAGAAATTAGCTGGTTAAAAAAAAGAAAAGAATTATGGTTAAATTTCTTTCTCTAGTTCAAACTACAGTATTCTACTTGCCAGAAAAATCCAGATTTTGGGGAAATATTGTGTTTTCTAACAATTTCTTCAATTTCAACAATTTCTAACAACTTTCTTCTACTTTTAAATGATTACTTTTCTGGTCACTAACAGTGACACAATCCTAGGAAACAGCTTCTCTACGCTTGCCTGACTTCCTAGCCAAAACATTCTGCTCATGTCCAACCAGCTGTTGCCAGATGTGGAAAGACACGACAGCCATCCCATGGTGGTCCCTCAGGAGAAATCTCTAGCAGGTCCCTCCAGGTCTGTACGCTTACTGATCCTATCTTGACCTTATTGAGCTAATAAAACTTGGATATTTCCCAGACAGCTTTCTCTCCTTTCTTAATAGAAGTCTAATTTTCAAACTCCATTTAAGTAATTTAAATGTATATCACTTCCCCAAACAAAGCAGCAGAGTAGATATTCATTGAGTAATGAATGCCTTCTGACCTTTTCAAACTCATTTCCAATTTTTTACTTAAATAGTAGTTGGGCATCTGGAGACCTACCCAATGTGGAAAAAACCCTCCCACAGAATCTGCATGGAGGATATTTTTATTCCAACATTTCTCCTCTTTTCAGTGAGCTTTGCAAAGGACTGAGGCTGTGCATCCATTAGAGCAGACCATGGCAGCCAGCATTCACAGCGTGTATCTGAAAGAACTTTGCACTAAAAAGTTATCTGAAAGGTAAAGAATGCCTGGGCTTACAGTGCCTTATTAACTCTACTTTTTGGCAAAACAGCAGCCTGTTAATGCTAAGCTTTTTATACGGAATACAAAATAGAAAACATTCATCTGTAAGTCGCTACACAAATATTTTGATTAGGAAAGTCCTTTCAAAAAATCTGATTCTGATTCACATTAGGCAGAGAAAAGGAAATTCAACAGCCTGTGGTTATTCAATAAAGCAAACTCTGGCTATTCCTTTACTAACTTTAAGACTTTCTGATAAATGAAAGAAAACGAAAGCTCAAGTCACAGAAACGTTGAAAAAAATCATCAAGGATCTGAACACTAAGCAAACATTCCTTGTAATTCAACCGAAAGACTGTTTAAGCACTAGCTGCAACATAAGCAAACTTCTGAGAGACGTATGTGTTTAATAGAAGAGATAACATTCCTGAACAAGGGGAGAGACTTTTTGCAAAATAGTTCTTCAGGAACAGATTGCAGCCTTTAAATCTCATTTACTCAGCCTGAGATGGTATTGTTGTGTCTAAGTTAGTTTTGATAACTGAGCCGGCTCCGCTCCCATTGAAGCCTATGACATTCTCCCATTGTCCGCAGGAGGAGCAGAGCTGCACGCAGAGCCCAGGCTCAAGAAGATGCCACACCATGATTCCATACTATTTTCTTACATTTTTCCATATTTTTTTCAGAAATTTGTCGAGGAAGTTCATACCTACTGACATGCAACATTCCTTGCATACGTAAACATAGGCCAGTGATACAAATGAATCATTAGCAACAGTAATAGCGAGGGGTTAGGTAAAGTGCCTGGGCTGAAGGGTTTGCCTGCAATTTTATTGTTACAGAATGTCTCAGTGAAAACTAAGTATGCTGTAATGCTGATATTTTATTTAAGCATTCTTTAAGACCATGACAGCCAGCAGACCCTGTAGTCTTCTTGTTCAGATTTAACTTTATACACTAAACCTAAACATATTTATTTGTAAAGCCATACTTTCAAAGGGTATGTAGTTGTTCCTGGAAACAAAATTATATCACGAAACTGGAACTGCATTCTGATTTTATGCAGTATGACTAAGCATTAAAAACAAGCGCTCTTATAATTCAACTTGCAACAGAAACATTTCATTTTACAACAGCAGCTTGAAAAGAGAAATCATTGCTCAGAAAACAAAACACTGTCCCACGTTAATAATGAATGCAGCGCATATCTACTGGGTTCTGTTAAATTGCTACAATTGCCCAGATAAACCATTTGAGAGTATGTCAGGTTTAATTAATGCAACATGACCTGATCATTTCCACAGTTAGGAAGAAAGAAGTTCGCATTCTTTAAATCCAGAGCTCAACCTGGAGATTATGCTAAGTTGCTTCATTCACAGTCCACACTCCTCCGCACATGTCAGAAGGACAGCATTTGTCCCCTCTAGTGATAAACAAATTATACATGAAATCAATTCCACTTCACAATAATTTTCCCTATTGGGTATTATCTTCCCTGCTCTGCTCCCTCCAGTTAAGCTTGCATCCTGCAACTTGCTAATGAGCTGGGGGCTTTCTGTTCCAGGTGGCACCCCCTGCCTCGAAGTCATGACATTTCCCATTTCGAATGCTGCTGGCATTTTTCGACAGCTCCTGCTAACTAGCCTTTTTGACCTGCACTAAGAGGAACTCATCTGATCGAATCCTCTAACCTGCCAATCATTCCAGCAAATGATCTTCACAGTCACTCCCAAGGCAGGAGGGGAAAAAAAAAGAGAGAGAGAGAGAGAAAGAGAGAGAAAAAGAGGGAAAGAGAGAGAGAAAGCTAGTGGGAGAATGATGGAGCAGGCAAGCAGGCAGCCTCTGCAGCTACCTAATGAGAGTACTTTAAATCTCTGAGGCAGCTGAAACATTGAAAAACTGGTGGGAAAATTAGGACAGAACTGAATGCCTGGTGCTGTAATTACTGATTTCTTTCCATCCTGAGATCATTTTGAGAGCAATACCTCTGAGATGTCCCATTTTCTAAAGAACACAAGTAAATTTTATCATATAAATAGAAAACGGACAATTTTTTTTTTCTCTGCCAGCATCAATATGCAAGCCTCATAATTCTGCTCTGCCAAATGGTGTTCTTTACAGAATTAATTAGGAGCTGTAAGCTTGTTAAATGAATGTCTTCACCTAGGGATGATTATGAATATTTTTTTGTTGTTGATGTAAGCCATAAATAGCATTTTTAACCTAATTTAAATGCTGGCAACATTTGCACCTCTGTATTTACACGTGTCTACACACAGACACAAAAAACAACAAATACAGTATCTACATAGTCTAGATGTGACTTTGTGGGCTGAAACCAAGCAGAGTCATGACGATGACTAAGTTGTTTTGATTTTGTTCGCTTTTGATGTGACAGATTACTTACTGTTGAATCATTCAAGCACACAAGGACAGACTTAATTGTGTAGATTTTTTTTTTTTGCCTTCACATAACTAGTTTTAGGTTTAAGTTTTTAACGAACTTAACAGGTAGACTGCAGACTAGCTAGATTTTAATTCACATGCAATGCACATACTGGACAAGAGAAGTGTTGAAAGCAGGGTACAATAAAAATTTCAGGAAGAAAACTTTAATAAAAGGGCATATACCATGATATTACATGCTATGACTGCATTGTTACAATATAAATCCCAGAAAATATGATGCTCAATCAGTCCTTATCTTTATGTCAAAAGACATAGTTACAGCAAAGGTCGTACAGCATTAATAGCTAGGTGCTAATGGCAGAGAATGATCGCCTAAAGTTACTAATTAAAAATACCTATATGCTCCAAAACAACACTCATAATTTGTAACAAGAACACACAATTATGGAAATGGGCAATTCTGTCTCCACTTCTTAAAATATCAGTTGATACTGTTTCAGTGTTATTCTGCTGTACTATACATTTTGTATATATTGGAGAGCTTAATATTTTATGGTGAATTTTTTGGTTTTTCTCCTTTGGACTTCCCAGAGTAATTTAATAGTAGGAGTATGTGGGAGAAGACAAGTCAGAATAAATCACAAATTACGGGGCAGAATAAATTCATATATTTTTATTAACTGAGTTTTAAAATACTGCTGTATTTTTAAGTAAGATTCCTTCTACAACTAAGGGTACTCAATGCCCATTTATTTTACTGGGAGTTGCCTTCAGAGACCATTTTGCACTGGTTAGTTTAGTTTCTTTCTTTCCCTGAGGATCAGGTAATGTAAACTATAAACTCAAAATACTGACACAAAGTGCTCTCTTCACAGAAACAATTTTGGTATCTGGCATTACTAAAATTCATTTTTGTTCTACAACTTCGCTGAAAGTGAAATGTTTTATTAATTCTGAATGCTGCAAATTATGCCTCAGAGGCAATGCCTCTCATTAGACTTGCTGTCTCTCTAGGTTACAGGCCGTATGTCAGCCCTGGAAGGCTCTGCTTTGTCTGCAAACCTCAGTTTCTCCCCTTCAGTGGTTCCACTTTTCCTCTCAAACAAAGCCCAACTGAGGAATCACGTGACAAAATAATCCTAAAGGAGAGGTGACTGTCCATGAGAGAATAGGGATAGTTCAGAACTGCTTTTGCCTCCCTTCCAGTCATTGTCATTTACGCATTGTCCTCTGTGCATTCAAATGTCATCCCAGACTATCAGCCCACTTCAACTCAAATAGCCTTTTATGCCTAGACACTTCTTAAAGCACCAATGGACCACAAAGACCGTCTAGTGGGAATCGGTTGCTATCCTAATATTAATAATACAATACAGTGCACTTATAGCACAGACAATTCTGTTTTCTGCATCCTACATTTAAGAACAAACAAACCGGAAAGACAGATAAAAAGTGCTGCAGCTGAGCACGGGCATTCATGCAAATACCACCAATAGCTTTCCTATAGCATGAGGGACTGTTAAATTAAATACCTCTATGCTAAAAATTATTTTAGAATGAATCTACATAGTGCTGGAGGCAAGGTATCATGCATTAGAAATGAACTAAAAATAGGCACCAGACCATGCAAAGGTACAAGAAAACATGATATTGTACCTTGACAAAAGTTCATGTGTAATATTAGCAATGCTCCCTTTTTCTTTTGCCAGCTCTCTAGCTGATTTGGCCATTAACACTACGACTTAAAAAAAATCACGCTAATAAGTATGTAACCATTAACTTCACATGGAATAACATGGAGTATTATAATTGCAATGAAGCCATCAATCTGCCCTAGTCCTGGACATCTGAAATATTTGTCCTACCAAGTATACTAGGAAGTCCCTTTCCCTCTCCTGCTTCCTTTATTTTCTTCTTCCTTCCTCCCTAAAGCAACTCCCAGACTCACCCTCCTCCCAGAATCCTGCCTGTGGTTTTGGCAGTTCTGTCCCTGCTTACCCATTTCAATGTGTCAGCCTTTTGCTTCCCTCAAATCTCTCTTACCGTTCTTCCCACGCAGCTCAGGACATTCATAAGCAGCACTTATATATGGTGTATGCTATATGGAGGCCCCGTCCTCCTCAGACGTCTTCCTAAAACTTTTCCATGGTTTTCCTATCTTATCCATTACCACAACCATAACCGCAGCACTTATCTTTTTATGTGTTGCTTCTGATACAGGAACTACAAGCACAGGAGTAGATGCTGTCCGGATCTTTTTTTAAGTCTTTGAATATGAAAGACTCTGGTGTCTTAGTGAAACTGTAAGAACAGTCACTGGGCAATCAGTAAAGATTCACGTGTGGTTTTTCGAAGACCTTCACTGATCGACTTTTCATAGCAGTATACGTTAGAAGGTTACTGACTCGCAGTGAGGATTGGTTCCATGAAAGCCAAGAGATTGCCTCTTCCCCTGCTTCTGCTGAGCGTGATTAAGTGACAAGTGTCTTTCGCACCACAATAGACAATACTAGCTATTGCAGTACCAATGTGGGAACCCCAGTAAACATATCTCAAATCTCGCCAAATCCTGGACGGGGTGGCGTGCTATCCATTACTGTGGCACACTGATGGCACCCGACAGACATCGGTGTGTTCAGTCGCTCCATCTGCAACCCTCGCATGTAGCTTAAGGGAGATGAGGGGCTATAGTGAAGACAACCTTGCAGTGGTCACCTACTTCCTTGGACCATTTCACCCTCTGAGCGGATCCGATTGAATACAGTGCAGTTTTCTTTATGGCTGCATGGCTGAATAGAAGGCACAATTCAGCCTACAACTCTCATATTACACTAATAGGAAGAGGATAATAAATTCTTAGACATCAAGAAGAGAATGTAGTCCAATGCCTGGAGTTTCTCCCTTGTGTGTTAAATTTAGGGCATATTCTATCAGTGTGGTGATCTTATTCTTTGATATTAAGTAAAGCACAGCTGGAACAGTCTCATAAAACCATTATGTTGTTAACATATGAAAATAATGGCACTAAAAGTATTAGAGAACCAAAAAATATCTGGCATCATGCAGTTATCTTTCACAGCTTAATACTAATTTAACATTTTACAAAATTGATGTTACAATTTCAACTGTTTAGTGCTGTCATTACCAGACTCAAACCCAAATTGCTTTCAGCTGCCTACTACAACTGCATCTTATTAGCCTTTTCACGAAAGCCAATTTATGCAAATCCAGCATTAGTTAAATAATTAAACTGACCCTTAGCGTTCATGTATAGACATGGTTTGGTACTAAAACATGCAAAAGATATTTAAAACTCCTGTCTTCAGTACTTAGGCCTCCATCTTTTCAACTGCAGCAGCACAATAGTGTTTGTATACATCTATTTGAATCCGTCTCTAATTGTGCTTTTCTCTACTAAGACAGATTTACACTGAGTTTTAAAATCTAGGATCTATAAAACACAACCTGCTACTTTCAGCTTTTGGCTAAATCAACAATGACGAAATCTGGCTGACTGATATAACAACTCAGTCCAGCATCTCCTTTTTAATGTAGACCTTCCTCCACTGTAGTTACCACTGTTTTATCCCTGAAGCTGAACAGATGAAGATCACAGGTTACAGTTTTCCATGGTGATTCAGCAATGCTGGGGTACACGGGAGAGCAGAAATGCAGGGAGGTAGTGAATCAGAGTGACTTTTCAATACTGACTGCTGACATGTATACTGCTGGACTATAGCTTCCCTGCAGCTTGACCAGGGCAACGCAGGCAAAAATGTTATGTTCCCACACAGCAGTCCTGAATAGGCCCTCTTACACAATCTACAAATGCAAAACTGAAGGAAAAAAAAAAAAGAAAATATTTGGATAGGTCTGCAGTATTCACCTCTCCTGATGAACAAAAAATACATTTTTAAATAATGATTCTGTGTTTCTGAACATCCCTGCTCAGAAGCAACCAGCTCTTCAGCAACTAGCACTTTTTGCCACTATACTGGTAACTCTCCTCTATTACGCCTCAGTTTGTTTTACACAGCTAAGCTGACCTGAATGACGACACAGGCCCTTCGATAGGCTGGTCTGACGGCAGTGGCTGGCTTAAATGGACAGAAAGAAAGAATTCAGCATGCTGCAATTGAAATTCAGGATTGCTAGGATGCATGTGCGTGTGGAGAAGCAATACAAATAAAGACCACTTTTTGTTGTGCTCCAGTGAATTGTCAAAGAGATTTAGAAAGTCAGGGGATCTCATTATGGTAATACAGGTTAAATACTTTAAAAGCATATGGTGTTACCATCCTGAATTAAGTTGTCCCTGCTGGCTCTGGGAACCACACAATAGGTCAGAAATACATCTCGTGTCTTTGGTCAACCAATGAGCACTCAGGATTATACATTACCATCAGAAAGCATTGCGTGCTATCTGGCATCAGGTAATGCCTTGTCTTTTCACTTAAAATTTGACTCATCCTTCTCCAGAGGAACAAGCTCTAGCCATATATTTCACTGGCCAAAGGAAAAAGCAGCTCTAGAGTTTCTCAAGGTCCATTCTTGTCTTTATAAAATAAGCAGAGAGGGGTAAAAGCACAGTTTCCACAGAGATGCTTCCTGCCCATTGGGGGAAAAAAAAAAAAGATGTAACGAAAATCATCAGGCCCAGAATAAAATATTCTGCTTAATCATAAGGCTTTTAAGACTTTTTGATAGGGTCAGAAGATTTCTTTCCTTTCTCCTCCAAAGGCCCCATCTAATTCACTGCCGGCAGATTTTTCCATGCAGAATGGAGCTCATTACTACATATTTACTAATTTTCTTCAGTAGGAAGCATTCTGAAAATTGACCTTGGTAACTTCAAATGTCAGCTGTTTCCCCACGAGTACTGAGATAATGCAGCATCTCTCCCTTGGAGCCCATGACAATGACACAGTTTAGTCCACAAAGACCCTATTAACAGTCTGAGTCTGACAGGGATTATCTAGGTTTTCAGAAACACATCCCAGGTTACTGCGATTTCAGACAATGTTTGGGTTTGTAAGCAGCTATGCTGCAGACAGGCAACTGAAGAACTGCGATGTTTTAAAGATGGTAGAAATTCTCAGAGATGCACAGTTTCTACAACTGTCCCTTGCAGCCCTTTCTGAGGCAGCAGATGAGCTCTAACAAATGAAGATGCAGCCATTTAAGAAGTGTGTAGCTCCTCTCCTACCACTCTGCCAGAAATTGCTGTTTCCAAAGTTGGCATAAGATGATGTATGCCCATGCTTCAGCCCCTCGAGGGCAAAGCCCAGCCTCTTTGCTTTCCAAAAGCTAAATAAAGGTGGATTTACTTTAGTAGGTGCACTGTTGGGGCAGAAACTTCTGGCAGCCATGTGAACAAGACAGCAGGAGGGGATAATTTCTTATATTATCACAGCAAGATCTGGCACAGCTCGTTTTTGGAGATCTGAATTTTATTCTCTGTTCTATCCTGAAAAAATGGAGATTAGGAATATTTGGAAGGAGGGAGCAGACAGAAGACATAATACTAGAATTTCCTTCCATACCATTGAAATTCTGGAGTTGGTTGCAGGTGGTTTCTTGTTCAGTCTTTAAATTTGTGTGTCTTCTAATAAATTCCACTATCATGTATAAATGTACAAAGATACATGAAAAAACTGAACCATCTCCCATCCCCTACATGTCAGAGGATTTAGACACCAACTACCTACAAATATTTATCTTCTGCAGTTTCCTGATGAATACTGATATAAAGTATTTACAATGAAAATGCATAGCCACTGTTTTAGGTAGGATCCATTCAAAAGAACTAGACGGTTCATACTCCAAAATTCAGATTCTCTATAAACTCAGTCCTGAGCAAGGACCACATCACTTCTACCAGGGCAGCGTGCGCACTATCTTGTGTTCTCATGCGCACCAAGCATTCCACACTTGGACACTGAGGAACAATACTGTTCTGAGAAAAGGCTTTATTTTATAGTTCGTGGTAAGAAGCAGTAGCTTCAAAAGGTCCAATTCCTTGGACCTATTTCAGATGCCAACGCTGAGACAAGACGGCCCAAGCTCTAGAACTACCTATTTCTCTTTAACTGTAAAGGAGAGTCTAGATGATTAGATCAGATGCAGACATCTACGTATGTTTAGATAGATCCCACTCTTTCTGACTTCCTTTCCTATATACGCAGAAGGACAATTTAAGAAAATGGGTAAAACATGTGTATACCTTCCTTGTCCATCATTTGGTTGCCTTTGCTTTTTTTTTCAAAATATGATCTATTTTCTTACAATATTGGCACTTTTAAATTTTTCTTCATCCCCACTAGCTGCGATGTTATCTGACTAGTCTCGTTCCCACTTTACCAGCTTGTTGTGTCTGTCTCCATCTCTCTAACTCTCTTCACCTCATTCACCTGTTGACTTCATGGCCCTAGAGAGCCACTGTCATCTTGCTTTTTTACTTTTCATACATCGTTGTGCGTCACTGAGTCTTACCAATGGAGACTTCTGAGAAATGCTTTAACTGAGTATCTCATAACAAATACTCCTTCCTTAATGTTACAGTCTTGCTTACTACAACTCTTGCCTTCTGCTAGAATAACTGACTCAGCTCCTCACTCCTCTATATAGGTCATTTTACTGATTGAACATTCCACTCACCAGTCGCTGCTCTACTGTTTAAAATCACAGCCGCCCACTACTCAGATTAGGTCTTCATCAGACCTCCCTTTCACATTACCAAAACTGCACTCCTCTTTTTTCCAAATCCTTTCACTCTCTATACTGACTCCTCTTGCTTAGTGGTCTCATCCTTTTAAAGGTTTCCACCCATTCTGCCAATTCTTCGCACAAGGCAAGGTTCCTTGTTTGCATTTCTTCTGCCTCCCCAGCTATTCCGGTTTCTTCTGCTCAGTCGCCAGTTCTCTACACTGGACTTAAGGTAACAGAATTTATATTTTGTGCTAATATTCTTCCAGTATTACCAGCTGTTCCCTGTCTTACATTAAAAATCAAATGCTACAGTCAGGAACTGATCTTTTATTGCATTGTATGCACCTAAAACAACACAGTCACAAGCCACGATGGAAATTAAATCAAAAGTTAGAATTTGTTAAGCGCCTCTGGATCTTGTATGATGAAAAGTGCTATGCTGTGTAAATGCTGTGGGTGAGTAGCCACAACATTACAGGGATATATATCAAACGTACACATGGCTCGCTCTTTCTTCTTACAGATTAAAAAAGAAATCACCTGTATATGCTTAAATAGGTATTCAGTAGAAATCATCAAACTCTTCCCTTTTATGCTATTTTACATGCTAGTTTTCAAATACGAACCTTGTATTGTGTATTTTTGTACAAATGCAAAATTACAGTTGTTTGGAGGTCAGAGAAAGGAGATTCTGTACTTTAGGAATGAGATTTTGTACATAAGCCTTTACACAAAAGGCCTTTAGCACAGATGGGCATATTCTACATTTACTTTAGATGGATGATATGTCACGTTGGAACAGACAAGGTTGAAGAGATGTCTGCAGGGACACAGCCCCAGGAAAAAGTAGGGATTAGCTTGTCAATAAAGATGTGAACAGACTGCTCTGAGGCAGCCTCATTTCTGACATTAGACAATCTTAAATGGTTTGCTGGAGAAGAGCATGTGCAAAAAGTGGGGCAGGTCGTCAAGGCTCAAATCTATTAATTTCAGTTTGCAGTAGTCGCTGTCTGTCATGCAAACAATCTCCACAACATTATAGGGTTAAAAAATATTGCACATAAACGTGTCACAGTAAAACAGTGAACACATGTCATTAGGGAAAGTCTACATCTGATACTGTAATAAGCAGGCATAGCTAAAGATAGACTTAACGAAACCGTCAACTACCTTTGGATAGGTCCAAGAACAGCATTTACGTTTATCTCAGCTACTGGAACTTCCATATCAAGTCACATGAAACAACTATAATGGACTTAACATTAAAAAGCAAATGTGACTTAAAAAAAAAAAAAAGGCAGACCTGGGTTTTAAGTGAAATAAATCTGTACTTTGGGTATTTTATAAAACTTTATGAGTTTGAAATTATTATGAGACTGAATATATATGTGAATCTTTCTCTTTTATATCATATATGCTTTTTATAGCACACATACACTTACATACACACACGCACATATACACACATTAAAAATTGTGTTATGTACAATTGCTGCCATAAATTATTTCACAGATTTGAAAAACGGAAGAAAATACATCTTACTGTTCCTATCTCAAGAAAAAAAAAAAAGCTTCGGCAGAACATCTATGTAAAGGAATACAGCTAATGTGGAGGAGTTTGTCAAGCAGTAAGCCCCAATGAACCAGTACTGGGGTGATGCGTATGGACAAAATAGAGTTAACAGCGTGATAAAACAATAGCCATTCCCTTATTTTAAGTTACTCCTTAAGTAGCCTCCCTACTCCCCTGCCTTTTGCAGGTTCTAGTCTACTGTTACAGTATCTGAAGTCACATTACACAATATTTCAGTGCTGAAATAACGATTAAAAAGAAGCGGTAGCAAATGAAAGCCATCCAAGAAAAAAAACAGTTCTAGCAGGAAAGATGAAACTTATTAGCATGTCAGCACCTCTGCCTCCATCAAGAACATCTTTCTGCTGTCAAGGAGTTAAGGCCACCAGACCTACTAAACAATCAGTTTTTGTCCCTGCACCAAAGTTGAACAACAGAACTGGCAGGATATATTTTCTGTCTCCATACTTTACTAGCGGAAAAAAAATCAGCCCAAATTAAAGACAACCTAGTATTTAATCTGCTGGCACTGACTTCTGCAATATTCTCAACCTGTCAGTCACACTGATCCTGCCCACAAGGCCAGGGACTTACTCTTACTGGTGATCTGTACTGCAAAAACAGATTATCTCCTTGAACATGAGCAATTTAGGGAATGCACACTTCAGTTTTATATTTTGTTTCTCCAAAGAGAACTAAAGTAAACAGTACTTTCAAAGAAATACCTAACAATAAACATGTCTTACCTGCATCATCTGTTGTGAGCATAGGTATTCTTCAATGTTTGCTGTTTGATACACCTTTGCCATAACTATTGTTTTTTCCAAAGACTCTCATGCTTTCTCCAGTCTCTGGCTGTAATCTTACATTCGGTACAGTAAAAATAGAAGACACTGCAAAAAAGGGCATCAGTTCAGAAACTTGGATAGTTCCCCAAAAGTTCATTTTAAAATAACTATATATATATATATACTATATATACATGTATATATATATGTTACTATATATATGGCAAACACAAAATTGAATAAATAAATATGGTTTTCACATATACCACCTATTTATGCAAATAAGCACTATAATAATTTTAAATGGAAAGAAATTGCACGAACTGTGATGGAAGCTATGTGATGCCACCATTCTTAGTTGCACACATCTTTTAAAAAGATATGTTTTCAGGGTTTTTGTTTGTTTGTTTACATGTCCTTATACCACTATAAAATTAACATTTTCTGTTTTAAAATTTCCTCTTTGATAGCATTTCAAAATAAGTAAGAAAAATACAGCAAGGTTTTTTAATAATTTGACATAATGTATTCCATCTTCAAAACCTTAAGATCAGTGGAACTGAGCTATTGTGTTAGACTTCATTTTACTGAACTGTTAAGGATAATTAAGTTTGCTAAAAGAATTCAAAATATATTTTCCAATGAAACAACATTTTCTGACAGAAAACCATTTACAGAATTTTTCCCTTCTTGCTCTTTCTCTTTCCTCTGCACCTGTGAGTCTTTCCTTGTTTTTCAGTGTTAAATCCCCAAAATTGCAATTCAGCAGTAGGAGTAAATAGTATAAAATATATTCTATGATGAATACCAACCACTGCACAGATTTATAAAGTCATAGTGGTGTTTTGATTGCAGGACAGTAGATTGTGTGTGTGCACACACACTTCTGTTGTGTATACAGTCTCGATGTATTTATACCTACATTTAATTAACTATCAATAGGAAGTCTTTCCCAATGTAAAATATTAACCCAGACAACTTGAATTACAAAAACTGGTAATTTCACCACACAGTAAACATTTTCCCAAGTCTCCAAAGTATATGACTTCTTTGTTTTGTAAATATGTTTACAAGTATATCCAAGTCATACTAAATAGAAATGATTGTAGTATTTGATACTGGGATTGTCCTTTCTTGCATCTGGATTTATGCTTCATAATGATTATCTACTAGACACAGAAATAGTCTTTCTGTAACTCAAAATTTTACTGGAGGCATTCAGAAGAACCTTGCTTTAAAATATAATGATTTTTCATCTTTATTCTCCCCCCTTCAAAAGGTTTCACTGCTCCTGATGTTTAACGTTATGCAAAGACGTGTTTCTGCCAATGAATATCGCCTTATGGTTATGCTTCTGCAAATAACCTGCTGTGAGCTGATAAAAGGATTAATGCAGCCAAAATTCTTAATCTGTGAAATTACAAATTAAATTCTCATATTAAAAATACCACCCTGAGGTATTTTTTGTGGTTTTAATTCCCCTCTGGTGTTCTGCATACATTGTGCTTGTTAATGACTAGGACAAGACTGTCTCTGTTGGCAGCCTGCTGCAGTGTGATAATGTGTAGGCATTTACTTCACTGATAGAACTGGATTTAACCACTGACTGATAAACTAAGTGGCAAGTGGGTAATAAGTCCATATTAACAGAAAAGTACTACTGCAGAATTCAGAATTCATAGACTATCAAAATCCTGGCTAGACTGAATCACACAGTCAGAAGGATTGAGATGTCACCAAAGCACAGTGATTTTTGTTTTCCGTTTAGTGGAAAAAGGATAAATGAACTGGCATTCTTGATGTTTCATTAGTCCTGAAGTAATGAATCTCTTTGCATCACAGTTTCAGCAAAGACAGCCTTTCAACAGCAGCGTTACTTTACACTGACTCTTTTGAATTTTCAGCTTGTAAGGCACTGCAGTCGGAAAGCTGAGCGGTTTGGGCGGAGGGCTAGCATGGCAGAGGAGAAACTGGGAGTCCCTTGCAGAGCAAGGACAAGGCCTACACCACAGCCTGTGCTCGACAAAAGTTCTGTGTTGCTAGTTTAATTTCAATCTTTATATTCTACCAACCGGGCAGCAGCCTTCAGAGCAGAGTCAGAGTAGGATACCTGGACTGCCAGTCCACAGAACCAGTTCAAACCGTAACTATTACAAGTGTTGAACACCACTGACTAGCTAAACTTTTGGAAGAGGAAACTGTAGTTCCTGTGACTGAAGTAAACAAAGTCCTATTGTTGCATAATGTTCAACTCCTTTTTTATAAACAAACTTGTCACAAGTGACAACTATCAGCTACATTTACGCACACATGGGCATATGGGCCAGGGTTGCATTTCCAACCAGAAATTTTTGTGGCCGAGTACTGGATTTAAATGTTCTTTGAAAACAGAAAATAGCATATACTGCTCTATTGAACGAATGCTTTTCTTCACCATATTGATTTAAATCAAAAGAATGATTGCTATTCCCCTGTGAAACTTTCAGAACATTCTCTGAATCAAAAATATCACGAGTGATAATTTTTTAACACTCTGGAGAAAGATATGGAGCTGTATGATATAAATGACTTACAAATATTTAAGAGAGAATTGACAGCATATGTGTTGATAGGAGCATTTTTGCCTAGTCAGCTGGAATGCATTTTGTTTACTGAAAAAATTAAAAGCTGTATGTACATACTGAAAGCATTCTCACTTAATAATATCATCTACAATCCTCTATTCTTATAGAGTTTAATTCAACAGATTAACCAATTCTCTACTTTGTGTTTCCCAGATTTCTGAATGCCAAGTCCTTTCTCAAAGGTTACTGTTACAACAGATACAGTTTCTGTGAATCAAACCCTGCTGGATTTTTATCCCGTATGCTGCAGCCTAGTTAAAAAGTACTGTGTGTTATAAAGTGAAAAGTACTAAATATGTAAATTGTATTTTTCCTTTTGCTTTATGACAATTCAGATAATTCTCTTGGCTGCACACACAATCAAATACAAAGATAGCTAGCTGCAGACTGCAGAGCAGAGATAGCAAAAAAAGAATCCATTTTTTCCTATGTCAAGCTAACTGCAATTTCAGCTACACAATTCCACTCATGTATTTTGTGTGTGGATGCATATGTGCATGAAGGTGTTCACATGTGAGTGTTTGCACACATACAACTATACATATACACACGTCTGCATAAAACAGAGCCTTTATTTTTAATAAATTCAGAGGTGGTTACACTCACTATCAGTTAACTCCCATAGCCGTGGGGGCAGATCACTGAAATACTCGTGGCTCAGGGCTGCCGGTGCTGACAATCTGCTCTTTGGGAAACACTGGAGTAGTTTGGAGGCTAGATCCTCTGCATGATTCACATAGCTCAGCCTGAAACACAAACAAGGAGAAGTTTTTTGCTTTTCCGAAAAACAATTTCTTTACTCAGTTTACTAATACCATCTGCAGTCAGCACCGTTGAAGCACTGAGCCTTGCTAGCTAGTATGAAGACAAAGTCTCTTTTGAAGCAGTGCCAGGAAATATATTCCTCAGGTTAAGGAGTCAATGAGTTATTTCTGGACCAGTATCTCAAAATCTGTCCAAATTTTACACCTACAGAGCACATAATACAGCACACCACATATGCCCTACCTACTGCTTATGAGCAACAGCATCTTGAAAGCAGGCTATTACTGCACGGATTTTTCCATTTACATTTTATCTTTGAACATACTGACAGGCTGAGAATTTACAGAGCTGGAAAAAAATGGTTATTACTATCTAAAAACATAAAATCCACACTGAAAATAACAGTAGTATTTATACAACTCTGTGAGATATCAGTTATTAAAATCCAACAGTGCTTGACACACTACATATGTATCACATTACATATAGGCACTTGTCTTTGGTGAAGTACTGACTTCTTATTCTTCATATACTCACATGGCAGGGCGCTGACTCTTCATTAGGGGTTAATGCAATGCAATCATTCAATCTTAAGTGAAATAAATTTATTTTCTGAGCTGCCTAGGGAATTCTGAGACAACTCAGTGTTTTATTGGGAGCAATATGCTTAGAGACATTACATGAAAACATAAAAAAAAAAGATTAAAACATAATAGATCTGGAAAGGAAAGAGTAAAATGGTAATCAGAAGAATGAGGCTTTGGTTGGGTATCTTATGGCCTCCTCCTGAGCCTTAAAAACCCACCAAACTTTTTGTAACATGCAATCAGAACCTGTATCTTCTACACATGGATCATACTGCTATTATCAGTATATAAGGTTACAAATTCTAGTATATCTTTGCTCATTAAAATTCTTATCAGGTAAAAATGCCAAAATGTATAAAAGGTCTCCCATTTTCATTGCAGTAGTTTACCAATACAGATGTAGTACACTGCAGTCCAAAATACTGCAGTATTTGAAATAGATGGTGTTATTTTCCTCTAAAATCAATAATCCTACAGCATGGTTCATGCAAATTCTCATTCTCCATCAGCTCAAGCTGACTTTCTGGAATACCAGTCAAGAAAAACATGTGAAACAGAGTTAATTTTCATGCACTTCACGTAGGGCTGACAATCACATAATTTATAAGCATCAGTCAGTAGTGTATGCACTGGTGAAAACTATCTGCAACAATGAAAATACAACACTGAAAACACTAAATTAAAAAAAAAAATCTATTGAGAATCTATAAGTCACCAAGGTCACAGACATAATCTTTTGTCTGCGCCCATACTACACTCAGCGCAAACAGGCAGCATCCGTTAAATTGAAAAAGTCAAAAGCATCTGTGCAGACTTTCCTCCTGAGATTTTTGCACATAGTAGTAAATGTAAGTGCTTAGTATACTAAATTATGTGCTGGTATGTGGATGCTATTTAGTATACTAAATTATGTGCTGGTATATGGATGCTATTTAGTATACTAAATTATGTGCTGGTATATGGATGCTATTTATAATGATTTAAAAATATTCCACTGGCTGCCTTTTGAATCTGTGGGCAATATAGCAGTTTTTGAACACTATGCCTATCTATCTGATCTGTTCTTGAGAACAGATAGGATATTTGTCCAGAAATTATCTGGGATCAACAATTGCCTGGTATTGTTGATCACTCTAAGCCATTATTTCTCATCAGCTGCAGTCTTACAGAATTCCCAGGATTTGGGTTTGATATTGCTGTTCTAGGTTAAACAGAGGCAAAATTCTAGTATTTCTGCTGGGTATCATTTTTCTCTCTTCTTTTTCATTTCCAGTTCATGACAAAATAAAGGCATATTGAAGGGAATAGTCATTGTCTGTAAATTAAGTTCTACCAAAGGATTGATTCTAGACTTCTTACACTATCAAGCTGTGGAACTGTTTTCATTCAGCTTTCGTAAAAATTACAAGTTCATTAGACAATACAGCAAACTATCAGGAAAAAAGGCTATTCTTAACTAAGAAAAGGAAAAGGAGGGCAAAATATCCAGGGAAATTTTGCATTAATTCTTCTGCACATCCAAAATTCCCAAGAACCAGTGACTATCTTGAGTCTGTGAAGCCTGTCTTGTGTCCTAATCCCAGCTATGCCAATTATTTGCTGAGAGGTCTTGGCAAATCATCGCACTAAAGTTTTTCATTTTCCCCCACCAAGTAGCTGCATCCCCTTTTAGGAGCCAAAGTAAACATGTTCTCTTTTAAATGAAAGCTACTGTTAAGCTAGAAAAATGAGGCCACTAACTTAAGTACTGATATATTATTCTGCAATGTAAGACACAGAATTGCACCATTCATTAGCTGCTCCTTAGGTGCAGAGAAGATGCTAATTAAGAGAGGCAAAGCATCAGGAAAAAACATTCAAACATAAATGAATTCTGAATTGTAGTTAAAAATTATGGGTGATGACACTCTAGTTCCTTGGTGCTTTTGAATACAGTAGTGCCACAATTTTAATAGATCAAATGGTCAAAGTGTCTGTCTGGTACACTGCTAAGATGTACTAACAAATTGAAAATATTTTTAGTGGGAACAATTTAAGAAGCCAAAGTCACCTTCCCAGTCTAGAAATCAAAAAGATATCAGTTCACTGAGAAGATCAGTCAAGAAGCCAAAGACAAATAACAAATAATCAGTAGATGATAGCTATAAAAAAACAAGAAAAATATCTGGGGCTGCAATATAACCACATCTACTGATGAAATAATTGTGAATAAAACAGTAAAAATTAGAACCAGCTTTAAAATCAGTAAATAGAAAAATGCTAAATTCATTGCACAAATAGTCTGAAAAAATAGTTTAATCTGCTCTAATTATAACATTTACTTGCCCTTATAATATGTAGAATAGTGCTGTGAGGATTAGTTGTTTATACAGCACTTTGAAGATTCCAGTTGCTACATTATTAGTATTGTTATGCTCCCAAGCATTTATAGATTTTAAAGTCAGAAGGGACCATAATGATCAAGTCTGACCTCCTCTGTAACATAGACCAAAGAAGGTCATCTAAGTAACTCATGCATCAAGCCATTACTTCTCGTTAAGTGCAGCTGTATCTGTAAATCTACATAAAAGTTCTGGTTTTGTTTATGGAGATTTGCACAGCAAAGAAGAAATTCTCTAAAAACCATGTCCTCTGCTAAGGTCATTTCTGGAAATCAGTGGACACTGCAGAAGAAATACGCCTGTGCCATCCTGAGGTTGTCAGTCTTGGAACTGATGCCTTAGCGGAATGTGTGACTAATTTTGCTGCTTTGTTTAAGGAAAAGCTATTCTTTTACTTAGGAAAAATGCACTGTATGATCATGTATTGAAATACATCTACCATATCAGAATTGTTTGGAGAAACCCATTGAGTGCATAACCTCAGCGGTTTGGAACGTCTGGTTTTGTTTCTTTCCTTTTTTTCTTGGCTAATAGTCTCTTTAAAATCTCCTCCTGAAAACATTAACAATTTGCCTGATACAAGTTTGAAACATGATACCTCAACAGGGACAAAGGCTGAATTTTCTGTTGGAGTTCAGTAGCTAAATATCTAATACAGAAAAGTTAACAAAAAAACTAAAGGGAAAAAAGATTTGATTTTTAAATACACCTCCTTCAGTATGGTGACAGGATGGAATTTCATACAATATGGCTTTGTGTCTAAACCATAATAGCATGTTTTGTCTCACAGCAGTTGGGCCATATAGTAACTTGGCATGCATGATATGGCAAGTCTCAATATTCACGCTTCACTTACTGTCACACTAATCACTGAGGAATAGTTACTAGCCATGACAGCAGATACTTTCAGAAAATGTGGTGTACAGCAAAATACAGGAAAACCTTTGGCAAGCATTAAATAATACCTAGTACTGTTATAAGAACTTTTGTGAATATTTTTACCGACGTACTCTGATGACATTTGAAAAAAAACATTGATTTTCAACTTAATCTCAAAAACTGTAAATGCTTTTGCTGAACAAAGACATTATATTAACCTATCTCATCTTAAACATATATGAACCTGACTAAACTTGAACAGCGGTATATCTCATTGGATGACAATAATTTGATTTAATTTCAGAAAACAGGCTTAAATATCTTTCTACTGCAAAGGAAGGTCAGTATTTGGTCAAGCAGAACATGACTAAGATCACTGAAGTTTAGTTTAAACTTTTGAGAAAAAAAGGTTTTGGGCATGTGCAGTGAACTTCTGAACTCGGGGTGATTTGCTTTTAAATGCAGTGAAGAATGCAGCTCAAATTCACAGTAATAAAGACAAATGGCCATTAAAATAAATGGAGATAATATGCTGTCTATATACTCCAAACAGCAAGAGGTAAACACTTCCCAAAGCAAAAATCATTTACTGGTATATTTTCCATTTCAAGATGTAACTCTCAGAGATATCATTAATTCATTTCCCTTGACTAGAGTTAACAGCATGGCCTAAAGGACTGAGGCACCTAATTCCCTTTGGAAATCTCAGCTCTACTTCTTTATTCTCAGTAATCCCTTGTAACCTGAAGTGCTGAAAGATAAAACAACGGTTAACTAGAATAAGGCATCATTTAGCAGAGTTTAAACTTTAATGAAATAAGGAGAACAAACCAAAAAATTCCATGCCTTGGTATGAATTAGGGAGAACCTACTGTAACCCTAAAAGTTTGCTTTACAGAAAAAGCTGTTACACGGCAATCCTCTCTAGACAACTGAAGGGCTTCTGTACAATCCATGCACTGTTTAACCCACAGTCGCACAGCCACAAAGGCCATATTCCAGTTCTAGGATCTTCCCCCAAGTCTGCTTGTGGCTGGCTTGAGTTTTTCCATCTTGTCCTAGCTTTAGGCCTCTCCTGAGTTTTAAGATGAAACTGTGCCAACATTGTCTACTAAAGTTAATGTTTTCTTTGCAAAGCCATTTCATCTTCCAACCAGCTGATCCGGATATGCCTTTTGGAGCCTTGACTGTTTTGTACCTCTGCATACGTGTGTGATTCTGCTAGGAGTACCTCTATAGTACACAAATCAGAGCGGCACTCTACCTTAGCTAACATCCCCCTTTTACTAAATGTCAGCAGCTTTGTCTGCTGTTACACCCGTGCTGAGATCGGCTGCTGTATTCAAAAGAAATGACTTGCCAGCTCCAGTGTGCAGAAACGCACTTACAAACTGCTCACCTAACAGGTCTGGTGCACCTCCACTGAGGTGGGAAGGAATTTAGTTGTCATGAAACCTTTGCAACAAGGGATCACAAATTTCGATGCAGACGCTTTTAGCTTTTGATACAGATGAACACATAAAACCTGCACATCAAGACAAAAATCTAACACAGAAAAAAAGTTATTTTTTTCTAAATGTTTTACACTTCTGATTCATTCCACTACCTTTAGAAGGTGTCCTACCCCTTATAACAATTTGCAAAGGAGAAAAATAGCACAGAAAGCACTGAGGACCAAAACTGAAGAACAGAGGCAAAAACATTTTAAAGGAGCACTGCAACAAGTTTTTACTCTTGCGTTGTTAATCAATCACAAAATACAGAGTTTGTTCCACAGCACAGTGTAGAGGTTCCTCAGGCCACACTGTACCATAACCATTGTTTAACCTACAGTTAAACACAGCCATACAGGCCATATTTCAATTTTGGGACTCTCCACCACTTCTGCACAGGGCTGCCTACAACAGGCCTAACTTTGCACTGAGTTGTGTGCGTTCTTCGGAAGAGGCTGTTTCCAAATATCCTATACCCCTCTTCCCCTTTCATAAATTGAGGTGCTGGTAGCAGTTTAGATTCAGAAATGTTCAGTCAGGCTTTATAAGCTCTGGAGGCCATTGACTGAACACTCTTTCAGCTTGGTACCTCATGAGAAGTAAGATATAAAATAAAAGCCATGACAACCATTTATAATTATTCTCACTAAGATATTTGCACAGAGCTAGAAGTATCAGTGTTTCATTCTTTGGTATTGCTGTTAATGTAGATGTACAAGAAGGTCGAAGCCCTGTTTGGAAAGCTGCGAAGATTAGTTCATTTATTGCATTCCAGCAAGGTAATAACCCTGACCCATTTGAACTAATTCTCACTTAACAGTTTCACAGATGCCATTTGCTGGAAAGCAGCCAAGATGAATAGCATTTCATGAAAAAAATGAATGCAGCAATGAAGGTGCTAACAAGATAGGCAACTACTTTTTTTTTTTTTTTTAATTGAAGCAGATTTACTCTAGGTATATCATTTTTATACACTTGGTAAATTTTTACAAGTATCTACTGACCCAGTACATAAACTGAAGTTATAGTTCCAGGTTTGAACTTCTCTGAATGTAGCATTAAGATGTTAATCTCTTCATCTGCTTTGAGAATTGCAGGTTTTCTTTCCAGAACAAGTAGATGGAACTGATAAATCCTGTAAGGTTCCAGTCCAGAAAAATCAGAACTAGTTGCCATTGAGCGTCTCCAAATAGTGCAGTAGGAGTGATCAGTCTTCTTGACTCTTGAGTCCCATAACCAACATGTTCATGGGGCCCCTAAAGATAAATTTTGGGGACCCAAGGGAAGGGGCAACTCCAGTAGCAGTTCAATGGCAGGAAGCAATAATGGTTTGCAGAGTGCTCTCCTGCTCCAGCGGCACTGGGGAAAGGTGACCTGACCCTGCTGGCTCAGCAGCGACGGGTGGCTCACTTCATTCTACAGCTAGAGATCAGAATTACTTAGAGCCCTCCCGTGCCCAAGCAGCTTTGCCACCAGTCATGTGGCATTGCTATAGTAAAATAAGCTTACTTAAATTGTTCAGAAGTTGTGTGTAGCTTCAGAAACTCTTTGCTCATAGCTAAGCTAGACTAGTGATTCACCCCCTTAAAACAATTCACGTTTGACAATGTCTATTAAGCTCAGCCTTAACTAGATCATAAAATCATTTGGATCTGCTTATGTGGACATTGCTGAACGTAACTCATACAAAAACTTGTGATATAAGTCTAGCTTCCCCTGGTTCTTTCTGCACTGGACTTGACATGTTTTAGTGGCCTTTTCAGATCTATTACTGTATTTCAACAACACATTGCTTGTGATGTCCTGTTTGAGAGGTCTGCTTCATACAGAAAGCAGAATACAAGAGTAGGCCTTTAAAAATTAAATTTAGTTGTTTTGAGCTTTAAACTCTAAGCCTAAAGAGAGTCAGTCAATATGCAACAGACTTAATAGTATCCTGTTTTTCGTCCTTCTGTAGCCTGACATGCATCCTTATTTGATGCCTCAGAATAAATATGCTGGGCTATAAAATCTTCCAAAGAAACCCAGCATCAACTATCGACAGTATAAGGATAGCAAATAGTTTTAATTGACAATATTGCGCAGTTTTTACCTATTTGTTCTATGCCATTTAGCTGAAGTATACATCTCACATATTTGATAGTAGATATCTTTTTGCCAGCATAATATATGCTGGAGCATCAAATGAAGTGAGAACTATGGAGTCTGAGTGGAAGATATTAAAGAGAAGAAAAATAAGCTTATTTAAAAAGCAAATACACAGTATATGTCAAGTCATCACATACTCTCTAAGCTATGGAGAATGTGGCTTTCTCTGATATGATTGTGTAACTTCCTTAATTTCTGAGGATTCTTAAGTTGTGATATCCCAAACAACATGACTGCTGGGTAGAGTATACTGCTATTGTTTAAACAGTTGTTTTTCACAACAAATTCTTTAAACACAAGCACAACAAACCTTAAGTATTTCATATTATTTCATCCATTTTTCAGTAGTTTCTCTGAGATAGAGATATTTCCCAGGAAAAGTATTTCCTAACAAATTTAAATTGGAGCATCCTTTACCATTTTTCCCCCCAAAATAATTCAGCAATCACTTCTTTTTCATTTGACATGCCACCATCGATCAGTTATCTTAATTCTTTCAGCATTCCAGGTAGCCCAATTTTAAAAAATTTCATTATGGAATACATATAAACGATTACTTACACCCTGACAGAATATATCTGAATACGCTAGATTTATAGTTTATTGGAAAGTCTCTGCTTGTAGTAAATGCAATTAATGAAGAATGACAACGTGGTGGCAACACTTAATCAGAAGCTTTTGATTATTTTGAAATCCTTTAAAGGGCATGAATCTTCTGATCAGGAGAGTGCTTTGTAAAGGCCTTCTTGCATCTCAATAAGTTGAGCAGAATATCCTTGGAAAATAAATAGAGCTAAAAATAATTACTAACACCCCCATCACTTTATGAGCTATTATTTCATCAGAAAATGGGGAAAATATATCTTTAATCCTGAACAAAAACTCTTCAAGGTTTATGTTCTCTATAAACCTTTCACTGAGAACTGAAAATATAAGTTAGTAATGCAATAAATGCCCTAACAAATATATCAGATTTTTCACTTAATGCTTTTTACAGGCTTAAACCAAACTGAGTGAAAGAAAATCACCTTTTACAGTCTGACTCTTAAAGGAAGAATGCCTTTCTGTTATGCTTTTTAAAAGAAGGCATGGTGAATTTATATCAACTTCACTGAATCTTGGGGCACGATAAAAGGAAGAAAATACACCAGTGGAGTTAACATTCCATAGCATTCTTTCTTCACATATTTATTTCCTCACTGGCTGGACAAGAGCCAAAAAAAAAGGTGGGGGAGGGGGGGTCACTCCCCTACCCCCAAAAGCCTAGGAATAGCTGAAATAAACCTTTGGCTCACAACGCAGTCAAAACTCTGTGCTTTTCCTCTCCCTACTCCCAACAACCTGGATTTTTTCTCTCCAAAGAAATACAACCAAAAACACTGCAAACAAAAAACAACCAAACTCTGGATTTCAGATTTGGCAGTGGGTGCAGCTGCTAGGCAGTAAACAAAGTTCCCCCTATTTTCCCTTATTAAATGACTACAGAAAGAAAAATCCAGCTGTTGTTTTGGTCCTATTGCTTTTTGAAAACTTAAAAAAAAAAAACAAAACCCCAAAGCCAGAGCTAAGATCTAATAAAGAAACATTAGCACTGCCTTATAAATCTCTACCCTCTTGTCTGATATTTTATCGTCTTGGGTTTGAAAAGTCTTAATTCATTCTAATGTAAATAAGAACTGGTCTGTTTGCTCAGTGCTTCAACAGGAATTTGCTGCAAGGTTGCAGAATGCAGGGAGTGCCCCGCAAAGGGTGACCTCCCTTTAGTCAGTGCAGCCTAAGATCATTTATCACTGTTAACCTACAAATCTGTCTTGCTGGGGCCTCACATCCATCAACCATTTGGAACAGCTACTTGTCCTGTCCTCCCACAGCTCCCTAAAACAGCAGTTTGGTCTGATCTTTTCTATTATTGTATACCTCTCAGCTAATAAAATATATTTTTATGGCTATGGAAGGCGCAGAAGTACTTTGTATTTATCTATACAGCTCATTAAAGGTAGATAGACATTTGGAGGCAAAGAGAATGCCTCAAGCCTGGAAAGCTCATGGAGGCAGACCCCAGGCATATACATGTATTTAACTTCATGCATATGAGTGGCCTGGCTGAACCCAATGAGACCGAGTATTCGTGTAAAACAAGTTGGCTTACTGGTCTTTTCAGAACCATGCTCTTAAGTTAAAACATGACAGGAATATAATGAAGACCTAAGAAAAACTGAGAAGTGGAGACTCAGATTATATAATGAGAGCATATTGTCAACATATTTAAGGCTATGCAGCCAAAAAACACATTACTATATGCATATATTTAGACAGACCTATCATACATAACTAGCTGCAGCTCCCTGACCCTCAGGAACCTGCTTCCGGTGATCTTAGAAGAGATCAGGGGATGGGAAACCACTAGCTTATACTGCAAAATGTGAAAAACAGAGCTAAGGTCTAGAAAAGAAACATTACACTGCCTTATAAATCTCTACCTTTTTGTCTGATATTTTATTCCTTCTCCAGATTCACTCTCCTGATTTAAAACACAACTCCTTCTCTTTGCATTAACGGAGATTCTTTCTAAAGGGAACATCAGTAATCCTCCAGTAGGAGGAAGGTCTTGGCAGATTGAAAAATCCACTGCATAACAGGTATTTTTGCTGTTTGTACTAAGAAGAGACAAATACACTTGTGCCAATCTGTTAAAAGAAGCCTGAATTTAATTTTGGTCTTGAACAGGGAAAGACTGAAGTTAGTTAGACTTGCTCAGGAAGGGTTTCTTAGCTACAGAGACCATTATGGAAAGAGAAAACTGATGGCTCTTCAGTAGGCAGTTTGGCGAAAAGCTAACATGATTTTGTGCTAAAATGAAAAAAAAGCAAATGAAACGCTACATATCCACGTGTATCTCTGCACTGAAGTGTCTCTTTAAAAGGTTGCAAGGTTGCTGAGATTTAACACAACAGCTTATGCCCCTTTTATTATAAACAGGTTGGAGATGAATGACCAGATCACAAATTCCATATATTTCAGCTATTAATTACTAAAGTGTGTGGACTGTAGGTGCTTGCACTTGAATCTTGTATATGGGTGAGGATGCAGCGCTATCTGACACTCAAAAACTGGCTTGGGGTGAGGAGGCACTGAACTAATTTTGCAGATCTTAACCTGCCAATCTAACATGAAAGAAATAGAGCTAAGCAGGGAGTCAGTGTAATTTAGACATACATAAGCATGGGTGATTTAAGAACTAAATCCAAATTGCTATCTATAACAGTGACCATTAAGGGTCAGATTTCCAAAAGAGCCAGCTATCACTAGAAACAAACTGCCCGAAAAGTTCAAGTAACTTCTAATAACTTAAAATAAGCAGGTGGATTTTCAAAACATCCAGTTCAGCATACGTGGAATTGGGAAATCTGTGGAGCTCTGCTGCAGGTCTGGCCAGGTGTGTCCCCACAGAATTAGGACAAGCATATGAACATTGGCGTTCCATTTTAGGGCCCCACATGGATAGTAAGCTATGGAAGTGGGCAAGTTTCAGGCATTCAAGACACTTGTCCAACAGCTTGCAAATTAAGAACAGTCCGGGAAAAATGAAGGGCTACAACTAACTGGTACATGCACAAGTTGGGCACAAGTCAGTTCGATTCACAGAAAGGAATACAGCAGTTGTGAGACTGTCTGAATGATTCAGGGAAAAATTTAGGGAGGCCAGGCACGAGAGAAGATATCGGAGAAGGCCTAGATATGACCAAGGGATCACTGACAGAAGAAGAGGGAAGCAAATACAGAGCTTCAGGAAGGAAGGCAGCAAGAGGCGTAATTATGGAGAGCATTGAGAAGGATAAGGAGGAGCTCAAAAACAATGGAGTGGAACAGCCTGTGTTGGGAGCTAAACAATCCTCGAAGACATAAGCAGAATTTACTGTCTGCTTTTTATATGAATTGAAGACGAGAATTGGTCAGGAGAGGCCAGAAGAAGTATATTGTGATAATTACGGAAAAAAGGGATGTCAGGATCTGAGTGACAGGCTTGGAGGGGGAGAGGGAAAGCAAGCATCTTGGAAAAGCTGAAGAGGAAAGAGCTGTAAAACGTATATAGTCTGGATGCCTGGGATAAGGAAAGCAAAGATAAAACATCCGTAAGGCTTCTGGCCTGCACGACAAAAGGTGCTGGCATTGCATTGACAGGAATATGGGAAACCTCACCAGGAATAAGATCAAGTGTGCAAGGGGTAGAAAACGGTACGAAACTCTCCGGTAAAGCCTCTTGGGCTCCATTAAGTGGGGCCAGGGAGATAGCCTGACCATCCACTGACCTGCTGATTGCCCACACTGCTCCCTGGATTATTTTGGCCTATGCCAAGGAGCATTCTCCAAAACCATTTCTGGCCACAGTTCTGGGGAAAACACATGCCAGGAACCGTTCCCAAAAGGCAGCATGTACCAGACTCCTACCATACTGCAGTCTCCCAACAGGTACTGCACTCCAAACACCTCCACATGGCCTCTGACACGCACCAGGGCATGCAATACCTTACCTTCAGTCTTAGGCTTGAAAATACAGTCCCCACGGTTCGTGGCATATGTCTCACGTTATTCCAGAAACTCTGAATTGAAAAAGTAATACTGTCCATCCCCAAAACAATAACTGCATCTGTAGCTGCAGGGGGACCATGTAAAACTCTCAGGAGATACATGTCCAGGTATTACCTAGGACAGATGTGGACACAGGGCCTCAGGGCTAGGGGACAGTCCCTGGCTCTGCTCTAGTTAGCAGTATAGACGTAGGCTATACCTGACAGAGAAAGGATATTCACAAAAAAATGTCAACATCTCAGAAAAGCCCTCATGGCTGCAGAATAAAGCTTGACTCAAGGGAGTCTTTTTATAAAAAGTCATAACACTTATAGAAGTCCAATAATATTCTGGGGAATTACTTATTTTTTATATCAGGCTGGCAATACTAGTTTGAGGCATATTAACAATTCACAGCTAGTATTAAGCTGTAAAACATAGCTTGCTATACACTCTAACCAAAGAAGGCAATTCAGAAATAATGGTCCATTCTTAACTCATAATGGTGTCAGAGAGAAAAGTATAAATTTAATCCATTTTATTTAAGATTTCTTTGGCTTTTGTAAGTTTGGGTCAAAAACCTAGCAAAATTTAAAAACTATGTGGGATTCCCCCAAAAAGGCAAACAAAGTATTTATGAGAATGTGGCACAAGTAGAAATTTTATTTTTTCCATTTAAATTCTTTGCAGTAAGATTCTGCATTCACAAGTCCAACATGAAAAATTAGAGCTTTTCTTCATTTGTGTCTTCATCATCCTGTTGCAGCAGTGATGATTATAAAACAAACACAGCTGGCATCCTTACTACTTTATTCACTGAAGGATTTAGCCGGACAAACATCACAAAGATACTGGCTGATTTCAATGAATTTATGATCAAATATGCTCCAGCATAAGATCAACTCCGTAAGATCAATTATTATGAGATGTGAATAATTTAACAGAAAGTTGTTTATTTGTAAATCAGATCTTATGAATGTATATTTGGCTGAGGTAGCAGACTGGATATACAACTATATTATACGTTACATTATTTAAAAGGATGCAGATTTTTTTTATGAATTCATATTTACTGATAAATACTGTCATTTACATTTCAGTATCCAGTGAGCTGCTAATTCAGACAAAAGCATTTCATAATTTTATTTTAAACTTCAATTAAATTTATCCTTACCTGTTTATCAGAGAACAACTTAACTGTTTTAGTAATCTCTTTAAAAGACAAGCAGTAATACACACACAAACAACCATCACCATCATTTTCTGTGTATGTTTTTTTTTTTTTTTCCCCCCTCTCTTCACAGATCTTCGGAGCCTGTTGTTCAGACTAATACCAGGAGAGTTATAATAATTTCAACGCAGAACATGTGCCTTAGGATATGGGATTGACTCAATGCCTAAAAGAAGAAGGTCAGTTCCCTTTGGAATCACTTGCCTCTTTGCCCTCCAGCAATGACAGGTGCACCAGCACTACGCCAAGGCTCTTTATTCACAGTGTATTGCTGAAGATACATAATCTAACCCCTCTCCATTTTAATGCATCAACAGGGATAATCATCTCATATCTTCCCGTTTTGACAACTGGGTCAAGCAGACATTGAGCACATATACGTGATGATCTGCCTGCAGTCAGAATCTTTCATAATTTCTCAAACAAGACCAAACACTCGATAATAAGTTATCAGAAGACATTAAATTTAATTATGAAAACTGTTTAGCTACCAAATAGTTTCAAGTTTTGAAACAAATCACTGTTTGGCACTAGTCTCCTACAATGCCATGTGCTTCTGTATCATTAATGCAGAAGAACACAATGAAAGAGCAAAAATTCTTGTTTCTCTGCCCTATGTAGCAGAAGTCCGACATCTGAAAGCAGGTATACCACATGCTGCAGCCAGAAATATAGGCAAGGAAGCAACATCAAATATGTATCTTAAGATTTTATTGTTAAAATTGCAATGGATTTCGGGATATGGTCACAAGTGCTTCTTGACTACCTAGGTTAAATCAGCTTTTGAAAAGGGTAATTTATTCAGGTGTTACCATTCATCTCTGTTAACTATGACACCATCCTACCGCACAAAAGCAATGGGAAGTCAAAAAACCCACCTCAAATCATCATAAAAGTTAGTAATAAATATTTTTCTAAGGTGAAGATACTTTGTGATATTTCTACCACCACAGAACCATTAACTACTGATTGTAAGTCACTGACTGTCAGCAGAGCCAAACTGCATGGGATTTGAGATCAGCTTTAAAGCACTTGCAGAGGTGACAAAACTTAGTAGTGTTATTGATACTGTTACGATTACTGGCTGTCTGCAACACCTCCCCAAACGATAACCACTTCTTAGGCCCTAGAGATGAGAATCAAAGAAACTACTGAGGAAAAATTATATACAATAACGAGCAATGGAAAATATAAACATCAAGTCACTTAAGCCAGTGGTAGTTGCTTAGCACTAAGCACTTTTGAATGTCAGCCCAATCCTTAAGGTGCCTATCTCTCTGGCACTCATTTTGGAAAAATTTTGGCTTTAAAGGCCACACAAAAATTATGAGATACCTGGCAGTAAGGCCTCCTTCACTTACATCTTTCCCTTCAGTCAAATTACATCTTCAATTACTCAGAAAAATGTTTTTAAAACACATCTCAGAAAGACTGCATTTTTGTCAATAATGTCATTATCTGGAAAAAAAGAGAGGTTTCAGCACAGAACCAAAGATACAGAATTCCAGGAACAGGTAGAATTAAGAATGTGAGAAATAACGCTTGGTGTTTCTCATCACAAATTATTAGGCTTCAAACCAAGAAATGACACACACACTACGGCAAACCACGAGTAACAGACTACCAGAAACATAATTTGGAGAAATTAATAAACCACTGGCATATAGAAATGCATAAGCAAAAGAGAAAAACTGGAAACATCTAAAAAGAGTTGATCTGTAAGTATCCAAAAACATTAATGAAGAACATACATTGAAAAAGTCATACCTGGAAACATCAAATAAGACATGTCTATCTGATATACATCTCAATATCTTAAGGAATTCTTAAGGAATTAGTAAACACACAAAGAAATGCAAAGCACCTTTGAAAAGTCATTTTATGAAATCTACACAAGAACAGTTAGTTTTCTTTCCTCGTTTCTCTCTAAAGGTCTTTTACTGTAGATAAGCTATTATAATATCAGCTAATTTTGCACTGTGCTCTGAAATATTTGACTAGACTTTTAAAAGAAAAAAATATTCACACTCATTCTGCCATTATGTTCACACTTCCATCCTTGTTTTTCAAATAAGAAAGAGAACAATCTTGGCAAATATTTTGCTAGACACTGACAATATAGAAGCACAATACAGAAGCAAAATTAGTTCTGGGATGGCTTTGTAAATGATTTTGTAAATTCTAAGACTTAAAATTGCAAGCAAAAGAACAGATGACTAATGAACAAGACATTAGATGAATAGATTAAATTTAAAAAATTGACTTAATCAGATTTGGTGGAACGAAGTGACAAGAGAGAATATGTGATACAGTTTCTCTCAAAACGTTACTCTGCAGACAAACTCAGAAGAGCTGGGATATGATACACTATCGCACAGATTGAAAACTGTCTGACAGACCATAAGCAAAGGGTGATGGTAAGTAGCAATGTACTGAGTTGGAAGGGAAGTGTCCAGCTGTGTGCCAGAGGGATTAGCGTTAGTCACAGTTTTATTTAACATCTTTATTAATGAACTGGACTAAGGGATACACTGCATGCTGATTCAGTTCACATATGAAACTAAACACTGAAAACACCAATGAAGACAAAAAATTAGTACAAAGGGACTTACGGAAGTGAGATATGCGGGCAGAAAATCTATGAACAGGCTAGAGCATAGAGAACTATAAACAAATATTGCCAGGGAAAAATAAACCAAAATACACATAGGTTCAGAGAAAATAGGCCAGCAATAATGTCAACAAACTCTAATCTAATGCCAGAAAAGGAATTAGATCTTGCATATGACAGCAAAGAATGCTCACGTGATTTGGGGCTGTAATTTCACAACCATCACAATGGGAAAGGCAAAGAAGGGCAGCAATACAATTTACTAATGAAACAACATATAGTTAGTACTCAGCAAGAGAAGACAAGTGTTTTTGTTGCTGTTGTTTTCTAAATATAGTGGTCCAGTATAAGAGGTTTATTAATGTTTTCAAGTTGCCAAGAAGATGTAACACATTGCATAAAGTCTACAAACACCACAAAAAAGGAGGAATTAAGAATAAAGCAAAAATAAATCGAAATTGAATGTCAGGATAAACATTTTTATCAGTGAAGTCTGCTAGGCAGAGGAATAATCTCCCTCTCAACTTACAAAAGTTACAACATTTGAGATATTTACAATTAGAATGAAGCGCTTAAACATAAATTAGAAAGAACTACTCAGCTTTGGCAAAGGAATATATAAAGAAACTCCAAAGATCTTTTTCAATCATTGGTTTCAATCAGTATAATGTAAATCTTTACTCTAATGCTGAGAAAACATATATTGCCTTTCAACTGTAGCACTAAACACTCCTACGCTGGGCTGAGAACTTAACAGGTCGACTTTGCTTGGCAGTTGAGCCCCTTTACGATGCCAGACTCATATAAAATGGTCTTAAGTGGGTGTAATTTATAGTAGTAGACACAAAAAAGGCACTTAAGTGTAAACAAGCAGCTTCCATCACCCTGAAATTAACTTAATGAACAGCATTAAGTAGTGAAATAAACAAATACAAAAGCAGTGTCAGAAAAATATTTATAACAAAAATTCTAGCCCTCTATTGACAGGCCCTCTCTTCTCTAAAATAGAGCAGTGACTGCTCTGTCAACTGAAGCGCTCCTCCTAGCGCTGGCAGCATTTCACTGCGGGGCCCAGATCCCTCCTGGTGCCGCTCGCTCGTGCCTGCGAGTACGGTAGGTCAGCAGCCTAGAGCTACTGTTCGCAAAAGGGCCAACTTGAGTGGTATCAAACACTGCAGAATTTATTTTTTACATAAAAATATAGTGGTGTAACAATTTATCAGTTTTAATATCTGATAAGTGATTTTTTGTTTGCATCACACATTAACATAGCTTTTGTCCCGATATACTACTTAAGGTCACTCAGGGAAAAAAAAAAAAAACCACCAAAAAAAAAAAACCTGCTAAAGCGAACTTTTATGGGAAACAAATGCAATAAAACAGGAAATGAGAAAACAAGGTTTTTTTCCAGTACAGCAAATATCACATAAAGCAAGAAGTCCCTCAGGACACAGAAACAGATTTATTTGCCTCTAAATCAAAAATATCCTTACAAAATCTTTTCATTTGGGGGCTAGTTTCCCTTTCTTGTCCCACTGCTTACAGTGATTCTTATTTGCAAGTGAGGAGCCTGCCCAAGTACAACTGCTGGCCCTTCCCAGACTTCACGGTCATACATATATCACCCACCCTCAACCAAAATACACTCCACCCTTTGCACAGACACAATTTTAAATCATCATTGCTTAGTCTGATCCATCGGGAGATACTGAAAGAGAGAGGTTTTACCAGCCACAACACTCTACTTTTTTGTTCCTGCTGGGCTTGACAGCCTGAGTGTCTTTGCAACGACACTACAGACTACCCTACCAGGAACACTGCAGGCTGACGAGGGGGACATAAAAATGACAATGAAAAGAGAATTTTTGGCTTCAGTCAAAACCCCACTAAGGCAAAGATTTACTTAAAAAAACAAAATACCCAAAGAGCCTCAGCTGTTAACTATTCCATAATCTTCGTCATGCTTGAAACGAAATGCAGACTCAAAGGAAATGGAATCGCCTCTGGTCACTCACTTTGCCTTCTTCAGGGAGTGTTCACAGAGCAATGGCTTCAAAATATGCAAGTCTGTCCTGGAAAGCTACTTGTAACATTGTCTCCTCAGGAAGGCAGGTCTCAAGTACAGAGGCCATCTTGGCAGAGGAAGAAATCCCCAGCAGTGAGACTACCTTTGAGAGCAAAGTCTTGTTTATAAAATAAGTTGTATCACGTTGGAGAAATACAAAATTGCAGTTCTATTTATGAAGAGTAAAATTTGTTTCAATTACACCTTTTCTTTTTCCATGTGACAAATTACCTAATTACTTTGTACCTCAACTCCCCATCTCTAAACAGTGATAACAGGACTTCACCGCAGAGAAGTACTGCAAAGATAAATGCATTCGGCACTGGAATACTATTATGAATAGGGGCTGCAGGAACTGTTCAATGGAGATGCTAGTGCATCTCTCCGTGTCTGTAAGGCCAGGAGGTAAACGGAAGAGGAATTACAGAGTGCAATGGTCCTGGTCCTGCTTGGCATCGACAAGCATTGGGCAGAAAATCTAGTGTATCCTGAGAGTGCAGAAATTAATGCAGTTGCATCAATTATAAGTCAACATTCAGATGATCTTCTCTCTCAAACTAAAATAATTTTTAAAGACATAGTTATATACTTTTAAAAGACATCCTGCCGTATGCTTTAGAATATACTTACAAAAACACATACTTAATACTGTATAGAGATTGTAGCAGAGACTTTCTGAAACATTTTCAAGTGTTGCAAAGACTGATGGTTCATCCCTAGCTTTAATAGCAGGAAGTGACACCACTGAAATTAATAAGTATACCCACCAAACTGGAAGTTAAGCACCCCTGTAAAGCATCTTTGTGTCACACAAAACCCAGAAGTCTTCAGTAAGTTAAATCAGGGTTTTGATATGAAATTTTTAAGATCAGAGATTGCTGCTTCTCAAAACGTTAATAAAGAAAGCAAATTTCTAAGATGAATCAGTCTGCCTACGAAGGGTTTTTTATGCTAAGCTTTAAACTGAATTATAAAACCTTAGGAATACAATGTCTATAATAGAAATGTTTATGCATCCTTAACTACAGCTGTGCAAGCAATAGCGCTCTAATACAGTGCACAGATAAAGACTTACACTAGAAAAATAGAAAATCCTTTACATTTCACATGTAAATGATGCATAATTTTGGGGTGCTCAAAATTCCTTATTGTAGCAGAACCGCACATATGAAGTGCTGAACTCTATGCATTGTCATTACTTTCAGTCTTTCAGTTCCTTCATTTATGCTGAAAAATTGCAAATCCTTTATGCACGGAGCATTGAAAATGCATAAATATTTTTGAAGAGGTTTCTTAGAAACCAAAAAGCTCTAGTCTTATTCGACTTAGCCTGTGATGTAATCATAACCTGTGTCAATTATGCAGTCTCAGAGATGGAGGACTTGTTTTAAGCAAACTGCTTTTTGCGTTTTTTTGTGTTTTAAGAAAACAAATTTCACACTATGTTCTTGTAAAAAATATGAGAGAGCAACCTTCTAAATTAAAATTTGTTACTCCTACTTACTCAAACATAGCAGACACTAGTAGGTACACGACTAATTGCTATTAAAAATACGGAAAAACAATCAGTCCAAGCCTACAAAATGGATAGAATAGTGTGCCAGTACCTATGCACATTACTCACACATACATGCGCCCCCAAGCAAAAACATTCACATCAATATTAGTTTCCTTGTCGCTCTTTCCCAATTCAAATCTAATTGCCTATGTTGTAATATAATTCCTTCTTCCAAGCTTTTGGATTTCATTAACTACTTCCAAAGAAAAGATGAACTTGCAAATTTGTGTGTTGTTAAAGTACAGGAAATAGATAATTCTAGTAACTTACCTCTAAATGAAAGCTATGACTTTCATGGAATTACGCTATTCCAAGAAGCAAGACTCTGAGACAGAGTCAGACATTGCAAGATACCTACAACAACCAAAAGAACTGGCAACACAGGGTGAGGTATTCACGAAAGCTAACTGCAGCCTAAGCGAGGCTAATCTCTCTACTGTTCCCTCTATAGTAAATAGGATATTGTCTCTTCCCAGAGAGCCACCAAATTACCTTCCCAGTCTGAAATGGACTTGCCAGGAATCTTTCCATGAATTGTAGAAAGCAGATTAACTTAGGTAGCTGAAACTTAACCTCTGTGAATACATTGGCTTTATCTTTGCCAGTTTTAAGTGTCTTACTGCAGGAAATAGCAAGTTACTCCTAGGAGCAGAGGACCCAGGAGTAATGCAGAACGAGCTGCAAGGTCATGCAAGACATCCAGCACTGAGAGAGCACAGGTATTAACTCAAAGGACAAAGATGTGATGGTATCACATCCAACAACTAACACTTAATTTTAACTATGTCCCGTTACATTAATGGAGATTTTTGCTTTCTCAGTTAACCACAATTTCAGATGGGACTGTTTTAAACTAAAGATGGCTATGTGTTTCAGTTCAGAATGTGGGACTAAACTGGGGTAGGAATGAGCAGAAGGAGAAGGAATAACAGTACTGGAAATTGAGTATAAATCTAAGCACATGCTGGGGAAATGACTGTGCTATGAGTTGGGGAGCTGTACACACACTCCATTGCTAATAAATGATGAAGTCGGAGAAGAATTCTGACTTTAACTCCACCAGCAACTTTTTTCCTTGTAACAAGGAAGCTCCTTTACCAAAACATTTTGTATTTTCAATTGCAGTGGTAAACGAGGAGAAGGAGACGCTTCAGTCTCCTACTAAGTTTGCTCTTACCTCCCTGGTAAATTACCAACATGACAGCCAATTGGCACCAACAGTGAAACTGGGAATGAGTATCAGAAAGGAAATAGCAATGCTCGCACAGCAAAGGCTCAGCCCTGTCTCAAAGAATTTTGGTCAAAAGAGGGTGGGGAAAATTCTAATAATTTTTCTGGAAAGAAAATACAATTTGTGGAAATAGCTGTTATCTTGTTCATACCACTCAAACCGTGTATGCTCTCTTCAAAATATAAAAGATATTAACCACACAATACAGTGCTGCTCAACTGCTCTGTCTGCATAAACTCTTCATGCAGTGGAAAATCTTCTAGTAGACTTCTCACAGATGGCTGGTTAGGCACTTCTGACTTAATAGGCAGCCTTTCTGCATTTTGAGAAAATACCTTTTATATCAATGTCCGTCTGCTGTAGATTAGACAAATTTAAGGAAATCTCTAAAGGGAAAAATTGACATTTTCGGTCAAGATAATTAAAATATATAACAGTATGGTCATTAGCTCACACCAATGAGCAGACGGACCTTGCAACAGGGGATAATTATTTGGAAACAAGCCTTAGAGTCTATTAGAAATAGATTATTTATAAAAGTCTCTTAGCTGATAAAGCAGAACAGAGAAAACAAGATTCAAAGCAACAATACCACATCTTTCACTGAGTTCAAGAAACTTGGCCACTGACATACCCAAGAAAATACTATACTAGACAGTTCCTCCCTATTTACAGAAAACTGGCAATTCAGGAAACATTCAGAATTGATAGAAACAGGAAAGAATAATATTTCAATAATTCCACATATGTACTGTAGTTAAAAAGGATAAATACATTTTAAGTTAACAATGATAACTTTAGCTTGACATGAATTACATCCTTGAAGAATCAAAAGAGTAATTAAAAAAAAAAAAAAGGACTTACTTATTCCATGCTTGTCTAAGGTTTTTAGGGCTGTACTGTGTAAACCGTTCTGGAAAAAAAAAAAAAAAAAAAAAAGGAGAAGGACATTCAATTATTTGTGCTAAAGACAGAAATTTATTCAAATAAGCTTACCTATCGCCAATTTTCACCACTTCTTATAACTACTGCAGCCCAAGTTGGGAGATGAGGAAAGAAAAAAAGCATAAGAACAATTGCTATGTGAATACAAACAAAACAAAAGCTTGTAAAAAAGACATATCATGCCAGGAAACTCAGTGACTTTGGTATCACTAGAAACAGAAATTAAATTTTACAACTACTTTTGAAGTATTTTTGCTTGATAGGAAAAAGAGAAAAGAAAGGGCACCTGAAATCTAAAAGTAACTCTATTTCTTATACAGTTCTCTGGGACGTCCTCATTATGATTCCATGTTTTTCAGAAAGTGTAAGAGAAAGCATGGGTCTGTTTGATACGCAAGGACAAACAAAATGGTGCGGCCACATAAGAATTCATTTTCTAAAGAACGCATACAAATAATCAACAGAGGTAACAAGTGCAATAACAGTTTATTTACTCAGTCATTAAGTTCTTAAGTTCATGTGTAAGTATTTTCCCTCCTAGTACCTACATGCTTGCTCTGGAGTAGGAGGGGACGAGCCAGCACTCTGCTAGTCCCTTGAAGAGTAGCTGAGTACATGCCAGGAAGAAAGAAATGCTATTTGGCTGGAGAATATACAAGCATTTTCCATGAAGCCTCATCACACTGAAATCCTACCATGCAGACTGGTACTTGCCCTGGGCAACTGCCCTAGTGTGGTGGCATTAATTGCCCCGAAGAAATCCTGTATTTAGAAAATAGCCAATAAAACCTCAAAAAAATTTTCAGTTTTGCTTCCCCTTTACCCCGAGTATGACATTTAATAGGAGGGTTAAAAATTTACAATAATATTTTACACACATGCATCTCACTCTGTAAAACAACAACAAATGAAACCTTGGGGGGGGGGCATATTCCTGTATTTGCATACTGAGTTTCTATCAATATAGTAAGTTCTGAAGACACAACAATGTCTAGTTACAAACTATGCAACATTCAAAAATACAAGCATCAATGTGAATGATTTTGTTTATTAATTATACCTATTTTCTTCTTCTCTTTAAACGAAAAGATGTATGCAAAAACGTCAGCTCTCACCAACTTCACCATCAAAAGTTTTCGATAACTGGTAACCCTGTAACCTCTGTCTGAGGGCCACTTCACATTTGGAAGTTTTGGTGCTTTAACACAGCACAACTGACACAATTAAAGCAATGAAATCACTCCTTTCTAGATACATATCAATATGACAGGCGTACTGCAAACTGGAAACTACATCACTATAACTAATTTTAGCGCTGGTATAAATGATAAATATCATTTTTGCAACATTGTATCTTAATTCACTCAAACAATTTTCTCAGCAAAATCTCAAAACACTAACCACGTAGTCATATCAGTAAAGTTTTTTAAATGTAGATGAACATGAGAAACAGAAGTTAAGGCGACTTTTATTTTTAGTCTTTCTATTACCAACAATAAAGTTTCAACAATAGTCAAATAGCTTCTAAGTGCAGCTGACCATTAAAATGATACCTAGCCAATCTTCCCATGTTGTAATTTCCACTGCAAGATGAATGAAGATCTTTAGTTAAGAAAACAGACAACTCTCAGCCTCTTAACAGATGTGCTACTGTGCTCAATAAACTAAAATTATTAGCTTACATTTATACAAACCTTTAACCTCTAGATTTCTGTCAATGTTATGGATCTTGTTGTTTGAACTGAGATACTGGAAAAAAATAAGTTATAGAATCACAGAACGTTTGAGGTTGGAAGGGACCTCCGGAGATCATCTAGTCCAACCCCCCTGCTCAAGCAGGGTCATCTACAGCACATTGCACAGGATCGCATCCAAGCAGGTTTTCAATATCTCCAGCGAAGGAGACTCCACTACCTCTCTGGACAACCTGCTCCAGGGCTCTGTCACCCTCACAGCAAAGAAGCTTTTCCTCAGGTTCAGATGGAACTTCCTGTGTTTCCGTTTCTGCCCATTGCCTCTTGTTCTGTCACCGGGCACCACGGAGAAGAGTCTGGCCCCATCCTCTCGACACCCTCCCTTCAGATACTTGTATATATTAATCAGATCCCCTCTCAGCCTTCTCTTCTCCAGGCTGAACAGGCCCAGCTCTCGCAGCCTTTCTTCATAGGAGAGATGCTCCAGTCCCTCCATTATTTTAGTAGCCCTCCGCTGGACTCTCTCCAGTAGTTCCATGTCTTGTACTGGGGAGCCCAGAACTGGACACAGCACTCCAGATGTGGCCTCCCCAGGGCTGAGGAGAGGGGCAGGATCACCTCCCTCCACCTGCTGGCAACACTCTGCCTAATGCACCCCACGATATCCCTGGCCTTCTTGGCCGCAAGGCCACATTGCTGGCTCATGGTCATCCTGTTGTCCACCAACATTCCCAGGTCCTTCTCGGCAGAGCTACTTTCCAGCAGGTCAGCCCCCGACCATGTACTGGTGCATGCATGGGGTTCTTCCTCCCTAGGGGCAGGACCCTGCACTTGCCTATGTTGAACTTCAGGAGGTTCCTCTCTGCCCAGCTCTCCAGCCTGTCCAGGTCCCTCTGAATGGCAGCACAGTCTTCTGGAGTGTCAGCCACTCCCCCCAGTTCAGGGTGCACTCTGTCCCTTCCTCCAGGTCATCGATGAATACATTGAACAAGACTGGACCCAGGACTGACCCCTGGGGGACACCACTAGCCACAGGCCTCCAGCTAGACCTCTGCACCATTCACCACAACCCTCTGAGCTCGGCCATCCAGCCAGTTCTCAATCCACCTCACCGTCCACCCATCCAACCCACACTTCCTGAGCTTGCCTGTGAGAAAGTGATGGGAGACAGTGTCAAAAGCCTTGCTGAAGTCCAGGGAGACAACAGCCACTGCTCTCCCCTCCTCTCCCCAGCCAGTCATCCCATCAGAGAAGGCTATCAGATTGGTCAAGCATGATTTCTCTTTGGTGAATGCATGCTGACTACTCCTGATCACCTTCTTGTCCTCCAGATGCTTAGTGATGATCTCCAGGAGGAGCTGTTCCATCAGCTTTCCCGGGATGGAGGTGAGGCTGACAGGCCTGGAGTTTCCTGGCTCCTCCTTCTTGCCCTTTTTGAAGGCTGGGGTGACACTGGCTTTCTTCCAGTCCTCAGGCACCTCTCCTGTCCTCCATGTCCTTTCCAAGATGATGGAGAGTGGCCTAGCGATAACATCCGCCAGCTCCCTCAGCACTCGTGGCTGCATCCCATTGGGACCCATGGACTTGTGGATGTCAAGTTTGCACAAATGATCTCTAACCCGATCTTCCTCCACCAAGGGAGAGTCTTCCTTTCTCCACACTTCCTCTCTTGTCCCCAGAGTCTTGGATTCCTGAGGGCTGGCCTTAGCAGTGAAGACGGAAGCAAAGAACGCATTCAGTAACTGCCTTCTCTGTATCCTTCGTTACCAGGGCACCCGCCCCATTCAGCACCAGGCCCACGTTTTCCCTAGTCTTCCTTTTGCTGTTCATGTATTTGAAGAAGCCTTTCTTGTTGTCCTTGACATCCCTTGCCAGATTTAATTCCAAATGGGTCTTAGCCTTCCTTGCTGCATCCCTGCATAGTCTGACAACGTCTCTATATTCCTCCCAAGTGGCCTGTCCCCTTTTCCACATTCTGTAGACTTCCCTCTTCTTTTTGAGTTTTGTTGAAGTTGAAGGCTTTTACTAATAGAAAACATATTGTTCTATGTATTTCCATACTATTGCTATACGTATTAGCACATACATGCTAATACTATATTGCTCCACACAGTTCTCATAATAAAATATTTTTATTGCCAATTCTGTATACATTTCTTAAACCCCTGAAACTGTTTTCTGATACTGCTCATTTAAAAATGCTACCAAATTACTCCAAATGAACTTGAGGATCATTTAGATTAAACACTACATTATTGATATTGTCCTGAATTTTGATAAAGTCAGCTATCCCAAGCATTTGGCAGCTCATGGAACTCTAAAAAGGATCATAAATTTAAACCATTGAGGTATTTTTTTCTCAGTTTCTGGTAAGTCTCGATACTGCAATGAGTGCACAATGTATGAATTAAAGGGGGAAATAAATAAATTGCTGCACACCTTCTTACAGAGACTAGCAAGTGAAGAGATTCCATTACAATTTTTTGTATGCACATTATAACAAAATAAATTATCACATCTGAGGCTTCTAGATTGAAACTATAGGAAATGCCAACTCCTTTTAATCCCTACTACACATTACATGTAATACATCCACTACAATTGTGACAATTCACAAAGGCAGACCTAAATCAAATGGGCAAAGTAGTTAGGATCATTATTACATGCAGCCATGGCTCAGTACTGGTAATATGGCATAGGAACAGGTGCCTGTGAATATATTTTTAAATATAACAGTACAAGAATTACATATTCTTTAATAAGTAGCTCAAGTATCTTATTGGAAATATGACCCAAACATAGAAGATAGAGGAATATTACATTTTAAATTGCATTTGTTCAGCTACTGCTCTTATGAAGAAAAATCTGAGCTCGAGTAAGGTCAATACCAAACTTGCTTTGGCCTCAGCAGGACCTGAACTCACCCGTGAATTTAAATTTATAAATATGAATTAGAGATGCCTATACAAGCAGCTAAAAATATTGACCCATAAAAAATGGAAGAAAATGAAGACTTTCTGTACTCTAAGTAAACAACCTAACTGTAAGACTGTTCATTCTTTCATGGCAAAGGACTGTAAAATAACGTGCAGCTAGACAGCATTGTTAACAGTGAGGCTGAGATACACATGGGAGTTCCGCTAATGAGGTGCGGACTTGAACATTAGTCTGTTTTGGGGTAGAGAAGTGCTCGGTGGAAAGAGAACTGGCCTGACTGAAGGCATCGGTGAAAAGCTAACGTGGACCTGTAGAAAGATAGATCTTGATTTTACCTGTCATTCTGCAATATATTTGGACAGATACTGAACTGGTTCAAACCGGCATAGCTACACTGATTTCAGCAGAGCTACATCAACCTACACCAGTTGAGAAGTATCCTGTGCAACTTATTTTCTTGACTGGACTGTTAAGAGGCTCACTTTAATCAGTTTAATCTATTTCCACTGAGAGAGGAAACACTGAGTCAATTACTTGGCCAAATTTGGCTTCCAAGTCCTAAGGTCCAAAAATCTACTTCCGTTCTGCAAGAAATTGGAAACCTATTGCTCTGCCAGGTGAGTTCTTACAACAAAGGGGTACCCTGGAATCACTATGTAAATGCTGTTACAAGGGACATGAACAAGCAAAATGAAAAACCTTCTCAAATTTATCTTCCCTCTTTACCTATTGCTCTGCTCTAAACCTCTTTACAAATAATATTCATCATTTTATCAGGTGGGGGAGGGGGAGCCAGGGGGGAAGCAAAGAAGGGGTGAAACCCTTTGTCTACAGACAGACAAATTCTAGCCCTGGATGCTTAATTTCAAGCTCCATTCATATGCTGCACAACTACAGACCTCGCTTCTCCTGACCATTTATAACAACTCTTTTCCCTCTACTCCAAGATTAGAAGCTCCTCTCTTTAAACTCTATATAAGCAAAGGAACTACTTGCCAATAAAATACAGCTCTCCCTTTTCTATGCAAATTTTTGGTCACACCTCCAGCCAGAAGCTTGCTAAGATTCACAGACTCAAAACTAGACAGCACTATTGCAGCAGTTAAGCCTAGCCTCATGCACATCCTGGCTCTTAGCATTTCCCTGAATTAATTCTTATTTAGAGAATAGAAAACAGAATAACAAAAACAGCCAATCTTGATTTTAGAACTGCCAGAACTACAGAGAAGCTACAAACTTTCTTCGTCGTGATCCCTTTCTATACCCACTCCAGTTTTATGACCTGAATTGTAAAGGAACACTATAACATACTTAAGAACATCGATATAATAGTAACAACACAAGCAAATAAAGAGTTAACATAACCTCTCAACTTTCATCTGAGACTCTCTTGCTTGTGTACAATTAACATGAGAACTGGAATTCAGTCTCACAATCACATCCTCAAGGTTTCTTCTGAGTTACTTTTCCAAGTGAACTATTCTCATCTGTCTACATGGATGCCCTCTATTCTTTATTACTAGATGAATTTAATACAATCAAATGTAAAGCTAAACATATGTGACTGCGACCAACAGCAAAATAATGGCAGTTGCTCTGTGTAAGTGACCTCTGCTCTCCATCATTAAGTATTTCCCTGATTTTTGGGCCATATTCAAATTTTACCAACAAGAACAGTAATGTTATAAATATTATTAAAACATTAAATAGTGTAGCTGTAAGAATCAAATCCCTGTGAGAAAACACTAGAAAGACACAAACTGAAACACATTTTAAAGTCTCTGAATTAAGCATTTTAATTATTACTTGTGCAAGTGTGATTTTGCAACAGTCTAACCTCACATTTTAATCAAAAGTTTGCACTTTGCACAGATACTTAGAAGTCCAAGTCTTTTGCACCCATTCCCTTAAGAGTCAAATCTGTAATCATAAATGTAAGATATGAAATCAGTTTTAGGATACCTATTTTACATAAAACGTCATTAAAATTATGTAACCTTCCTTCAATTTTCAATTAACCAAGACTTGGATCAACCTTTCTGTTATATAGATCAGCATCAGACTGACAGGCCCATAACCCTCTCTCTCCTACCTACCCTTGAAAAAACACACTTCAGTTGACACCTTAGCTTTTGATGACACTGCTGCACGTCACCTCAAGCTGGTCCAAAAGAGACTTCCACAGCCCTGCACTCCCCCGCTGCGTGTTTTCATCCTCTCCCTGTACCAGTCTATGACTTGTGCTTTGGAGAAGAAAATCAGTTCATCGCATTGATCACAAACAAAAAAAACATGGTTTCAGTTGCTCCGGTTGGGGGTGGGTGGTGTTCAGGCTTGTTTTCAGCCTGGCAGACTCTCTGATCTGGCTCACTACACAGCTGCCAAAGTGCCAGAGGGAGGAAGGGACAGGGACTGCACGACCACAGCGTGCAACCACTGCCATGAACCCTCTCCATCTCTGCTAGAAAGGGCTTCAAGAAACACAGTTATTTCTTTCTAATATTTACTTTAAATCTGTGATCTTTTGCTGTGCCATTTCCACATGACAGAACTCCCCACGCACACACTTCCAATCACTTTTCAATTTTCATCTATGGAATATACAACTTACTTAGGGATCACTTGGCTCTTAGGGATGACTTGGCAGGTTCTCCAGTATGGCCATTTATAACACCAGATGAAATTAAATTTTATGATGTTTCCAAATATATCGTTGTTGGTGTCTATTTTTCCCATGTTACGACTGATTTGATCATAAAAATTAATAATATTAGCCAGCAGATCTTGACTGCATGTGAGATCCTGGAAGTACTGCAGAATTAACATGAATATTTCCATTAATTTTAATTATGTTGGCACACACGAAAAAGAAATCTTTGCTTGACGTCATTTATAAACAGCAGTAGCACAGGAGGTATGATACAGTCCAAACTCACGGAAGGAAGCCTGAGCAGCCAAAACTTAATCACAAGTGAAAGACAAACAGGCACATGCAAGTGTTTTATATAGACAAGTACATCATCATCTGCTCACATAACCATATTCTAATATATGTAAAGCCACCGTCAAGAACACTCAGTGCACCATTTTTCTCACTTTCATCAACATTTAGATTAAAGAAACCTGAAAAAATTGTATATTTATTAAGACTCCTCTGGCATATTTTGAATTGTTATAACTCAAATAATTAGAACATACAGTAGAGTTCAAATCTTTTCAGATATTATCATTAAATGTACTCATTTTGAATAAAAACAGTGGAAGACAGCTATGGCAAACTTGAAAGTAAAAAGGTCGATCATTTTATGCAAATACTTAAATGGCTGCAAATCTTTTGGGAATAAATTCAGAAAATAAATCTGAATTTCTATCCCAAATATACATTCATCAGCCACACTAGCAACTACGTCTCAGTGTTAAAGAGAGCACATAGGTGCTGTGTTTCACTCCAAGCCTCTTGTGCCACCAAGGTTTAGATGACTGTGTCCACCAACAGCAGCAGCAACAAAGCTACTGCAGTAACAAGTACAAAAGAGAAGCAGAAGTGAAAAATCACAGGTAGGGAGGGAAGTAACTTCTTCAGCTCATTTATTTGACAAAGCTAATGCATCACCAAATTATGCCCTTACAGCAACTGCTCCCAAACTGTACTCGGCCTGAAGTTTCGGGTGGAAGGAAGCCTATGCCTGAAAACTCATCCGTTATGCCCAGCTGTATTAAGCAGTCTTATAAATGACAATGCTTCTGCAAACCTTGCCTCTTACTTCCTTTAGACAACTGCTCTACAGCATCACTATTATTCTATATGCATAATATGTATGCATACTTATGTGCCCACATATATACCTACATGCTCTCCACTGCAAATATCATTATCTGCCTGATAAGCAGGCTCCATCTGACAGCTTCGCATCAAGGAAAGGTTCAAACAGAAGAGAATTTCAGCAGAACTCACCAGTGAGCTTATTAAGCAGACCACTGAAGGAGCTACTGGTCTGCTATGAGAATTGAAAAAATAAGCACTTGCATTTTAAGTAACATAAAACAAGATGAGGGTTTTTTTCCTCTTCTATCAGTCAGAAAAACATACAAACTATTATACCTTTGCCACATTTGCCTTTAAAGAACCCTAGAATAGGCAAGAAAAGCTACATAAGGAAGTAGAAACAGACTACATTTTGATTTTTTAGCTCTTTTTTTTTTAACACTATTGATAATCAGCCTCTAGTCTAAACCAAAGAACTTAAAATGCGGTTTGACTTCAAGGCATTTTTTATGTTGTTAATCAAAACATGCTGCCTAATATGCATTCCTTGATTAATGTTCTTCTCTGTTTAAAACCAAATGCGATTAGTTTAAATGCAAATATTTAAACATCACCATAATTAATATTTTGAAAAATCTAGTATACTGATTTCTTTAAATGGGTTTTCTTTACATTCAAACTAAATGTCTAAAGTGGCAAATACTGCATTGTAATATGCAAGACTCAGATACACTATTTTTTGTTAAAGATTCATTCTTAAAAATACATTAACTAAAGCTATAAAGACAAGGGCCCATGCTGACAATTGAAATTTTCAAGTGCTATTTGCAGCACTAATGTGCAATTAGAGCTTTTACTATGCAACTGGAGTTGCATAGTAATCATATGAGTTAAACTTAGCCTTCTTGGCTGTCAAATCTACTTACAATAAAGAAGCAAATCCATTTCCCTATAGTTTCTCTTGAGAAAAATTATCTCAATTCCCTGCCCTCTGTCTCTCATCCCCTCTTGTCCCCTTTTCTCCCCTACCTTCCAAAAGCTCCTGCTTTAAAAGAGCACAGTGAGCACAAAGAGGAAGCAGAGAAAGCCATGTGGGTGGTGCTGCGTGTTTTAAGTTACCACATCATTGAAAAAGTATGTTTTCCTTGAGTAAAGACCTACTGATGGAGATAAGGAAGCTACATTTCCCCTAAATGAAGAAAGCTGTGCAAAACCAAGCCTGCTGTGTGTCGTTCTGTGCTTCCCAAACCACAGTCATCGCGGAGAAGACACTGTTATTCTTGAAATGTTAAAGCAACCCAACCCATCGCTTCATTCTCTCATCAGTAAAACAGGTTCACACCATAAACCATGAGGTTTTTTAAGAGATCTGTATAACCTCGTTTACCACTACAAGAATTCCTGTAATTGCGATGGGATAAATGGAAAGCTGTGAAAGACAAAATGTTGCTCATTTGAACCTGCACCTGACACAGGTCAGACCTTTCCCATTTGCGCAATCTCATCATCAAAGCAGACAACTCAGATGTGACCCTGGTTTTCATCAGACATACACATACTTGAGAGCGACTACCACCCATCTTATTAAAGGAATGCTTTCGGACTGAGAGCTATCCAAACGCAAAAAGCTTTAAGTTAAATTTGATGCAACTTTATTTTAATATTCCCTCTAATATTATGGCTTTACAATCATTTTCTTAAATTTCTGATCATCTCTCTACTACTGGATGGTAAAAATTGGAAGTAAAAGAGAAGTAACGGGCCTGAGGCTAGAGGATAGTAAACAAGAGCATAAAAGGAGTGTTATTAAATTCAAAAAGTAAAACCAAAAAAAGTTCTCCCCACTTGTGGAGTTTCATCTGCAAAAAAATCCATGACATTCTTCATTTGTATGCCACAGTCCTTCGTGCTTAGAACAGAATGAATACTTACTTGAAATTACTGAATAAATACTCTGAATGAATAACTGAAATTCAGTCAGAGAGGAGTCTCTTTTTAATAAGAACTTCCTTCTACTCAGATGTAATCACAAATGAAACCTGCAGAACCATGGCATGTATTTACCAAGGTATTATGCCAATAATGCCAGAATAACAGTCCCAGCAACAGAAACTGATTTCTTTTATTATAATTAATTTTTCCCCTCACTATGAAAAGCCTCTATGAAAAACCTCAGGCTGTAATAGTTACGTACCCTGGCAGGGGGACAGGAGAATTCCACAACTTTCTGTGCTCAGTTGACACCAAAGGTAGAAATCCCAAGAAGTACAGAATACTCTGGAAAAGTCATTGCCTTGCAATTTTGACATCTCTTTTTTACAGATATACAATGTATTTATAATGCAGAACTGCAGCCTCCTAAATCCAGCTTTCTAAACAATGAGCTTAATTTTAAATCAAGTCAGGGTTCTTTAATATTGGCTATAACATTTTGAAAGGAACAAATTCAATCCAGGGGCGGGGGAGGAACCAGGTGACGCTCAGTGAGCTCGTACAACTGACCGCTGCTAAATTGGAATCAAAATAAACAAAACTATTAATTTTTTCTCAAAAAATGTTAAGGAAACTGTAAGCTATTTTCTAGATTCTCTACTGAGCACAAATAGAAAATGTAACTTTTACAGCCAGCATTGTCTAAAGCTCAGCATTTTATTACAGTGCCCTATTAAGTGACTCTGCCTCTTAGCAGTGCTCACTGTGGTTCCCTTGCTCATACAGTAGTTACTTTAACTTCTCAGTTTCATGTAATTTTATTTGAAGACCTGTGAAAACACTGACAGCTTTGGTTCCTTTGGGTTGTGGATACCAGAGACTTGAGGAAACACTAAATATTACAATTTTGCCAAAACTAAGAGGAATAGGGATTCAAAATTAATTCTCCTCTACAGACCCCTCTCCCTCCTTTCTTCAAGTACTCAGACTCCTGAAGACTACACGTATACTGGTAAGCTAGATGCGCCTGGGACTGTTTAGCCCAGAGGTCAACAGTCTGGGTCCTGAATCTGTACTACTGCAATGCCCTCCGATACCCATCCTCCAAAAGAGGTGCCAAGCATACTTCTTACTGGGAATGGTCTTTGGCCCCCACTAACTTCCAACACATGCCCAGGAATTGTTCGGAAGTGCTCACAGTCAGGAGCAAAAGCTATGCTGGAGATCACACACACTGTTTCATGCACAGACTCCCACATGCCTGGGAACATTTGCTGGCATCAGTATAGATGCAAACAGGCAAGATATTGATTCAGCATGTAACAAACTGTCGAAAGGCTTTGGTGAAACTCTACAGGAAAAAACGAAAATTTGAAAAGCCGTATGTCCTCATGAACAGCATTTCCATGGATTTGTGTCAAAGGAGCTCATTCTCTCAAACCAGTCCCATTCTAAATGAAGACTTAATCCTTTGAAAAAGCTTGGCTATCAATCAGCTGTTAAGATGCAGTTAGACAAGATCGTATTTCTACACAAAACCTATATTTATTGATCTTCTGGAAAAAGTAGCAGAATTCCTGAGTCAGAACATCAGCTCTGCAATGTTTGTGCCTGTCACAGGCTTCTTAATTAAATCTGTGAAGTTACTGGCAGACTCCATGTTATGCTGTATCCCCTATGAATGCTGTTTTCTAGCTTCTTCCTGTCTTCTGCTTTCTTCTTGAGGACAGTCTCTTTCTCTTAATTCTTTTCATGCTCACTTTAGAGATCCTCTTCTAAAACAAAGTGTTCAATAGATGTTTCTATTGTCTCACAAAAGGCAGCCTTTGCAAGTATATTACTTTATATTATATCTGAGTATACTGCTTTATATTATATTACAGTGAGGTTCAGGCTCCCAAATCTTCTACCCAAGACTAAATATTTAACTTTTACTTTCACCTAGAATTAGTACTGTAAGAAAACTGAGGCACGATGAATATATGAGCATTACAAAGCATTCTCACATTCTCTCCAAGCACAATTCTCCTAGGGTCCTTCTCAAAGAGCCTCAGATGAACCAAAATCTCTTTGTCTCACGCTGCCAATTAGCTACTTCTAAGCTTTCAGAGAAATTTAGGAAATGCTTGTGAATTTGTAACAAAGAATGTATTAACTTCTCCAAAGCAATCAGACATTAGAGGAGAGATTAAATCAGTATTATAAATTAACAGGAAGTTCTCAACCTTATTACCAAGTTACTACTTCTCCTTGACAGTTAATATCTCTTCATGGCCACTATTGCCTCATTTATCTTCCAGAATGTTTTGACCATATCTCACCTTCTCCTGCTTTGCTCACTGATGATAATCTCTGATAAATCTCTATTCAGCTTCCCAGGACAGAGATTACACAGCATCAGTCCCAAACATGAATTGAGAACGTAGGAAAAGCAAAAATGACTTAAGTGCACTTGTTGATATAAAAGGCTTATCTTGCTCAATTATCTGGACAGGACTCTGAATCCAGGAGAAAGAATGGCTGGAGGAGACAGGAAGACAAGACTCCAGACTAAGAAAAATGGGAGATGTAATGGAGAAGGAGAGAATAATATACAAAAATTAGAAAGACTCAGGCACGAGACTGGTAATGAAGGAGCTTGTTTCAGAATGCTGCTCCATTTCCACTCGTGTAGATGAGACACAGTGGATGTCTGGATGCCTGCTTTTATTTTGTTTCTGGAGACATTAATCCAGTAATATGATAATCCATGGTGGGATCTGCTTTAGTGCAGCAAATCTACACATTTCCTAAAGCATTGCAACACAACAATAAACAGTGAAAATATGTTCTCCAAGTCACCCGTCTTTAAGTTCATTTTCACTATATACATTGTCTGTCCAATACCCTGTACCATGGGGCTTGCTGCCAGATGAAACCTCAAAATGTTCTGAAACATCAGCAACGCTGTCATAACTTCCTTGAACAGCCTTATTTGAGGATAGATAACTCACTTTCACAGTGATTCTGAATTGCTCGGTTTCTTTGGTATATGAATATAGGAAGACACACTCAGGATCATAGCAATTACAACAACTTGGAAGCAAATCACAGAGGAAGCCCTTACATATTTCAGGATTTTCAAATGAACTATTCAGATAGAACAATCCTTAAAAATATCAACCACGGAGTGATTTAGTAAGCAGGATGTGTGTGCATGTGTGTCTATGTGCACAGGTGTATGTATCTGTGCAAACACCAACTGTGAGGACTGAGGCTAAGGGACAGAGGAAGCTCAAAGAACAGGCCAACTTTTAGCTTTGTATAGCTCCCATACTACTTTCAATATTTGTAAGATGGAAAGCAACTGAAGATCTCAAAGCAGGCAGATAAAAGGATGAGAACACCTGTATTTTAATGGCAAAACAAATAATGATAATTTCACGTTCACTATTACAGGCTGTTAAAACCACTGAGGTGAGCAGTTTAGCTGATCTAGAGCCACTTATGGCTTAGAAACACACCTCTTAGAAAAACAGACGTGTTAAAAAAAACCACAGCCTTAGAAACATTTCCCCATATTGAGACGTCAGAGGTCATCGTCATTCATGCACTGGCTGCTTTCCATGATAATCAGATCCTTGGCCAATCCAGTGGAAAAGAGACTAATGTCATGTTTTTCAGACATTACTTGTTTCTCCTAGTAAGTGCTCAGCTTCCTGCAGCATAGGACTGTGTCCTACCAAATCACAGCATAATAATTAGTTGTTTCAGTCTGTATGCAAACAAGAAATAAAATGAAATTTTGTTTGCACTTTCTTTTGTCTTCCCAACTCCACATCCATTTACTGCTCCCAGCACTTTTTTTCTTTAACTACAGGAACTATTTATTACTGATAATTTGTGTTAAATTCCATTGTTTTATGCTTACCTAACTCAGTTTATAGTATCAAAGCCTTGCCTGAGTGGATGTTGATATTCTCATCACCGGCACTCTCTGCACTTCTCAAATAATTTATCACACTTACCATTTGCAACTATCAGTCTTAAAATTCACAGTTCACACTAAGCATAGGAGTTATTTTATTGGGATTCTGTCCAACCCTTAAACACCGGCGCTAGCTATCTGACAAAACAAAGTTAGCTCCACATCATCTATTTTTAAGTGCAATAATTTCACAAGTCTTGAAGAACAATGGGATCAGTTCAGATTTGGTGAGACTATTTTACATTCCCTACACTGTCCTGTGGGGCTATAGAAAGTAAAAGATTAAGTCATTTTAAATGTATTAATCTCAGAAGTAAATTAAAGCATTAACTCCACCACTTTTGCTCCAAAGAAGTCAGGAAAGAAGAGTCTTTCAGTCTAAAACACCCAGAAAATTTTATCTAGGGTGTAACTGATCCGAAGACAGAGGGGCTAACAGCAATTTCAGACCCACAGGAAGGGGAGCACGGCTGGCTGAGCATCTGCAGAAGGACACAATGCAGCTTTGCACAGAAGGCTATGAAGGAAAGCATTTTTTTTTAAGAAGCAACAGAAAACCTGGTATCCATGACTAAACAGCTCCAATGACCCTAACAGCATGAGCAAATAGTGTGATTCCAGCCCAATCCATAGGTTAGAGTACTTCGTGCAGAGCCTGCGCTTTAGATGCTGGTATCCCAGCATGATCCCAAAGGTGATGTGTTTTGCTGCTCTAACCATTCCACATTTTATCAGCGAAAAGTCCAGTTACTCGATTTTGGGGGCAAATTTTGCTTGCCCAGTCAGATTATGCTTTCTACTGTAGCAGAAAAAAATCAGTACACAGGAAGCATAAGAAAAACCTACACTTTTACCAAGGCCATGAAGGAGATGGAGGGGAAGGGAGTACAGAATATAACACGCATGTGTTTCAAACAACGACAGAAGAGAGCTTTTGCCGCTGGGGTGCTCCCAGACCTCCACAGTGTATGGGAATTAAGGAGCTCAGCACTCTGCATTAACAGGCCTTAGAAAGATTAAATAATTTCCAGCCAGGATAATAATTACTTTGACTTGCAAATCTGCAAACTTCACAGAGGTGGAAATGATTCGAGAGAACAAAGAGTACATCATGCAGAACTGGTGAAAGTGCCAAGTGACCACCACTCTCCGTCTTGCAGCTATCTTTCCTCCTCTCACCCTACTGCATTTGTATAACTAGCATGTGTTCATAGCTGACAAAATCTATACTCTGGAACAGAGAAAATAAAAGCAAATCTAACACAACGCCTGTCTAAAAATTAGATTTAATTAAGTGCCTACTGTGGATTTATTTCCTGATGTTCTGTGGTAATAAACCCACATCCCTTAACACTGGTAGAAGTCAAACAGTAGAATTAAACTGGGAAGTTTCTTGGCTGCCATCTACTGTTCAAAACTTTTCTGTAACAAACAGAAAAATAAAAAGAAGAGCAAACCTAAGAAATGCACACCAACAACTCTAGGTTTTCTCCTCTCCTTTATAGTTCTTGAATAAGAATAACGTCTTTGGCATGTTGTTAAAAAAGACTGTTTTGTGTAAGGAGTCCATGTACATGCATTTGGTTTTACATTTCAGGATTCATTTTTGTTGGAGTCAGGTTAAAAACTCTTTAGATTTATTATCCTGACGTGTTCTCACCAAAAAGTTGACGCATTTTATGGTAAGTAGCTGTGTCTCACCTTGCCTTTTTCAGATCTTTTGCGGACGTTAGGTTCGAGTCCTTTAACAACTTACCTACATTTTTGCAGACAAATATTTCAGCCAAGTCAATGCTCATTTAATTATGAGCTTGCTCAAACAGCAATAACAGAGCCCAGTACCTCCTGCAGAACTAAAACTTAGTAATGTTCTTTAGAAGAAATCACTTAGGAAAATGGTTCTTTTTGTCATAATACAGCTTGAAAGGCTACTCACACTCACCTTGTAATCAGTACCAAGAACTAGAAATGCAAAAGCTTGTAAATTTAATGACAGCGAAAAAGCTGTAGTTGATTGCAAGTTCTCTCTAGTAATTCACTAGAGAGCACTAGAGAGGGATTTTACATATAAAGCATTAAATATGACAGCACTAGGACAGAGACTGAAAAACAATGTTCAGGGAAGTGGTCTGCCTTCCCTTTTCTCAAAGTTATGCGTTGTTATCAAGAATAAGCCCAACAACGCATTCATTTCTCTCTCTCCCATTTTCAGAGGTGCCTAGATCTCTGTCCCTTTCAACTTCTCTGCTCCACCTCCCTCCTCTTTGCTACCCTAAAAAAGCCACCTTGATACTACAGATGTGACCAATGAGACAGGCTGGAATAAAAAAGGAATCATCTTCATTAGGTCAGACCTTGAGGAACTGGAAATTAGTTTTAAATGACACAGAATGCCAGGCTGTCACGGTTTGTGAGAAAAGGTAAAAGCACTATTGTCTGCAGTAAAGGAGACCCAGGAGTTTACTGAGAGTTTACTTAGGCCTGCAAGGAGGAGGACATCTGAAATGTGACTCCTGAGTTAATTCTGTTACCCACTTCATTTAGACAAAGGGAGGACAGGTCACAAATAAGCTATATGCTTATATGTTGAAGACTCATCTAAAATATACTGGAAATCAATTAAGAGCTTCACATGAAAGCATCTAGTACCCCTTTCTACCATTTGCATTAATTAACACTTTTTAGCCTGATGCTTTAACTGCAGAATCATGAAATAGTCTGTACTGAAAGGAGCCTCTGGAGATCATGTAATCCAATCACCCACTCAAAGCAGGTCCAGCTAGTTCCGGTTCTTCGGGCCATGTCCAGTCAAGTTTTCAATAGGACGGAGACACCACAGCTCTCTGGACACCCTGTTCCAGTGTTTGACCACGCTCACCAGCCAACATGTCTCCTACTCATTCACCTGTCTCACAGGCAAGCGTGCGCGCGCGCGTGTGTGTGTGTGTGTGTGTGTCCATGCGCGTATATATAAGTATACACACACATACATAGGTACGTATGTGTCTGTGCACAAAAAAACTGACTGAAAATCAGTCTACCAGCAATATGAAAGGTAAGATACTTAGTAGCAAAATATGGCAAGAGAATGCAAGCAGGTCAGGGCTCATACTGTAATAAATGAGGGGAAAAAAGCAAAAGCAAGCAAAAGAAATTCAAAGGAAGAGCACACACTGAGTGCAATAAAAAGTGAGCAGCTAGAGTAAACGCATTATGGTTTATGCAGTGCTTGTAAGATCATTTCGAAGCAGCGCTGTAGAGGTTCATTAATAAATTAGGAGCTGCCAAAAATAACATAGGTTGTCTTCACAACCCAGTTCCCAGCCTGCGGCCAAGGCAATTACACCCAGGTCCTGTGTTTCCAGGGCAAGGAGAATTTGGATGAACTTGGTACTTAGACTTACCTGGTTTGAAGTGGGGTAAAGAATGGACGCCGGGCCAGGTATCTTCATTTGGTGTTCCAAGTACCTACGCACAACAAGGGAAAAAAAAGGAAAAATCAATACTGCTTTAATAGAAAATACTTGACAATTGATAGCATATGCATAAAGCCATTCCTCCAAAGAGCTCATTGTACCTTATGATCTATGCCTTAAATATGCTTAATAATTTGCGGAGGGGGAGAGGGGGAGGGAAGGGGAAGGAGTGAAAGTGTTAAAAGGTCAAAGGATTACATGGTCACAAAGCAAGATGTTAGCGGAGCCAGTAATGCACATAACAAGGCTCTGTTCCTCTCAGGAAATCAGATTGCCAATTTAACTGATACATGTTAAAGCTACTTTCCACTGACAAGTATCAACCTACCCACACATCACAGAATGCTGATGTTAACAAAGGCTGGATTTTTGAACTCAGGGATCATTTAGATCCTTGCAAGCTTAAATGAGCTGAACAGACAGCTAAGAGATGTTAGGACAAATGATTTACAGAGGCAGCGAAGTAGATGACCAAGAGCAGACCATGAACAAGAACATGCAACAAATAAATAGTTTTATTTTAAATGCAGGTAGTATGCATAAAAACAGCAAATCTTTAGAAAATACTGACTTTATTGACATAATTATGCATTATGCTTTGTTTCTATGCACTTCAGCTATCCTCCTTCTTGTAGTTTCAGTCAGACTTTCAGCAGCAAAGGGTTTAACATGTCTCATGTGCATCTTATATCCTCTGCTCACACAGAAAGATCACCCCTCTGTGCCTTTGGCATGCATAATAAATATATTGAGAGAGCTGCTATAATTAATTCTCCCCAAACTGTTTTTGTTTCATGAGACACAACTGTCAACACTTGCTTTAAGTGGAGCTGAGAGGAGCACTTAAGACAGCAGCCCTAGAAATAGATTTCTGAATGACTTGTGAAACTTGATATCTAAACACTGGGATCTTCCTTGGTACAAATTTTCATGCAATTTCTAATATGAATGAAAATTCCAGGCCCTAGAATAAAAAGCTGATACTTTAAAGTGAAAGCATTTCACACCAGCGTGGTGCTGGTTTTGCATCGCCATCAATATATAAAAGTTCGCTGCCAGCCCTGCCCCAACCTGCACAGCAAATTTCCTGAGCAAGTCTTTTGACCTGCACAGCTCGGGTCACTGTGATATTGTGCAGTCATTTGCACCAGGCACAAGACAGGCATCAAGTTAGTCAGCAATTCTTTCGTCTAAGTACGCAGACACTTGTGAAACTTCAGGGCAGGCTGCAAGATCTGTGCTCAGAGTCATGTGGCATTGAGCTTTTTATTGTGTCTGCTGCAATATATATTAAAGGAAGGCCCACTCTAAAATATTTGTTGCACTTGTTAAGTAATGTAAAGTTCTGCTCTTGTCTATAAATTAAAGCTTAAAAATTTTTTTTAAGAATCAAGATTGGGAAGCCACAACATCAAAACTTTTGCTTTGAGTCTGCCACACATTTATTTCAAAACATTTAGAAATCGACTTAAAAATCTGAGGCAGAAACAGGTGATCTGTTAAATAAATACAGGTTGTACCTACAGGTATTTTGTAAGTTTATGACTCTATAGCCTGAAGTTTATTAAGTAACTTACAACACTAATGTAGATGCTATTTCTAACCTGAGAATATCAATTTAAAGATCACCTTCTACTATATGCCTAACACTGCAAATATTGTCCACTTTAGATATTGCATGACCAGTAGGAGTTGAAAGCAGAGATCCAAGGCATCAGAGAAACAAAGATGATAGTATTAATTCAATTAGACAGTATAATTTCACATGGCTATTTCAACATGCAAGTTCACTGATTTTATTCATAGATTTTATTTGCAGGATGTTGCTTTCCATATTATGAAGTATGAGTTACTCAGTATTTGAGTAAGAAGAGCTTGGCCCTGCAACCCTGATTCTTCACAATACCAGTCTTTGTTTCATTACTATCATTCGGGAGAACAACTAAACAAAGAATGAGAAGTTAGGAGACACCGCTGCGTCATGATCAAGGCAACCTGCTCTGGCAAGTGACTTCTTCCCGGCTTTGGTATAAACCGAACTCCTGCCAGCCTGGCGCCATACACCTCCCAGTCCAGGAGAGGGAGCCCGTGGATCAAAAACAGAGATTCTTACTCGCGTGCTCTCAATTTAAATTAGAAAATACGCTTGTCAACTTTGTAGCATATCTTAAAAGAATCAAAGGAAAAATTCTCTTATGAAATAGCATAAATAAAAGAAAATTAGGACATTCTTCTAACTTTATGTTCTTAATTTTCTGTTATTTTAGATCAGACACAGACAGCTACAACACTCTACCGATGAATATTAAAGCCAGCCAACAAAATCTGAAACTTCCAGTGAAAAGCAGAACATTTATCAAACCAATGTAATGTACAACTAGGAACTGAGACATGGCTTATTCTGGTTTACAAAGTAACATTAGACCCAAAACAGGGCCATAATGGGAGGCTTGATGGGAGCTTGCTTTCGTAATGAATCTTGCATGACAGTTTTTTTGTTTCATGACTTTCACAATCTTTTTCTTTAACATCACAGTAAATCTCCTGTTACAGCATTTAAGAGCCAGCTACAAACAAGTTTTTTGCAATGGAGTGCTTAAACTATCTACAACACTTGTACCTTCTGGCAAGAATAGCTGTCAGGCTAAAAACAACCAGGCTTTTCTACCATCCACATGCCTACCATTCTTAAGGTAGGGACACATAGTAACACAGGCAAGAATCCAGATACTATTTTGTAATGCATTGTACAAACAGTACAAAGATCATCCTTCTACTGTACAATTTATAACATAAACAATTCAGAAATATGCAATATGTAACTATCAATCAATAAACAAGGAGGAGAAGGTAACAGTGAAATAACTTTTTTTTAGTAAGATGATACACAGGTATGTCAACATCAAGTGATTTTTAAGCATCACCTTATAAGTAATGCTTTCAAGTAGTGATCAATCCCATTTTGATGAAGTGGGATTAGTCAACATAAAGTGAGTACTCAGTTTTGATACCTGCTAGAAACAAAGCAAAATGTGAAATTCTTATGACACCATAGTATAGGGGAATCTGCCCTGTTTTGGGGGCTTAGAAAAGAGAATGAAGGGACCAAAATGGAAGATGAAGCCAGGGGAGGAAGGGAGAGTCCAACAGGCTTCTGCTTTTACTCCCAAACATTACTCCTTAGCAGTTCAAGTGGTAACCCAGATCAAAACACTGGCAACACCTTGGCATCACAGAAAGGCACCTAACCCATTGTATGGGTGATCTCACTCTAGCAACCCCCAGGTTCTCTAGCCAGTGTTGGAGAGCAAGCCTAACCTCACCACTGCCAGGAGAAAAGGGAGACACAAGAGACGCACCTGCCTGGGACAACCACCTATGGCTGACCTCCGAGCCTCAACTGTCCTCTCATGCTCCACCACCTACTTCAACCCCCAAGTATGCCACCAAGAGTTCTGTTTCTTTTTTACTTCTGTTCTGTGCCTATTCAAAAACATGAAAATAAACAGCACGGTCGCAGCAATCAAGTCTCAGTTCAACAATGGAAATATTTTACTTACCGTGAGGGCTGTTTGAAAGAATAAGACTGATACTTTTCTAGAAGAGATTAAATTTGCTTGTCAGTAAGGTGAACATTCAACTTGCATGTTTTGATATTCTGTTTAATTGAATTACTAACATAAATGTAATCCACAATTTTCAAACTTGAAAGGAATTCAGTTTCACGGGCCAAGCTGCTTATGGTTTCTGTATGAAAACCTCAAAGCCTACTGGGGTTTTGCTGTTCCACACTACATACAGTTAAAACATGAAACACTCTGGGCCCATTCATTCACTAACAAACGAGATAAAGTCACCTTAACTTCTCATTTGAAAACTGCTGTTCAAAATCAGGACCCGATTCTAATCGGAATTGCATGCTGAGAACCTACTTATTTGAAAATAACAGATTCACAATACATCAGGGTACTGAGGGCCAAATACCCCTACTACCGGTTGACCCTGTTACAGTTTGGCAACAACAATCCACAGAAAGTTCTGAAAGTGGAATCTGCTGCTCAAATCTCCATATATAAGCAAGAAAGCTTGCACAAAAAAAGGCAATGTTAAGCACTATTGCAGTGCCTTAATTTTTTAAGAAAAAAATGTTGCTTTGCTGTTTACATCTGTTTTTATAAAGATTCATCATTCACCTACTTAACAGGCTCCCTGATGTCCAAGGAAATTATTAATTTATTGTCAGCATTATGCCAGTCTATCAACACAAGTAGTCATGTTGTCCTGTATTCTGTTCAGAATGCAAAAACTCTCCCTATTACTACCACATAATAAGGTCATTCTGGGTAACAATTTGTCCAGAGAAGTCATCTGCATCTCTTGTGAGATGAGCAGCAGTGCAAACCTTTCCTATCAGCTCTTTCTGAAGTGCTGGCACACTTAGTAAAGAGCAAGCGTTTCCATTTGCACTGCAGCTCTTGAATATACAGAGCTGTATATTTTTGAAATTATGGTCTAACCTTGGTTGGATATGCTGATCCTCAAGAGAGAGAATGGTCTGGAGCTCAACAAACAAAGAACATGCATCCAGTGGTATTATTCAGGGTTTTGTAACAACAAAGCAGAAGAAATAACAAGACGAGCATGCAAATGAGCTGCCTCTCCTCAGACAAAATTTATGGAAACCAGGCTAGACAATATGCTGACTTTTCAAGTTTCTTCATGTTAGGTCAACTTGATGAATAAACAAAGTTTAGTCAAAAATATCTCAGGAGAGTGAGTATCTTTTTTTCTTTAATAAAAAGATGTTTTTATTGAAAAAGGTCCTCGGATTTTATTTTTAAAATGCTACTCACTTTATTTTTTTCCTTCCAAAATTATCACGATTTCAGTTCTGCTGTCCCTATTTGCTGGGTGAAACATACTGCATTTAATGACTCCTTGGCTGTCATGCACCACGGGAGACTGTATCTGTCTGAGGAAGAGAACTTAACCAAAAGAATAAGAGAATGAGTATAGCAGGGACATTTCCACATTAGCAATCTGTTACTTTTGAGTGAGATTCAGAAGTTGTTTTGTTTTTCAAGAAAAATCTGCTATATTCTGTGAAAACATACATTTCTCATTAAACTTTCAACTTAGTCAAAAACCTAGGAGTCCTCTCCATTTTAGTTAAAGGAAAGGTAAGTTACTGGTTTAGACTTGGCTCTTGAGAAGCAGCACAAATTCCAGGGTTGCCCTACAGCAACTCCTTCACTCATACAGCTACCTCTGACAGCAGAATTTCGCATCCAGTCTGGAGAAGAGAAGTGATCTCTCTCTTGTAGTCTTTCATGGTAAAAAGACATTTGCCAAGACCTTTCCTGCTTCTATCTGCTTTCAAAATCTGCCATAAACAAAGGCAGAAAGAAATAAGTCAGGAAAAAGCTTTCCGATGATCAACTATTGCCATGCTCCCCTCTTGAGGATTCACCTTTAAGGTAGATCTTGACCACATGTTCTTCCACACTCAGTAAGAGTGTTGTATTACCACCCAATAACACCAGTGAGCAGAAAGTACACGTTGTAGTGGCAACGGAAGGGAGTCACTTTAGTCAGCTTAGCATTTGGTTGTAGTATAATGGGTTAAAAAAGACTTAGTGACTGTATATTATGCACGTTGACTCAGAGTCTGCTGACTGACAACTGCGGCTATGCTTCCTTCTACTCTGCTGGGCATGACGGATGACAGCTGAGTGTCAAGTTTAATTTCCAAAAGATAGAGATAGAAACGGAGTTGTCTCAATACTAGTATTTTCTTTATATCAGGAGCTTAGCAGCTCAGTTAGCTTAAGGGGCAGCAAATCTATCAGCTTGTGTTATGCATCTACTTACTCACTAGACACAAATTTTAATCAGGAAGCTATTCAGGAAGTAGAGTGAAAAAGTCATCCCATTGTTCTCTAGAAAAAAGGTCTATCAGTTAAGATGGCAAGAACATATTTATCTGGATTGATGAAGAATAACGACCATCTTCCTATTCATCGTCCTTGAGATTTAAAACTTCATTCCATCAAATACTTGGCAAAAATGACATATATTCCCTTAACCAGAAATCCAGGCTAATTCTAAGTTAAAACAACTGAAGTGAGATCATGCAATCAAGGCGTAAAAGAGGAAGTGGCAAGACAGTGCCCTGCTGAGAGCACTCTGGTCATTTGTTCTTTTTTATAGACAAGGAGATAAAGTACTAATTTAGCAGTTCTGCTTTCTTTTTCCTAATATTTGTTAACCTTGTTGTTTAGGATGCAGTTCTCTGGGGACAGGAACGTCTCCTCCTATATGAAAGGACACTACAAGCCCTTGCTCTGTTCTAAGCGTGAAAGCTATATTTTAATATAAATTATTTTTATTATGTAGTTTTATTTTTTCCCTCCCTTTTTTTTTTTTTATTTTTTCCTTTAGTCAACCGCCATCAAAACATGTCATCTTCCTTCTCGTATAGGTAAGGAAGAAAATACCAGCTAAACATATTAAGTATGCAGAAAACCAAGATAATTAGTACGATTCTTCTTGAGAATGAAAACACTAAAAGACAACAGCCCACAATTTTTTACAGACAAAATCAGACTTTCAATTTCTTATTTTTAATTTTATATATATAACAGGTTGTCTTTGTTGCTTCCTTACGTCCTTGCAACTGCTACCAAAAAGTCATTAAAAACTTACAGTGATGATATGTGATAAAAGGAGAAAGAAATTCAACAGCCCTCATTTCATATGCACTAAAGTAATGTGTAACAGAATATGTTTAATGTGATCTGCACCCATTCAGGGCATTAAATCAGGATTCACGATTTACAAGAAAACAGAGGTAGTTAGGAAACAAGCTGATCTGACTATATTTTGTAAATTATTTTGTGAATGGTATGACCACTGTCTTAAGAAAAAAAAAAAAAAAAAAAAAAGCTAAGTACGAAATTCTTTCAAGAGCTCTAAGAAACACCTGCCAAACAATGACTCGAGTACACAAGAGCAACAGGAGGAAAAATACCCTCACCGACATAGTAAGTCTGTTTCTGCCATACAAACAAGTGATCCTGTTTTGTGAAAAATGAAACTTACTGAAGTTTATTCTCTAATGTAGGAAAAAAAACCAGTAACAACAGAACCGTGTTCACCTACGCTAAACAGCTGACTCTTCCAGGCACTAAGCAGTATATTGCCATTCCATTACATGTGGGTAATGAAACCACTTTCTTTGAGTAGAAGGAGTGATTTATTATTAAGCGGGTTTCCAGAAAGATTTAGGTAACGTGCCAGTATGAATGAGGGAAGCAAAACCCTCAATAATATAAATGTTCCCACATTAAAAGAAAATAATATCAATGTTCCCACAAAATCTCAGTAAAACACATTAATTAAAAGAACACCAAATCTGTTTGTGCTTTTTGGCTCTGGCAAGGACCAAAAATCAGATATTCAAAATATAAAGGATCCAACTGTTAACATCCTTTTTTCCACAGAGGCAAAATACAAAGAAGTCTTGACAGGGAGCCCTTCTAATATGTGATTTTTCCTACCTTACATTGTGCATATAAATCATATTTGAGTAATTGCCCACACTGAACATTTAAGGATTATCTCAACTCTGTTTTTACTGTTTCCATGCTGTTTGCAGCATAACTAAACAAAATCATAATTCTCTTTATACACAAAGTAACTGAAACTAAATTTCTGAGGGACCACTACCAGAGACACCACTGCAACACGCTCAACAGAACCAAGAGGACGGGGATGGGAGAGTTCATAAACAGCCTTGCCTGCCTTTGCAAGGCCAGGCTGCACCTATTCTCTGCACAGCAGGGTATGGCACCAGGGAGGAGGAGGAGAAGCAGGAACGGGGCAAACATCAAAGCAGATCAAGCACTTCACAGACTATCCCGACAGGTTTGAGAGAGATGCACAGTCTTATAAAACACACTAGGAAGGTTTGACCTGTCACTATCCGCTCAATTAGGTGAGTGTTCTATTTATTTCAGAAAGGACCTGTTAAGTCCTACTAAATAAATACTTCACTCTGAATCGCAGCAGCAGCTCTATCAGTCATGCCTTTTAGAAAGGAATCCCATCCATAATCCAATCTAAATTGAAGAGAGATCAAAATCAGAGCCATTTCCTCCACACTTTACAATGGGAGAAAAGCAGGTGTGAAACAGAAGCCATACCAGGTTACAGCATCCTCTGCCTAAAGCTAATCAGCATATGCGATCATAACACCCTATTTTAGTAATTTACAACTTTCATAAACGTTGGCATGGTGGGAGAAAACAGTTCTAATGATTTAGTGATTCTTACTAAAACAGTTCTGTCCCTGAGACGAATACTAAAAACACTACGAAAGAAAGATTTGACAAACTTATTTTGAAAACAAAGAGGCCCCTATTGCAGAGAGGATCTGAGATTAGCAATGGAAAGTGGGGAAAAAGGCAGACTCCTGACAGAGACTGCGCATTCCCCCAAACCACTGAAAACAGTAACAATTTATCCAAATTACAAGTTAATATAAAACCATAGTATATGCTGAAAGGAGACACCTTTTAGCTGAAAAATGAAATGAGGGTTCCTTTGAGAAGGCTGTTTCACGTCAACAGTGGGGTGAAGCAAAAGAACTGGGAACCTGTCATTTCAGTTTTCCTAATTCCTCGTGCTTAGTTGTCTCCCTCCACCAGTAAACAATCGAAATGTCAGAATAAAAATATCCTAGACATTAAACCGGATTTACACATTTCCAATTTCTGCATTTGGAGCTGCAGAAGCTATAAAACAGCTCAATAGGCTGAGACTGATTCTTAATAAGAAGAGGAAAAACCTTGTAAGCTTCTATACACCTTGAAACTGTGGGTAAGGAAAAGACTGGGAAGGAAGCTCACGCATAAGATCACAACTGCCCTCAACAGATTCCTCCTCTCTCTTCCAAGAAGGCAAGTGAGCATTTCTAGCATTGTTGCTTGTGATCATTTCACTAAGGAAGACCCTGTGCAAAGAAGCACTTGCTTCTTTGTGCTTCTTCTCTGGTGAGAGGTCTCTTCCTTACCACGTGGGAAGAAACGGAGCTGCTTCCTTCATTGTGAACAAGGAGGATCAGAGTAATTTTCTGCCAAAAGGAGTCCCCGCTCACAAGACTTCCTCGTTTCGTTTAAAATATGCTCTGATTTACAGTGTAAAGAAAGGCATACATTCTGCAATTCATATTTGCTACCCTCTTTGTGTTGTAAGGCTTTTGGAATAGCCCACCCAAACAGTCCTCTCCTAAATATGCCCTTTAAAGACTTATTTCAAGCTTTTTTAAATTGACTTCTTTTTAACTGAAAAAGAAATAAAAGGCAAAAATCTGTGGGAGACTTTTACAAAATGTACTTCCATAAGCCCTGCTGTGCTGGCTCAGCAGCTGGTTCATTTAAATTCCAGGTATGTACTACACAGGTTTTGGAAACACTGGCTTATCAGAAAAGCAATGCTGCCTTTGGATCACAGCCATTTTTGAAGACCATAAAGCTGGCACAGTTCACACTCGCACATTCCTACTGAGTGTCACAATGGCCAATCTCCTTGGCTTGGGCTAAGATATACCATTTCGTCAGGATATTTAAGGGTCTACAGCTGTCATTCAGCCAGAGAGCTCCTTTAAATAATGAACAGACCAAATTTATGTAACTTCTATGAATCATCATAAAAAATGGCAAAGAAAACATTTTTACTTGAAATAAAATGACCTTTTTTCACAATACCATTGTTTAACTAGAACTATTTAAACAAATCAGCACATTTTGCATCAGATCCACTCCTGACGTGGATCATCAGCACATTGGGATCCAGCCCAAGGGTTTAGTTTTCATAGAAACAGATCTAGATTTTACCAGAGCAAAATCCCACGCTGAAGCAGTGAGACAGGCTGTACTTCTTGGATACTGGAAACCCTTTGTGTCTGGCCTAGTGCCTGGGCACAACACATCTGAGGAATGAGTGTATCTCATTATGACAGTGCACTAGCACTTGTCATTCCTTATGCACAAGGAACAACATATGCCCAGTACAATAGAACCTTATTACGTGACAGAAATAAGTTTGCAGGGCAAAGGAAAGCTGTTGTAGTAAGTCAGACAGCATATTATTGCTGGGCTAACAGCTCACGGTCTGGGGAAAAAAAGCATTATCGAGAAAGTTCTTTTTCTCACTTAAAAATCCTGGGTAGACAACATATACCGAGACCTATATATTAAGCTTGGGGCTCAGCATCACAAAACAGCACGATACTAGAAACAGATCAGGTCATCCAGAAATTTGGCAGCTTCTTATTTTACCAACTAAGGTCTTGATCTTGTAATAATCTCAATTTTGAATAGAATTTTGCAGCCAGAATTTTGGAGCCCAGTGAAGCAGTAGGTATTTTGTCAAGTTTTTTTAGGCAGACATTTGTTCAATCTGCAGTAAATGAAGGCAGCCACTCATGCTGCCATTTGAAGAATGTACAGGTCCAGGCGTTTAAATAGTTCTGAAACAGCGACTGCATTCATAACGAGCTCCAATTGTGTTGGGTATATGTGGTAGATATAAGTGCACTTTTCTTGGATGTCTGAATACCCTGCTGATTCCGGCACTGAACCTGATCAGAATTCCCAATCCAAATCACTTTACAGAATGTCAAACCTTATCACTTAAATCCATTTCAAGTGGTTCAGCATTAAGCGTGCCTTCTACAACAAACCACAGCATGATACTTGGTGTATTCAGCATTCATCCCAAGTAGCACTATTTTGCTACTAAAAATGCAAGGTTTTTATAAATTTGACTAGCCTTCTGTATCATATCAATAGAACAGGCAAGCAGAATTAAAAATGAAAAAACTCCAAGCAGTACAAAAAGAATATCTTTTTCTGTTAAAAAACAATGGAGGGAGGGAAGGGGAGGGGAAAAGCCAGCCTACTTTTGATGAAGATAGTTTGGCCAAAAAGCAGCTGGGACATTTTAAACCATCCACTGCAGCCTAATGGACTAACATACTTCGCTGTGGAGCGATTTGAAAGTTTCCAGTGAATTTTTTGATGCAGAATCTACCCATTTTCCTGACACTTTCTTTACCCAGTTCCTTGGCAGTCCAGTGCAAGAGGGATGTGCTCATTTTCCTGACCCCATAAGGTACATGCCAAAACACTCATATGGGCAAGAACCCTGAGCCATACCACATACCTTAGGGAGCCATGATAATGTGGAGATCCAGAACTTATCTGCAGATGACAGGAATTCCTCATGGGACCCCCTACTCCACTGCTGCATGCTGCTTGGTCCAAGGCCAGTCTGGAAGTATTGACTTAGGCAACCCCTTTGGATTGCTCTCTCTTCTTTTCCCACCCTCTCCCCATACCAGCAGAGCCCTGCTGCTTACCTGGCATAGCTCCAGCATATAGGCCACCCTTGAGCTCCATATGGCTCAAATGCCACAGAAAAGCAATGCATGCATTGCAGCCTACTACTTCAGGAGAAGCCATGTAGGTAGGTATTCCTCCCCAGGACTAGAAACTTGGAGCTCATGGGATCAAAAACAAACTAATTTCCCAGGCTGGTAGACTTCCCTAGCCAGAGCAATAAGCTTTCTTCGGGGTCTGGGCATTGTTCATCAGCTCTTGCACTCAGCCAGCGCATTCACCGTGTGGCTGAAAGGCCTTTCCTAAAGGAATCAAGTGTCAGGAATCAGCAAAGGAAAGAAGGAATCAGTATCACCACACACCTTGTGGCTGAAATGAACATGATTTGAGCCTATTACATTGTTGTTTGCTATTAAGCAGTAATATGAAACTTATAGCACTGTTGTTTCATCTCAGCAGAAAAGCATGCCATATGATTCTGAGGCAACAATTTGACAATACTTGTTTGATGAGAAATTCAGGGGGGAAGGGAAGGGGGAGATGCAGGAAGAGGTTTTTGAAAGAAAGCCAAATTTTGAGATGCTTAAATTTCCTGAAAATTGGCAACTGTGGGATTTAACCATTTATTCATCACTAGCAGCTGTAGCTTTAACAATCAGCTAGCAGGTGGCCTAAGACTTTTCATTTTACTTTTATTTAAATGAAGGTGAAAGCAGACATAGCTCAACTGGAAGAGGCAGCTGCACTCAGTTTCAGTGAACTGATTAGTTTTCTTTGACACTAGTGCGCTCAGTAACTTTGCCAATGACTTCTGAGCTCTCAAAAACTCCAGACAAGAGGGATTAGGGACTAATAATCTACTGTCCCCATTTAAACTTACTCTAGCCTACATGCAGGCCAGCCGCCCATGCAGTCCTTGCTCTCAGCAGACTGAGAGGGGAAAGGGAAAAAAAAAGAGGGGAAAGGGGAAAAAAGTCAGGATATCAAACACAGAAAAGAAAACCTGCATAGTCATGTGACAAAGAGCTTCTGCATCGAAGAGCTCCAGCCAGTACTGATGGGGAGGAAGAGAAAGGACGGAGTTACAGTTACTTACCCCCCAGCCCCAGTACAGCAAGGTCCATACAAATGCATGGTCTGGAATACTGACAACAAGGAAGGCTGAAAAGTGTTTGGGACGAGGCACTGTATAATGGCTACGCTTGTCCTTTAACACGAGCTATGTTGCTATTACAAGAAAAAACCCCATCACTTCGGAGGCAAGTTTTAAAGACTTCATTGTAGAAAGGGAGCTGTTTTAGCAGTAAAACAAGCACTAACAAGTTATTAGACAGAGGAAAAAAAAAATCAATCTTTCAACAGTGTAAGGCACAGATGATCTCTTGGACTACAAGAAGAATGAAGATTAGCAACAGGATGTTTTTATTAGGCTAGTGAAAAAGCTGCAAAAGCAACAGTAACATGAAAGCATTAGCAAGAATAGGACAACATAAGGCAATAGCGGATAAGAAGCTGCAGTAAAAGTACTAGTGGTAAAGAAGAACCAAACAAGATACGACCGGGATAAGAAACAGGTGTTGACCATCACTATTCTGAGTTTTCAGTTACATTCACTGATCTGATAAACTTTCTTCATTGAATAGTATACTGCAGGGATTTCATGAAAAACCACATAACACAAAGAAAAAAGGATTTACCCTGTCTACAGCTGCCACCCTGCTTTGAACTGCTGAGCACTTGATAAAGTGATATGATAAAGCGAGGTCAGGACCACTCCTCCACCCGTCCTTTTCCATGAGAAAGGAGCAATAGCAGAGCACTCCAACCATTTGATTCAGCAGCATAAGAAGAATATTATTGACCAAACAGCACAGTCACGAGATCAAAGCAGACTATACCAAAATGCCTAGAATCTCAAATGTCCAAATTATTGAGGCCTCTTTTAAGTAATTAGGGCAACTTCTTCATTTATCTCATTTCTGCATAAATAAAAAAAATTATTTTCTGCAGAAATTTATTTATGTAGAAATGAGATGAGAAATGAGGGATAACTGACAAATTGACAAGATCTCTAACTGCCTTCCTTCTGATTTTACTGAATAATGATATAAAATTTATGAAACTTTCCTTTCTCTTATGAGAGAAACACAACTACTAGCTCTTGTAAAACAATTACATTCTAGATGTACAGAACAGCCTTCCAAAGGTAGTATATTACATAACGAAATTGAGTTATTCTCTCAATTAATTCTCTTTTGAAAAAGGATTACAATACAATCGCCAAGAGTCTCTTACTTCCCTTTATAAAACCACCTATTGATCTACCTGTGTTAGTAATTTTACATTCTCAACCTTTCTTGAAAGGAAATAAGCTAGTAGAAAACAGAATGAACAACAATGGCATAAGACACGATAAAGCACAGCAACATCTCTTTTAAAAGTGACTCCAAGTTTCTCTTAGAACTACTTGATCCTGATACTTGATGCCTTTAGGAAAGGCCTTTCAGCCACATAGTCAATGTACTGGCTGAGTGCAAGAGCTAATGAACAATCATAGATTCCAGTAGCTTTATTAATAGTAAACCTAAGCTTTTCTGTACACAAGAACAGAAAGTAACATTATGAAAATATTTATGAAGTGATGGACATGGTTCTGTATTATGAGTTGAACATTTGAAACTTTTCTAAAACAAATCTACCGATCTATGCTTCTGACAATGGTCCTTTTCAGGAAAAATAGTTGATAATAGACATCATACGTTCAAAATAAAACCTGATTTGAGGAGCTCTCAAATCTGGTACACCTATACAGACTAACAGATCTACAAAAAAGGCCTGCAAGGTGGGAAGATTAAGGAGTTATAAGGGCTGTGGAATAAGTTTTTCCAGCCAAGTATAACAGAACACAACAGTATCAGAGGCAATACTAGAAATTTGCAAACAGTTATGCAGTATTTAGAAACAGCTTTTACTGTAAAGCCTTCTTTTGCATTTATAGCTCACATCATTAATTTTCTAATGATGCCAGCTAAATATGCGTAAAACCACTCTTGTGCTGGTATATTCAAATCTACAGTAGGGCTTTCACCAGTACATAGAGCCACAGAAATTTCACCCTTCAAAACAGACAATGTTACATCAGCAAAACTGATTACTTCTTAAGAATTTAAGTCTTTTTCACCAGTGCACATTTCATTACCTTATTTCACAGTAAGATGGATAGAAAAGACTGCCCACCCTGACATATTAACAGAAATTATATTCACTGATGCTCACAAAGGTGGGAGGAGTAGCCTATGCACCTGATGGTTACGTTGCCATTCAGAGGGACCTCAACAACCTCGGGGAAATGGGTACAGAGGAGCCTCATGACATTCAACAATGGGAAGAGCGATTACCCCACACACCAGTACAGGATGGGGCTGACCGCTGGAGAGCAGCTTTGCAGAAGACCACCTGGGGGTCCTGGTGGACAACAACTTGAACATGAGCCAGCAATGTGCCCTTGTGGCAAAGAAGGCCAACAACACCCTCAACTGCATTAGGAACACTGTTGCCAGCAGGCTGAGGGAGGTGATCCTTACCCTCTACTCAGCACTAGTGAGACCGCATCTTTGGTGCTGTGTCAAGTTCTGCGCTCCCCAGTACATAAAAGACATGGATTGACTGGAGTCCAGTGAAGGGCCACAAAGGTGATTAAGGGACTGGAGAATCTGTCAGACAAGGAGAGACTGAGAGAGCTGGGACTGTTCAGCCTGGAGAAGAGAGGGCTCAGGGCGGATTTTATCAATGCTTATATATGGTGGATGAGGGGGGAAGGTGAAGAAGATGGAGCCAGACTCTTCTCAGTGGTGTCCAGTGACAGGATAAGAGGCACTGAGCAAAAACTGAGGTACAGGAAAATTCCATTTAAAAATAAGAAAACACTTTTTTACTGTGAGGGTGGTCAAACATTGGAACAGATCACCTAGAGAGGCTGTGGAGTCTCCATCTCTGGAGATATGTAACACTTGACTGGACACAGCCCTGAGCAACCTGCTCTACTTGACCCTGCTTTGAGTAGGTGTTGGACTAGACGATCTCCAGAGGTCCCTTCCAACCTCAACTATTTTATGATTCTGTAAAGTTTCTGTGGTTAAAAATTTTTTTGCAAAACCTGTGTTCCTTGATCTCATGCCACTCTGTATGCAGAAGGGTCAAATGGAAAGCCTAGAGGAAGTATAGCTTTGCCAGCGCTTTGGCAAGGCATGTGAAAGCCAGGGGAGGAAGACTCCAAAGAGGCTGGAGCATAGATGCACGGGAAGGAATGCAGGACAAGAGAGCCTGAGGGGCAGGTTACCCGCAGACTGCCCCAGCCTGCCTTCCCCAGCCAAACCAGCTCCTAAACTTTTTCTCACACCAACTGTGGTGGTCTTCTGACTCTGCACTGCCCTGTTTCTGCTGGCTAAGCCAATGAAAAGCTTTTCACTTGAAAAAAGATGTTTTTTTATTGCTGGGGAAGGCAGGGGGCCTTCAGTTTGCTGTGCATGAGTACCAGTGAGAGTACTGGAGAGGAGAGATATACCAAGGTAGGACCACGGCTGCCAGCAGTTAGACTGCCTTTGGCTTCTGCAGGAACACACACTGAAGTGGCAGTTCTACAAGAGTTTGAGCTAATTTAAGGCAGCAGCCTCACAATCCCATCCATCTCAGACTGGTACTACCACACATCTGAGGCTTTAATAAATTGCTTCATGAATGGACTATGGCAGAAAACTAAACCAGTAAAAAGGTTTTGAAAATGTTCTGATGTTTTAGTGCCATGAAGCAAGAGTTCATCAGCATCAGAAAAGCACCGCCACCAGAAAGAAGGGGTGTTTGACCGAGGAGCTAGAAATGGAGGAAAAGAGCAGGGAAATCAGTACAACGACCATGAAACTAATATCAGCTTAAATTCTAATGGAAGCATATCCTGGGCATTTGTCCTATGCTCTCTCACTCTTCTCCTGGAAAGTGGACTGTGCCCCTTCTCACTTGGCTTGCAAATCCATGCAACGCATGAATCGGATTGATTCAGAACACTGTGTCCTCTCTGCACAGCCTAGTATTATAGGCATAGCATTATGATTAGTAACTAAGATTAATTTTTGATATGTGTGTAAGAGCAACGGCAGCATATTTTTAAATATCCTTAAAAGGAATTGAGCAAGAGTTATAACATAATACATAATATATAAACATAAATCCCTCTTTACCACATAGCAATGTTTATCTACATTGGAAGTTTCCAAGGTCATCTGATTTCTCCGCTGAAAAAAGATATAAAATCTAACTGTAAACTTTCAGCACAATACATTGTTGCTTAAAAAAATTCCTTTGTTTTCTCATCTGGATATAACCATTCTGAGGGCCATCATATTTTCGTGAGAACAAGCCCACTGCACCACGCTATACTCTTTGTTAAGAATTTACCTTATGTTCTTCTGTTTCCTCACTGACAGGTTTTAGAGTTTATACCACAGATGTTTGAATTATGTTGTGCCCAGAAAAAGCGCTGTGAATAATTCTCATTAGGTTCTCACAATACTTATTACTAGCGATCTCAGATGTATTCAGAAATGAATCTCAATTGTAGAAATACTGTTACACAGCAGTGCATGTGCACTCTAAGGACAAATAGCAAAAACCAGACATTATTCTATCTGTAACTGACAACTACAGGATCCAGCTTTGCTATGGCCTGCAAGTTATTTTAGAATAGAGCGCTCAAAAGATGAGGGAAGGAACAACCAAACTAACAAAAATGAAAACTAATATTGTATATTTTTGAGCCTACTTTATTTCTTCCAAACTCATACGCTTGAAAATACCTACTGCATGAAGACACTGGTCACGTAATTCTACTACTCTCCGTTCTTGTACTAAAGTTCTTTATTTGGACATCACCTTATAAAACAGAATATATAACCTTTTCCAGTAGATTTTGTCCTTCCTTTTCCCACTTATCAATACCGATTTTGTCCACTGCTTTCAATATAGCTTCAAACTAATGCACCTTTTTTTAAATTGGTTACTTTATCATATCAAAAAAAGGCAGTAATAATAAAAAGGCAATTAGAATGAAAAAAATCAGGGGAGATTAGCTCCTTCTGACTTTCCGCTCTGTGCAATTCACAAAAGTAATGGCAAAATACAAATAGTGGATTCACAGAAATGACATGACAGTATTTTAAAATGCATATGTAAAACTCAGAAGACAGTATATAAAATTTTCAACATAGGTCAAATTAAATGCCTAAATTATTTAACCATTGCCACTTAATGAACCAGAAACGCAGCTGACCTAATCAAGGTCAATTAATGTTAGCTCTTGAATACAGAAATCACTAAGCTTATCTGAAGATTTACATTTAGATTTTAGAAAGATATTGAGGATCAGCAGCTCATAGAGTGTCAGTGTTAGTCAAAGACATTCAACCTTATGGCAAGTGCTCAGCATCTTGCTAAATTAATACATACTCTAGGGCAATGATTCAGGACACTTAAATGGGTATTAAAGCCCATCTTTATTCAAATTAGCCTGATGCGCAAACTGTACTTCTGGCACGTGCATAGCTCCCACTAACAGGGCTGAAGGTGGATGTTTCCTTTAGTTACAGTCTACACTACGATGCAAAAAGCTATATGCTTTTACCAGTTCTTAGGAGGGCAGAAGAATTCAGCCACTAGTCTCAGTCTTCTAGAAAACATGCAAACAGGTAGGAAGCATCAATCTTTCATTCTCATAACCTGTCTCTAAAATCATCATCTAAAATTGTCTCATATTAATTTTCAGACCTTTTCAACTTTAAGGATGTTTGAACTTGAACTACAGATAATAAACAACAATTTTGGCAATCAAGATGCTCCTCAGAACACAGAGGTTTTTGGCATGCGATGTGCAATTCGGATATGAGCAAAGCAGCAGGAAAAGAGAAGATTCTAGTATATTAAACATTGTCCCTTTATTTATAAAGCAGAAAGATAATATGACTACTTGGTGAGTCATCATTCGTTATCTTTCCTAATAAGTACAGCCAGCATATCAGAGGAGGTTTATGAATGGCCCTGTATTTTTATATTGCACGATCTTATTTCATGGCGTAAGCTTTTGGATAACAAACCAACACTTTTATTCAGAATTGACCTCAAGTCCACTCGTAATATGCACAAATTGCTTGTACCTGCATCTTTGTTCAGTGTCACCTGCATGCACAAACGTTTGAAATTACAGCTTCATAACACACTAGGACACAATTTGTGCAGAGAGATTTTACATAGGCAAAATCTATTCCTACTGTGAATAGGGCCAACAAGAACAGTGCCCTTAAAGCCACACACCAGTGTAAGTAAACAGAGCTGCTCTGATTTACACCAGCTCAATCCCAGCACTTTTTTTTTTTTTTTTTTTTTTTTAAAGTATTGCCTCTATCTACCCTCTAGAATGCCAGAAGCAAGCCTGGAAATGAAACAATGTTTCTTTATAATTATAGCCACCTATTTATCATTCAGCAACTAAAATATGGCAGATACTAAAGAAACGTTCCAATTCCAAAGAAAACTATGAAGCCATTGTTTTCCACTGAACCATGTCTTAATTTGTTTTCTTTTTCTGATAGCCAATTACTCTTCACGTTTTGCACTACCAAGCTGATAATGAGCCAAGGTCTCGCAGTCCCAGCCATGTGCAGGGTTTTGCTCGGAGTTAGCAGGCCGGATGAGAATGATTTCCCACAAGCACAAGACGACACCTCTGTTAGGAGGAAGCCACCAAAAGCAATAGTGTGCCACCCAGCCACTGAAAGTCAAGGATAGGGTAATACATTTTTTCTTCTTCCCCTTCTCTTCTTCCCTCCTGCTGCCAGCTGGTAGTTCTCCTGGCAAGAGTCCACCATGTACTGCTGGATGTTTTTATGACTTTCAACACAGAAGAATGGGAGGTACTTCTCCCCTTTTCTAACTAACTGAATTGTTACCAAAGTGCAAGACATAAGTCTGACTTTTTTTTTAAAGCTTCCTTTCCTGACATAGATAGGCAATATTTCTTAATATAACTCTTAAATTTTTACAGGATTACTATTCTTAAATCTCAGGTCTGGTTTGTTTACTCAATACCATAGGAGTTTAATGATAGAAGGCAAATGACAGTACACACTATGGCTACTCAGGCAAGGTGAGGATAGAAATCCTTTACTGTAAGAGGTAAATGCAAAATGAGATCCGATACCTTGTGCCCTCTTAGAAGGGAAAAAAAAATACACGTCCAGTATTAGACAATACTCAATATGGAGCCAGGGTGTTAAAAATGAGCTGAAACTTTTTTTAAAAAGTCAATTAAAAAAAGCAAAATTCTTTACAAAACATGAACAGATAGACAGATCTTTTTAAATATCATTTTAAAGGTTAATTTACCTCATACTTGCGTAGTTTAGAATTATTTCATTTAAAATTTGGTAGAAGACAAAGCACAGAAAGGAACCATGTAGAAGTATCAGCGCAAAACCTGCAGGCAACTACAGTAAAATAATGGATAGGTGATAATGACTTCAAAGAGAAGACCCACAGCTAGACGAGCCTTTTATTTATTTAAGTTTACTGGTGATGAAGGAAAGTGAAATATTTTGTGTATTTCTATCATGTAAATTAATTGGCACAATATATTATATTACAATTTTTTCATTCTATTTCATTCTATTTACACACTATGGCACACTATGATATAGAATACAGAAGAGCCCAGTATTCAAGTTTCTGCCTAATTACAGTTTTAACAATATCCTTTTGTTTACATCACGAACATGGAAATCATTGCAGAGAAGTAGGAGGAAAGTAGAGAGAGAGAGAGGAGCTAAAAACAAGCCTCCTCCTGCTCAGCAAGGATTATCCACTGTGCAAAGACAATTTTTCTCCATCCAGGCTCAGTTCTTCATCTGTAACACCTAAGTCACCAAAGACACCATGTCTAAAAAAAAATAAAATTTTAGTTCAACTCCTGCCTCAGAAGTACATGCATTCCGTCTGACAGGAACAAGGTGCATTTTGGAGCCAAAATTTTCAGTGAGTGACAGAAAAATGTGCACTGAGTAAGTTGACTAAACATCTCATTACCCAGGTAAACCTCAAAAAAATATAGTTAAAAGCACTCCTCCCTTGGGTTTAGCATTGTTAGCTTCCCAAAAGATGTTATTAGCAAAGGGTGGTACAAAGCAAGGTTCCTTTGGGTCCGTCATTTGCCAAATGAAGGCGATGCCTGTTAAAATACATTATTTCAGGCTTTCGAGGACGCAAGTGACACGAAGCAAACCTTCAGGTACAGAACCGCAGGGAGAAAGCTCTATAGTTTCACAAAAGCCTGTTAACATTAGGATCTCAGAAGAAGCATTACTATCCGTCATTACACACTACAAGACACTTCATGTAGTTATAAATATATATAAGAAAAAACATTGCTAGCCTTTGAAATCTTCAATAACACGAGCAACACCTTCATCTCCATTTAAAAGAAAAATGCCAGCTGAAATTGCAAACTCTTGCAAGTCTTGCTGTACAACTAAATGCAGAAAGCTAGAAAGTGTTTTTGGCATTGTCCTTTGGAACACCAGGCCGCTGGCCTCAACCAAACGCATATTGCTCTCTTTAAATGATTTTTTAATACTGTGCGTTATGGCACCCGACAGAGCAATAGCATCCAATACCAGACAGAAGTCCTCAGCCTTTTTCTGATATGCATGTCAGAAAAGAGAGAAGCAGCTGGCTGCATACTACCATTCCCACGTTACCTAGGCAGTGAGGATGCTGCTAGTGTGCCCATTCCACACTCAGGTTTGCAGAGTGAATCCCCATTTACAGAGAGAACATCATTTAAATGCTGTTGTCCTGCCTGTGCAGAGATCTGCAAAGTATCAGGAGAACTGTTTGCTCATTATTCCCACAGTGAGATGTAATTTTTAGTGTAATTGGCACCAAGACTAAACTTCAGCAAACATATTGATTATTCCCTTAGGAGCCTGGGAGGGAAAATCTCTCTGATTCTCTAGTAGCTGGCAGAAACCTCAAATTGAAAAAGACAAAAACACCTCCTCACTTAAAAATTTCTCTCTAGAAGACAATAAAGCTAGCACAAAGCTCAAACTGTAAGGAATTCAGCACTGGTCTAGCTTGGATCTCTTAGGAACATCAAGTATAAAAACATACTCATTAATAAAAAACAGAGCTGTGACTGACTTGGTACTTCCAGAGCAGCTCGGGGTAAGGCACACACAGGCATATGAGAGGCTTCTCAATGCAATCAGCTTTAACACTTATCCAATTTATTCTGGCCATCATCAGATCCAAGGAGCTGTCAATTTATCAGGGTACAGGGCTAACTCAAAGGCCATTTGGTGCAGCTGCAGCTTTTACTCCTAGACATAACTGAAGCTGTATTTACAACGACAGCGTCTCCTTGATACAGAGAACCTCGAAGTAAAAGGTTGCATCTACAGAAATGTAAACCAACACATAACCAGTAGGAAGAAACTACTGATAAAAAAGTTACTACTCCACACTGGGATCCAGATAGCATTTCCCAATTTTGCATAGTTTTATTCTGATTTAACATATTGCTTCACGTATATTTTTCCCATTCCCAGGGCAAGATGTACTACTGCTCATGGTATACTTGATCCTAGCTTCAACCCTTTTTGTGCGCATATTAAAAAAGTAACTAGAAAGGCTGAGATTACTGTAACAGACTATTGATCCACCAGATCTGATACCTTGCAACAAAAGCTCAAGCTGATTATCTCAAAGACAAAACAGTTTTCTGTATCTTCTCAAATGTGCTGAGATACACAGGTGGGGAACAACGATGATATATGCCCAGTCTGATACTTTGAGGCAAAAGACTTCTTAGGTCTTACAGACTATAATTACAAACATGCCTCTTATTTTGAATGATGCAGTTCTATCCATCAAAAAGTAACTTGAGTTCCAATATGTAGGAAAAAAGTATGAGTAAAGAAGTAGTAGCCTACTGATTAAGCCAAATCACCTCTGCATCAAGACATTCCGAAACCTACTTACATGTGTGATTTCCATTTTATTCAGTAAGCATAATTTTTTAAAGAAGATTATTCATACTATTAGGTTTAGTTCAGAAAAATAATTACTAGATCTAAGCCATGACAATGACAACTTGCACCTTGCTCACTCATAGGCGTCAATATTTTATTGTGCTGCTCCAATTCTAAAAAGTAGATTTTGGCTTCTAAACCTAGGCTATTTTATTTATATTATTTAAAGTAATGGAACTTGAGACTGCTTATCACAAACAGCTATTATAACAAATATAAAATCAATTCGTACTAGTATTTAAAAATTCACAAATATTTAAAAACCTGTAAGTCAGGAAATATGAGTTTAAACAGGAAAAGCTCTTAAAGATAAGTAAAAGATCAATCTCTTTTCCTAATCTATATACAGTTATTTCCTATATACAGTTATTTAATTAAGCCACTATTAAACATAAACCAAGCAGAAACATATGAGCTGTGTGCATGAGAACGCTTACGGTAGAGATATGCAAAAGCATTTAGAGAATGCGCTCTTTAACTTGCACCTGATAATCAGTGCAACAGAACACATGCAAACTTATTTTAATTGCATTTACATAATAATGGGAAATTACACAACAGGATAACAAACAACCATTTAAGAACCCACATTAAATCATGTTCAGTTTTCCTAAATATTATTTCTTATCAAATTGGTGACTTTCCTGCCACAGTGTAAGAGATTCCCTAAAAGGTCTTAATCTGCAAGCTGGACTCTCAAGTGCTGTTGAAGTGCAACTATGACTAATAGCAGTGGCAATAGATATGACACAGATTAACATACCTTTTGTTACAAGCTGCATTTTTAGAAGAGAACTACAGAACAAAAGGATTCATGGAAAGGTGTACCGTACCGTACACCACTTTCAGAAGACTGCCCTTTGCTGCAAAATGACGCACCACTGCTGGATACCGAAAATGTGAACTACAGGAAGACTTTGTGAAGAAGTCTTTTACTGATTGATCTGTGTTTCCTTCATAGCTGTTTAAGTGCTCACTGCATGGGAGTTAATTGTATTCGTTATCTTGTGTAATAACCTGATTAATTTTGTACTTCAAAGCTATTAACCACCATACTGTACATGATTCACTGGAGAACGAATGAATTTAATCCGTCTGTTCAAATACAAAGGCAAACAAGAATAATCCTTTGTTTTATAACTTTTAAATAGATAACTTCTTAAATTCTTAATTTGCTTAGAGTGCATTAGGGAGGGACCCACTGTAACTCTTCAGCTAAGGTTAACCAGACACTTCTGTTAGAAAGCCTTTATCAGCTGGGATTTAAAAATTAACTCTGATTTACAGCAGACCATACAACTAAAAATTGCATGTTTTTCTTCTAAGGTTTGTAAAACAACAAATTAAAGAAACAAGATCAATAAATTGTCCCTCGTTATTTCACAAGACATTCTCAATATTTGCAGCTGCAGTTTGAAAACAATATTGAAAAAAATTGGCAGGCCTCAAAACTCGTCCTGGGATGGATTCATCATGGCATTTTAACATAGAAATAACTGTAGGGAATGGGAAAGAGAAAGGGCAAGAGGAATATGCAAATGTTTTAAAAACAAATTTGTATATCTGGTGTGAAAAAGCCCTGTCAAACGGAACACTGATTTCTGCTGTTAGAAGTCTACATGATTTCCAAAGCAAAAACACTAAAATTTTAACACAATAAATGGAATGAAGCCTAAAAGAATAATTTTTTGTTTTCAAACTTTCATATTCTATTTATAAGGGGAGGGATTTCATCTCTATAAATAAGAACCATTAAAATTTTAAAAAGCAGAACTCTAAAACAGACCCAAAAGTTGTTATTGTAAAATATACAAGCTCGTGAACAAAATCATGCAATTAGACACATCCCATGTATTGTTCATAACTGTGTCTCACAGTACATGTTGCTGCACAACTATTTTTCCACAGCACCAAATTTTTATGGTATTAGGCAATCATGCAGAACAGTAAAATATTTTGCACAAAATGAGATATTTCTATATCCCAATCAAACAAGAAGGTCTTGTTTTAGAGAGATTTTCTGAGTCACTCCTGAAAGCACTTGTTAAAGTCACTGATGTCCCAGCAAAAGAGATACAGTACAAGCAAGTCTGAGTAAAATGAAGAAGGTAAATTTAATAAACAAAGTATGAAACATATTTTTTTTCTCTCCCCATGGGACAAAATAAATCCTTTGCATATGAAACAAATGACTAATGACAGAAGGTTCTTTAAAAGCAAGGGTATACTCATATCTCCCTGTTAAATCTGTGGGCAGAACCAAAGGTTGATGGGTTGAGGGGAGAAGCTCTCCTTTCAATACTTTCCCCCTTGGCCACTCTGAAGTGCCAACAACTGGCAACCTTGGCTAGTCCCTGGGCCAGGAGTGGCTTCCCTCAGTAAACCTGCTCCACAGTAGCATAGCTCCCAGCTCCTGCAGTCTGAGGCACGAATCAACAAAACCGTATATGGCGGATTCAGAAAAAGTTCTTCCCGAGCCTTTTGAAAGGGAACCACCAAAACTCAGAGTGCAATGGGAGAAAAGAGCAAATTTTTTCCAAAAATACACAAAACAAAACCCGAAAACCACACACAAATGCACGGGCACATGGAAATAAAACATGTAAAAAATGATGGTATATGCTCAGTATAAATTACTTCTTCTTTCACTCCCAATGTGGATATGTCATCAGTGCCTATGAGCTACCTATACATCTTATGAATGGCCCAATCACGTTGCAGAAGCAGTAGTCAAGGACTGTTGTTGAACTTGAGTGTAATCATGATTTCTGCTTTCTCTTCTATTTCTCATTTCCTATTTTACTTCTCCCTCTACATGCATATCTCGCAAACTAAATACTTCACACTGACATTAGCATATTATTAATAGAGCAGCACCCAGAGTCATAATGTTAGACTACTTGTAAAGTAGGCATGAGAAGCTGGCTGGATTTTACATTGGCTCACATTTGGCAAGTTTGTTTCACAACCTTATAAAAACCGTTCTGTAGCTTTTTCTGAAAAATATTCATGAACAAAATAATATTCTGCAGGATCTGAACATGTTACATTACCCTCAAGAATATATCAAGTAAAATGCATCTAGGTTATAGACTAGATTTCTGATTCTTTCCTCCACCAATAATTTAATTCCACATACAAAGACACATATGAACATCTATCAGTCAATTTTAACATTTTGTTGTCTTAGGTACATTACTTCAGCCATAAAGAACTCACCAGAAATATTCTTTCAAGTTGATCTTGAATGTCTTTCATTCCTGGAAAAGCAGCAACCCCTTGAATCATTTCTACAAAGATACAACCCACTCCCCTATAGAACAAAAAAGGAAAGTATGCAATGTTAGAAAGATTTCTTTCACATTAAACAGCCAATATAATCAATGCTTTTGTCTCCATCATCAATATTACCACAATTTTCTATCAACACAAGACTGAAGGAGGATTGTACGCCTTCAGTGAAAAACAACGTTCACGTATGAGTGCATCTCTTTTTCAGGTGTTTGAAAGACACGTGGAGGTGGCAGGAATAAGGATGGCAGCAGTAGAGATCGATAAAGGCAGAGCAGCTGCTTTCCATTTGGGTGAGCACGAGCGCCTCCCAAGTGGCATATGCACGCTCCTGTCCCAGACGAGCTCTGGCCACGTGGGAAGGACACTGGGAGAGCACCCCTGGAAGCAGCTGAATGGGGACAGGTCTGTGGCATGGAGGTACCCACCCTGGAAGGGCTCTGCATGGGGGGAAATCTGGAAAAAATGAGTGAGCAGGAAAAGGGCACATGGCTCATGACAGCCAATGAACTAAGCTACTGCCCAAGTGCAGATGACTCCTGGGGTGGGCTTGCTTGGTCTTTCTTCTCCCCTCTCCCCACACAAGAGAAGAAAGCATACAGCTTTTGGGGGCTGTTGACCCCACCCCCAGAGGCACTGGAATGGGCTGAGCAGCTGCGGGCTCCCTCTCTTCCCATCTTCCCTCCCTCTGTTAGCTACAGCCACCTGGTTACAAGCTCTGCTCCTCACTCTCTCAAAAAAGGTACTTTACATGTGTCTCCCTCATCCCACTCCTTCAAAAGCCACTGCAGAAAATACTGGGCACTCAGAGGAAAGAAATATCTGAGAACACAAACTATAGCACAAAGAATGGTTTCTTAAGACTTGAAAGTTTCTGCCGCTCTTTGGCTCAAATCTCAGATTTGACTCATGGATTTCCTGCTCCTAGGAGCAAAAGAAATTACAAACTCATTTGCTTCTTTTCTGGATGAAAAGAGGTCAAGAGTTACTTGCTCCTTCAGCAAAAATTATTTTAAGAGAAAATACCTCCCTTGGCTACCAATAGGATGCAGGATCTGATGGTACGTTTCAACTTAATTAAATTTTCTGCAAACATGTACGTAGGCTATACAACCACATCTGTGCAAGTGACCACACAAAAAATATCTTCACCCAAAACAAATGCAACGACTCAAAATACATATCTGAATGAACCACAAATTCCCAAGCCTGGTACTGACAGTACTTCCTTAAATTGTGAGGTTTTTTCCTCTAAATCAGAAAATCCCAGCCACAATCTCTAATTTAACTTTGGTTTTAGAAGCAAACTACTTGGAATGTAATAATTACATACCTTATCATTGCTTATTCATCATGACGATGTATTCAGAAAGGAGCATTTAATTTTAGGGGAGTGGGTGTATATATTGGTGAGGAAGTGGTTCTAGAATAAAACAACCTAATGAAAATAGATTATATGTTTTCATTAAGGCCAGGGCTGAATATTTATAGACACCACTTAACTAAGATTATCAGCAGACAACCCATGCTTTACTCATCTCTGAATGCTTTGACCACTACTGAATAATGAAACAATTTTATGTTTAAGGACAATGAGAGATGATAGTCAAACTTCCTGAAAAACAAAATCAAAAATGCATCGCTTCTCTTTTCATATCCCCCAGCCTAAATATATTAAGCCAAGATTCTCTTTAGCCACTGAAAAGCTAAGGGGAGCTTTGGAAAGCATAGCTCTCCCACATCCAATTTCAGATGAATTCAGGTGTTTACAGAAGGGAGAGGTTAAAATTTATGTTCCATATGCTTCTACCAGTCACTGAAGGAACTGAATTGATTAAACTGTCATTCATCATTCACTCTGGTTAGTGCTTCATTAGGCACAGGAAGGCACAATATATCTTAGTCAAATATTTATAAACAATAGCAAGATCTTGGGCAAGAAAAGATTTCAGTCAGGAGCCATTTATCAGAAGAGAAACAAAACAACTGAATTTAGTCTAAAGAAAAGAAAGAAGATTGGAGTTCTACTATTGCATCCAGAAAACAGGCATTTGATTAAGTTAGTTCATCATTTCAGAGCTATCTGCAGAGAAACTTACACTAGCTGTTTGAACAGAAATGTTGTAGAAGCAACATGAAGATTTTGGTAGATAATTTTACATTCTGTTTTACAAATTCTATTCACAAAATTTTCCATTTTTAGTGCATCTGATGCAAATCAAAAAAGAAAATCAAGTAAGAACTGTGAGCAACACCACTGAAGAATAATTTTCTGCTTGGAAAGAAGAGTCCTATTAAGTGTCTTGAACATTTGTATAACCTAGTGCTCTATTTAGTCATAATCGGAAGTGAGGGTGAAACTGTACTGGGGTTAAGTGAATAGCTAATACAAAAATCAAAAGGTCAGTAAAATCACTGAGGAGAAAAACATAAACAGCTCTGAGGTTTGAGCTGGAGGACCGCTGTTCAACTCTGGCACATTCGAAAATTAACCATATGCTTGGTTTCCAAGTTTAAGGCGCTCACCTAGCTCTTTGAGGAATAAGCCCACAGAAAGAAAAGATTAAATGAAATCAAGCTGCTATATAGCCTTGAAATATAGCCTTCTCGTAGACCTCACAAACTATTATACAGGTCACAGAGATTTTCGAGCAAAGCAAAATTTATTTATACGCCAGAACAACTGACTTGTAAGTCAGGAAAACTTGAAAGGAAAATTAAAAGAACTATGTCATTCTTGGCTAAAAGAATACATGAGGGACAGGGAGAATGTGATGATTCTGTGTTTAAAATTATGCAAAACAAAAGAGAAGAAAGAACTGATTAGGATTTTACTGTTTCCCAGAATTGTAGGTAGATCCATGGTAGTGTAACTAGAAATAGGAGAATGCATATTAGAAATGAAAATTTTAGGGTATGTGTTGGAGAACACACTTAACAGTTGTGCCATACCACAGCCTCCCAATGGACTAGAAACTCCACTGTTACAGCCATGTAAAACTAGACAAGCTGAAACACTCACGAATGTTCTTCAGGGAACAGACTTGCATTAACAGTAGGGTGGATAAGATGATCTCACAGATCACTCCCATCTCTAGTTTCTCTGATGCAAAGATTACTTCTTGAAACATGAAAAATGACTAATTAACTTGGCTTAACCTGCATGCATTTCCAAGGGTATGCTCTTTACGTATTACTTGCGCACACTTAGCATATAGGGGCATTTCAGGCAGCATTTGAGAAATTTGTGTGACAAAAGAGCATTAACATAGCATACTCCATTCAGCACATTTGATTCAGATTTTTCTGTTCTCTTTATAAAACTGATTTTGAATAAGCTAAATGCTGCTACTTCTGAGACTTGGTTCAGGGATCTTCCCAATGGAACAGCCTGGGATAACCTTGCAAAGTCAACATGACTCAAAGTGACAGCCATATCGTGTTGAAATTTGTGGCTCACCCTCTGATGACAATAAGCACAACTAAACCTATTGATGTATTGATGACACCATATGCTGCCATACCATCTAATTTTGCTCTTCTATTGTTCTGCTTAACTTTCTAGAACTCCGGCTGTCACCACGCAGCCTTATATGGCGTAAGAGTTAAGAGCACAGCTAAATGAGTTACTGTTACATCTGAATCGGCAGAGTAAATAAGCCTATAAAAATAAAGTTGGATGCCTCAAGAAATTGCATATTTTCTGCACAGCTTTTGCAATGCAAGAGCCTATTCCATAAAAATTAACTTGTTTAGTAGTTGTTGGGTGGGGTTTTTTTGTTCTAGGGGCTTTTTTTTGGCTTAAGAATTCACATTCCTGTCTCTGTAACAAAGACTGCTTGTTTCCTTCAGTTAATATTCTTGAGGGATCCATACAAAAGACGACAGACGCAATTTGGATCAAGGCGTTGTGTCCAAACTGGGTTTTAGTTTTTACTTAAATGGAAATTATAGAAAGTCTAAGCAGATATTCGAGGAATAGTTACCATACACGTTCAAAACTGTTGAACTTTCTGCCCTGAACAGACTTGCAACGCTTTCTAACAGGCTCAGTGTAGGTGATGACATTCAGCACGCTCTTCATAGTGAAGATGTATATTGGCCCTTCACATAAGAAGCTTTATCCGTCACGAAGCCTAGTTTCAGAGTGCAGTAATTGGCTTCAGAGGGGTGAGGTATTTTATGAAAACTAAGTAATTGCTTCCAGCAATCCTCCTGGTAAGATTTCTGAAATTCAGAAACTACATGCACAGTTTTGCACTGCTAAATATATCAGAAACAAAATAATCAGCTTGGTTTTCATGTATTTATGTAAGGGGCAATAGTGGAGTCTCTTCCATAAAATCCACCAGTAATATACTACATGTTGGAAGGATACAGAGATTTTTACCTTATCTTACTGATTCAGAAAAAAGTCATGCTCCTGTATGATCCTACTTATAAATAGAACTAGGTATATTCCACGTAACATTTTCCTGTTGAACACATTCTTCTTCGTTTTCTTTCCCTGGCATGGATCCAGATACTTTTTTGAAATACTTTCCTGCCATACATGAAAAATATTATTAACAGTGGAAAAGCGATCAGTAAATCTGATGTTCTAAATGGATAAAAGTAGTTTTAAGACAGGAATTGAAATGCCCTTCTAATAACTACAGACGAGATGGTTTCTCCACATGCAGTATTTCTATGAATCAGACCCCATGAGCATTTTCTAATCATAAGTTAATTCAGTTGATAAAACTTCTCTCGTTGCCAGTGTCTTCTCCATAAGTTTAATTTAAAATACCTTGACAGTTATCACAATGTCCTCACCACTTAAGGATTAGCAGTTCTTTGCACTGGAGGTTATGATAAAAAACACCAAGGGCAAAAGAACCAATTTACCCTACATGCTTTCTCTCTTGGGCACAAAGCACCATTTCTTCAGTATGTACTGGGACTCCTCCTCTCAGATTTCTTTCACTGCAAACTGTTTACAGCAGATACAGGATAAAGATGCCTTTGTAATGTCCCCCGGGTATAAAGATAATTTGGTGCACCTGTGTCTAAGACAAGATCCATTTTTGTATAATAAATATCTTAATTACTGTCATAGGTCTTCATTGGTCAAATATTCATGAAAGCATGCATGGAATTACTGAGAACCATCTAATTTGCACTCAGAGCAGGTTATTTGTGGAGAGTGTCAGGTACCTGAAAAATAACATTTATTTTTCTAACTGTAGAATGAAAAAACTCCATGTGAATAGCTTTCCCTAGATTCAGATCAGAACTGAGATCATGTCTATCAATCAGGATGCTACAAAATTATATAACAGTGATTTAATAAGCAATTTCATAACACAGCTGGCCTAGTTATAAGCAATTTATTCTACAGCACTAAATAGAGCTGATGTTAGTTAACACAAGTGAATTTAAAAAATATCATGGTCCCTAATTTCTTAGTTTACCTGAATTGTGACTGAGAGTTTACATCCTACCATTCTTTCATTGTATATTTTTAAAAACAAAACAATGGAATATGCTAAACATTGCCAGCTGTTAGCAAACACAGCTCATAGCCAGCTGCACCTTAAAATAAAATATCCCTAGTGACTTCCTGATCTAAGCAAGCCAGATGTAGCAGCACATGCATCGTATGACTCAAAAGGGATTTAATAATCTGTTTAAATTACTTCATTTACTAATACTATATTCTTCCTGTAAAGAAAAAATAGAATAGATTCATTTGGGGAATTTTCCCCCTATATTTCTGTATTACCTATATATGGTTTTTAGTAATTTATTATAAACCCTTTATGTATCAAAGATTTTTTTTTGCATTGACTTTCAAAGAAATTCAAGGATTAGGAAGTTATACCAGAGGCAATGGAAAGCCTTTTTCTTAGCTGCTAGCAAGTTCTCATCAAGAGGAAAAAAAAAAAAATCTATCAAAGGTTATCACAGCTCTTTGATGTAGTCTCAGGTAGTATAGTATATTCACCAATGCCACTGCATCACATGCTGTCAGCAGTGAATCACCAAGCACACGGCATTGATTTCCATCACCAGCTTGACACCATTAATGCATGTATGTCTTCATTAATATTATTTTATTGCCAGTGGCTATTTAAACAGAGAGCAGGAGAATGTAATACTGTAATGTGGATCATTAGCTTTTAGTTACTAACCTAATGCCCTACACTGGCAAATGAAGTGTAAAAATAGCCTGCAGCCTCTGCCACCTGCTTCCCAGCCCCTGCCCAGAGGTTAATATTTGTACTCTTTTTTCATGCAGCTGGTCTTCTACTCAATAACAGCCCCACTTTCCATTCCTTGGGAACCACCATGAAATGTCATTTATCATAGCTAAAGCAAAGGCCCTGTGATTTTTTTTCCTAAATGGCAGAAACAGCTGTGCTTTGTACCTCAACATTATTTAAATATTTAGTGAAGTGGCTGCCTAGTTTTGTCTTAATGTAGACTATCAACAAGGACACGCGAGAGCACAGTTATCTGACATAAGGACATTACGCCAGTAATCGCATAAAAATGCTAATGCTACAAACACATTTTTGATAACAAAATTACTAAATTATCTTGGCATCTGATGAAAGGTAGCTTTCTTCTTGCATCTCTCCTTTCTTTCTTCCTTCCCTCTGTCTCTCCCTTCCTCCCACTCTGGGAAGTCACTAAGTAGTTTTAACGTAATTCTGGCCCAGCTGGGTATCTCCATTGTACAAATAAAGCCCTAAGCTGGACTCTACTCCAGCAGAGCTCACTATTACATGTACCTAATCAGTATAAGTGACCTCAGCATGTACTTATGTCTCTTGCATTTAAACTGGAAGTGCTGTCTCAGATAACCCAGCAAAGCATAGAGACGTAAAAACCTAGAACTCTTCCGTCACATACAATATTAACTTGCTCTAATCTGATTTCTGGTGTGGCAGTCATTCAGCATCTACTTAAATTTCTATCACGTGAAAGAAACAATTAGGAAGGTTTTTTCTACACTCCTCACAGTTCTCCAGTTTGTATTAAGCACCAGCAATTTTATCAGCGCGACACATCTAGTACAGCAGCAGTACGACTATTTTTCACTTGAAACAAAGCTCCCTGCCTCTACCCCTGGGCATCTGCATCTTTTTGGGACCTATATTAAATGTTCTGCACAAGAAGACATAATTTATGGCTATTGTTCAAGCTCTTCAGCAATGATTCTTGCCTCGTTCTAAAGGTCCTGACAAAAATTGACTGGAGAGTTGAAGTGGCATTCTGAGTCCTTCCTTGATCTTCCCTTCTCTCCCTTTAATTTGAATATAAACATATGATCATGAAGGCAATGCCAAGTCTGTATTTACAGTAAGTTTAAAATACTTCTGCTAGCTGCACGGCTTAATTTGATCTCTATCACAATAATTATACATAGCTTGACTGGGCTTTTTATAGCTCTTTTACGAAAATTATCACAAGGAGAAATAGTAAAAAAAAAAATCTATTTTTATGAGGTATTAAACTTTTGAGTAAACGAGTCTTTGTAAAAAAATTTCAGTAAGAATCAAGATTTCAAAATTCCTTGCTCAGTTTTAAAAAACAAACCTTACTTTCAAAGAGCAATGATTTTTTAAATTGGTAAATATTAAGAAAAAATAAATGTGATTTCTGTTTTGATAAAAAGGCACTCTAGAGGACTTTTAAAGCAATTTGCTTTATTAAACAATTACAGCATTTTCTTTAGAAGTCGTCTCCATATTTTCTTGCAATTTCTTTGTATTTCCTTCATTCAAACATATTTGTACATATCCGCGTGGATGTGGGACTCTCGAAAGCTGAACATATGTTGACTGAACTATCTCAAGATGAGCAAAAAGAACTACTTCTGTCTGCTAGCTATTTCCGTCGTCTTCTGCAGTTGCCCTGCCTCACTGCCTACCCTTCTGCTTTCTGTGAAAGCGTCAGAGGTGTACCTGGGCAAAAAGATGATTGCAAAACATCAGGAGCAGATGGGATGTGGGGATTGCAAGCAGTCTGTGAAGACACTAGGTCGAACAGATCTTTGGGAAAACAGGACACCTCTAGCACAAATGAGAAGCTGAGATGCAGGGGGAAATGATTTTAGATCTGTGAGGTTTGAAGAAAACCAGACAGCTGATGCAGAAGATACTGCCTTTGCCTCTGGTATGCTGCAATGTAACAACGTTCACATCCTGAGACACTGGTTCACCTTTTTTGCCTCTTGATTCACCTGCCCTAACAGGGCAAGGAACGACGGCAGCTGGAGGCCCAGTTGGATTAAGTGCTCTCTTCAGAATTATTTCCTCTAGTATTTACACTGTGAAACCCTCCCAACGGAAACAATACTGCAGCTTCTAACCCCAGCCTCCAAAAGTCAAGACTTACAGTGCTACAGGGAAAAACTAGATGGTACTTCCAGGAGAACAGTTTTTCATTCCACTTTCTCTGATCTCACAGCTACAGGAACAAACACAACCTAGTCACGCTTAGTTACTTTCCTCTGCGAAAAAAGGTATTCTTGCTAGGTCATCAGCTTCGGCACTACTAAACAGCTCGAGATCACCCTTACAGATATTATTCTCTCAGCCTTAGAGCCCTTCTGAAAACCTGCGCTCCTCTTCACCTTATCTTATTGTTACCTCTCAATTTTAACATAATCTTAATTCTAAATATAGACTGCATCTACTAAACACAAATATATTTTAAGCAGGCTACTAAAAATCAGTATACTACTTTGAAATTTGTTCAGTATGTATTTTGTCTCAAATGAAATGAGTCGTATAGATTTAAAAGGTTAATTAACTACACAGCCAAAAAAAATTAATTTCTTCCCCAGCATGGAACGTTGTCAAGAAAAATTTCTTTTTCTGCACTTCTGCTTCTGCAGTCAACATGCAGTGCTTCCACTGACACAGTTTATGTTCCTACTAACTACAGATTTTGTACAGATTACAGAAATCTTGTGACCTCAACAGCTATAGGATAAACAAAGAAACTTCACCTTGGTTTCTAACAGTCAAAAACACACACACACCTTTTTGTTCAACACAGTACTAAATTATTTTATCAAAAGCGAGTAAGTTGCTATCTGTTGTACGCATCAGACTGCCCTCTTTCAAACTGGTTGGACTGGAAGAAAACTATTCAACAACTTGTCACACACTGATTTACTCCTAATTACTAGGGGAGATTAAGAAGATAAGCTGCATTTTCACATCCCAGAGAATCCTGGTTTCGCCCTTGCTACAGCTGTGAACCTCTGAGCAGGTATGGCAAATTTCAGTATTTCAGTCACAAATGCAAGGCTCTAACTGGCCATGTATGTTAGCTGTTTTTGCCAAGAAGAAATCATACCGTGTTAGTTTATCATAAATTAGTAAGTATTCACGGTTACCAGTTGTTTGCTAAGGAACCAAGTCTATCTTCTGCAATATGATATATCAGAGCGAGACTACAGAAGGCAAGAAACAACAACAAACGTTATTGGCTCTGCTAGTTGTGTATCAACACTAGATATCAGCAGTCAACTGTGGGTGGCAGGAGGGGATTCCTTTAAGGAAATACTGAGTGAACTACACAGATTACTGCATACACATCATTTAAGCCATACCACTAATCTTGTAACACACTTGTTTTACGCATCTAAGTAAAATTGAAGCTAAAGCATCTACACAGAGTCTTATATAAGGGCGCTATTCTTACCACATGTCAAGGCAGGTGGAATATTCTGTTGATCCCAAAAGGACATCTGGAGGTCTGTACCACAGGGTAACCACTTCATTGGAATAGGTGTGGCTGGGAACTGATTTAGCTCTCGCAAGACCTGTTTGGAAAAAAAATAAATTAATAAAAGCAGAACAAAGAAATGGTCTGGTGTACAGGGAAGATCCTAAAAGCATATATGAGCCCACATCACATACCATGAAGGCATATTTTTGTTTCTTCTAGCACTGGAATACGTTACTTAGTGAAAGAACATGGTAGCATCTACCGTTTAGCACCTTGCTGAATAGAGTTGTGATTATTATGAAGGAACAATAAAGTGTGCTTTTGATAACGACAACCACAGGCCCAAGAGAGATGGAAGGATACATTGTGGTATAGCTAAATGAGAGACAAATAAACAAAGGTTTTCATTTCCATAACTACTCATCCTTAGGCATCATTGTCTTTCATTTCAGTTTTACTTCGAAAAAGGAAATTGAAAACAAACTCCAATACAAACAGCGTCACAGATGGGATTCTTCAGATGAGCCTATGGAAACCTTCCACCAGTTTATACTGCAAATACCCAGCCTGTTTATTCAGGATTATATTTCAAAGCAGGAGAGGCATATATACATTTGCATTCAAATAAATATTAATATTGCAGTAATACATCAGAAAATGTTATGTGCAAAATTCTTGTATCTCTCAACAAATAAACTTTGGAAAGGTAAAAATCTCAAGAGCAGAAATCACTTCAATGAAATATCCCCAAATCGATGGCCTACTGAAGACACAGTATTTACAATAATTATCTTTTAAGCTTGCCAGTCATTTGAGATAATTCACACTAATTAAAATGCAAATCCTTACAGAATTTGTTACATATACTAACACAACCATAATCTATATCATGTAAAATTGGCAAGATTTTAGGAGAGATTGTTATATACTAAAAACAGCAATAAAGAACATACTTTCCTAACAGTTCTCCTATGGAAGCTTCTCTCATCCAGGGACTGGGAAAATGATGTTTCAGGCTATGGTGACTGTTTCCATCACGTGCCTACAAGCACCTTTTCCACCTAATTTGCTCCTAGTTATTGCCTTGAGACTGTCCACTTACTAGTTCTAAGACGTTCATAGCCCCTGACCAGGAACACTGGGCATGCACAAACAATGGCAATAGGAAGTATGCACTGCTGGATTTTCTTGCCCTCCTGAAAAAGGCTATTGATTTCCTTTTCACAAAACAATAAAATTACTAAAACAAAAGGTCACAGAGAAGCCATAAAGCAACATCCTGCACACAGAAAGGAATATGCAACATAAGAATTCACATAAATGTCAACAGTAGAGTCCTTTGCACCTTTATGCTTAACACAACTGGAGAACTTGTTTAAGAACAGTTAATCTCACTGAATACATCTCCATAATAACGATGGCAAATCTTGCCAGCAGATTGCACTATCTGCTGATTATAGCAATTAGACCAACGTAGGGGAGTAATTCGACTTCTTTGGTTTTTTTGAAATTTTGGCATACAAGTCGAATGTGAATAACCATTCTTTGTTCAGTTTTCACACTTCCATCTCCTTTATGTTTGTGCACCTGGTCACCAGCCTGACCACTGTCTCGACTCACACCAAAAACTCCGGGTTGGCAAGCGCAGCGCAGCTCCAGCGAGGCCTGGAGGAGAGGCAGCATCACACACACTGCAGTACCTCAGCCTCCAGCTTCACAGTTTTGCTTATGGAAGATCAGAAACCAACCAACACTCTTAACTGATGTATAGTTCTTATTCCTAGCACAAAGGAACAATTATAAACCTGAGCTCCTGAGTACATATACCCACATGACTAAACTGAAACAATAGTCTCCATATTTGTGGATCTGGACCTACAGCAATTAAGCTAAATAAAAACGGTGAAAGGATTTGAGAAGCCTGAATGGTGAATGTTCTTATTCTTTGCCTGTCTGATCCTCCCTTCTAATCTCCCTTTCGTCTTGCTTCCTGTTCACAGGAAGGCTGAATTTGGTTGCAAGCTATCTCTTCTTTGACCTTCTACCTAGCTTTGGGGCATGGGCAGGCAGGGGAAAGGCACTTCTAAAAAGCCAGCAATGTCATGTGATTTACCCCAAATATTTTTGGGGAAAACCGGCAAAAAGCTTTAGAGCTTGTGGAATGATAAAGGAATTTGGGTCTCCGTGGTACAAAGTGTTTGATCCACTCAAGAAATCTCCCATGCAGGAAGGAGTAAGGACCTAACTTGCCCAACCAGAAATCAAACCACAAATTACACAATATTCCTGCTTGCCTGCCAGTCTCTGCCATACTGGATAAGGAAGATCTTAGCACTGGGAAAGCCCAGTGCTAGACAGCCCAAAACACCTTCACTCATATTGTGCGACCACTCAGCATGGAACCAAACTTCCCATCCAACCGGGTCAGCTGGCCCATTCTGCTTCCTCAGCCTACTACTGCTAGACCTCCCTCAGCTCTAATTTCTCCCAGGGTAACTCAAGAGTGATCAGATTTTCAAAAGATGGCCCTCTCCTGCTAATCACAGTGTGTTTGACATTTTTCTTTAATCTGCTCCTCACTCCCATACCACCATGAAAGCCTCATCTGAGGTTAGCTGCTGCGTTTCGTTTCTCAGACAATTATCAGAGGATCACCACTGGAACAGAGAAAGCTGTAAACCGAACCTGAATTTGTAAGAGCCATTCATTGGCATCAGACAGCATCGCTGCACCAAGCTTGAGAGGCTTATGGTTTTAGGCCATATGGTTTTAAGTTGTGGCCAGCTGGTTTCCTCACTGCGCACATACGCTAAATGTAGAGACACAGACACTAAATTGGAGACTAAATGGACAAACGGAAAGCAGAACTGAGCAACTAAGGGAAATGCACACAAAGGCTAAAATTTGGCCCAGGAAGAAAGTCCCTCTGTTTTAGCTGGTCGCTCCTCTAATGCAGAATTCAAAGTACTTAAATTAGGCTAATTAAGAGCTTCTTTGTCTTCTTTCAAATAGGGAACAAAGTTTGCTTTTTCTGAATATCACTCTTTGTGCATAAATAAGGCATTTGCAATTATGAACACTTTCATATGAATGCTTACAATTAATGTAAACATATCTCATCATACTTAAGGCATGACAAAAATATCATCTTCCAGACATATTTACAGTTTAAACCCAATGCTTCCAAAATACATATACATGAAATGCTAACAAGATACTGAATTTCTTGTTTTGATGTTCCAGATGCGACTAGATGACAGTTACCATTCTTTTTCAGATATTCTGCAAAAAAAAAAAAAGCTACATATTTTATACTCTTTTGCACATCCAAATATGCTTACTCATGCAAAATTTATTTAACTACATCCTTCAACGGAAAGAAAACTGAAGGGTAGGATTAATTAGCACAGCATGTTCGATCACTTTCTTTAAGGGTTTCTTGTCTGTCTCCATGGTTACACTACAGGAAGAGAGACAATCTCTTTTCAGAAAGACAGATCTTATAGGCCATCATCAGAACTTCACACCTAATGTCTAGTGCGAATACAAGTCAAAAGGTAAATGGAGAGATCACCAGGTGAGTACACAATATTTGCAAATTGCTGCTTACGCACTTTCTGCCTGTAAAGGTGCAGCAATGACTTCCTGACAAGTCAGTGAACCCTCTCTCATTTCTGATGTCTTCCAAATGATAAAAGGTCAACAGATGTCCTGCTGCTACAGTCTTATTTTTAAAGAAGGAAGTGAAGCATGAGGTACGGTTATTAAGTCAGGTGGAGCCAGACTGTCCCACTGTGGGACTTCTGTGTAATTATGGCAAGCACAGATACTGTATAATGTTCTACAAGCAGCTCCTTCTATAGCCAGCGTTTTCCCAAACGGAAAAAAGAACCTGTTCTGATGCGTTACATGCTAAGAGCCTTACACAATATAATCTGTGTGTGCTGTGACACAAATTTTCTTTAAATTCATTCATTAAATAATGAGGATATCCTGCAATGCCCTTCATTTAAAAAACAGGCCTACTGATCTATGTCTATGTATGCATATATATTTAACACACAAAAACTCCTGCTTCCTCATACTCTGTTTTTTAAAAAATTGTAAGAAGGTATTACCTTTTCTTGGCAGATATAATTTATCTGCTTTGTCTGGCTTTATCTTTCATCTCAGATTCAGAGATTGTATCTGATTTTACCTTGCATCAACTATTTACAAAAAACATTGCACTGATTTATTACTGTATTTTTAAATTGTATTTAGCTTTTAAGACGCCATACCTACATCTAGGCTCAAGATCTATTCAGTGAGCACACCTTTGGCTATATGAGCACAAGTATTAATATTTGATATCTCTTCAGCTGCAGCACACCATATGACAATCAGGAAGCCTTTGTTCACAGTGAACATGATTGTGCAAACAAGGAAAACAGTCATAACTGCAAAAACGGAGGGCTGGCCAATGCCACAAAAAATATGCATTGTTTTACTTTACATTATACCTTAAATATGTTGATTTGTTTTCACTATTTTGATTTGCATAAAACAAAAAGGACTATACTGCAAGCAAACAAATTAAGTTTTGGTTTTTTGCTGTTGTTTTTTCTTGATGCAGATTGCTTTCAGGCCTCTTTTTTAGCTTCCTGTTTATTCATTTTAACGAATACCTGGAGTTTGAGGTAAACGCCTTACAAAACTGTAACTATTATTCAGTAACTATATTAAAATATTATTAATATATTCTATTGTAGAACATAAACTGTCAACTTCAGTTAACCAATTTACTCAGCCACTTATTTTCTAACAAAGCCATATTTATTCAGTGAATATCTGAATGACATCAAAACAGAACAGAAGTAAAATAGGAAGTAATATTGACACTACTTCGATAAATCAGTCAGCTCTCTAACCCAAAAGTCAGTTCTTGGCCATCAAAATTGTACTTTAGCCTTTAAGTCCCTTTGCCTCTTGGCTGAACATGTCTTTCCTTAGTTGTAGCTGTATCTATCAGGGCATCTTGAGTTAAATCCCCTTCAAGTGAAATAAATTACTTTTAACATCTAATGTCTGACTTCTAACACAGCCACTGGATTTACACAAATTACCCACTGTTAGGGAGAATCTAATTAGTTTCCATAGTTAACATTCCCTAAATGCCCTTGAACAATGACTGGTCTTCCAAAATAGAAGGCCTGAGTCAATCTTCAAAAGATGGATAGTATTAAGTAGGGCAAAAAGGTACGTGTGCCTGAAAATCTGTCTGTATCAGATTTCCAACCACATTGGCTGGTCCAATAAAAGATTATTTCTCCCTACAAACCTTATCTCATGCATGTCTTCAGACAATCACTTACAGTATTGCAGATGATAATTATTTTGGTCTGTGAACGTGACTCAATTGTCAGTTTGACAAACGCAAGTTACAGAAAGGGGAGATGCAGAAATATTTTTTCTGCTAATAGGAAGTAAGAATGTAGCCCGCAGGAAAACTATTTTTGTTTTTTTCAACAATGCCAGCATCATCTCCTTTGTCTTTCTCCTGAGCCAACCAAAAGATCATAAGCAGTGTAGAAGTGGGAAAAGAAAAACAGCTCAGCTGTTGGTTGCATATTGAAGATACTTTTGATTAATTTGACCGAATGCCATCTTAACTACAAAGCTATTTGTTTCTCTGCTTGAAAATCCTTATAAAAACTTTCTGACACATTTTGAAAAAGCCTATTGATGTTGAACATGTACCACAACTGCCAAATTAATTCGTTTTCCACTAGCAGAAAGGAACATGCTAAAAATTCTGTTCCAATCAAAAAGTAAGTGATATGGAAATGCAGAGGAAATAAATATTCCCATTTCCATGAAGAGAAAATATATGTATTCCCATGACCTTCTGTGTCAATGTGAATATGTTCAGACTGCCTCTCCTAGTGTGGAAGCAGAAAAATAATAGTGTGGGCAGAAAGAAAGAAGCTACATCAAGACTATAAGCACACACACACAAACGTGTAAGCTCACAGGACAAAAGGTTAGCAAGCAATTCCACATCAAAGATAACATCTGCCTTAATGGAAAAGCTTGGATTCATTATGAATATGGTATACGTGCCCACAATATTTTAACAGTTGACTGATTTAAATCTTGCTTTCTAATTTCTGGATTCTTACTTAATGATGCTCATTTTGTTGTCATGCAAAAATTCTACATGAAAACGATGACCTCTACTCCTAACAACATCCCAGCATGAACACACCATTTTGCTAATAAGACTCAGTGCAAATGTCAGAATTACTCATTCTACAATGATGTTATTAAGGCTGAAGCAAATAGTTTAACAGTGGCTGAACAGATGGTTTTAAACTGGGAAGATGCAAAGAACAGGGAGGAAATTCTAGAAAAGGATAAACAGGCAGAAAATAATTCTTCACTGAAAATGAGGGGTAATGCATCTGAGAATATTTCAATATTCCCTAACAAAAGATAGAAAACTGGGGAGCAGCTACGAATGAATGAGTACAATACTGGACAACGCGTTTAGAACGCGAGACAAAAACCAAAAAGTGATCTGTGGAATTTTTGGACATACGAGCAAAGACCTTGCTGAAGACAAGAAAGGTAACAGGCCACTGTTACTGTTAGTTTTCAGGTACAACGTCCTCATTTCTGCAAATCATGTTACTAGGGGAAAAACCCTAACAAGTCAAAGGAATTCAGAAAAGAAAAATGAAAGTGATCCAGACCATTAGGGTCTGGATTCTACAAAGACAAACTGAGAGTGCTATGGATGTATAATCTCGTGAAGCATAATAGCCCTTCAAACCCTGACCACAAAAATTAATAACTTATTGTGAGCTACCGTGCATTAAGTACTGTGATCTTTACCAACTTGAAAAGCAGGACTGCAAGAGCAGTTTGGATTGTCCCATCTTGGGTTCAAGTAAAAATGAACCAACTTTTCTCACTTGATAACTTTTATCACTTGATAAAAGCACAGTCAGTACTTGCCACGTTGTTTGCGACAGGCTAAATAGGACATAATGGCAAAGATATGCTTGCTCTGGGCTGCACGAGATTTTTTCTTTGCAGAAAATCACCATCTAGACAAACTGCCTTCCCCTTTGTTCAAGTGGTGCTAAGGTGACTGAATGCATACCAGATTCAAGACCGTTACACACAAGATAGAAGTAGCATTTAAATCCTTCTGCTGTAACTTTTCATTAAATCTGACAGCTGAAGAACTGTAAAATAAGCACATTTGGTACCATAGTGATTTACAGTCACTCAACCCAAAAAGAAACCAAAAAGCTAAAAGGCAAGAATTTCACTGAGAGTTTTATATGCAAAAATCCCACCCCAGTTGCTTACATTCAGGTTATTTTGTTTCTTAAATGACCATACAATATTGACAGTGACAAGCTGATGCCACACTGAGCACACACCGCTCATTCTGTCTATTAATGCGATCCATAGCTCAGTGCAATTAATCTGTTTGGTTTTGCAATGCTGATCAAAGACAAAGATACTCTCATGACTACTAGTTTATTACCACTTGCAGCTTTTTATTCCAGTGTGATACCACTATATTTCTGATCCATCATTTCTAATTTAGAGCTAATTTAGAGGTAAAATACCCAGAGAATTTTGATGAAGAAAATACTTGAAATCATGGTCACCTAAAAGCCTAACCAAGTGCCTGTAATTTTATTTGGAAAAAGACAAAGTCCCAGGAACTAGCCTAAAGATAATTAATTTTACAAGAGCAGGGCTCCATGAAGCAGCAAATAGCTGAACATTAACACCTACAAAGAAATAGTACTTCCGAAAAGTCGATCTATTAACTACTTTATTTATAAATCAAGCAACACTGACAACGCCCTTTGACATTACCATGCAGAGGTGAAATTTGTGAATCTGAAAAACTAGCACTACACGGGTACAAAAGCTGCAAATTCTTACAGTTTAAGGCCTGAATTATATGCAAGTGATATAATTCTGGAACTGCCAACCACCCAGCCAAGCATACCTGTCCATGCTGCAGGACACAGCTGCAATCGTTTCTTTATCCAGCCTCATCTTTTGAGCCACAGCTGCCCTGACTGTGACAAACAGCTCTCTAGCTATGGTCAAGTTTTATCTAGGCTGCTTGCAGTACCCAAGCCAGACTGTTTATAGATAACATAAACACTGAGCTAATTTTGATATTGTTACAGTACATTATACACTATAGCCTACGTATTTATTTAGTAGGTAAAACAGTGTCTTGGGTGTTCTGCTGAAGAATTCCAGTACTTTTTGCAAACGCTGCCGCATTAGCACTTACATTCACACATTGGATAAAACACACAGCATCTAAAACCACATCTGACTGCAGTGACTAAACTCCGAGAAAATGGTCTGAAAATAGTGGAAATGCATCAGCGCAAAATGAACAAAGTTCAAAATTTTTCTCTGTTATTTCAGAGCTTTCTGAAATACAGCAAAGAACAAAATAACTATAGGAGGCATAAAAATTCCACTACATTTTAAAACGATTTCTGCTTTGCTTTTAAGTGTGAAATCATTAAGAAAACCTATGAAAGCATTGTTGCTTTTGTAAAGCAACATTATAAAGCAGTTTATTATGATAGAAATCTCTGGAGTGGCAGATCTACCTGTTCAGTTGAAGCAATCCTCAAAACTCATTTAATGTATATGTCAGCCTAAATTAGCTGAATTACAAATCTCATAAGAAAAGTTTTAAGTGAGACTTAAAATATTCCAATACACTTAAGTCTAAATGATTATTTGACTTTATATCAATAATCAGGCACCTCTACTCCTGCAGAGCCACCTAATCCATTCATAACATAATTCTGTTGAAGAAAAACAAGAATTGAAAACAGAAACAATTTTCTAAAAAATAATAAAGAAAACAAATAGTTACACTTGAAGAGCATTAACACTGTGTGTTATACAGTATAATTCTGGAAATATGCAGTTAAAAAGCAAATGTTCCTCATGTGGCACCTTTCTACAAAATGATATTGAAATGCCAGTGCTAGGATGGCAGAGTTGGACACCCAAGAACAAATGTAGTTTATTACATACAGATGTAACTCTGCTGAAGTCAGTGGAATTGCCCATCCCGATGTCAGAACTAAATAAACCAAAGCAAAATCTGTTAGCATTCTTCTACCTGTTGTTTCATCTAATGTAATGGTTACTGATGTACTTCTCCAGTCAATGCTTGATAGAAACTACTTTTAGAGTGCAAACAAAAGTTCCCTAACAGTATTTTGAACACAGACAAAGAGAGGGCTATATTATATCATTAGCACCTTTGGAACATTCCGCGTTTTATTTAAACCATTTATGCTTCAAGTTTGCATGTATGAACACACTGCAAGTACACAGGTGAGCACATCTCATTCTGACAAGCTATTTTCTGTGTAAAATAAATCTGTGTAACTGTTAACATATTAATGAAAATAAAAGGTTTTTAAATTTGGCATAATTTTCTCACTACTTAACCATCATGATTTCTGTAATAAGGAACCCTTAAACAAAATCATAATTAGACCAAAAAGGCAAAGAGGAAGAGCACTATGGGATCAACCAGGGCATTTGTATTCAAAAGCTTTACCTCAGACATTTACATTCAAATGCTCTACCATGACCGTAGCAGGCATATCAATATGGCTACATTGATAAAAGCAGTTTGCCATTTTTCAGGCCAGAAGCCAATGACAGCTCTACAGTGTCAGACACAGGAGATACCATTCATACTAAAGTTAGTGTGGTTGCACACACGCAACACATCTGAACATATCATGCAACATAACAAATTTCAAAGAACAGAAGGAGGATTGGCAACACAGAACATTAAGGTGTTTCTCAGTTAATTTCTAAACAGAAGAAGAAAGGGGAGGGAAGCACAGGAGAGAAATTTTAGTCCACACAGTCACACTGTGGATCTCTTCCCTCACTCCTTTTAAAATGCCACCACTATAGCGACTACATCGTTTCCTCACTGACCTCCCACCCAACAACTGCCATATCGGAAACACTCCAAGAAGCCTCAGAACAACAAAGTTTTGAAGAAAGTGCAGTATTTTACATACAGGGTTTTTTGTAGCCACAGTAGTTAAAAGGCTAGAGGCTAGGGCTATAAGAGAAGCAAGATGTGCAGGAAGAGGAAATGCTGTTCTCATAAAAATAGCTGATATATGAACAAGGTCACATGACTGAATGTGGCTTTTTGCAGTAAAAAAAATGCTTGTCACTACTCCCCAGATTTTAAGTAAAACTACAAATTTATTTTGTGGGATTTACCTGCCTTGTACAAAGAGGGGAAGCACACTTCTCCATGTTTTTGTGCAATCCTCCCAAAACAGTCTGGTTCACCTTTAGGTGGGGAACGCAAGACAATAAAAAAATCACGATTGTGGTAATAACGCAAGATCACAAACCACATTGAGCTAGCTCCATTGGAGATGACATCTAAATTCCAGATTCCTTCTAAGTGCAAAACACAAACAGATTTTTCATCACAGTTGTTTTAAGGGTGTCGTAACCAACTTCCTTTATTGCTCTTAATGGATAATTAAGATGCTTTCCTCCTATTTAAAGGCTCAGTATAACTAACTCATAACAATGGGAAGCTGGATTGAACCCTAAGTATTCTCAGATACTTTTAACAGGGGACCTACTTAGTGAGTTACACCACTCTCCCGCTCCTTTTTGGCAAAGAAAGCTTTCTACATGCTTGCTCAACAAAAGTTTTATCTTCCTCATCAGCCAATAATCCCACAGAGTCAGGTAAACTTTGAGTGCTGCTCAGTGGGAATAGCATAAGTTACAAAATCTACTTTTACAATAGCTGAAAAGACTAGCATTTTTCAAGAACTTAAATTTCATCTGTTAAAAAGCAATCAGTGAAGACTAACATGGACGAAAATTTAGTATAGGGCCCTATATTGTATTTCCTACTAGAAGAGAGAAATTGTTCTTAGTTGAACAAAACAGAACCTCACAGTTTTTGCAAATCTCCAGAGAGTAAATCTTTGTCAAATCTCCCATTCTCTTCCCATAGGATAGCAATCCTATTTCTGCCCATAACATATTCTTCCTGCAACAGCTCTCACAGTGTCAGTTTTTCATTTAGATTTGTCTAATATCTCAGCAAAATCATCAGTTCTATGAAGCATATTAGACTGAGGTCTATGATGGGAATGACAATCCAAATAGACCTGAGAAGTAAGAAATACCTGCAACGGCACTAGACCACAAATACGCTACATCTTCATTTCTAAAACAATGCAATAAAGGCTTCATTAGCTCAAATGCCAGAAATCAAATCAACCCCTTTGCACTGCTGTCACTTGACGTTTTCCTGCCACCTACACACCTTCTCTCCCGCTCCACCACAAATCTCTTCTGGGCAAGATGAGAGAAGGTCACAAAAACAGCATATGAAGCCCTTGCTTCTTGGAGGGGAGGGGAAGGAGGTGGCTGTGGCTACTCCCTGACAGCAGCTAAACCATTTGAAAGTAAGAAGACCTGAGGGGGGAAGAGAAAGGCTGTCACTCTGGGAAAACAGGTAACTAATATAGCAACTTGTCAAGGGTGTCTAGGTCCACAGTACCCACACCTTTCACAACCTGCAACTTTAACTCTTCCTCCAAGACAAAGGATTTGAAGGACCCCTACCTAGCTACCAGCTTATCTCCTGAGCTTTGGATTAATCTGGCTCTAGAAAGCAATGGAGACCACAGGGGTATTTTTTACTTACGTGGCAGTGTGCATTCAAGGTTACATCAGGACACATGCACACAATCTGCTCTGCTGCTTCAGGCCTCTAACCCAGATGTCGTGAACAGCATTCTCAGCTTTGCTCTCAACAAAAAAATGCTATATTTACAGTTAATTACAGAAATAAATGTATTTTATAAAAACCTACAAGCTAACTCAATTTTCAGCATTTCGAGTTTCACTTTCCAGGTTCCTGGTTCCTGCTTCCTCTTTTCACCTTATTCGTAACATTGCCTCCTATTAGAGGACACTGAGCTACACCTAGGGAAGCAGCGATCTTTCACTGGAATTTGGCAAAGAAATGATTTTTCACTCTCTGCTCAGTTCAGACTGGGTGTTAGAGGGGTCTGTGGACCCACACTTGGGAGTATGTTGATCCCCTTTATGATCAGCATTAGCAGCCTTTAATAACAAACATTCAAACAGGTTATGATTTTTCCAGTCCTAATGCAGCCCGTTCCTGAAGCAGCCTGGGGCTCACTGTGGGTTAGTTGCCTTGCAATTGACTCAGGTTTCCAGGTGGCTCTAATAGCTCACCCTGAAAACCATGCTGCTACAGCTACCCAGCCAACTGTTCCTCAAGCTACCTTAAAGGAAGATTATAGGTAGCCAGCCTACATAAGTAGAAATATGCCCTTCGAGGAACTTTGCAAACAATTTCAGCAGGCATTGCTGATAATAGAACATATCAGCTTCGCAGGCACCATGACAACTCATTATACCAGTATCTTCAAGAACTGATACTCTGTGGAGCATTTACATAGAAAAACATAGGAATTATCCATGCAATCCATCTTTCATTTATCTAACCTTTTATATGGATCATATATGGTGCATTATAAAGAAATTCCTTATGGGATTCTTACTGTAGAAAAGAGAATTCATTTTTTCAAGTTAACAACAAAGCTTTGATCATTTTAACAGTAAACTACAGAGTGACAGTTTAGTCCCTCGTGACCTATTTCCAACATGCTCCCCACAGCAAGATCTGTACAAAAATTCATGGAAACATCCTCTTAAATACTCAGTAGCAGTTTTAAATTGCAACTCCATTGAGTATAATTCTCTTTATTACAAACCTCAAATGTCTTTGCTTCTGTTATCCACTATTAATCAGCCTATGTATCTAAAAGGATGCAAGGTTCAATCATACTTATTTGATACTTCCTTTTATTACATTATAGGGTTTTATATTAATAAAACTCTGAAACTTAAGGCAGGACTTCCATGATGATGCAGACCTCCTGCAGCTCCTTACATGTCCAAGGAGATCCCAAAAGACAACAAAAACCTGAAACGAAAAGCTTCTTATTTAGGAGAGTAATGCAAAGGAATTTCTACAAGATTCTCACGCGCTTTCTCTCTCCAAATCCCACTCCTGCAGATGAGAAAGAAAGGGCAACTCTTCTGACTGCAGGGACAAACACTAAAATATTTAAGTTCTTGATGCTCTTTCTCACTTGTCTTGCAACGTTAGAATTCTCTGTGGCACTACAACAGTTTGAAGACTGCTTAAAGGACTGAAACTAACAGTCATTAGCGTGGGGAAGGGGAGCTTTCTATTTAAACTAAAAAAAAAAAAAATAGAAAAACCTCACAACATCAATCAGCAAGTTTTCCTGTCCTTGCAAATTATAGTCAACCTTCTAGACCTGCCGTTTCGTCCTTTGAAACTGTGTTTTGCGTTTCTGCCCCTGAGGTGCCTAGACAGTCACAGCCATACACCGTGTCTTGGAGCCATAGCCTAGTGAGAAGGTCAATGTACATGCTAAAACAGAACAACATACCAATCAAAAGATGTGACTATACAGCAAATCTTTGCACTCAGGTAAGTATGTAATCCAAAATATAGACCAAACAGATCTTCAAACTTCTCATCCACCCAGCTTGTACAATTCACTTATATTGCACAAACTTGATGAGGGTGCAATCCATCTCCTCCTCCAAGTCATTGATACAGATGTTAAACTGGACAGATCTGAGCACCCTTGAGGAACTCCACTTGTAACCAGCCTCCAGGAAAAGTACAAACCATTAACCATGCGCCTAAGACCTCTTTCACCCATATGGAAGTCTACCAAATTAGATCAAAATGTCCCAACTTGAAAACAAGGAAGCTATAGGAGTCTGTGCCAAAAGCCTTGTCATAGTCAAGGTAGATAGCATCAACTGCTCTCCCCACATCCACAGATCTAGTCATTCCATTACTGAAAGCAATTAGATAGGTCAAATATGATTTACCCTGAGTCAATCCATACTGGCAATCACTTTCTTCACGGCCACAGAAACAGCTTCCAAGCTTGCTCATAATTTTCCCAGGGACTGAGGCTGGCCAGCTTGCAGTACCCCTGATCTTCCTTCTTAGCCTTCTTGAAAATGGGTTTAACCCTTTCTCCACCTTTCTCCAGTCATTGTGGACCTCCCCCAGATTATATGGCTGCTCAAAGATTAGAAAGAGAGCAGCCTCAATGACATCGGCCAGCTCTCCTACTGCCCTCAGAGACCTCCTGTGCGGTTCCATGAACTTGCACAGGTCAAGATTTCTCAAAAGATCCCTGATTCAACCCTCTTTCACTACCTTTCACTCACTTCTCCTAAGAACAAAGGCCTGTGCAATCTTATTGGTGAAGACCAAGATAAGGAAGTTATTGAGTCCCTCAGACTTACATGTCTGCTGCCACCAAATCACCTGCCTCACTCAGTACCAGGCCCCTTGTCTATTCTTCTATAACTAATGTAACAGTAGAATCTCTTCATGTTTCCGTTAACCTGCTTTGCCAGGTTCAACTCTGGTTGATCTTTGGCTTTCTTGACACCATCCCTGCATGCCCAAGCAACGTTTCTACATTCCTTCTTTGTAGCCTGTCCTCAATTCTGTCTCCTGTGTATAACCTTCCTGCATGGGAACTCAGTCATGAGTTCCCTGTGCAGCCAAGCCAGTCTCCTGATTTGCGTGCTCGTGTTCTTAGCTATCAGGATGGACCACTCTTGTGCTTGAAGGAGGTTGTCCATAAGGAGAAACAGCACTCTTGACAGCTCCTTTGCCCTTCAGAGCTGTCTTCCATAAGAACCCATCTACAATTCACAAATGAAGGTACAGTTCACAACTAAATTGTTAGAAAAACTACTCAGGCTTAGCCCTAACACGTAGCCAATAACCCTACAAAATACTAACTCCTTACCCATATATTTGCACTTCAACTGCAAAGCACGACTACAGCTAAAACATGAAATAACTAGCCTGATATTAATCAGCTGCTCTGATGCTCTTCTACACAGTAAAGTACACAGGGTCCCAATCCTGAAATTCAACATTTTGGAACACAGGTATAACAACAAGCACAATAATGAACTCCCATACAAATATCTCATTGAGTAAGGCTTAAATTAGACTAGATTCAACAAAGCATCTTCCATCTAAGAGAAAATGATGGGGGAAAGGTAGATCTGAAGAGTTCAGAATCTCTGCTCCCTTGAAAGTCGATGCGGGCATAGTGTAAGCCCAATAGGGAACACAGGTATAAAACTAAGTTTTACTTTTTAAATTAGTACATGAAAACTAACCAAGACAACAGCCACAATACTGCATTCCATTAATTTGTGATCTTTTAAAGCAGTCTCCACAACATTAATTGCTTCTCTCCATCATGCTCCTCCAGCATCCTACCTTTGCCTCCTTAGCACTCTGTTGTTGCCCACCTCCTCCTTCACCCCAACTCTTTTTCCTCCCAGGTGCCTTAATCTCCTCCCAGAGCTGCTGCTATCATCCTAGCCCTTTCAATCCCTCAGACCCTTCTGCCTGTGGTCACTCAGAAGCACCAACCTTCAGGTAGAGCTAAAGATAATAAGCCTGACAGAGCTAGCTTGTCTGTTCCTCTGATGTTGTAATCTTTATATGCTTCTATAGTGTTTGGGACATATTTCTTAGAAGTCTGAAGTGACACTTTGAAAATAAGAGATCATCGAAATCACACGCATTACTGGTTATAACATGTGGCTCATATACAAATAAAATAAAAATCTTAAGTGACTGTTAATACAAAACACAGTTTTACTAGTGATCATTTCACTAACACCTTATCACACATATCTCTTGAAAAAAAGATATTCTTAGTGCTTTATCTTTAAGTTCACACTTCTACCCACTGCTATACAACCCTTTGATATAGTTAAGATAAACGTGTTTATTTTAGAAACATACACTCTTACTTTTAGAACTGCTCAATGACTTTCCTAAACAAAGGCTCAAAGAAAGATTTTTTTTTTTTTTTTTTTTTTTTTTTTTTTAAGTCAAACACCCATAAAGCCACCACAATGTTAAGGCCAAACAAATGCATCTGAAAATAACGCTGAGAAAAGTTAAAATGAAGAAATTGCTAACCAAAGCCTAAGAAACAGCTATCCAGCCTAGCCTCTGGGCAGTAACTAGTCTCAAGCACAAGGCTCTATTCATTTAGACATACGTGAGGGAAAAAAACAAACCCAAAGACTGTTAGTTAACTTCACACCACAGGATCAAAATTAATTCCTGCACTCATTTAATGATTTCATAAGGAGAGTTCCTAACACGCTTTAATTTCCTGTGGAATTGTAATTACATTAAAAAAAGAACTCAGGAACGGAGTTCAAGGTCTATTTTTCACTGCAATAATTATTCAAGAAGTAGTCTTCCCTACTATATCTTCTCATGAAAGCTGGTTTTTTACACCTCATCAATTTTTAATTTGATAAAGCCTCTATGTTCTATTCTCCCTTTTCGTTTGACTGCTGAATCTTCTCACAAATGCTCACTGCATAGCAGCTACAGCACAAAGACCAGCAAAGCAAACTGCCGCTCCTCCGAACAATGACGCTCCCCCACAGCGCAGGATCTGTGTCTGGGAACTCTACTATAGAAAACACAAGCCCACGGTTATTCAGAGCCTCCACTTCAGCTGCAATGCAATGCGCTAGCGCGCATGAATAGCTTTTCTTTTACCTTGTTTATACAAGAACTATGATCTACTACAGCCTGCTTTTAAGTATTTGATATCTTACACTGAGGAGATTAAATAAGCCTGACACCAAATTAAAAACTTCAGCTACGTTGTTGATTTTTTGTAGACTTATGAAACCAAAATCTGAAGGTCTTGTCCTTAGAGACGAAAAGGCTTTTACTCTAAGATTTTACATTCATTGCGCTAGCAAAGTCAGTCCTATCTCTGACAAAAACTGATTTCTCGATAGGTTCTATTCAGCCTTGAGTGTATTTAAAAACAAAACACTCAACTCTCCAATTTCCATATAGCTTCTAAAGTAATTAAATCAAAAATATATTTTAACTCAACTTCCTCTCCAAGCACATTATAGATAATTAGTCATTTGCATAAGAAAAATATAAAGAGCAAAAGGACAGTATTTTACCTTTTGGTTTAAAAGAGTCTTTCATACTGGGAAGGTGAAAGATGGGCTATAATAATAGAGTGTTTAAATAAATAAATAACTGTGTGTGTGCGTGGGTGTGTGTGTGTGCACGTGCGCACGCCCATGTATATTCTCATTTCTCAGGCCTCCAGTGAAAGATGTCGTGACCCTTCAGACTTTACCCTCATCATTTTTAATTTTTCATCTTGGTTCTCAGACGAGAAATTTAACCCATCTGGTTTTCAATTTTACAAGGTCACGAGCCATGAAATAAAACAGAGCTTGAAAAAATGGACATATATAATCTTCTCTCCATATTTCAGAGCAGATCAGGCAGATGTCTGTTAGGGAAAGACAAACTTACAGGAAGAAAAATCCTCTCCACAATATTATACAATCATATGTCTATTATCGGGTATTTCTTCTTGGTTTCATTTATATGTCTCTATTAAATTCCTGCCAACACAAAAATGTGAAAATCTTGCCTTTGTTGATATCAATGGGATATTCAGCCTAGTACTGCAATGAAGCAAGAATTTAGTAAGAAATAATGGCTACAACATTTCCTAATATAACAGACTGAAAACAGAAAAGTGAAAACAAATGTCACACCCTTTTTTCTCTTCTACCTGCAACATGAGACTATACAACTGGAGAGTGTTCAACTGTCTGTCTGACATTCACTGATCAACACATCTTCAGCAAGGCATTTAACAGTGCCAGTGAAAGGTTTTTTCTTTGTTTTCTTAAAACATTGCTGAAAAGTTTGTGCCCTCCCTCTCCCAAGCCAGGAACAGGAGGCTAGCGAAACTTGCACAGGAAAGGGGCTGACTACTGTGGAATTCGCCAAACATCTATGGCTGTTTAAAATCTCTAATTTTCTCTTGTTTTTATAGCTTTTCCAGGGTTTTCACTAAGCATTATAATAAGGCATTAAGAACTGAGGCTGGTTACTCTGACAGATACTATCTGTCAAGCTGCTTAGGTGGAACTCTGTTATACCACAAATAGAGCAGGATTTAACCAACAAACCTAAAGAAAGAGGACTTTAATTATTATTGTTTGGGTTCTAGTAGTACCTGGCAATGCCTTGCAGTCCTAGACAAGTGTTAGTATTGTCACAGACACTTACTAACCCATATGAAATGGGTCTTGAAACCCTAAAGAGATTACTCTTATAGAAACAACTAAAAAGTGGACATGAAATTATAATGGACTTCCTATATCCATATTTAGTGGAAAATATAGCTGATTATTTTCAAATGACATATTTTTAAAAAAGTAATTCTTCTTTAATAGATTTTCTCATTAAAAAAAAAAAAAATAGCTCCAAACTGGCAACAAAGCTTCAGCAAACGGAAGGATGGCACCATCTGAAACACTGTATGTACCGAAAGTGCTTGTAAGATCATCTATAGAATTTGCAGTATCAACCAAAGCTATAGCACCATCAGTATAATCTCCTGAAAGACTTAAAATGAGGCTACTTAGAAGTCAGATAACTAAACAGTATTTTACAGACATACAAGATTAAACTAGCCATTTCAAACAGCACAGAAGCTTAACCTAAGACTAATGCATATTTCACTGCAAACAAAAACAATTTTCCTGCTTCACATTGTTAAGAAATGAAAACTCGCAATAAAATACATAATACAAGAGAGTATTTTTAAGCATTTCCTTAAAAAACTTGTGGCATCTTCCAAGCTTTGAAAGATAGAACTAGAAAATAGCATGTAAAATTAGATACTTCTTGGTTCTAATGCTATTTATTTAATCGCCTTATAGTCTAAAGGCCAATCGAGTTGTTGTGGACTGTGTCCGCCTGAAGTCCTGTTCCTTTATGTAGCGTAGAAAATACATACCGAGCTGTTAATTGCAGTAATGCTAATTAAAAGACAAAAAACACCACTACATTAACAGTGCCATTGCCAATTAGCACATAAGGCTCCCTCATTACCGCTGGTGAATGAAATGTGAAGCCCAATGTGGATAGCAGTCATAAAAATAACAGATATCTCAAAGAAGCTGATAAGTCACGTTTTCAGCTTACTTCAGGAGTTCTGCTGGAGTCAGTATCTGAGAAGTTGACCTATAGGAAAGAAATAAATTCCTACAACACTTTGTAAAATCACTACAGGAAAACATTACCATTCTCCACACCTACATTCACAATGCCTTTCAGAGCAAACAGTACTGCTCCAGTATAGCCACTAGAAAGTATTAAAAAAAACAAAAACAAAAACTTTCAGAGGACAATTTTCCCTGACTTCATACCTTCACATGAGGCTTCCTCATAAAGGACTAAGAACAGAGACTGAAAGCAGTCCAGATGATCTTAGTTTCTTTTATACTTCAGAAAGAATATATGTTCTTATTTTCTTCAATCTCTTTCAGTCAATGGGCATTTTATGAAAATTAACCCTACTTCTAGATCTCTATAACCCTAAGGCTATTTATCGAAGTGTTCATGCTCTTGATATATCCTGTATTCCCTCACATGAGAATTTTCTGTGTTTTCACAGAGGTTCTAAATTCTAGTTCTGGAGGTCTGGTGGTAAAGAAAATTGAAATATTTTCAGCATTATCTTCCTAGTGAGAGCTGGAGTATGTATCTATTTTCCACTTCCTCTCTTTTGATGAGGCGTTTTGTTGACCATAGTCAATGTCTTTGCTCTGGAGAAAAATTTACAATGAAGGTATGTCTAAGGAATGGGGTGGGGGGGAGAAGAGAAATCAATGGAACCATCTGTCTGACATTCCTACAACATTATAAGAGACTTGTAATTAACTGCTTGCCTACCAAAGTCTGCCAGCTTTAACTCCCCCGTGTCACTGATCAGAAGATTCTGTGGTTTCAGGTCCCTGTGCAAAATGTAACGCTGGTGGATGTAAGACAGTCCTCGCAGCAACTGAAATAAAAATAACTGAAAAAGAGGGGGACAAAAAATGACCTCTGTTAATAATTTGCATATAACCACACCTGATTTCTTCACAATATGCAGGGTGCTTATATACCATGGCAACATCATGTCAGAAATCCTCCCAAACTGGCATCATTCCCACCCAAATTTAACACAATGAAATTTCCATCCAAAAAATATGCACTTTGCAAGAACTAGCCCAGACTCCAAGCCTACTACATTATACATTCAGTTTGCCTGCTTTAAACAGAACAAGAGCAATACAACCAGTGCAGAAGGCTCAATTTCTACCAAATTATAATTATAGTCCATTTACCCATATGGCCTTAAGAGATTAGGTGGTAGCCTGAAGACAGATGTGTATCTTCACTAATTATAGGGAACAACAGTACAGGCTGGATAGGGAGGAGGAGATAAGGCTGGGGGATGGGACACTAGAGCTAAAACAAAGGAGGAGTTAATATAACACCAATAATGCCTGTGTGCCCATGGAAATATACAAATATGATAGATTTTTCCCCTCAGAGTTTTATATGGGAGCTGCTTATGTATTTTTCATTAAAAAAAAAAAATCACTGTACCTAAAGATGACTTTTGAAATCTACTTATACTAGTCTTCAAGGTGAATTTATATGGGAACCTAACTCATCCCTACGTTTCTTTTAACCCTTCACTGTACTCTACAAATGCTTTCCCTACAGCTTTGGATTCAAGTTGTGTATTTCTGTAATTTACTATTATAAACAAAGAGTTAGACGACAATGGAGATCTTTCATTCTCCCCTTTTCATCTTCTCTCCATCGTTCTCTTGTGCCCTTTAGAGGCACCTGCCATAAAAGACTGTAAATTTTAGCCTTACGGATTTTGTCAATACAAAGGGTGAACAGTTGTTTCACAGGAGTCTTCTATGTAGTTTTGAAGGATCTCTCCTATTATACAGACCCTTCATATTGCCTGAAATATTTTAAGAAATATTATGGTTTCCAAATGGCAACTAAACAAGCCTTTGCAATGCCAAACATGGAAGATTTAAGAGTTGATATGGACCCCGTGCCTCAGTTCAACAGATGGCAAAATGCGCTCTCCTGCAAGCTGCAGAATCCACACCAAAGATTTGGGAAAAGTCACCCTGGGCACATCAGAATCTCCAATTAACCTGCAACACAAGCTTCCTGTTTATTTAGTGACTGCTGAAGTGAGGAGACATTATAAAAGGGGTTATGAAATCTGATTATAAAAGAGAATAAAGGCTGACATGAAAGAAACAGAAATGTCATGTTACTGAAGTTGAAATGCATTAAATTGCATTTCATTTTTCCCCCAAGTGCAGACACAATATACTGTATGTTTAGTTATTTAGCCAGGGCACAAAGAGCCATATCAATCACCTTCTCGCCAGGGTTGGGTCTAACAAAGAGCTGAGGAAACCTAAGAGCAAAATACAGAAACAAAAGAAAGAATAGCAGGAAAGTCATAAGTAGCACGCACATGCTTTTTTGAATTGTGATTAAAATGGAACTCATGGTACACAAAACTATTTTAAGGGCAGGAAGTAGTAATGCTTTTCATCGTAGCCTTAAAATATAAATTAAATGCAATTAAATGACTTCCAAATCATTTTTGGAATAGAAAGGTATGGGATATAACCAGTCTGCTACACTAATTCAATGGTATTTGACCCCAAATATTTTTTTAAGTATTCAAAGAAACTTCAAACATCATGTTATATTACAGCACTCTAGTTCTTATAATTCAAAAAACATTAATGTGGGCTTTAACTTGGCTATAATGCAAACAGTCAACTGATTTTACATACTGTGCTAAGAAAAAAGAAATCACAACTAAACAGAAAAAAATGCCAACTCTGTAAGTATGGCTTTGGAAACTACAAATTTTATTCCAAGTTTCTTGATATGTTGTTTTCATTGACTATTTCCACAGAAGGCAATTAATGCACCCACAGATACTGTATCAATAATTTCTTCATTACACGATTGTGAAAGAGAAAGGGGAAAACATCCCTGAACTCTTTAGAGGGTAAACTTTGCTGATTTTTTGTTGTTTTCTCATTTCCTATCAACTTTGTTCTAGTTTGGTAATATTAAACATGAAAAGACTCAAATGAAAATACGAACCTAACACCTCGCAATAGAACATTCCACAACAATAGGCCCTTCAGGATTGCTTGCAAAGGGTACCGCAAAAGAGCCTCTCCCATTCCAACTCTTCCCCAGTTCATAAAAAGAAAAAGTCAGCTGGAAATAATTGTTTCTGATGCCTCAGAAAACACCTCTGTCTCCTCACAATCAAGTGCCCTCAGCTGCCTTTGAGGAAAGCTGTCTCTGAGAAACCTCTCTGCTCCGCTCCAAGACTATCTGCATTATCCTCACAAGGAAAGAAATCCTTGACATGGAATTCATGTTAGGTGAAGTACCATTACCTCTTATCCATCTAGCTGATCTGAAATCAGCATACCACACATCGTGGTCATACTCTGATATTGCTTGTTCAATTCTGACAGTAATGAAGCCTCAGCCTGGTGCTTTTGTGTGGTGTTTCCCACAGTGATCAAGCAACTGAACCACTGTTTCCTCCTAGGTCTGCTAGGGGTTCAGCTTTCCCCAGGCCCCAGGATTGCAGCCCTGAGTACAAGAGGATGACTCTAACAGGAGTCAATGGCAAACTCCATGCTGACTTCAGTGTGTTGGTTGTGAAGAAGAAATTCACAGTTCTTGAGCTTATATGTTATTATTTTTTAAATTTGTATCATCATAAACTTGGCTATGTAATTGTCCAATAACCTGTAATAAATAAACTATTATATCATGTTGGGTATCTAGTTTATAGCTTATTAGCAAGAATGAGGTTTTGGCTATTTTGAAACAGGTGATGATGTAATGAAAGAGTTATAAGATTACAAGAATCACTGTGGTGAAAGTTGAAAGAGAAAGAAAACAGAAATGAGATTAGTGTATAGCAGTGAAGCTTTCAGCAATGCTTACTCTTGCACTAGGATGTTCAATATTCTTTAAATTATATTTAGATTAAAAAGTTTGAATATCTCTTTCAGGCCCTGCTTATTTAATAGAGCCATGAGAAAACACATTTCCCCCTCCCCCAATAGTTATGCAGCCTTCACTTTAATCAGAACAAAATATTCTAATAAAGAACACTCACTGACAGTGAGAAAAATGCATGCAGGTCAAAGCTAATTTGAGGTTTATGGACTGTGATATTAAAAGAACATTAGCAGTTCTTAACACTTACAAGAGAAAACACTCAGTGCCACAAAAATGCTAGCACCTACAACAAATGAACAAAGACATTCAAGCCACGAGCTACATATGACATTTGACCAAATGGCTGTTTAAACCAATTAAACCCTCTGAGAGCCTTGCCAGCTGTCTGGATTATCAGCCTTGGTTTCATGGTGCTATCATGAGTCGGGGTTAGTGCATAACCTAGACCATTACATGCACTGTCACTATACTTGACTCAACAGCTGCAAGATGGCTTGTGCACAACAGGATGCTTTACTATTCTCTCAGCCTCCGAATCTCACATAGGATCCTGAGCTCTTCCCACTCAAACGAGCTCGTCAAAGCCACACACTGACACAGGCCATCCAAAACACAGCTGATGGGTAGGACTGGCAAGAGTTAATGCTTTCTGACTTAAGTTCAGACAGCTCTGACTAGTCTCCTGATAAAAGGGGGAGTAGAAGTGCTCAGATGACTTCACATCGTTGCTCTCCGCTACCAGAGACGGTAAAGAAATTTTCGCAAAGGATGCTGGGATAAGTGAAAAGCAGGAGGAAATTCACCACATGCTCAGAGAGATTCTCCAGAAAATGTACCACTTCCACACCACTTCTCCTGAGGCATCAAGCACAATATACATGCTGTCCAAGAGGAGAGACCAATGAGCCCGGTGGAGGGCTTTCTAAGTGAGGAAACTGTCTTTCCTTGATGGCATAGAGGGATTTCTGAATGATTTCCTGCATTTGAACTCCCTTACCACATGCGTTATTGTGGGAATAAATGATCTGGCCCTAGATACATAGGTAGAAAATTACACAGAACCTTTTACTCTATAGAAGATGCAGGCAAGTCCAACTCTTGCCTCTGCTCTCTCTGCAGCGAGAGGGCACAAACGGAGCTGAGCTAAACTGGGCCTTGAGTTCACATCAGTGGTTCAGCACAGATCTGAAAGCAGGACTGGATTAACATGTCGGTTCCTTAACAAGCTCATATTGCTGTATTAGCACAGTTACTTTCAAACAGTAACCACACAATACTACATAAGCTTTAGCATCGCTCATCACTGATAACCCAAATGCTCCTGCTTCTAATATGTATCAAAGCACACCAATAGGGTATCACTTAAAAATTTGAATACCCTTGTGTGTATTCAGCATCAACTGATATCATAATGGGTCTTAATAAGTCATCAAACCTACAAATAGCAGTAAAAGAAACCCAATTCAGGACACCTCATGCCTGCAACAAATTTACTTGTCCTATCACCCAGAGGATGTTATAGCCACCCTCAGTGAATTATTAGCTATTTACAAAGGCAAAAGGAGGTAAGAATCACACAGTACAATCATGCAGCTTTGGAAATACGCAGTGCTCAGTTAGGTAATGTGAGAGTTTTAGATATGACTGTTTTAAACCTTTAACATAAAGGTTTAACATAACCTTTAACATAAAGAAAATCTACCTGGTAATATGTATTATCACAGAAGCAATGAGAAACGTCCGTGAATTCTGCTAGCATGTCAAAAGCTAATCAAGCACAATCTTTTACCACCATCAGTTTGCTATTCTTTTGCCCTCCTCACAAACAGGAGGAGATAAAACGCAGCTTCTCACTACTAACAGCGTCCTGGGGAAATACTGAAGTTTTTAGGTCAAAGCTTCATAGACTTTCTTGCTTAAATAGTAAGAAGAAGAAATTTCAGGAACAAAGTGTTGACTTGACAAGAATTTGCATCCCCAGGAATAAAATATCTTATCTGAATAAAAAATTATTAGTCATTTGAATCAGCATGAATTTTGTGATCATAAGAAGCTTTAGTTCAATAAAAGCTACTCCTATCTGATCTCCCCAGAACCAGATGAGTCTCTCAAAAAGAGAATTTGAAAAATACTCTTCTCAGAAAAGTATTTTAGAGGCTGATAGCTTGCCCCTGCATTCCTTACCCAGCGTCTTACCAAAGCCAATTTCAGACAGAAATGCATAACAATACACCCACTGGAAATGAAGATCATATAATTTCCAACAAAAAAGTCCCCAAAACACAAACTTTTACACTTACTGGTAGTAGAACTGCAAAGAAAAGAGAACGGAAAGTGTTAATTGGCTGACTTCTATTCTCTTTTATGTTCTTTTAATCATTTTCTCTCCCCTCTGGGTACTGCTGCAGTCATTTGCAAGGAGGAAGGTATGCTTAATTAACTGAGGGTAAAGACACTCCCTTATGATCAGTTGCAGTCATCTGCTAATGTTCAAGAGGTGAAAGATTTTCAGATTCCTTTTCAATGGTAAAAGCAAAAATCAATTCAATTCAATTCAACCTCCTCTTCTAACTTGCATCAGTTCACTCCCATGCTGAACTAGGTCAGGGTGACAACCGGTACCTCACCAATTTTAAAGACACTGGAAAAAGTGTTTTATTCTCCCCTACAATATTTTCATTGTTTTTGCTAAACTATATGCATCATATAGAAAATAAATTGCACATATCCACATGTGTGTTTCAGTTAGGGGTTTGCACATATTTGTCACTGTAGTAAATATAAAAGTGACATTCTTCTAGCATGAATTTTAACACGCTGATAAAGAATTCTGCGTTTAATGTTCACAGTTGTGCATATTATCAAATCATTACTTTAAGTGACAAGACTGACAAAGTAGAGTGAAATGCTGATGCCATATTTAATGTCTGATAACTAAAAAGTCTAATTTAAATAATCAATTCTCAATGCCTTATGTAAAAGACAACCTTAATTTGGCATAACGTTATTCTGTCTGCTGTACACCTGCTTGTTCACTGAAAGATGAATGAAAAATAGCAACTTCTCAACCACATGAAACAGCCTCTCTTCCTACTTAGCATATATCTGTTGAAATATAATTTTTAATTCAACTCTACATCAGCAGCATCACTAATTTCAGTGAGTAGGAGAGAGATTTCAAAAGCATGACATTAGTTTGACTAGCTTCCAACTTAATGCTAAGTAATGGCCAGTAAAATAAAAAGGACCATAACAGTATGTGCTCACTTTAGAGTAAAAGTATGTTTTTAGCTGAACTCCAACAAGTCAGTATGGTAAGTGAAACAAAGCATATTCTCATCTGGATGCATGAAATCAAAATTCATCATAACCAGATACATTATCATAGTTTAATCATCCAATTCCTGCGCATCTAAATTTGTGGTAGTCAAACTTTTGGTCAGACACCACTGGTCACACAGATACTCAGGTCTCATTGCCTCAGCTTTTCCTGTATCATGTAATCAGATATTTGTCACCTGTGGGTGCAGGACAGATCATATGATTCAACACAGTTCTCCCATGAAGGGGGATACAAGCCTTTTGTTCACGTGGTAGACGTATATACAACCACAGGTTGGGGAAGAAAACAGAAGCGCTATGGGGAGGGCCCGGGGGATGGATGAATTTTCTGTTAAGAGTAAGACTAGGTACCATTTAGGCAAATAAAGTACCACTGGAAGTGTTTACAAAATCCTGGATGCATATGGATTGCTGTTGCCTGTCAGCCACCTGAACAGATTGCAATACACAACTTATGCAATGGACAAGGAGAAAGAAATACTCATCTTTCTCAATTGCCCAACAGGGTTTTTTCCAGAGTACAATAATAACACAACTGTAACATAAAAACCAAATGTCTTCCATATGTTATATTTCACTAATGAGCATACATTTTTATATACTACTAATAACCAGTGGAGCTTCTGCTCAGCAAGAGACACTACGCAATGCTCCAGTATTACCAAAGTTGCAGCAGCTACCCTTCAAATGCAGTCAGCTTCATGTGGATCAGATACAGGACTTAACTAACTCCTTGCTTCAGAATATTTTAAAGCAGTAGTCAGTTCAATTATAAATATTTATGTTTGCAAAAGACAACAGATGACAAATACTCTAATGCGTTGACTCAGATTGGCATTCAGTGACTAATTTGAAAATTAACAAAATTATTCATCTGTCAAGAATGGATACTACTTTACAAATTGCAACCATAAGTTAAGGACAATGTTCACAATATAGCAATATATAGAGAAAAAAGTGAATATTGCAAGTGATTAAGTGGCAGAATGACCCTGAGATTTCTCAAAACATCAGACATCATTAATTCATCCTGCACTTTGTGTTGTTTAGGGGGTCGCTAATAAAACCTTGGTTTAACACATTCAATATATTTAGCATATCTGATTTGGGATTTTTGTTCATGAATAGTTTAATGTGCTAGTCAGAGCTCAAAAATGCATCTCTTAAGGTTCTGGGCAGTTTTAAACTTATCGTACTGTGGACTGATCTCTTCTTGCACGCTTGCATACATACAAGCGTTACAGCACCCCTCTATGCTTCAGTAATTCCTATTTATTATTTTTCCATCCACTGCTACACATTTCTTTTCACGTATTTTTGTGGAATTTTAATGTTGTAACTAGTTATATTTTTTGCTTCAGTTTGAGAACATTTTCTATAGAGATTATGTTGCTGCCTAGGAAACAATATCAGAATTGCACACTGTATTTTGCCACAGACCTCACATGTGACCTCAGTCAAGTCAACCATTTTCTCCAACTCAGACCTTCAGCATAACAAAGCGAAAACATATTTTTAAAGGTTGTGAAGGTAAGGTTTGTTTGTTTGGGCTTTTGTTTCAAAAATAGCAGCACATTGTACACATAAGACTGCCGCATCTTGCAGACTCCGCAGGAGCAAGGAACAGATCAGAATTCAGCTGGGGTAAGAGTCGGATTCATGACAGCTCCCACGAGAAAGCTGAATAATCCTGTTCCCTACAAGGAAAGTGCTACGCAAGGGGTCCTCTTCCTCCTTATTGCTTTATGGCCCTGGGAAGAGAAGAGGCACCGAGAGAAGAGGAAATCAGAGAGACGATATTAGATGGAAAAGAAAGAACAAACTAGAAGTTCCTTCTCCCTCTGGTCACAGTAGATGATAGGAGTCTTCCAACTTGCCTGCAGGAAAGCTTTGGAGGGTGATTTGAGAAGACAGAAACAGTTTTTACTTTTCTGCTTGACAACCCCGTTGTCACCCAGGCTGGTGTTGCACTAACTGAGGAACTCTGGGACAGAGACCAGTGGTATTTTTAACTTAGTCAGAGATGCTTTTTGAACTCAAATGCTTGCACAAGCTGATATCACCTCTAACGCTGCAGGGAGAGAGAAAAGGCAGATAGAAAAATGCAAGGATGTTTTTCCCAAAAGCATGCAGGTATTTCAGTGCACCATCACTAATTAAAAAGCAAATTAGCTTTCAATAATATATTTAGTTTTAAGATAGGAATGTAAACAAGCAATGCAGGCATGACAGATGCAAGCCAGTGCGCCACTTGCTCCACCAATAATAGGAGCTGCAGCAAATGGACTCAGCTATGGGAAAAAAAACTCAACAAAATAGAAAGATAATTTTACTTACAGATAGAAAGAAAATGTGACTGGGAATGTAATAAAATGGAGTAAAAATACATTTACAATTATTCCAGAAGTTAAAAAAAGTTAAGAATGCAGTTTTGGAAGTGTGATAGATTTTCACAGGATACCCTGAAATACAGGAAAAAAAGGTACTGAAAATTAAATTATGAGTTTACAAAACAAGAACCATTTACAGATAGCTGCAAACAAAGGCTCAGGATATCCAAGAAGATTAGTCAAAAGGCTAAGAGAGATGACACTCCACCAGACAAAAAGAAGCACAAATCAGCAGGAATACCATCATGAAAAGACTCTGGCAGAGTTTGGTGCTGTGACCAGTAGTTTCTGCTGTAGGAAGCAATCCAGATGTTTCAAGGGGGTGTCCAAGAAGCATGAATTATCTCTAAAGGCAGCGACAGCTGCAGGAAAGAAAGCTTGGAGTACAGATGCCAGTACTTTGGGCCAGGAGGCACAGTGTAGGGATAGTCAGGAGCAAGTCTGGCACAGGATAGAGCAGGACGCACACAACCTGTACCTCAGCTTGCCACAGCCACATTTTGGAGTTTGGCAAGCTCTACATGGCATATATTTATAAAACAGCTCCTAACTTAGTCTACGTATAAGGCTGCAGCAGTACCTTCCACCAGAAGTAGAACAGGGTACAACATACATGTGGGGCCATATACTCAAGACTTACTGCTTGCCTTCAGTTAAGGAAGAACTGAAAAAGACATCTTCAAAACCAGACACAAGAAAAGATGAGGCTGTCCCTACTAAACAGGACACTTATTAAATAATTTACCTTTTTCTTTCCTCTTTCTTACAGCATTCCTTATACTATACACTGTATTTGAATATATAGTTATAAATAAGTGGCAGATATATAGGCTTGTTAATGACCAAAGATGTATATTGTTTACTTGGAACTATCAGGGTTTGAATCTAGTTTTGAATCTAGGGATTGGCACAGCTATGTTTCATCATTTTCCTTCTAGCTAATAAGATATTACAGGCACCTAACCAGATATATGTCACCAGGATTCTCAGCTTAACCTTCTCAGGATATGTAGATTAAAAACAACATTAGATAACATCTCAGCCTCACACAAAAATTCTTTGAAAGGTTTAAAGCCTGGTGTTTTTTCTAAGGCCTGGGTCTCTGCACAGGAAGTGGAAAATTCTGAAGTCACTACATGTCCATGCATACACACCACTAAAAATGCTAAATCTAATACTTCAGGAAGCAATTTTTTTTGTTTACTTAAACACACTGTCCCAAGACTCTTACAACTGCAGACTGAGACAGCCCTCTTTACACTTTCACATACTTATGACATTCTGCTTACTCTTTATTTAAAATATGTAAGCAACAGCAGATAGCCTATCTAAAACCACAAAAAGGCAATGTCAAACACAACACCCAAGGGGACAGCAATAAGCGCGTCCATCAAAGTAATTTGGATTTTATTCTATTTACAATTCCTCTTCATCTAAAAGTAACCTGGAGGGAACAGCATTGTCTTGTAAATAAGGAGAAAATTCAGAAACATAATTAGACTGAAGATGTCCCATAGAAATCAAACATAAGTAAATAATGGCTTTGCTTCTGCATTCCTATAAAGTATTGTTTTACAGGAGCTATTTGTACAATATCCTTTGGAAAGAGAAATGTGTGATTATGTGTTTTTGTATTTACAGTAATTGACAGCAAGCCAGAAAGGAATATCCATCAGTAGGCTGTAGTTTCCTCACAACAAAATTAAAAGGCAGGGGGCCTTTGTCACCGGGAGAGCCACAACGGCTTACTCCCACGGGTTAGCCCCAGAGAATTAGGGCTGATTTATTGCTACTGGAGTATAACCACTCAACTGGAAGGTTTTAAAATGGGTTTGGGGATGTAGCCACATAACCAGTGATTCTAAATGCACACAATCTACAATTCCGACTAAGACTAAAATTCCTGAAGGACATCTAGCAAGAAGGGCCTGGCAGGGAGAGAATGGCTAATTAACATGCCTCAGCTCAACCCTTAAAAATCAGCTGGCGCTCCAGAAAGTCATCTCTGTCCAGAAGCTAGAACTAAAATAGGTGACAAAGCCTCAGAACCACAATTACTTGTGCCAATAGACTTAACAGAGTACAACAAAATATTAACATCGTATGTAGTAACGATCCATCCCTCTGTAAGAAAAGAGGAACACAAACTTTTGGTTTTGCATGCTGGTGAAGGTCTAGGAGTTGTCAGTGTATACTACTCTGCTGTGTTCCCTTCTCTCTGCACCTCCTATCCTCCCAGCTGAAGAAAACATCATGTTTGGCTAAGCACATATTTTTGACTCATAGCTTGAGAACATGTAAGTACTTCACTGACAACCCCAAACATGCTATTTCAGTGTGAGAATGGTGGGAACTCAAATTAGGATGTTAGGTTTTAATAAAGACCGCTATAAGCCAAGGCTAGCCCTTGCTGCTGGCCTGACAAGAGACTGTACTAAATACATATAATCAATCTTAATTGTTATTATTTGAGAAAAAGAAGTAATTTTAATTTTCCAATGGAATCACTCATGGCAGAAGGGCAATTTTATCTGCTTCCACAAACCAATGCTTTTCCCTTTTTTTCTCCATTGCTGTTAAGCAATAAAGATGGCCGCAGGAATACATGCAGCAAAATCACAAACGGGAAGTGCTGCTGTTGCAGTTCCCTCTACAATTCCAGCGCACAACATTCAACAGTGCCTGTAAAGCAGCTAACCAGCTTAACAGCAAAGCTTTCCTGCTAAACTTTCTTTCTGCCTTCGTAGGTACATATGGTTTCTACAGTGAATTCGTTGTAGAAGCCAGTTAACTCAGGATTTAGAGGAGTGAGGTATTAGCAAGCCCAGTTATCGATGTACATCCATCCTCCTCAAAGATAAGTTCACCAGGCCCTGATATGAACACGAAAAAGTACAGTTATGGGAATTATGACGTCCTCTCTGTGGGGAAGAGTTACAGCTACAATGACTATTGCACACTATATCTTAAGTGACACAGCACTGCAGCTTTGGAGTATTCTCATGTATGTGAAGCAGCATGAAGATCAAAACCAATTTTAGCTTATCCCAAACCTCAGAGAGCTGAAAGTAAAAGTTTTCACAGAGGGATATGAAACATAGAGCCATTACTTCAAAAGCTCACTCAGCACATGAAACTCTACTTATAAAACTGAGCAATGAAGAAAGCTCCAAAGGTTCAGTGACCGAACACCGCCTGTACCTCAGCTGCCTTCAGCTACACAGAAGTTGAGCGCTTGCAGTGGCACCATGAAGCAGGCACCCCTCAAACACTGGGAGGAGACCTCACTCCAGGAGGCAATTCACCCATCCCATTCTGGCACCTATCTTTACTCTCTTTTTGACTTCATGAGGAAGCCTAGATAACAGGGTTAGATGAGTCACAATTTCTACAAGGCTCACATTGTGCATACCAAAACTTGGGCTGGTAGCAATTCTGTCTCCACACAAAGTCCTGCATACTTAACTGGGTATAGCCTGACTGTGAGGCTGAAAAAACACCTCTGAAAAGTCATCTTCCTCTCTAGGGTCTTCCCAGGACTCTGCCTCCCTGACGTGCTTGGTGATCACTGCAGTGGGAATATCAGCTTTCTTCTCTTTGGCCCTATGGTCAGGGAATACGATAGGGCTATTCAGTTGCTGCTACTGCCAGCAATAAATGATTCAAGACTGTTTTGCACTGACTGGTCCGCCTTCAGTGAGGGTCCTCCCCATTAGCTTTTTTCGTCCACATCAGCAAACTGTTCAGGAGACAGTCGTATGTTACAAGGATGCTATCTTCCATCATATACATCACATATTTTCATAGAGAACTTTTATTTTTTTAATTTGGACAAATAAATTCAATAAGGAAGAATTTTTTCTGATTTTTTTCGATGATAGCCATGTTCATCTAATTTCATATATGGCAGACGTCAACTTTCAGTGGACATACACAGAAAATTAATCAACTTACATTGTACAACTACCTGATGTACAATAATGATCACCTATTACAAAAAACTAAACTATTTCCTCTTTTTAAAATTTTTTTTCTGAAAATCAAACAAGTCTTTTCAGCTTTTCAGGTAACACTTATTTTTTCCATGAACTTCTTAATTTCTCTCTTTAAGCAATTAAATACTGAAATAAAATTCTCAGCATGACAAGTGGAGATTTAAGCACTTCCAGAGCAGAACAACACTGGGAATGGTGTCAAAGTGCAAGACAAGTGTAACAAATATCAGCTGGGTGGTCTATACATACAAGACACATACTGCATGTCTGACTGGCTTCCATTTAATGCTAAAATAATTTGGCTGACTTCCCAGAAAGTAACTGGATCAAGTCTTTAACAGCTAAATACTTTTCTATTAAATTCTGCTAATAATAAACCCCCTTTACTGCATGATGATTCTTAACATCTACCTTAAAAAAGAAAAATGAAAAAAGTGAGCTCTCTTTTGAAAATCTTAACGAAAATAAGGGAGCAGAAAGATTAGGAAAGATGCCTCATATAGAAAAGTAGTATATTTAGCTAATAGAACTCATTATAGTTCCCTCAAAGCCCATGAACTTTACACTGATTTACCTCACTGAAGATCCAGTGCTGACAGCCTAAAACACATTTACTTAGGAAGTGTTAGGACACTAAATGTTTGAGGGGAGGGGCTACCAGCACTAAAACAGTACTTACTCATTTATTCTGGCTCAGAATCAATTTGACACACTTCACAAGTTCTTTTGTAGGAATGTTCAAACATGTATCTTTAATTATTTTTAAATGAAAATAGTTCATATGCCAGTCATTTTTCTTTTAGCTAATAATCAGACAAATTACAAAGAAATCATTCACATGACTTTCTGTGCAAGTTTATTGTTACTGCACTTGTCTTGAATGTGTCCTCTTTTTGACTCTTACCTTCACATTTTCTGGATGAAGCCCTCCAGGGTGTTTGTCCATGTACTGACATAAATCAGTGTGCTAAAAGAAAGTCAAATGGAAAAAAATGTATTAATACATCTGCATGATTACAACAATAAATATCCTTCTACTTAGGAGTGGACAGAACTAATCAAAGATGAGGAGATTTTTACCACCCCCAAACACGCTTGTACTTTAAGGCTCCATGTTATTGAACAACCTCTGTAATTTGACTGATATGAATATTCACCAAATGTAAATTGCATGTGTTTCTAATGTCCTGCATAAGGTAAAATTAATTATTTGAACTTCAGTATAATTTTGTAACTTTAAGAACTGTATCACCATCAATACCATACAGGCAATGCCTGGGAGAAACAGGAAGAAAATAAGGAAGAACCTCAAATACTACTCATATTATTCACATTAAAACATTGGCTCCTAATTCTGAGTTTTATGGTGAGCCCAAATTAAGACGGTTTAATGGTTTAGAAAATACATCTCAAAGAGACTGTACATCAGAATATTGTATGATAGTTTTCAGCTCAAAAAGACACATGTATTATGCACGTGTACCGCTATTAATTACAGATACTTTAGAAAATAGCCTCATTGAAGACTCAAGAATTTAAATCAGTTTTTCACAGTTGAATGTTCTCTGCAACTACACCATAAAATCTCTTCATAAAATAAGTATACTTGCAATGTATAATCTTATTAATATCATAATAAATATTTTAATAATAATTTTTATTATTATTATTATATAATTTTTTATACTATGTAAGCATTATTTTCTCTGAATTTTTCTCTCTCACTTCTTCAGTTTCCTACCAACTAGCAGCACACTTGCACTGACGTTGCATTTTACTTCTCTGCTCTGACTGCACAACTCAGCTTCTGCAATTACATTCAGAATAAACCAAGCAAAATTATCCACTGGATTAACCATCAAAAACTAGGACTGATTCTGTCCTCCACATCTGGTTTCCAAAAACATCTGGTAAAAATCAGTCAGCTTTTCTTGAAAAGCTACTTGGCCGTACATGCCTCACATACAGAACACACCAACTAAATATAGGCAGTATTCAATGTGAGAGTTTTGGACAAAAGCTTCCTCTGAAATACCAGAAGAGTTTTCCACTGCAATGTTCTCAAGTCCAGGAACCCTTCTCCAGTGTCCTTTTGCAGAATTATCATATGGATAAATACTAAAGTTTACACCTGCTAAGACTAAAATTAGGGCTAACTGCAACTGTTCTATATAAGCTATCTTCTATTATTTTAAAGCTAATGATGAAAATACACCGGATATGTAGAATTAACATTGTAAGGGTATAACACGCACTAGTTGATTAGGCTGTACACCAGTACACTTTTTTTCCAGAAATTCTTACATGGCTTCAAAACAGGAAGCGGCCTGACCATGGGAAAGTGCTTGGTTCCCAAGATGAAGTTTGTTAATATCACAAGGGCAGGAGGCACTCAAACAGACACACTGCACTGGAGTACAACAAAACAGTTTCTTCCCAAACACAAGCTACAGTAATATGTCAACTTATAGATAATGCATCACTGAATGCATTTACAAAGAAAATGAAAAAATATACCTTATCTATCAGTGCATTTTTACTGTTACTGAATTATTTTAAGTGCATTCTGCATGAAGTCTGTATTTAGATTAAAGGCTTATTTTCAGTTTTATAAAATCTATTAGCTGTTTCAGGTATTATTTCTCTTCTATTCTCCCAGTCAGTTCTTTGGGACTGTATCAATGCGCCATGTCAAGAACAGGCCACACATCCTTCAGTATTCATTACCACATTACCCAAATCTTGATTTTACTGTATCAACACCAAGGAAACATTATCGATCACAGTCATCTGTTAACCTTGTCATCTGTTTTGAATAATTAACAGCTCTTGAGTACTAACACTAGCACAAAAATCTAACGCCTCTGGCAGAATATCTCCTGAAGAATCATTGCTGCAGGTGATGTCTGTCTTCCTAGCTGGCATCAAATAAGGAATCTGGGGAGCTTCCACCCTGTTTCAACATGTTCTCTCTTACTGCAGGGAAATGACAGCCTGGTGGAATAACATGTTCTCTTCTTTAACTTCAATACGAATTTTAAATAGCGGTAGCATCTGCAGTGTTTGGGAGAAGTTTAAAAAAGCATGAGCTACTGCTTTGGAAATACAGTCAGGGTGAAAAGGGCAGCTCTGTATCATTCGTATCACACAGAGGCAGAGACGCCTGTCACATCCACCCACAGTGCTGAACATGCTCGCTTATGTGGGCTGGCTTAAGAAGGAGGATTATAATTTCCCGGCAGTTCAGTCTCCCAGTCTTCGTGGGTGACAAACAGCCTGGTAGGTGGAACCTTGCAGCCTCCTTCAGTTTCTACTAATTTCTAAAATTTGCAAATAGCCAGCAGAAAACAGATTAGAGGAAGACAAATTCAACGGTACTTTGAAAGGTCCCATGACTGGGACCTCCCAGTACCCCAACTGCTCACTAGCCACATGGTTTTAGTCACCAAAAGCGTTCTAAGAGCGTCCCCTTCAGAGTCACATCACTAGCAATAGCAATAAAAGTGGTCTTTCTATTTTCATTTGTAGCCAAGCGTGAGGACAATCCCATTTTATTCCATTTATATCTCAGTTTTTATTTGGATGCATTTTCTCTGTGCATGAATATCAACTATGATCATCTTGTGTTACGCGTCATTCCCTACTTCAACTGCATTCAATTACTTCTTCCTAATGCAAGGACCAGAAGAGCTGGCAGCCAAGTATAAACCTCTGTGTCAGTACTTCTCTCCTTCAAAAATTGATTGGCTGCATCGATTTAAAATTTCCTGTGAGTGGCAATTTCTGCTGTCATAAAGAACCCTGGAAATCTAGCACAGTTAATAGTGCAGCAGTCTTTTCACAGCTTCTTTTTTCCCAACACACAGTTTAGATACACCAAAACTACTAATAACTCTTCATTCAGATAGGAAACAGAAATACAACATCTTTTCTGCTCAAACCTTTCAAGAGCTTGCCATCATAAAACTCTAAGACTTAGTTCTTCTCATAAAAGCAGCTAATCACTATGGTATCAATTGGGAAAGCAACTTACAAAATTATAGTAGTATACTGTTCCTCACTTAAAAAAAAAAAAAAGGAGGTGGAGTAGAAGCAAAAGCATAATCAGCTGCTTTTTCTGTTCCCAAGGTAGGCACATTAAATTAAATACGAATATAGCCAGGAAAGCTTCAGCACTGCCGACAGCTATTTCTAAACCCATTTTCCCTTTTGGCAAGCAGGTGTCCATCCAGTGCTTGTGTGCTCAACTGACACTGAGGAAGAAGACATCAACACAAGTTTCAGGAAAGCATTAGAAAAGAAAGCGAGAGAGTAGACTGGATGAAAGCCGTTTTCTAACTGTATTCCATGAAATTGGTGCCGTACAGATAAATCTTTCCTCATAGCATATGACAAGGTAGAAGGCAACGTGCTTTCCCAAGTGGAACAGTGGCTCCAGATACAACACTACATACTCTGACACTGGACTCTTCGCTGTCCTTAGCCCCTTAGAGCTAATGAAATATATTCCATTGGGAAAATTCAAGATATCATTATGTATTGGTAATAACATTAAGCTGTGCTGAAGCAAGGTAGTAACAGACAAGAAACAAGCCAACCAACAAACCTCTTACAGTCAACTCACCACTAGCTCAGAGGGTGAGAACACCTTACAGGGAAACTGGATACCATGGAAACACAGTGCAGAGACTCCCAAGTAATTGCAAATATCTGTCACACACATGCTGACCCCAGGTGGATCTGGCTAGACTGATTCTGCTTAGATCTAGCTTTGTAACAACTATTTAACACACTGTTAATCCCCAGCCCAGATAAATCACCACAAATAACTGAGTTCTGATTGAATACTATATTTTTGCATATGTTCAAAATCACATTTATTCCTGCTCCGAAAACCCCACCAGTTTACCCAGGGTATAGCTACACATAGTCTCTTAGCATTCATCTGTTATAACAGCCACAAAGAAATATTCAATAGAGCTAAGCTAAGTTTCCACTGTGAAGAACTCTAAAGTAACAAAACTGCAGAATTAAGGGTGTTCCTCTAACCTTTAATTTGTTCACCAAAAGTATGCACTATGATTTTCTTTTAATGTGTACTGTGATCATACACTTGTTTTCCCCTCACAAGATGAGGCATACACGCTGAACAGAACAGAAGTACTTGATTACCGAACAGCTGTTCTACTTTTTTTCCCCCCTCCTTCCTCACATTGTCTCCATCTTTTTACTACTTTGAAGGCATAATTATTAATCTCATCGGCTTTCCTGCACTGCTTATTGCTACAGTATTCACATGCTTCACCCAAATAAATAAATTTAATAGCAATTCAGAGGAAATGTGGCAATATTCCCCTCTATGAGATAGGTGAAGCAAAGAGAAAAAAGTCTAAGTACCACCGATTTGGGGATCTCAATTTAAAGCATTTTGGTTTTGACTTTTCAGAGTATTTGGCATTAGCTTACCTTCTATATGTTTTGACTGACTTTGGTTATACCTGTGAGCATATAACACTTTCGCAAGGGAAACTGATAAACTCATGCTGAATAGCAAAAATAAGGAATGAATAGTAATATTTGAATTGTGATGCTGGTAATTTCTGATGACATCACAAAATTGTGGTAATGATGATTTCCAAAAAAGTACATAAACTCTGTGCAGGGATAGAATCTAGTTCTTTAAAGGAGTATTACCTGCTTTATCATGAAACTCAACTTTCAATCCAAAGAAAGGCACCCAAGTTTCTACATCCGCAACAAATAAGAAAGGTTCAACAACCACCACAGGCCTTCACTCTACAGTCATCTGCAGATTTGCAAAGGAGGGTCTTCCACAAGGATGGCAAATAAGATTGCATTGGCTCTCTTAAATCTCACCTTCTCTTAATTTTAAGATTTGACCTTGCCACCTCACTACCACAACAATGTTTTGGGCAAAATCTGTTACGCTTTTGTAACAACAACTCGATCTCTTCTCCCACTACCGCCTCCCCCAGAAGTAAGTTCAGTTGTTCAGTGGATGCAATCTACAGCATTATAAGCTGTGAAAGATTGCAGCCACACTGAAGGAGAGATGCAATCTTCAAAGACCTAGTTCTTAAGTACAAACAACAAATTTGTTAATAGGAGGAAAAAAAGTGCCACTCTGCATGACATGAATATCTGCAATAAGAGTCATCTAGCTACAGGTTTAAGATGTCTTGGCAATTTTGTCCGAAATTAAAAATAAATAAAGGCAACCTGGGGCAGACATCGACACCTCATTTCTTCAAATAATGGTATTTTACTAAATCATGCCAGAAGACCCAGGGCTGTGATGTGAATTTAGGGTTCTGGTACATAGCTAAACATCCTGAGAAGGCTCAGTCAAGCCTTTATGCTACCTTCTCTCCAGAAATTAAAACATAAAATCTTTCCTCAGTGCACATCCCAAGTAAGTAGATCTCCATTAGGAAACACCTGCAGGGGCCTTGACCCTTCTTGGGATGGGTGGCAGGAGTCCTGGTTAGAACAGATGCTGCAGAGTCTCTCCTAGGATAGGGAAGGGAAAACTGATGCTCAGATATGCTAGTTCCACCCTTCTGTTTCCAAACTATACACAGAAGCACATCAGGCAGTGCCCATTTCATCCACTCAAACTTCAACGATTTTCAAACAATTTTCTCCCTATGAGGAGGCAAGTTATCTCAAATCATGAGATCAGAGTCTAAATAAAAAATAACAAAATTATATAAGGATTAAGCAAAAGCAAGCTTCACTCAAGGAACAGGAAAAGAATACAGTGCTAAAAAACAAACAGAAAACCCACACTTAACGTAGACTATCTCTGTTATGTCCGTCACCCCTTCCCCATCAACTACCGTGACAATACCACAGCAAGTTTCAGGTACTTCACACAAACAACCTGTAGGCAGTATTTCATAAAGGGAGGAAACGGTGTTTTGCTTGCAATGTGTGGCAGAGCTGAAGTGTACGAAGGAAAATTCTACGCAGTAAGACTTTGGCTTATGTTTGTAGACACATGCATGGGTGTATTTGTGAGCACACTGTGCATAAGCATCTGCTGAAGGGAAAAGAAACCAGGCTGATATTTATCCAGCTGAACAAAGTTGATATAAACTGCATTCTGCAAGAGAGAGAGAGAATGTAAATTAAAGAGAAAAAACGCCAGACAGATGCTGAAGATTCAGCACCTCCCTTCTCCCCTTGAAGAAAGAATTCTAATCATGAATAGATGAGTAAACCACAAGCTACATGTCCCTCAGATATGCTTTCTGCTTCACTTTAAATTCAAGTATTTTTGTTTGACTGTCCTGCGCAGAAATTGGAGTCTCTACTACCAAACATAAACAAGTCCAGACAAAGGGCAGGAAGTCTCCTTTTAAAGGCACAGCCAACTACATGAAAGGAGTTCTACTTCCCCAGCCCTTTTCCATCATAATTATGTGACTGTCATTCTCTTCTAATTAAATTAGTCATTTCTACTTCCCAAGCAATAGATTCTCTCTCCCTCCTCTTCCTCAGTCATGATAAATCTACATGTGACTGAGCTGTCCCATAATTCTGCCTAATTGGTTTCAGCTGTCATTTCTGAAGCTGAAATGCATGGAGAGCCTGGGGCTTGTGAATGGAACAGGAAGCACTTCCAACCACATTCCCATCATGTAAAACCAGCAATGTGAAAGAACCCTTCCATTAAAACAAAAACTGTACTATTTGGCTTCTGGCAATGACATCATGCAGCAGACAGATTGTGTTGTTTCACTGAGGCAGCAAGACTGTTGCAAGCCATTCTTTCCCGTTAAAAAGAGAGCGCACATTATTTACGCCCTAGCAGTTTTCCCAACTAAAATACTTTCCCTTTTGTCATTAACAAATTCTTAAACTGATAATACAATTTACCAATAAAAGCACAGGCAGCAGTAACATTTGAAGTGATAGGAGAACAAAGAAAAGTTAATTCTATTTAAATGGAATCTAGCCTTCAACCTAGGTGATCCGCAGATGATAACTGCAAAACAGTTTAAATTATATTTAATCGTTTTGGTGCTTTCGAAAGTGTCATAGGCTTTCATCTTTAAGTATTTCCATGGCTTTCTATAACTCCAAGTTAGCTCTCTTTATGCAAAAGGAAGGTATCTGGCATGCTAACAAAAAAATTCCTACAAGCAATTTCTGAGTGCATCTTTCAGAAAAAGAGCAGAGAGCAACAGCAGCAGCTGGGCTGAGCAGCAGCGGAAAGATATATATTAAGGATTCAGGAAAAAAAAAACACACAGGACACCTTTAATGAAAACAATTTTCCTTCTAGATGTTTCTAGTGACTTGGAATTCTCACACACTGTCAACAAAGACAAATTTACTTCAAAACACATTGAATAATACTATGTAGAGAAGGAGGTGGGAGCAGAGGGAAAGTATATAATATATACAAGAACCTACCTGGGAGAGAAAACAAAATGCACAGTTGTCTGATTTTTGGTTGCTCTTACAAAATATATCTTTAGTTATTGACATAAAGTCTCCTTTAATTGCAAAGAGAACAATCTGCTCTGTAACTTACATGGATGAGACCCGCCACTGTGGAAAGCACTATTGTTTTCCAAAGGGTTCAGTTGTCACTTTACCCTCTTCTTTATTCCTTGGCCACCTTAATAACTCTATCAGCCTTTCTAGTAAATCAGACTAAAGAGATAGTAAACAATTAATTTGGTAAGATTACTTTAATAAAAGAATCACACCTCAAAAATCAGTAGGAATTTGTGTATGGCACACTTAAAATCTAGCAGCAGATCATCAGCTGGTGTAAACTGTGATGGGCCTATATCCCCTAAAGTTAAAAGGGTTATGACAATTTTTACAAGCTGAGCAACTTGTAATTCATGTGCACATACATATGTGCATATGAACTTTAATTTGCAAAGTCATAAGGGCTCCATAGCACTGAGCATATCACAACAAAAAAAAAAAGTTTAACATTTCTCAGATACAAAAGTCTCCGTTCTAGCATGGCAGATGCCCTAAGCTGCACGTGACTGAACTCACTGCAGAAGCATGTGAACAGCCCGAGCGCTGCACGTATCCATGCTAAAGTTGCGCAGGGCAGGCCTTTGACAACGCAGATATAATAACACAAGCTGAAACAGCACAGGAATCTTTACTAGATTGGTATGCTGTGCTACAAAGACAATCTCATCTTCAGGGCAGGAAAAAAAGGCAGTGCTAATGTTTTCTCTAAAAGGCTACAACATCCTATGGTAGGCCTCCCTCCACTTTGGCTGAAGGATTATTTTCTGCCATGCCTCTTCATCCCAACTGTCCATGCATGATCACAGGATTAATAAAAAATTTATAGGGAAAAATTGGAGGTCAGACTGCAAGGCAGACAAAAGGAAAATGATGCTTCTGTGCATTATATTCTCTTTACTTAGAGCAGTAAAAAAAGAAAAAATGAGTTGGCCTTTTTCTCTTTCAAATGTTTATTCTACTGAAACTTGATTCTTTCATTTATTCCCTGGAGTCATTCATCTTGACTCCAGAGACTTTTATTATTATTATTTTGCCAGGATTGCTCCCCCTAACTTTCTGTTTTTGAAGACTTCTTAAGCATATTTTCTGTAACTATGATTCAATTAGTATGATGCGGCATACTGCTAGTTCAGCAAGGAAGACATATTCTTAAGATTCACAGTTGTATTTAGAAATGTTTCACTCTCCAAATAGCCAGTTTTTAAGTCTATACTGAAGATTTAAAGAGAATGAGAAGTCAGAGCTTCTCATTCTGTAAGGAACAAAACAGCAGTTACAACCCATATTATTAAAAAGCCTGAGAACAAAGTTTAATTAGAGTGGACAGTGTCTAGTATGAACTGAGATACTGTCATTTTTTTACTTCACATTGAGTTGGACAATAATAGTTTATTATTGAAAATAAAGATAAGGCTTATGTGGGATACAGCCAGAATATTACTCAGGGTAGAGCTGCCCAGGAATTTATAACATAGAAATAATAAATTACTAAAGAATGAAAATATTAAAACCAGGAGGGTATTTGTTTAAATTTCGTTCAAACTAGTAAAAGAAAATGATTTTCATACATTTTTTTTCCTTCAGTTCCTGGTACAGGAAAGCCACTGTATGTATCTACCTCAGTGAAAGTCTACAGGTAGTCCTATTTAGGTGTTGAAAACAAAGATAGAGACAGAAAGGACCTCAAAAAAAAAATCAACTTGCCTCTATCTACTATTAATGACATATCGTTCTGCTGGTTATTTGTCTAAACTATTCTTAAAGACTGCCAGTAATAGAGAAACCATGACCTCATAGTCACTTCTTCAGTGCTTTATTATCCTTACCATTAACAAATGTTTTCCTAAAATCTAATCTCACTTTTCCTTGCTGCAATTTAAGATCATTTTCCTCTTTATCCTGTTTACCATGAACATGGAAATAGATCAGTCTCTTTCTCTATAACACATTAAAAGGCTTACAATCAATGCATCTTTCTTTTTACCCTAAAAAGCCCTACTTTGTTTAACTTCTCCTCCAGAAGCTATTTATTCTAGATGCTTAATCTTCCTTGTTACCTTTTCTCCTCAGGTCTGCAGTTGGTTCATGCCTTTCTTGTATATAAATTTACCATGTTGGCCAACTCTGTACTGAGTAGAGTGTTAGTGTTGACATATGTGTCTCAATACATGGACTTTGCTTGACTACAGTGACGTTGTACACTTTTAACTGCAACTCAGGAAAAAACTGTAACTGGGATCTGTCAGTAGACAGAATACCTTACTTGTTTTCCAGTGTTTCATCTGCCTGCTCAGATCCAGATGTTTTTCATGTTTTGATTTTTTTAATACTCCACATTGAATACACTTATTAATACTTAATAAAAAGAAGAATAAATAATAGATGTTAATTATTAAATGATGTGAAGCATGCTGCAAAATTAAATATTTGGTATGTTTATGAAAACATTATTGAAATGTACAAAGTATAGACATTCAGTTACATACAGCCTACCAATCTGTTGGATTATTACCTCTTGATTAGCCTTGTTAACACAGCTATTCAGAAGTAGGTGAGCCTAAAAGTGACCATCTACTCAAAAAAAACCAAACACTAAAGATAGGTGGGTCTTACATTAAGCAAGTGAAAGAAATGTCGAGACTACATACCCTATTTTTTTTAGAGATATAAGGGAGAAAGCAGAGATTTCTCTTTAGCAAAATCAAGCTTTCAGAATAGAAGTCATTGGGAGACTTTCCAATGCTTTGATAAAGCTTCCCAATTTTACATACGGGAGGGAGAGAGAAGAATGAGCACAGTGGAAACAAAAATCAGTGAGATCCAGCACGGTTAGGACGATGGGGTAAATGGAACAACATCTATCCTCCTCCCACTAGCCCTTTGTAAAACTTTGTTAGCTGAGTAGGAGTGGATGAGCTTCTAAATACATTTTTCGATCCTTCTTTTCTGTTGAATCCAATGCCTGCCACAGTCTCTACAAAGCACCAAGCAATTCCCTTCTGAAAACCCTTCTGAAACCCCACTTCCTTAAGCTGACTTTACTTCAATTTCCAGTCTACGCTTGGACATTAGCAGCTCCTGTCTCAGATCTGCTCATTAGAACTTGGAAAACAAGGCCTTGCCAGGAGCAGTATTCCCGTACTGCCTTTTCTAAATAATACAGGATTTCTTTTCTCTTTGCTTCCTCTCAGACTACTCTGTTGTATTTTTCACTGCAATTTAAGTAGCGCAACTTGGGGCAAACCGTGGTTATGAGGCAGGGAATAAATTAATGTGTGTGTGATTCCTCCTCTGGCAAGGGCAAATGGAAGCTACCAGTGCCACCGCTCCTCTAGTCAGGAGACTGTGCTCTTTCCTGGGGACACTCAAAGCAAGTTCACGCAAGCAGCGGAGGCTACCAAGAGGGCAGCAGAAGCACTTAGATTTGCTGCAAAGTTTCACAAGGTCTCAGTCTTTACTTACTGTAGTTAGACAAGCACCTTAACCTCAAAAGGCTGAAGGAAATGGCCCATCATTTCATTCTCATATCAAAATAAGGGCTCAGCTTCGCACTGACTTCCACTCTCTCTCTCAAAGATTAAGAGGCCCAGCCTTCTCTCCCATGCATGCCATTAGCTCAGCTCTACTAATTTTCTCTAGGTACCAAGCACCACTGAATGATCCTAGTGATCACAGCTCAAAAGTAGATCTGGGACTCTACTGATTTTCCATGCTCTCTCATCCACTAAAGTAATACAGGGGTTTTTTTTGGTTTGTTTGTTTTTTTTAACACATCAGCAATGACATCCTACTACTTTCAGTTTCAATATATGTTCCTAAAAAGTAAATAGAAATAGAAGACCTATAATACTTTTTGATCCAAGTTATCAAGAGTGGTAAGAAATTTAAAATTTTCAGTGCAAAAAGTTTTGATCCTTTTAAGTAAAGTTCATCATTTTCTTGCTTAAGGCTTTCGTCCAATGACAAACTCAAAATCTAAAGTTTTGAAACTTCAGCTCTGTGACTGTTAATTCCAATAAATAGTATATATCTCAACATACCAATCAGCATCGAAATGAGAAGCTTGCACCAATTTTTCTCCTACTGGAAATAGGAGGAAAGTGTAATGAATGTACTTTATTAAGCCATCTTGTTGTTTAATAAGCTGTTTTAGCTGTTGTAATCAAGCAATTAAGCTTTCTTCTTTAATGGAAAGTATTTTTTAAGAAGGAAAAACATACACAAAGATTAAAATAGGCAAGGTAATTGAAAATGCTTGGATTTAAATTACACTGTTAGATTAGTCAGGAGCTTTTTTATTGCTGAGGCAGAAATGCTGTTGCTCATTACTCACACTTTCAAATATAAATGTATCTGTTCTTGTTTCAAGTCTTGCTCATAAATATGGAAAGCACAACGTACAGTATTGCTACACAAGCTCACTTTTATATGCCAGGTATAGGGTAAGTTACTGGTTCGTTTATCGATATATTTATACATAATACTAAAAACCTCATTACTCTTCTGCCAAGCCGGTAGCAATATGTATTGTTGAGGATTGTCTTTAAGCGAGTGTTTCTAAATACAATTGTCTTTCTTTTAAATATACAAGTGAAGAAACTAATGATAGCAGCTAATGATAAATTTTACAAAGAATAGATGAACAGATGTGAAGCCATCCTCAAAAAATCTCTGTCAATATGCCTCAGATCTCACCTGCAAATTCATCATTTCCTCTGGTGAAGTTTGTTGTATCAGTGACACCTGCAGTTCTCTACAGCTGGCATATACACAAGGTCACACAAGCTAACACCTAAACAGAGCTTGGAGAGGAGGAATACAAACCTTAAGTGACCAGTCATACTCCTCCACTGAACTGTAAAGCTGACCAGACCTCCACCATTTGGAAGTCTTTGCAGTCTCAGGTGTCACATACAAAATGTGCCAAAATGTCATATTTTGTTTTCAAGTCCGGTATAGCATACCCCAGGTACAATTACCTATACAGAAATTGTTTCTCTATCATTCATGGATGAAAAACTACGCCAACCCTTCAGGTTTTGAAGAGATGATTCCAAGCAGCTCTTCCTCAAAGCTGTTCAGGTAATGAGCACTAGTTCTCAGTCATCCAGTGACAATATTTCGTTTTCAGCCTCCTTTTCAGTAGGCTTGAGCAACCAACAATAATCGTAAATAGCTGATATAAGAGTTACCAAAGCACAATAAAATTACAATGAAATTATGTTCTACTAATAAGGTACTCTATATACCAACCTATTTTCAGTTGAATTCTTTCACTGACAAGGAGCAAATCCCCCTTTCTTCTTGCACTGAAACATATAGCTTCATCTACTATACCAAATGTTTATATGTAAAGTGAAATTCTTATCTTGTTTTTCAATTGTCAGGTAAGATTTTTAAAGAAGATTGATTTCTCTTGTTTCTGGTGACCACCAAGGTTAAATTTAAGAAGTTTTGTCACATATATTCACGTTAGAGTCTTCCATATAGAACAATTTCTGATTTGAGGCACCAGAGAATATAATAATTGCCATGTTTCCTTTCAGAGATACTCTTCTTTCAGCTTTTAACTTATTACTGTAATACATTTTGTAATGAAAGGTGCTACACAAAATTAAATTTCATTCTACTCTTTCAGGGTCAATGCTGAAACTAACCATCTCTGATAACCTACGATACTTCATCAGTATTCAGTTCCCGATGGAATCATCACCAATTTAGTGACCTGAAGTTTCCATTTTCTGAGAACTCTTCTGGATTACTGACTGTTCATCCCTAATCCAATTATGACATCTTACTCAAAAGATTCTTATTATGTATGTTTGGAATGGCCAATAGTGATTCGTGACTATAGCATCAGTTCTACAATGTCACTTTTATGAAATAGATCAAGTTCAGCTCCCTTTAAGTTTGTTAAATGTGTGCTAGTGTGCATGAATTGCGCATGAATATTTCTACTGATTTCAGCTGCATCACTCATGTTTTTGGCTTAAACTGTGTACAGGTGTTTGAAAAATCAAGCCAGACATTACAGATATTCAGCTCTGTAACATCAATTAGTTAGCTAGACTGCATAATCAACGAGCCAAAATTTGTAATTTAAATGGGCAAATTTCATTTTTCCTTCTGAACATTCATACTATGCACTGAATGAGACCGTTCTTTGACAAAAAGCACAAAAAAGGTCATTGTGAACACTCAGTTAAGAACTGTAGAATCATGCAAACCCAGAAGAATTCAATTTGGGTGATACGGACAGTCTTAAGCATTAAGCATAATCAGACAACATTATCTATCTGATCAGCCCGTAACTTTGCAAATACGTAACAATGAAAACAGGTTTTTGCTAAACAATTCTGTAATTTTAAAGAATAGGTATGAGCTACAGTGCCACTAAGATATATACTCCATAGGTTTGTTATAGAGAGCTAAGCATCCTTCCCTTTCTTCCTGAACACCATTTTGGGAGACTGTCCACCAACCAAAATTACTAAAATGCTGCTCGAACCACTTGCTAGAAACTTGGTGAACATATGTCTTCATATTATTTCTCAATAAGTGACAAACACAGTCTCAACACTGCAAGATCCTGCAACACTTTCAACATCTACCAAATATAACAGGAATATAAACATGTAACACCAATAGGGTTGATCCCAAAAGCACCTCACTTAGAAACAAATAGCTACGTGAATTCAAGTGCATGAAGTTTAGTCTGTGCCTGTGTTTATGAAGGACAGCAACATGATATAATACATTGCTAGGAGAATATTTACAAATTCTGTTTGTAAATACTACTACTGAATGTAAAATCTAGAAGTTTGACATGAATATAATAGGCAAAAAATCTGTTTTAGGCAGAAATATATTTTATATATCTCATTTCTCAACCAGTTCTGATGAATACAGCTAAATACAGTCACCAATAAAAGGACTGCAAATTGTATTCATGTAAAGTTATGCAAATAAGTCTACACAGACTATTACATAAAATTAAATGTCAACACTTTTCCTATGCTAATTCAGTTCATAAGTTAGGGACAGAAGAATCACTGATTTAAAGAAAAGGAATGAGATTTGCATTAATGTTCCTATACCTGAGATAGACAGACAGATAGAAAATGTGTAATACATGCAACTGCTCTGCAGGCTCCTGTGGCTGAATACCCATATTATTAAAATGTATCATTTCTATGTAAATAGGTAAGGTGAGTGGTTTCTCCAGACAAGAAGTTGGGTGCACTATCTTGTAAAAATTAAAGCATGCTCCCAAGAAATACACATACACACACACACACACACACACACAAAGTAGGGACATACTTAACAGTAAAAATTAGTCCGATTATTTCTCATTTTAAAAACCAAACTAATAATCGCTGTGCTTTATAAATGCAAAGTCTTATCAACTATAACACAGTAACAGATATTATATTGAAAATCTAACCTCCTCTAAACTCTGTTCTCTTTGTTTCTCTTAAATTACATGTTCTTAGGCCCATCTGTGAAAACTGGGAGGTTAATTATGATAGTACATTGCATAATTCCACAGCTAAATGCTGAAGTAGTTCTACATAAATACCATATGTTTGTCTTAGGAAAACTAAAAAAGATTAATTAGGAGTTCAAACCCAAGACTTTGGAAAGTAATATTCTGAACACAATTAGATCATTACACTGTGTACTATGCAAATTGAAGTTTTAATTAGTAGCTAAAACACTGGTCAGGGCAAAAACTCCAGCTACAATCCATGAAGTCTAAACTGCATGCCTCAGATGTTTCTTACTGCCTTTCCTTATAAAAAGACTTCTTTCAGACACTACACACAAGCCAGTCGCAACAAGAGCCATTTTAACTTGCCACATTCTTTTGATGTAGGAACTAGCTGTTAAGCATTTTAATCCTATTTCTTCTTATCTACATTCTCCTCACCTATTTTAAAATTATTACCTACCACATCGGTAAAGAAAGTGTTCTAAAAAGCAAACTATAACCAGGAAGCAGAGTAATAATGACCCAGCTTGAAGGGTCAGCTGAACAATACAAGGAGCTTACAGAGCTCTAGCAGTCACTTCTCCACCTCTGAATCTGGCCTGGTCCAGCCAGCCTTCCACTTTTAGCATGCAACATTATAAAGCATCATCTCTAATGGTCTCCACTCTCCTGGAGAAACTAAATGGTTATTTTGACCTGATCCATAGATCACTGAAGATAAAGAGCTTTTCCATCAACTTCAATACATTCTGGACCACATCCAGAACATCAATTACTTTACTCACCACATATTCAAACACAAGTGTCAAGGTCTCCTTGGTGTGAATGATGTCATGAAGCAGCACAATGTTAGCATGTTTCAGTCCTTTCAAAAGAGAAGCTGAAAAGCAAAACATACATGTTATCTTAAAAAAAATCAAAATATTTTCTATTATTTCGCATGTATTTTTTCAGTGACTTGGAGGATTATTTGACATCTGAAACTCATAACCTGACCAACAATAGTTGTACTTGAGCATCTTCTATGTCCATGAGCTGCTAAATTTTGAAGATCATGCCTTCCTATTCAGTGTTATTTTCTCAAATTTGTTGGTCAAACTCAACCTCATTTCGAGGCCAAAACGAACTACGGCTAGAGATGCTTCCTTTAAGTAGCCTCTGCTAAGTGAATCAATAATTAACTTCTGAGCAACCAAACATCAGGTTTGTTTTTACAATCAAAAGTCATTTTTGTCTCACTTAAAAGTCATAGTATTTTTCAACACATCACCTTTTCCTATCCAACATAACAGAGCAGCTTTCTAACCAAAGTGCAACATCTATCTAATGAATATCATTCTAAGCAATAATTTCCCTTTCTCATAAACCTAAAGGCCCACACAGGTTTGATGGAATCATTTCTCTTCAGTGAGAATGAATGAACTGTGTTTTCTCACTATAGTTTTTTTTAAATGGCACCAGCTCACATTTTCAGACTACTGTCAACTATTTATTTAGTGAACCTCTAGGTGATCTCCTTCACTAAATTTCTTTTGCACCATAATGCATATTTAATGTTCACACCATAATACATATTTAATGCTTCACAAGATAGGGCATATTTTAGCAATATATGCTGACAAGCCATGTGTTGTTACCAATGTCATTCTGCTGTTGGTGCCTTGCCATCTCATGCATACATCCAAGCAGGACTATCAGTCACCACAGTGAAGTAAAAAACAGATACAAAGACATGCAAATAAGTGGCATATCTCAATATCAAATAACATGGAACATTCTTCTGTTGCCTTTCTTTTGTCTAAGAAAATAATGAAACACCAAATTGCAACCCCAACCTCTTCAGACAGACTGTGGATCTCTCTCTCCACTGCTGTGCAAAACAGAAGCTGAAATCCTCCTGGACACAATTACCCTCTGCAATCCTGTCAAGGGTGCTTCAGACTCAGGTAACTCCAGGGGTCAGGACTACAGCATCTGGCTTTGAATTAGGGTAACTATATGATATCCTCTCGTACTCATCCTTCAAAGATTAATCTGGCAAGGTAATATCACTCTGGAAAGCAATATATTGGCAACACGGAATCTGGCTGAATCCGCTTTTCTCTAAAATCAACCGCAGTAGCGTAACTCTTTTGGAGTTTACACTAGGCAGAAGGTAGTAGATCGCAAAGGAGAAAAAACGTACCACAGCTCCAAAGTAAGTATATCACAGATATCCTGAGAACGGGATTCCAAAGCTGAGAGCAAGCTCCATGACCAGGAATGAGGCAATGTTTCAACCTAGTTGATCTTGTTTTGGCCTCCACTCCACAAGTCATGCTATTCAGAGCTAGCACAAAGGAGTGCTCCCTATGCTTTGAATGTTTTAGCACCGCATCCTAAAGAAGTAGTTGCCATTATTGCAAATTATTGCAAAAATTGCAATTATTATTAAGCTCTGAAAACATTTGATCAGCATACCTACAGTAATTTTTAACATTCTACAAATAAAGTAGAAGCTATTTTCTGAAAGGAAAAATCATGCACAACTTTCATAGTATCTTCATCTTAGAATTTGAAGATTTTCAGTAAGTAAAACTCAGAGAGATTTGGATGTTTCTCTTAAATGGACATTAGTGAAAAAGATGTTACTAAAAGAAGTATGGATACAAATGACAGACAATTAGAACAACTATTCCAAAAGATGCCCTCTACAAGAAACAAGGTATTTTTAATCTGGGGAAACACTGAGCATAGTCCACATGCAGTAAGTGAACTTTTAAAAGTTCTTCCCTCAAATCTTTTCAAAAGATCATACATGCAGGGAGACTGGAGACATTAAAAATTCATGTCCTAGTAGAGCCTTTACAGAACTGTAATAGTATTTACGCCCTCTGTCAGCCTTTGCTGTTCAGCCCATCGCCTCAGGCCTTTAATTCCTCTAGTTGGCCATTGCTTTGTTGCTAAAATCTGTATATGGGTCATTAAAGCTTAAACAGTACATTGAAAGCTGCTTACCCTGAGGTTTTGGAAATACTGTCTTTCCTCTTCATTCCTCTCCTCGACTCTTACCTCTTATTTATCTTCTCTAATAGCCAATTCTCCCTTTTACAGCTTTTCCCCCCTCAATATTCAGTACCTGCCATATATTACAAGAACAACAAAACATCACCTGAGGGGTCAGATCACTGTCTTTTCCATTAGTCTCTGTGAAATATAGTAAATAATATAGCACAGAAAGTAAAATCTTCTTAATTGCACTAATTTCACACTGTGGAAGCAAGCACCAGTTCTGCTATCAGTTCTCCTCTCCTCGACTCTTACCTCTTATTTATCTTCTCTAATAGCCAATTCTCCCTTTTACAGCTTTTCCCCCCTCAATATTCAGTACCTGCCATATATTACAAGAACAACAAAACATCACCTGAGGGGTCAGATCACTGTCTTTTCCATTAGTCTCTGTGAAATATAGTAAATAATATAGCACAGAAAGTAAAATCTTCTTAATTGCACTAATTTCACACTGTGGAAGCAAGCACCAGTTCTGCTATCAATATACATTGTGACAAATGCAGACTAATCAGTGACACAATAAAAATACTAAATATTGCTGAAAAATTATATTGATTAATATTATTGATTTCAACAAATCACAAAGGTGGAGAAAACATACCAATATGCACTATATGCTCTAGTATGTAGTTTTAAAAACAAAATTATATAATGTTACTTCAAAATTGCTGGATTTTTTTCCCCCTCTGCATTAGTTACAAGGTAAACAGACTGAGGTATTTTTAATTCATTTCCCCAAAGAGTTTTGAGGAGGCACAGTAGTACATGATGCTAAAATGCTTTTTTAAAACCCTTTGGACAAAATATTATATGCATTTGAATGGATACGTGCTTGTTCTGTCAAATATGTTTGCACATTTTCTTAGAGCAAATTCTAACAATAAAAAGACCAGGGCAGAAGAATTAGAAACATACTTCAACAATTAATGACATCCAAGATGATCGTTTCTGTGAGTGGTAGAGAAGTTCATGACCTGAGCCACTCAAAGTACCAATGCTGAGCACTTCTCCATCAAGGGCTAATATCTGTATTTGCATACCTAGAGGAAACACATTGTGCTTGCCTGAATAAGCACCACAGATTTCTCCCTCCAACCAGAGGATGCAGTCATTACTGGCATCTGTTAAGAACTTCTAACAAGTTGCCTCACTGCTTGTGTTGGTCACCGAGTTTTTTGCTGTCCCCAGATGAACTGAGTTCTACTGTCCACGCTCACTCCAGAAGGAAATCAATCCAGATGGACAGCAGCCGACTCTTACCCAAAATCTCAGTAGCATTAGCAAAACAGTGCTTTGCCCTCTGTAGGATTTACACCATCATCTCAAGCCTGACACTCCATTAACAAAGCCTGGTGACTTTCTGATCAGCTTTGACTTCCCTGCAGAAGGCTTGGAGCCAGGCAGGAGCAATACAGCTCTCTGAAAAAGGCCATTCAGACACGCCCATGATTTAACACTTCAAAGCTGTGTATCAAAGTCAACAGAAGTAACTAACTATTACTACCCTCCCAGGTTACATGAGGCAAGAAAAGCAATTCACTAGCAGTGCTAACGAATACATTACTTTTGGACATGGGAAGAGCAGTAAGCTGCAACATTGACACTGTCTCCCATCACATGCTCCTAGGCAAGATGAGGAAGTGTGGGTTGGATGAGTGGACGGTGAGGTGGATTGAGAACTGGCTGGATGGCCGAGCTCAGAGGGTTGTTGTGGTCAGTGGTGCAGACTCTAGTTGGAGGCCTGTAGCTAGCGGTGTCCCCCAAGGGCCAATACTGGGTCCAGTCTTGTTCAATGTATTCATCGATGACCTGGAGGAAGGGACAGAGTGCACCCTGAACTGGGGGGAGTGGCTGACACTCCAGAAGACTGTGCTGCCATTCAGAGGGACCTGGACAGGCTGGAGAGCTGGGCAGAGAGGAACTTCCTGAAGTTCAACATAGGCAAGTGCAGGGTCCTGCCCCTAGGCAGGAAGAACCCCATGCATGCACCAGTACAGGCTGGGGGCTGACCTGCTGGAAAGCAGCTCTGCCGAGAAGGACCTAGGAGTCCTGGTGGACGACAAGTTAAGCACGAGCCAGCAACGTGGCCTTGCGGCCAAGAAGGCCAATGGGATCCTGGGGTGCATTAAGCAGAGTGTTGCCAGCAGGTGGAGGGAGGTGATCCCGCCCCTCTCCTCAGCCCTGGGGAGGCCACATCTGGAGTGCTGTGTCCAGTTCTGGGCTCCCCAGTACAAGAGAGACATGGCACTACTGGAGAGAGTCCAGCGGAGGGCTACTAAAATAATGAAGGGACTGGAGCATCTCTCCTACGAAGAAAGGCTGCGAGAGCTGGGCCTGTTCAGCCTGGAGAAGAGAAGGCTGAGGGGGGATCTGATCAATGTATACAAATATCTAAAGGAAGGGCGTCAAGAGAACGGGGCCAGACTCTTCTCCGTGGTGCCCAGCAACAGGAAAAGAGGCAATAGGCACAAATGGAAACACAGGAAGTTCCATCTAAACCTGAGGAAAAACTTTTTTCCTGTGAGGGTGACAAAGCCCTGGAACAGGTTGCCCCGAGAGGTAGTGGAGTTTCCTTCGCTGGAGATATTCAAAACCCGTCTGGACACAATCCTGTGCAACATCCTCTAGATGACCCTGCTTGAGCAGGGAGGTTGGACTAGATGATCTCCAGAGGTCCCTTACAACCTCAACCATTCTGTGATTCTCTGTAATACAACTATATCTAAATCAAGATGACTGCAAACTTTACAAATATACATTTAAATGACAGCAAAGACCTGTATGACCACGTTACTGTCTAGAGCAGCTTGTGCTTGTGTAAACCTTGGGGACATTTTTTAATTTTGTAACTTGCATTAAAAAGGCCAGAAATTTTCATTTAAGCAAAAGATGGCAGGAACTGCATGTTTGTTTTAAAAGTGACTGGCCCTCCAAAAAAACAAGAGAGGTGTTAGAATAGAAAAGATGGGCTGATGGCATGTCTCACCTTCATGGAGCTGACAGCCATAGCTGATAGTGATGGGGAATGATGAAATTAGATTATGCTTAGAAGAGATCTAGTTGAGGTAAGTCGGTTACTCCTATCCTCCTACTTTTGCTAAAAACATCCCCATTATTTTCCTGTACAGTTTCTGAATTACCTGCCTAAATGCATGATATCAACCAAACTAAACCTAAATCTGTATTGAAATCATTTCTGAGCAACAACATAATTAAAATAAATCCAAGAAATGTGAGAAAATACGTCAAAGAGATCTGCCAGCATAGCCCAATAACACCACAGGTGGTAAGAATTCTTTTTTTTTTAAGGCCAACTCAACAACCAACAGCCTGTCTGTCTACTACATGCACATATAAAACATCACTTCCCAAACCCCTTGAAAATATACTCAATCCTTCCATCCTGTGTCATGCATCAATTATAATTATGGTAATTTACTATTTGCTTTTCCAGATAAAATTATTTTTCATCGAGTCACAGCAATTAACAATGACAATAGCAACACTGATAGCACTACCTATCACTTCCCATAAGAAGACTCTATCACCTTGCCAAACTTTAACCAATGGGCTGATCTTTTTTCAGTTTGTGTCTATCCATGTTCATTCCAGTCAAAACAAGTCAGCTTTTTCCAAGAAGGAGCCAGAGAACAAACGAGCTCTTTAATGTTGGTGACCTTTTCTTCAAACGTTTCTCAGATCTCACACATTCAATGAAGGCTTTCAAAAGTTACCCTTTCAGTCAAGAACGTGCTTTTTCTCCTTGCTGTGAAAATTTGTCCCATTTATCCAACTTTACCTTTGGTCAGTGGAAACTTGCACTTCACACCTGCACTTTAACTTTAAATCTCCCCAAAAATCCATCCTCCCTGAGTATGTTTAAATATATATCTGGCAGAAGTAGGACAAGGCTGATCCAAGAAGTCTGGAATCCCACGTAAATTATAGATGGCACCATGCTAGTGGCAAAACTCTGCTGTCAACTCACCTAAATTCACAATCAATCCTGTTCTTGGCTGAATCCATTTCCAAATCCCTTGCTTCATTTTTGCTGTCCTCCAATCTGACTCTTTACCCTTGACAATAAACAAAAGGCTGGGAAACGGTAGCCCAGTTCAAGTAGACTCCCCCATCTTGATCCCACAGTCTCCTGGCTGAGGTCAGAGTAAGTCACCAGTCTTTCCCATCTCATTGTTCTTATTTTCTATACTTCATGCTGATCTGAACGGCATTTGTAATTTTCGCTCTTCCAAACCCACTGTTTTAATGGTAATCTTTCTTTTTCTGAGATCGTCACATCACTCTCTATTCTAAACTGCTAGCTTTCAGCATCATCCCATAGCTCTTCTCTCTACCACTGCTCAGGTATGGACAGTGCCCAGGATTTCAGTGATGCAGTTTTCCTCTTCCAGGCTGCCAGAGAATGGTAGGAATGCTGCCATTGAAGGAAAGGATGAGGATGGGAACTGACATTTTAACTCAGTTACAATTTCAGAAAAAAAAAAGGAAGAACTTTTAAAAGATCAGCAAGTAAGACTAGTAACTAGATATTCAATCAAAAGTTTTGTTCAACCTTTCTCATTAGTATTTCAGACACTTAATCAATGATGCTTCCCAAGAGAAAAGCCATTTTCACAAGGGCAGTTAATGCCATTCATAAGCTCAGGGCAAGGCAAAAAATCAAAAAGAGCCCAGATCTTGGGTTCATCATCCCACCAGATGCACAACCCTGAGACAAAGACAAATGTTTTTTTGTTGGTCCCTCTAAATCTTGTTATCATGGCTGAGTGCAAAAATGACTTGCTAGCAGTGAAGGTTTTTGTCCCTGAGGAGAAAGGGAACAGAAAATAAGCAGGGTACCTCAAGCAGCAGCAGTACTTAGAAGGAGAATGACAAGATGCCTAGGCCACTGTATTGCTCTACAACTTCACCTTTCAATTAGAAAGACTGAAGCAAATAAAATACTATGTGGCTGAATCAATAGGTCTAGCAATAACCAGAACTGAAATACTCCTTTGCATTTACAAAAATCAAGCTGAGGAAGAACTCAAACTTTAGCTGGTAATTCAATTTGACCAGGCACATATGAATACCTGGCAATATATACTGTATATACACACTGTGTATACTGTATACACACATATACTGTGGATCAGTATATTGCCAGTATAGGACCTGAACACCACAAGGCCACTGGATATAATCTCATTATAAATGTATCATGGTCAAAGATGTGACTGCACTCTATCATCTCACAAACAGAACCTAAAAAATTCTGTCCAACACAGGCACAAGACCCCTCAGTGCTGTGCATCTGTGTGGAAGTTGAATGCTTCCAGCGTAGGTAATGATGTTATGCACATTGTTATATTTCTGAACTTTGATCTTAATAAAACTGTCACTGTTTTAAAGCAGTTTTTCAGTCTCTGAAAATCCTTGGAACACAGGTCGCTCTAATCAGCCTTTTCGAAGCAACTCCTCAAGCAAGTTCATCTCCAAAAGTACTTTGAGACTACTGAAGGTTAGCAAACACATTCTTGGTCTCTGCAGCTAAAAGAGAGAACATCTCAATCTGCAGGAAAATCCAGCTGCAGCATTATGAAGTCCTTGCAGCTCTTTGCAAGTGACTTGCTGCTCATTGTCTCACCCTACGTAAATCAAAGCATGACTTCAGCAAAACCACCAAATTTTATGGGCTCACTTTTTCTGCCAAGGGAACATAGTCTGACCTGAAAAAGGTCACAGCAATTAGGAGAGAAACAAGTACCCATAGACACTAATGAATTTCTTTCCATTGTCAGCATGGCTAATTAGTGTGTGTGCTACATCAGAGACATCTCAACAATAAATTGCACCTCTGAAGGAACTTACTACATGAGAAATACCAATTCCCTGTTCTAACACATGCCAGAAATTTTTGGCTAAAAATCAACTGATTACATCCAAAAAACCTAAGAGCATATTTCAGTTCAGATATACATATTAAAATAGTGGCAGTCAAAGTGCTAACACTCAGAAGGCTAAGCATCCTCCCTGAATTCCCATCTTCAGCCCCATGAAAAGGGGAGAAAAATGCTCCTGAACAGAAAAAGGAAAGATCAGTCTTTCCTGAGACTGGCACAGGAACACTACTCATTTATTTCTAATTAGAGCTGAGCATCACAGTGACAACAGATCACAGACTTCAACAGGACCATCAAAATGCCTCTCCCCCAGCTGGTAATGATGTTTGCATATGACAACCTGATGACATTCAGAACAAACAGACAAGATCTCCACAGATAAACAAACCTAGTGTGAAACAGTAAGTTTCTCTCCCAAAGTTCATTGCAGCTATGATAAGCTATGTGCAATATATTAGGAAAAAAGATTTATTTGAGAAGAAATTATCGTTGTGTTTCCATATCTTGAAGGTATCTTTAACCTTAACTACAAAATGAGTGCTACAACATCATAATAAATGTAGTGTTGTCACTGACACGAAACAGTTTATAATTATCTTTAGGTGTTTTTCCAGCAGAGTATTTTGTTTGGCTTTAATAAGTGCTGTTAATAAAAACTAGTTCTTTTGTACAGTTTGGCTTTGATTTCACACGAGGAACTTTTGTAAAGTTGTTAACATAAGTTTCAAAGGTGTAGATTTATAATGTGAGAGATTTCACAGGGTTCATGTCCTCTGTAATTTAAATAAAAGAATGAGAACTGAACTACTTTAAATTTTAAGATTAAACTTACATACTTTTTAGTCAACCATAAAAATAGGATACTCTTCCCTGAAGTTCAGTGTATGAAATACAAAACTGAACTCAAATTTGTTGCTGACAGTTCCAAAGGAATCTAAATAAAAGCACATACTCCCCTTACTGCCAAGCCATCGTCTGCCTAGAATAATCACATGAAAGCATTTTGAACCTAAAACCTAGGAATAGAGATTAATGCAGTTGGAATTCTATTCTATTTCCAGGCCTCCTAGATGCTCCTGAGTAATAATTTTACTCCATAGGTATAATATAAAGTAAAAATTTTGATACTGAAGGCTCAGAAACATATCTTCTCTTTGGAGGAGATCTTATCTGAGATCTTATCCAAGATCTTTTTCATTAAGTTGAAACCTCAAGTTTTTTGATAAAAACCTCAATTTTTACTTAGCATTTTTTTAAATAAAGGAATTTATTTAGAACTGAATGGCACTGATTACTAAAGCTGAAAGTCCCTTACTCCAAAAACTAATCAAGCTATCTAAAAAAGGAATGGAGTTAAGACCTGAAAATGTCACAAAACTTGCCAAAAATTTTAGATAACATTTCTTATCATGCCTTGATGATTTTTTAGTCAAATAGTTGACATACATTACCCACCTTAATGAAGACCACATCTGGAATCTATGAGATATTATTCTTCCACGTTTATACCAACAAATGAACAAAGTAATCCAGGTAATTTCACATGTAACAAAATTTTAAAAAGCACAATTGACTTCAGTGGAATCACTGATTTACTAACCATTTTTGTTAACAAAAGTGCAAGTCCAGCTTTGCTTATTATACCAGTAGTAAAAAAAGCAATCAGAGCGGAAATTAAACTTTAGAATATTCATTACTCGGCACACTGCCATCTTTATCATAAAAACAGCATTTAGCTTGATTCTTGGAAAAATATATTCTTTTTAAAATGCTTCTAAATAGAATACAAATTTTTAAGTTACTTCCAGAAAGGATATTTTTAGTTAAAAAAATATCAGTTTACAATCATTGTATGATAACATTAACAAAACAAGTTAACTAAACATACTAGGAAGTTTAACGTAGCTATATTTGAGTTAGCAAAATTCTGAAGCTTTTTCTCCATTACTCACAGCGAGTCCCTTAAATTTCATAAATGCCTCCCACAACATTCTGTGTTGATATATGCCTGCAAAACTAAATTGTAATTAATTGCAATGAGGCAGTATTCCCTGTCCTTTACATTCAAATCATGCCTTCTGTCTTGTTAGACATTTACATAAAACGAAGACATACTATAGAACTTTCTTATTTTTATATAGAACTAATATACACATCATTATCTTATGCAAGTAAATGGCTGAAACGCATCATTCTCCTTTTTAAGCTCAAATAGTCCGAAGTTACAATAACCATGACTCCAATATCTTTGTGGAACTGAAACTCAAGTTACCTAAACTTCACTAAAGAACTTGATTTGACAGTAAACGCATAGCAGAAATACTGTCTTTAAAAAAACAAAAACAAAACAGAAACAAACAAACAAAAAAAAAACAGAACAAAACCCCCTGATGTCTAGATTTTTTTGGAAAGGTCCAGAGGTTTCCTACTAGCTTCAAAGAGGTTAGAATTTGCTTCATGCTCCTGAACTCTGATCAGCAGTTAAGGTATCCTCTGAATGTGAAATTCTACCTTCTTGTCTACAGCCATAACAACGGATCAAAAATGTAAGTGTGTGAGCTGATGGTGAGATGGGAAGGTTATTCATGTAATTCATAAGCCTCTTGGACCACTGACCACAAATCTGACAGAAAAGTGTTAAGAAAAGTCTTGAACCCATCATCTACAGACTTACACTCTTACAGGTTATTTAGTCTAATCTCCTGAATAGAACAGGCCACAGGCTTTTATTCAATAATTTTCAATCTCATACATTTTTACTGAGCATATTTTTAGAAAGACATACATCCTCTAGCAACAACCCAGCTGTAAAGGTGCCCCCAGTCTTTATCCACATTTAGTAGAGAGAGAAGTCCATCTAATCCTACACTGCTACCTCGGGCAAAGCTTGTTTAATCAGGCTTTGAATAGAGACTATGCATTGCTCCAGAATCTTTTCTTTGGCCTTTATATGGATTTGTGCTTATTTGTGCAGGAAAGGCTGGGAGCCAGCAGCATGCAGACACACATCTCTACCTATTACTTGAATTTTCTTTGTGAATTGCAGCTACAATCCTTAGCCTCTCCACTGACATGCAAAATAATGCATTTTTCATTATGCAAATAGCCCTCTGCCTTGTGAATAGGGCCTCAAGTGATTCAGATGTTAATTCTGTTAGAAATCTTGGCGCAAAGCTCATATTTCAACCATGTCAGTTTTACAACCAAGATTTCCTAAGAAACATGTAACTGCAAATTGAAAAATATCTTTCAGGACCACAAATACCTTAAGACAAAGTAGCACAGAGAAGTGTGAAAGTTCTTTACTCTATTTTGTCAATGGGTTTTAGACCTGCTGGGTTTCTTCAGGGCTCCTATTTAGATGTCCCTTCAGTAATTGGCAGTTTCCTAATGGCAGCAACATGAGCACTGCTATGCCCTGAAAAGCAGAATTAGAACAATTAAAGAAAAATTTTATCTTGCTGAGAGTTTAGTGTGATAGAATTTTGTTGCTTTTTTTTTTTAATAAAACCTTCACACAGTCCAGAGTTTTATGAAAACATTCTCATCAGTAAAAGAGATAGCAAGCACGTATTCTGGATTTCAAAAAGAGAGAGAAAGAGAGTGAGTGAATGTACATGTTTGTTTTATTCTGCTATCGGAGAAGAAAACATGTAAAAAGTATAACAGATTACTTTTTTTTCTAGTTATAAGTATAAAATTTTAGAAATGCTGGGACCATGTAAAAGAAGGTTGATTTTGATTGTTTCCAAACTGGAACTTTAAAATCTTTTTCAGGCTTTTCCTTTTATTTTGCAAGGAGAGATTTGGTTTTTTCACTCAGTATTAAACCCATCACAGTAATATGGGTCACTTATTCCTCTCAAATTTTAGGGGATATGAGGGGAAGTAAATTTTCCAATGGAAGCCAGCCATACTGGCACTGCCATCACCCTCTCTGAAGAACTAGCATGCTGGTATACTAAGATTCCTACCACCCTCTCAACTTTCTTGATTGCTTCTGCTCAGAGAAAAGCAGGTGATATTTAAGACAAAATAAAGCCTGAGCACATCTGTTACTTAATTATCTAAGCTGAACAACCAAGATGGGCTTCAGCTGGCTAACTCTATGCTCAAGTTACCTAGAGACAAAAATAGAGTATTAGGAACCTCCCACAGGAGATGCAGAGCAAAAAGTTAAATGCCTACAATTAACTCACATGATAGTGCAAGTTTTGAGTATCTTTTCAAGGCAAAATCCACGTCGTCCTTACTTGCATTAACCTCTTCCTAACATCCCAAAATAACAGTCAAAGAAAACTTGTTGGTGCCACTTTTGCACGGATTAAGGGAACTCTTAATCTGGTTAGCCATTCCCACGAGTACACAAAACAAGAAGGACAAACAAGCTAGATCAGATCAGAACAGAACAGATACGAACCACTCAGTTTAGCACAGCTAACACAGTCTTCTTTAGAAAGCCTCCTAAGTTCATTTTCAGTTTTTAGTTAGCTCCACCTGAATCTGCTGTCCCCTGAGTAGCTGTTGAAGTTTGGGAAGAGTGTCTCAGACCTTAAAAATGCAGAAACTACACAGCTACACATTCTACAGCTGTATACGCCATATTGATGACTTTTAGACACCACTGTCTTGGTTTGTATTTTCATAAATGGGGCAGAGGTGGAAAGTCATGATATCCTATTACCAGTCTCTGAACCATCCAGTTCCCCTTCATCTCAGCAGAAAAAAATCAATAAATTATCAGCTTCTTTCTTATATTGCTTACTAGGAAGGAATTTTCCCAAGTAAAATAATGCGGATGTTCATTCTCATTGCTTTAAGAAGACAGTAAAGGTCAATTTCTAATTTTGAAATGCTACTCTCTTCATACTGATTATAAAGCCTGTAAGCAGTAACTCCATCTATGCTGCAAGAATAGATTCCATTATGAAGCATGTATTTCAACTCAATATAATTCTTTTTCCAGTGTTATTTTTGGCAAGCTAGGGGGCTTGAATGATAAATGTCCCACATGAGCAAAAACTAGAAAATGGAGCTAAAATATTTGCAACACAGTCTTAGGTCTACAGGAAAACAAAGGAAAAAAAAAAACAGCACTATCTCTCTAAGAAACTGTCTGACCCAGACACCTGAGCTTATGGCATCCAGCAACAGCTAAGCCAAAGAAAACAGCAACCTGCAAAGAAACACAGAAAACAAAACTAAGGGAATCTATCTGCTTTTTCTCCCATATATTATTTCAGTATAAAATGTATTTGCTAACACTTTTTTCACTGTTCTGACTATAACTGATAGGTTTTTTTTCTGTGATAGAAAGGTATCAACGTGTGCTTTTTGTTGACTCCAGTGGCTGCTGTCATGCTTCGTGACAGTATAAAGATGCAGGCCACTGAAAATATTTTCACAGTATTTCAAGGTTTAGAAACAATTCAAAAACTTAAGCAAAGTACTATGATCTAAATGTAGTATTTTACCACACTATGATTTTTTTTACTTCCCTAAATATATTATATGATTAAAGGAAGAACTGAGTTATTACTACTGAAGGTGGGGATATAAGGCAGTAAAGTCCTGCAGTATACTTCTTTTCTAGTTTTCCTATTTTCCTGATTAGCAAGCCTCCTCTGAGAACTACAAGAAAGCAAATGTTACTCCTGTTTTCAAGAAGGGTAAGAAGGAGGATCTAGGGAACCATAAGCCAGTCTGTCTCACTTTGATCCCTGGGAAGGTGATAGAGCAACTAATACTGGAAACCAGTCAGCATGGATTTATTAAAGGGAAATTATGCTTGACCAATGTGATGGCCTTCTATGACAAGCTGACTGGTTTGGTGGATGAGGGGAGAGCAGTGGATGTTGTTTATCTTGACTTTAGTAAGGCTTTTGACACTGTATCCCATAACATCCTCATAGACAAGCTAGTAAGTATGGGCTAGATAACAGGACAGTGAGGCAGACCAAAAATTGGCGGAACTGCTGGGCTCAGAGGGTTGTGATCAGTGGCACAGCATCCAGTTGGAGGCCAGTCACTATTGGTGTTCACCCAGGGGACAATACTGGGTCCAGCACTGTTCAACACCTTCATTAATGACCTGGATGATGGGGCAGAATGTAATCTCACCAAGTCTGCAGATGATATAAAACTGGGAGGGGTTGCTGGGAGAGGTTGTGCTGCCATTCAGAGGGACCTCCACAAGCCGGAGAAATGAGCACAGAGGAACCTCATGAAGTTCAGCCAAAGGAAAGGGCAAAGTCTTGCACCTGGGGAGAAATAACCCCATGAACCAGTACAAGCTGGGGGCCAACCAGCTGGAGGAGAGCAGCTTTGCAGAGAAGGCTCTGGTGGAGACCAAGTTGAATGTGAGCCAGCAATAAGCCCTTATTCCCCTCCTTGCCCTCTCAGCACTAGTGAGGTCACATATGGAGTACTGGGTGCAGTTCTGGGCTGCCCAGTGCACAAAAGACATGGACTGACTGGAGCAAGACCAGTGAAGGGCCACAAAGATGATTAAGGCACTGTAGCATCTGTCACATAAGGAGAGGCAGAGAGAGCTGGGGCTGTTCAGCCTGGAAACGAGAAGGCTCAGGAGGATCTAACAGATATGTATAAGTATCCAAGGGAAGGTGTAAAGAGGATGGAGCCAGACTCTTCTCAATGGTGCCCTATTACAGGAGGAGAGGTAACAGGCACAAACTGAAACACAAGAAGTTCCATCTGAACGTAAGAAAACACTTTACTGTGAGGGTGGTCAAACACTGGAACAGGTTGCCTAGAGAGGTTGTGGAGTCTCCATCCTTTGAGATACTCAAAACCTAACTGGCCATGGTGCTGAGCAACCTGTTCTAGCTGACCCTGTTTTGAGCAGGGTAAATGGGCTAGATGATCTCCAGAGATCCCTTCCAACCTGAACTTTGTGATTTTGTGAAAGACATGGCCTTGTTATTTGCAAATAAGGATCTTTCTCCTGTTGACACAAGAATGGTTAATATAGATATTAAGATAGAATAGTATCTTGTGTCTGGAAAGGGACTAATAATGGAGCTTAACTTAAGACCTGCTTATAAAGAAGCTACATAATTGCAATCAACTTAGTTCAGTTTTCGCAAGAGAAAAATGCAGTTAGGCTGTGAAATGGAGATAAAAGCAAGAACTACAACACTGAGAACAAAGGCACCTTTGTTCATCTATCAGTAGTTCATGCACACCTTCATTATCATACTCGTACCTGAGAAAACAGGAGTTTCATACCATATTTCTAAATAACTTACAGACATCATGGAAATGAGGAAAGTTTGTTCATGAATTTTCCATATCACAGGACACACAAAACTATACTGATGATGTCTTTATGAAAAATGACTGTAGAAACAATAGCAAGAAGAATACCGCATGTCTTAAGACACAACTTTTGATGAAAATACACATTTCATAGGGAGAACATTTTATCTCTATGAAGGTAACGGTTGAGCAAAGCTAGCAGATGACTCTGCAAAGGATTTGGCTGCTTGGAGGGGCAGGGGATGTTAAATCCACTTTTTATACCAAGTCTTTAAGACAGACAAGATGTGTGTGTGTATGTAAGACACACACCATATATATATGCAGCAATGCATTTCCTTTAAGTCACTCAGAATACAATGCCTTATGAACACCTGAGTCCTCCACATGTTGCATGCCACGGTAAAGAAAAAAGCAGTTCTCACATGTTACTTTAAATTTAAATATCTAAATGTGGAAATATTTCGGGCAACTCAGGAGCCAGCTGTAGACAATAAATGCAATATTTGTATGCATGCATGTATATGTATATACATTTTAGACAGAGAGTTAAATTTCACACCAGGAAGCCAGAGAACTACCCACGTCCTTATTTTCCAATTACCAGAATTTCAAATCAGTTCTGCTGAAACACAATAGACACCTATTACTTTAACATACACAAAAGCCTAAGGAGAGAACTAAAGCTAACTCAGTTGATTCAAAAGCTGAATCTTGCTTTGATACTTTTAAAATTCAGGACACAGCAGTGGAAAAAAACACACAGAGAGAGCTCGAAAAGACCTTGACAAAGACAAATGTCTTTGTGTAGATTTAAAGTCACCACTTTAAGCACAAAACTAAACAGTATTGTTGCTCAGATTATTCCCTTCACACAGGGGAGATGTAACAAATGAAAACTAATTTGAAGAACTGGCTAGGTTCAGGAGGAATTTCTCTGCCTCAAGATCAGTTGGTATCAAAGTTTTATTTTTCCACGTGGCCATGGATTCCCAGAAACCCTCAGATCCACAACTGGAAGGTATCTCCCCTATGGTCTCTGAACAATTCAAGCAGAGATGCCATTACTGGCTAGCATCTCTGTTCACATTAACATCCAGCTGGTATTTGTACCCCTCCAATTGGAATATGGTCGCAGGGGAAAAGCTAATGCTATTCCGAGCAGGATTAAGTTATGCTTTAGCTTTTATGGTGGTAGCATACACTATAAAATGAGGTTAACTCTGCATATGGCATAGAAAGACTGACCTTTTCCCACTTAAACAAGAAAGCTATAAGGGTTGCACAAGGGTTCTGTATGATTTATAGTTATATAGTTCATAGTTATGTATGAAGAAAGGACTGTTCCCCTTGTTTTACTCTGCATATTCTGTAACTGTCACATTTTTCTACCCTTCCTATAACGCAGGGAGGATAGGAGACCAGAGAAATCTGTAAGGAAACAGTTCAGAATCCTACATTAAAAATGGGAAGAGAAGAAACTTTTTTTGAACAGAAAATTCTGTTAAGAATAGAACAGAAGGGCAAAGGAACCACCATGGGCAGACTGCCTTCCTGAGGCAGGTTAGGCCAATGATTTAATAGATTTCTTCTAGCCTTGGAACTAGCACAAGATCCTTTATGCAACATTTTCCATATGAATATTGAAGATGCACAGACAACTTCTTCAAATGATGTAGGGCAGAGTCCAAAAGGTCTACCATTAAAATAATAGATAACAAGGATAAGGAAAAGTTTCCTAACAGTGCAATGCTACTTTTCAGAAAAGCACATGAGACTTTTCCCACATGTGATAGGAGTTTATAATAGAGTTTAAATTGTATGTCGTGATTCTCAAAGGGAAATATCATTTCTGCTGCATTTATGTAATCCCAGCTCTCCCAAAGGATTTATAATTGTCACAAACACTAATACGTTACACGAAAGGCAAGGAAAGGGGAAAAGGAAGGAGAAAGGGAAGGGGAAAGAAAAAAGAAAAGGAAAAAGAAAAGGAAAAAGAAAAGGAAAAAGAAAAGAAAAAAGAAAAGGAAAAAGAAAAGGAAAAAGAAAAGGAAAAAGAAAAGGAAAAAGAAAAGGAAAAAGAAAAGAAAAAAGAAAAGAAAAAAGAAAAGAAAAAAGAAAAGAGAAAAGAAAAGAGAAAAGAAAAGAAAAAAGAAAAGAGAAAAAGAAAAGAAAAGAGAAAAAGAAAAGAAAAGAGAAAAAGAAAAGAAAAGAAAAAGAGAAAAGAAAAGGAGAAAAGAAAAGAAAAAGAGAAAAGAAAAGAAAAAGAGAAAAGAAAAGAAAAAGAGAAAAGGCTATGCTCAGCCTATAAATAGCAAGGAACAAAGGAAGAAGTAGGACAGACTTATTCAGTCTCTAGCATTTCTGAGCAGCCTACACGGAAAGGGTAGCTTTTGTTCAGTACACTGAAAAGGAGCGAGGAACACAGCACAGTTTGGACAGGCTGAAAAGTGATATACCATAACATCACAGTAATCACTTGCACTGTATCCAAGTGAGATTGGAAAACCTAACAGCTCTCCCACTTTCATCTGAGGCAACCAGAAATTCAGCTCACCTATTTCAGCCAGTCACTCCACCTGCTTTCAAACAAAAGCAGATGAACACTGACGGGGGGATGAAATTAGCAGCAAGTCGGTGCTGGGGAGAACAGCAGGAGGTAAAGAGGAATAAAGATGAAAGCTCCTGCTGCTTCTAAGCCCCACATAGCTGAGGATCTAACATATTTCTCTCAGACATGAGCAAATGCATACAAATGCATATGCAAGAAAAAGCACAAATGCTTTTGCACGAATATAGTTAAGAAACTGATCCATCAAAAAAGTGGACATTCATTAAAGCTCCAAAAACTAAAGCCCATTTTTCTATTATTAATCTTTAGTAAGATGAACATACATTATCCACATGATTAAAAGCATATTTAAAATATATAATATTCAAAAGTCTAGGGAATTTTAAAAGTCGACTCCATTTCATGAGAAGGGTCCTAGGAACACCCTTTTCTAACTGTACTTTGGTGTTTGAAGCCTAACTCAGCTTAATTTGGAAATCTTGTGTTCCCATTAATCTTGAGGCAGCATACAGTTATGGTAAGGCTCTTTGTATGCCCATAACAAAAAGAGATCAGACAGGGCTTTACCTTTGAATACTTCTTGACCTCAAATATCCAGCGACAAAGTTTCCCAGGGGTTCTTGGCTTATGTGTTCTAATTTTAACAACATTGAAAAACAAAGCTGTTATGACTACAAGCTGTACTGGCTTTGCAGGGACCTTACAGTTAATTGAGCTGTAGCTATTTAGCCTGCAGTAGGCACTAGCTTTGCCAGCTCTGTAGGCAATGAAAAAGCTCCCTAAGCTACAGCCAAGCTACTGTCCTTTCTTACCTAAAAGCTTCAAAGCAATCTGGCTTTTAAGGACAGTGAACTATCCTCAGACTTTAAAAACACAGAGTTACAAAACCCTATCCTAACTCCTGTGACATACATGCTTAACATAGTTTCATCTCCATAATCTTAAACATACTTCCTGAAGTTTCCAGAGGACTGTAGAGCCAGACATATATGAAGCGTTTAGATGTTTCAGTTACAGAAATTTACATTTCTTGATTGGACTTCATGAAGGAAATGTGAAAGTCCTACCAACTCCCATCACTCACAAGAAAGCAGCTATCAAGCTTCCTTAAGAAAGAAAGCTTAAAAAGCACTGCAGAAAAGGAAGAATGGGTTTATTTTTTGAAAGACGATCATTAAGCTTTAAATAGAACAAAGAATAATTTATTCTTTACTGGCAGACAGAGACTGGATTCCAGTTGCATTTTTCATATTTAACTTCTACCAGCAGACCAGCAACGACTCCTCTCCAAGTATGCAGATTATTGCTTCACTGTGCCCTTGACCTACAAGCCAACAACCTTCCTGACCTAATTTAATACAGTGAATACAACCTATCACCACAAATCATCTAACTCGTGCCATTTGGTCATTTGTTGACTTAAAGTTGTAAAGATCACTATGCTACATAGTCATTAAACATCACTGAACTGGCACACGCATGCAGTAACTCCTCTGTTGTTTTCAGGTAACGATTCAATACGAGGTCACAAGCGCGATATCTGCTGAATGAAAATCTAATTCCTTGCAGCCCTTCTTCAGATGGTATCGGCACAGACTATGTTATTTCTCTTGAATAATATAAATGCACAGATGCTTTACAGTGCATGCAGTATTGTTACTACAAAGCAGTATTCTCTATTTTGCACGTATTAGGAATACTGCATAATAAATCATACACATTCTCTTAGATAAGAACTCTCCTGGCAAACTGCTCATCTCCCCTGTAGCTTCTTAGCAATTACTCCAGTTCAATTTTCCACAGAGAAAACTTGTGAAGATTTATACTTTCTAGCCACCCAGCTTCAGAAAGGGAGGTTTCCAAAAGCCTCCCAACTTAAGAAAGACTGTGTAGGCTGGGGCATAACAGGCAACTCCAATTTCTCTCTCAAAGACTTATATTTTCATTCTGGGGATTTGGGGGGGCACCTATATGTAGGGGTCTTTGAGGGGAGGTTGTTGGATCTTGTGTTAAGAATGACAAATGTGTTCCCCTTTTTCCTTCCACACAGAACTCACACTGTACAGATTTCTATTCTTTCCAAAGGAAATTTTTACACTGTATATTTGCCATTTTAAAATTTTGTAACACGCCTGCTTATGAAATTTGAGATTTCTTTCAATGATTCCTAGACAGATCTACCGTGAAGAGGAAAGGTAAAAACGTGGAGCACACAGAAGAGAAGACAGCAAAAGGGAGGCTATAGCCCTAACACGCATCTCTTGTATTAGCACTGCTCACTTCAGCAGTGTTTCAGTAACAGCAATGCAGCTGACTCTTCCCCTCATCTGTCCTAAGTAGGGATGGAAGAGGCCTGACACCACTGGAGATCTTTAAAAATGTTTTCTAGACAAGAATTTAGTAACTGCCACTCCCCGTTTCTACACAATAACCAGATGCGTTCAGTTCTCTCACATAAGTCACAAAATAATTGAGTATGTATACTGAAATTTGCTTTAAAAATTAAAGGTAAAGAAACTGATTAAGAAATGTTCTGCTCTTTGAAATTTTATAATGCAAGAGAGGTGGCTATTTCAAGAACACCTATGGGCTATTTTTCACATTGCCACCCATATGTGGTATTAAGGTAATGCTTTTGACACTGTACTAGATGGAAAATTATTATCTAGGCAACCATCAAATCAAACAGATAGAGACAGTCTCTGACCTCAACGCTTTTAAGTGTAAACTACAAACAGGTACAAATATATATTAATTACAAGAAAGAAAGGAAGGGGGAGAGAGAGGGAGAGAGAGGGGGAGAGAGAGAGGGGGAGGGGGGGAGAGGGGGGGGAGAGAGAGGGGGGAGAGAGAGGGGGAGAGAGAGGGGGGAGAGAGAGGGGGGAGAGAGAGGGGGGGAGAGAGAGGGAGAGAGAGGGAGGGAGAGGGAGGGAGGGAGAGGGAGGGAGAGGGAGGGAGAGGAAGAGGGAGGGAGAGGGAGGGAGAGGGAGGGAGAGGGAGGGAGAGGGAGGGAGAGGGGGAGAGAGGGGGAGAGAGGGGGAGAGAGGGGGAGAGAGGGGGAGAGAGGGGGAGAGAGGGGGAGAGAGGGGGAGAGAGAGAGGGGGAGAGAGAGAGGGGGAGAGAGAGAGGGGGAGAGAGAGAGGGGGAGAGAGAGAGGGGGAGAGAGAGAGGGGGAGAGAGAGAGGGGGAGAGAGAGAGGGGGAGAGAGAGAGGGGGAGAGAGAGAGGGGGAGCAATAAGAGAAAAATAGACTAAAAGGTCCCTAATCACGACATTTAAATGACAATGTATAAAAATACCTCCAAAACATGCCTGTTTTAGAAGTCTGGAAAAGAATATCAGAAATAAAATATTAGCACACACTAAAACATTAGAATAGAGTTTTATTAAAAACAGTAAATGAAATGAAGCAGCGCAAAGAGGGCAGCAGTATTTATAAGGAAGGAAAACAAAAACCAAACACAAACAGCTGTCATGATTAGGATAGAGAAGAAATAATTTTACTGACAAAGAAAGGTACACAGTAAGCAAGTTAACTTCACAAGCAAGCTAGCAATAAAACCAAGGGATCATTTTCCGCATACATATCTAGGAAGAGGAATCTATTTCATGCTGGGTATGAGGAAGGTTAGCACTCCGAAATGAAACAAGGTAACTACCAACTAATAAAGTAAGCTGTTTCCAGAATCAGAGTCTATAACACAGTTCAATATTCAACCTAGATGAAAGTATGATATTACAGGATATTAGGGGAATGAAATATCTGAGATAAACTTTAGGTCAGCGAACTTTTCTGTTGGTTACAGTGTTTTTAATACCACCTAAGTCTACTGCTAAAACATCTCTGAATAGTTGACAGTTACATTAAAAGATTAGAAGATTAAACCACAACTACACTTAACACAGAAAGATAATAATTTTCTATTAATTTGCTAATCTGTATTTTTAAAAAATATTCTAAATGAGAAAATAAGGTGTAAATCATTTCCAGACTCTACTGTCCCAGATACAAGAGCTGCAGGCACATTTAGGACAGAATAGTAACAATTAGTATACAGACAGGAGTGAGGCTGGCATCGCTCACATCTGTATGATCAGAAGATCACATAGGCTTAACTCATTCCCGTATGTATAAATATATAATCTCTCTAATTAGTTACTTTTTTTTTTTTTTTGTCTTCTGCTATAGCTTCTGGATCTTCAAAAGCAAATTAGATTATCCATGACTCAGTGAGCTGAATATACACTGAAACACCCGGTAAACTGCACATCAAAGAAAGCGTAAGTTGGGGTAACTGCCACAGACCAAGCTCAAAGAATGTTTAGCACAGACTACTTCTAAATTTGGTACTAGAAATTCAAGAGACTGCTGAGCAGCACTAGTAAATAAGCTTTTATATACATTTATCTGGTTTCATTCAGACCTATGTAACTGATTGTGGAAGATACAAACCTAGATCTGCTGTAAAAGGAGAGTTACTTTATAAGTAGGAACTCTCAACAAAATCTCACCTGATCTTTAAAATTTACTATGATTTTTCTTATGCTGCTTTGCCGTGATTTTTTCCCCTAATCAAAATTTACTGAGTTTTTTACTCTTTTTCTTCCATTTTTGTCTCGACCCAGTATGTCAGTCTTTCCCTAGTCACAGATTCCATATTTAAATCCTACTTCTTGCTGCTTTTTTAATATCTTTTCTTTATTAGCTTTTTTTCCTTTGAGTCCCATTCTGTTCTGTCACAGGAGCAACAGTATGCTTCGCTATACACAGCGAGCTACAGAATCCCCTCAGCATGACCACTGCTTAAGACTTCAGTCTGTAACTTCCGCCAGTTAACACCACACAACATCCCCAACAGGAACACAGCACAGGAATGCTGCTTTCCTCTCACTGATTTACACAAGAAGCCCCGAGAAATGTTAAACAATTAATTTCCACTAATTTTAATTTACAAATAACAAGAGTTCTGCCTGAATTTGCCTTGCACTGATGAAAAACTAGAAAATAAGGAATAAATCAAAGCCAAAATCTGTCTAACTTCCTGGTTATGAAAGACTTTGGAATGAAATGCACCAACAGAGCTCTGGCTCATGATAACATACAGCCATTTTTTGATTAGGCCAACACTACTCTACAGATAACTGAAATTGGAAGTTGATCTCATCTTAAGTGGCAGTTGTACTAGTTCTAATTATTCCAATCTAAATTATAGGGCTGGAGCCAGTTAGTTAGCCCACAGAGATCAAGAAAAATCTTCTAGCAGTTTAAGTGTCCCACGCTTACTGTTTTTCTGTCTCAAACTTATCAAGTAGCTTCAACAGCTTATACAAGCATTTCTCTTTTTTTCCATCCATGCTGCTGAAATCAGCCACTACTACATTACAAAACTGAGCATGTTCAAGATGGATTAAGTACTGCTGAGGGGAAACCTTCAGCTTCCCCCAGTCCTGCCAGTTAAGTTCACAGCTGTAGGTAGCATTACTATCAAACAATACAGGTCTGCCACAATATCATTGAGATTAACTTCTGAAAGTCAGGTTTCTAATATCGTCTTCCTTACTTTTCTGGGTCTAACATTTGTTACTGACAAAAAAAAACAAAGAAAATCAAAGCAAAAACAAATCTAGATACAGATTTTTCCCCTTCCCATATTATACATCATGTATGTCCAACTTCCACATAACACAAAACATTTAGAACTGTATTTCTACTGATAGCTCCTACAGATCTGTATAAAGTTCCACTACACAGAAGACAAGATCACAGTTACAAAGTAAACACTCATAACCTGAGTTCTGCCCCTAACCAAAAGCCTACAGAAGTCAAGAGAGAAACTCTCATTAACCTAATAGACTTTGGATCAAGACCCAGATCTATTCTATCAGCCCCAGGCTATTAAGATGAGTACCTGAAAGTACAGCGCATGCATAGAGTCCCATCAAAATCACATATGACACTGCAAACTTTATACATTTTATACAGATGTGTATTTTTATATATGAATTGCTAGACAAGAGCTTTGTTCTGCTAACATTAAGGACAGGATTTTTGACCAGCTTCAACTATAGGGCTCTAGTCAGCCAACAGGAGAACTTCTCCAGCGATAGTGTAAAATATGTTTTCACACAAGTATGCCTTTATAATTTAAATAAAAATAAGAGGGAAATCTCTATTCTTTCTCCTGAAGGAAACTTACTATCCTGAGCTTATGTAACAAACTATTTATGAAGGAAAAAACCATTATTCTGTATTTGACCAAGCTCACATTAAAAAACCTTTTAAGTGTCAGTAAAGAGATACAAAAAAGCCATATCTGCTATTTAGTTATTAAGTCAGTACCAAATCAACTAAAAAACCTCAAAACAATAAATATATTTCAAGGCTGTTAAGCCTTGAACTTGGCATTACAAATATTGAAAGCTGTGCTCATAACCCTGTACACACTTCGTTATCATGGCACAGCTGCAAGAGCAGACAACTCACAGAAGAAATACATGTCATTATGAATAAATGTGTCAGATCATTCAATAATTATTATTCAGACAAAGCAGTACAGAAGAACTGCTGAAATTCCCTCATAAATTGGCCGTCCCCAGTTCTTCCTTCTTTATGAAAGAGGACCCTTTAAAACAGAAAGGGTAGCGCAAGGTTAGGATGGAGTTCTGTCGTACTTTAAAGGTTTCCAGCTTCGGGAGGTTAATCACAGAAAACAAAGCTTTTTGCCCAGCTCGTTCCCTGACTGGCTCACTGTGCAAACGCACCAGGTGCTACTGCTGGTGCAAAGGCGGCTGCTGCAGGAATGTGTGCCCCAGGCAGGGGCAAGGGCAGATGGAAGTGCAGCTGCTGGGACTTCAGCTTGGATGTCCATGAAACTGCACTCTCAGCATAAGGGCCTATATTGTGGACCCTGATAAGGCCGACAGTGTGATATGCCATTGGCACTTGCTTACCCCAGGAATTACGCTAAGACAGTCAGACTAATTTTAGAAGATAGCTGAGTAGCTGCAACAGATTAGTCACTTTAGCTCACTAGCAACTTCAGCCAATTTTGAATCGGTGGCCTAAAGGAAAATTGTTTATTATTTCTCTACCAAAACTCATCTTCAGTACCTTCTACCATAGTAGGCCCACATAGAGAAGGCACATACAACAATTTCTGCAAAGGAGCTTGAGGCAACCAGGCTTCAATAAAGACACTGTCACCAGGGAACACGGGAGAGGCTGACAGGGAAGGATAAAGGGAGCAGAGCAGAAAGCATGACAGACATCTCGCAGCCAGCTGGACAAGACAGAGTCCGTGGAGAAAGAAAAATAAACAAAAACTCGATCCAACCCATGCACAGCCAACAAAGCCTGTACTTTTGTTTCCGGATCCTTCTGCTCTTCAATCAAGAAGAAGAAGAAGAAGAAAGGCATTTCTTTTCTTCAGGCCACACATACACGAAAAACATGCGTCTACCTTTATTTTCGGTGCTGCCTCCAGAAAAGAAGCACTACTTACATAGCTCCTTCACCCGGCAGATTGACATCTCACACCCACCTTAAACGTGCATGTACTTTTAGGTACTTATTTGTATAGTAATCCTAACGCAAGCCGAAGCAGAGGCAGAGTTGCATTATATTGGACAAGAGCCCCCACACTAAAGAAAGGCTTTGTTTTTGGAGCACCAAAGTTTCTTCCTACAGAGAACATAACCATATAATTTGAATTCTCAAGGTACTCACTGTAGCATGCCACTGAAATGAGAAAGTGCAACGTAATTTAAAAAAACAGGTATAATCATTAAATGTGAGTGCATACCTTCCCTGATAGCTGTAAATGGGGTTCCCTCCTCTTCCTGTAATCTAATCACCTTCAGTGCCACAAGCTTCCCATTTACCCTGAGAGAGAAAGAAGGGAGGGGAAGGAGAAATAAAAACCACAAAATTAAAGCAGCAACAGTATTTCTTATAAATAGAGCTTGTTTCCCATCATGTACTTATTCAATTTTTTCCTGTCAATGTCAGTGATTCATTTATAGCACTGTAAGAAACACTTCATAGCTTCCATAATGTCAACCTTACATTTTCACACTCATATGCAATCCAAGAAATGATCTCAGTTTTCTGTGAGTCAGTCTGTTTCCTTTCTATCACAGCACTAAACTGAAGCTTTGTTAAGAAGTATCACATTGCAAAATATGGTTTTAACTTATCTGTCCTTTAAATGATCAAATTGTTCCAACAAAAAGGCATATAATTTTCATTAATCATTCCACTTGCAGTTTATCCATAGTTGTATTGATTTTCTCCTTTCCCTCGTAACTATTACTCTCAAAAAGCTATGGAAACTGGAGATGAGAAATATTTGTTAGGCCATTCTGACCACTTCCCTTTAGGGTAAGATTGTTCCTAATGTATATTCTTTACCACATGGCCCAGGCTAGTGTCAGATTATAATGACTCCCATTTATAAGATTTAAAATATTTTGTGCTCCAAGAGACGAAACTTCACAGCACAGGTCACTATCTTTTCAAATCTATTTGGCTATTTTCACTTCCAGCATTCAAAACGTCCCTATACATTTTCCCTATTCAAGGCCTCACAAAAAATCCAGTTGATTGATTGGGTTTATCCAAATGAAATGTCACCAATAACTGAATTAAATATAAAAACTGATATTGATTACCCTCCTGAAGAACAAGCTCACACTTCTGAACTTTCAACAGACTCCCCAAGCATAACAAGCATGGAGTGAGGGTGGATTCCTGTAAGGGCATAATACAGTTGCCAAATAAGAAGGATTATTATTGCAATTTCTTCCTGTTTAAAAAAAAAAAAAAAAGAATGCTAGCTTTTACAGCCACAGAGACCTAGCAAAGCCATGGAGCTTTCACACACCTGTAGCCATGGAGGCAATTCTCTATTGCCCTGGGCCCTAGAAAGCATCCTGAATTGTCTAAGTAAAATGACATGGACACCTACCAAGTCTAAATTCGTCTTCTCCCTCAGACTTTAAATTTTTGCAGTTAGATGACTTCAGTGATGGCATTGCTACCATATATTTTCTTCTGATTATCTTTTACTATTGCCAGAATCTCATTAGACCTGTACAGTGCACTGTAATGATTCTGTAAACAACTCAGGGAGCCTGACTATCAAGATGGTTTTCTGATCACCTTCCAACTATTAATAATATTTTAGACTGGAACCAATTCAAGTCAGGCCACCAGTCATTGCTGAAAGGTAATTATCAGCTTACTCCTACAGGATTACCAGTATTTCCCCTTATGACTGCCCTATATATATTTTTGTTGAGATCATAACCAGATTTCTGGCATCAGAAAAAAATAAACCTTGCCCCAAGTAACTTTGTGCCGTGCCCATATACAAGAATAAACCATAATAAAAGCAGAAAGATTGATGACAGGTGTCTAGTTCATATATATCTGTAGTTTCCAAATCCACTGTCAATACACCACCCTGCCTATCACATAAACAAAAGTAATTTAGATATCTGAATAATGTGTTTATTTTACAACAGATGAAATAACTGTGGAGGAGCGATTTAAATGAAGAAAAGCATGATAGTTTTGGAGATCAAGAACAGGAAGGACACTATTCAACAAAGGCAATGCAAAAGACAATGGAAAAAGCAGACCAATTCTTAATCTAGAATTCTACACGTCACTGATCCATTAACAGCAAAATATAACACAAATAGCAACAGTATACAACTCTCTTTAATGAATATAAAATTACATAGTGTTCTTATACAGACAAAGTAGGTGGCCTGTGCCATTTAGTTATCACTGCCACTTTGTCATTGGTACCTGTCATCATCTTGATAGACATCAGGGCAACTCTTAATACTATTAAAATGACTGAACTAATCTCAAGTAGTGTTCCTCTGGGACTGCATTCTCCCCTTTAGTATTATTTATCTCTAAAATATCAATCTACATCCTACAGCCTCCTCATACTTATCTATTACTCATTAAAACCTTTTCTTCATCTCATTTTCTACAAATGGGAGAATTTTTCAGTGTAAATCTGAAGACAAGAGAAGCCAAGTATCAACAGTTAACAGAGATAGACAGGTACATCCACATCCTTCAATTCTCCCACTGATGCAATCTCAAGATGCAGTTAGATGATACTGCTCAGATGAGCTAATGGCTACATCAGGGTACAGCCTTGCCCCTGCTAAAACCCTGCTATGCACTCCTGCCTCTGTCTTGTATCAGCTATCGTCCTTGCTACATCCTATAGCAAGACAGTTTAGGGAACTTAAATAGCAGCAGACTGGCACTTCCAAAAAGCCTAAAGCATATTTTCAAAGTAATAAAAGCATTTTTCACATTTTAAATGCAAAAACCACTAGAAATGAGATGAGAGGGAGAACTGGGACCACCTCTTTGAGCAGCAGCTAGCCATAAGATCAAGTCAGCCATGTCATAAAATTATGCCCTGAATCTTGTGATAACTTGCCCATATAACATGGCAATTTCCTTAGAAACAGCATTTAAAAAGTGAGACGTGGGGAAAATTAGCTCTGCAATGTATTAGAATTTGCCTCTGGTGTCCTTCATTAGTGAATAGATTAGCAAAATTCTTTTCATATATTGCTTCATGTTTGTCTTCCATAGCTTTCAAAGTGTGCTCAGTATTTTTATTACTTTCAAACTCAAGTAGAAAAACCGTTGGGCAGACAGCCTTGTAGACAGTGACAAGAGAATGCTGCTGCCCATTCTAACATCTAGAATTCATTAAACCAGCTCTGTGTCTCACTGCCCAAAGCAAACAATTTCACAGCATCTCAAAATTACACTTAACATAGCCAAGGATTTCACTTATCTCAGCATCTTCCATCCATCCTGTCAACTGCCTCATTAGTTTCTATTAAGGATAATATTGATTATAAAATTCCTATGTTTTAATTTACAAGTCTTAGTCCTTTCCAAACAGGTTTGCTTTCTCTCTGACTCTCCTCTTCCTTTCTCCTATCCAAAAAATCTTTGAAAAACGGAAAGAAGTGCTAAACCCTCTCTAAATATCATACAAAGTAACAAGGAATGATGTTGTCTAGGAAAATCATTAGCAGCTGATGGGCAGATTACAGATTTATGGGAATTCAACATTTTAATGGTACATAAACTCTTCTATTTAATTTCAGATCTTATATGCAAAATAGGCAAAATAAAATGGGTCTGTACAGTTTTTTGTGGCATACAGTTAAAGTCTGTATATTCTGAAAAATACAAATGAGCCAAAAATACAAACAAAAATGCAAATGAGTTACAAAAAATTCTAATATAGTGTCACATTGCATTTTCTAAAATAGCACACATCAGTATTGTCAAAGTAAATACATTGATACAAATGACCATTTATAAGAAAATATAGAAGATTAGAAATGATTTAATGTTTTAATGCATCATTAAGAAAATATAATGCTGATGAATATAAAGTAACTGATGACTTAATTGGCTTTACTGGGGATAATGCCAACAATGCCACACAGAGAACAAAAGAGTAAAATGACACTAATTTCACAAGTTCTTCAGTTATATTTAGATGTGATATATGCTCTAAATATAATACATTTAAAGGATTCAATTAATACCAAACCTGCCTCTCTGATTTCAATCTGTTTATATTTATCTGCTGGCTGGAGTTGAGGCCAAGTTCACAGCCCTACCAAGTACTGAGCTTGGGAACATTTCTGCAGAGAAAAAGAATCAGTAGATGCTATTGCCGCGGTGCTCATATTCCCAATGCTTTATTTCAAGGCATTAATTTTTATTTAGAAAAATAACTCTCTATTGTTAAATACTCATTTACATGAAAAATACAAAGCATGATGTTCTAACGCAGAAAACATCTAATAAAATATATTCCGTAGTTATATTAACATTCCAAACAGATGTCTAAAATGCAAAACAGACAGTGGCCTAAAGAAACCAGGCTCTGCCAGAATTTTCTTTTGAAAGGAACTTCACAGAACCAAATTCACTATAGGTTTAGACATCCCATTTTATTCCACCAAAGAGTAACTAACTTCACATTAAGAGAAATACTTCTTTAAGTCATTACAATTGCAGATGTGTAAACATGGATTATGTTGCATTGCTAATACTGAAAAGGACTTACATTTATAATTCACAAAAAACATTTACAGTTCTGCTAAAGCTGTATGGTGTAAATATTCCACAGAATAACAATTTCTCTTTTTGACTTCAACCATCTTTTAACCTCCGTCTTTAAAAAAACTACCTTGTTTTAAAAGAAACCAGTGGATTAAAGATATTTCATAATGTTGACATTTACTAGGGTTGAAAAAAAAGATCAAAGAGTTCCAAAAGACATGCAGGATTTTAATTATTGATTAGAGTTGTCACTGGAACTCGGGGATCCAGCTCTTCCCAGGACTCAGATTAGTCTCACATGAGCAATGTTACAGCTTTCGCTGCAGCAGGCGCAGGGAAGCAGAATCAGAGTGTTTACCTCCAGGTCCCTCTGTCCCTATCTCCCAATCTCCATCATCAGTTAAAACTAATTAGCTACCTAACTAAGTACAAGGCCTGCACTTTATTCATGACTGTTGGAAGAAAATGACTTTCTCCTAAGAGTTTATAAGATGAGAAAGAAACCTCTGCCTGCAGTTTGTTGTGTTGCACTAGCCTGGGTAAAATCACTGTTTGCAGCTAGGCACCAAGAACATTTACGCTCATTATGCATAACATATTAAAACAGGCTGGACTAGTACAGATTAAATATAACAAAACCTTACAATCAGATAGAAAAGTTGCTGGACAGGCAGCAATACTTATGGTTCATGAAAAAGCAAATATTTTATTCATGTATCTATCTTGATTACTGTGACATGGAATATGCACTAGAAAGACTGGTAACAGATTTGCCTCTGACTGGCTCTGTCACCAAGGAGAAGGGGAAAAAGGTGCCAAGCCTGGGACAGACAGCAGGGAGAGGAATGTGCAGCCCTGGTCCTCCTCAATCTACCTCACGTCTTTTTGGACCCTACAAAAGCCCCCTATTTTCATATAGAGAGAGTTTGAAGATAAATGCTGTGGCACCACTACCACGGCAGAGGTAGCGTGGCCTCTCCTACAGTTCGGCATGCTTAGAGTTAGAGATGCTCTTATGGAAGGTAATTTTCCATGGCTAAGTGGAAGATATACTAGTGCACGGCATAATGACATTTAGTTTGGGAATATCTTCAGCATGTGTTCTACCATTCCAGTCACGCATACACGTGCAACTGCCACTAAATTGCTATCCAATAACTTTTAGAATTGTATTCTATGTAACCTGGTTCTATGCCATTTTTTCTACTGCATTTCTCTGCGTAATCCTGGGTAAGTTATATAATTACATTTTTTTTCCTCGGTTTCCTCTCACTTGCTATAAGAGATAATGCTTAATTGCCTTTGTAAAGTACTCTGCAGGTTCAATGAAAAGTGGTACACATAAATAAAGAAGCACAGTATCGTGTACTTTTCTCTTTTATATATACACCTTTATAGAAAACCTCCCAGTGTTTCTTCTAAATGCTGAGAAACTCATTCAATGAAAAGTGATGGATATCCTCAGTGATTCGTCTTTTAGTTAAAGTCTTCAAGTTTACATGGTTTTTAAAATGTTTTCAAACAGAAGAACTATTTGAAAACTACTTTCCGTACTTATACTGCTTTAATTTTTCCACCATTTGAGATTTCAGTTCAGCATCTGGTTATCACTAGTTTGGCATCTAGTTCAACTTGCAACTACTGTTTTTCTGAAAGATACATAATGCTAGTTTTTTTTTAAAAGCATCTATTCATACACTCTATAAACCCAGGTCATGACTTCAGAATGTATTACAGAAAAGCAGCCTACAAAAATATTGAAAGCATAGAAGTTAAAAAGAAGAGAAATTAGGAAGCTCAAGAAGGTAACTCTAAAATGCCTCTCATAATCCATCAACATACATTACTTTTCCAACCATTTGGTACTCCAAGATAAAAATAGTTTCATTTGCAGATGACACACAGTTTACAGGAAAGAAAAGAAAAGGCTGGGAATATTTAGGTCACTAAGGCAATGTGAACCACAGCAATTTTGAAAGATTCTGACTAAATTGGCCAAACGTTGAAAAATTTATTATTTGTGAACTGGACTGCTGCACACAAAACGTCTCAGTGAACTTGTGAACATAATACCTCACATAGGCATAGAGTAAAGCTAGGGGAGAGTAAAGTTAGGGGAGTGACTGAAAAGAGAAAGCATGACAGACAAAACCACGGCAAGCTCTTTAGGCTGTCAGTAACCTGCAGCACTTCCAACAGATTGCACATAAAACAAGAGAAAGGACAGTGAAAGCAGTCAAGGAGGTTTCATGACAAATAAAAGGGGAAAAAAATCATGCAACTAAAAAAAACAAACAGGGATTAGCCCTGTCAGTCATCCTCAGTGACGGTTTTAGCATCATAAACTCAAAAATCAAAGTACTTAAGTCAGTCGTTTCTTGTGAGCAGCCATCTACCAGCATATACATGAAATATTATTGTACCCAGCTAGATATTCCTAAAGCATACTACAATACACCATGGCAATAACAAATACAGGCAGTTCACACTGATCATTCAGATATTCCTTATTGTCCCATGGGTAGCACCACTTGGAAATCACAGCCGATACAGAGCATGGTGGGTGCTCTGCTGAGCTATACTTCTCTCCAAGATTTGTGCTTTGTAACACTAACTCCCTGTTGATTTTCAGGTGAATAGTAGAAGGTATTGCCTTTGAAGAATATAAACCTAAAATGTCCTGACCACCTGAAAAATTACCTTTCATCTTTTGGTACACACTGGAATAACTTTGAATACACAAAATTCTGACTTCAAACAGACAGAAAGACCTTCAACAAAGGAAGCTTGATGGAAGAACTTTGCTACCTTCTCCAGCCTTCGTGGAAGTGACCTTCGAGCTGGCAACGTTAACTTCCACTGGATTCTTCTGCTTACTCAACTGGACGTGTCCTCATGGTAACAGTTAAAGGGGACAGGGACCAGAATTGAGTTTAGGACAAGAACTGTATTAGCGATAATTTGTTTGAAATGATGGAATTTTGTGGTAGGGATTTTAGGCAGTATTTTGTTGACTGCATCTGTTAAGAGTTCTATACATTTTTGTAATACTTTGAGCACACACAACCTAGCAAAGCTGCCTTTCTAATACACCAAAACTAATATGGACAAATAAAAAATACATCACAGAGAGATCATACAGGTGCAGAAGTAGCAGACATACCACTGGCCTGCTTCTCAAAACACACATTTGTGCTGTGTAAGCAGCAGTCACAGATCACATCACTTTAATGGAGGTAATCTTTTTTAATCCTTTACCTACAGCTTGAAGGGCAATTGAAAAGTGAGGGGAGAGGCTGGCAACTGTGGCAACTCATAATGTTGCCAAAAGCATAGGTTTTTCACTTGTGCAAAGCTCCCAGGGTGACTATGCAACGCCCTCACTCTGCCTAGTAAGGGGGGCCCTGACTAGAGGCAGCTCCTCTTCTCAGAGGAGAGAAGGCTGTTAAGGTTAAGAAGGCTGTTACTGCCTTCTTGACCAGACTCCAAGAACTCACATCCACTGATAGTTTGTCACAGATCAAGTAAGATCCCACTGCCATAAATTCAGGTAAATTCATAATCAACACCAAGAGGGAAGAAGATCGTAGCAGCAAGAAGATTTATGTGCTTATACAGACCGAGCACTTTTTCTTAAATTCAGTTACAAAAAGAAATATACAAAAATTGAAAAGATACCACTGCTCTAAAAGATACCACTCTTTTTTTTTTTTTGCAAACTACTTTCAAATACAGTAACATTTTCCAAAGGCCCACTAAAGGTATGTGGGGAAAAGAGTTAAGCCACAATCTTATGCTATATATTTGTTTCTGTTCTGTTATTATGAGATCTCTTTCCACAATAACATGGAATCTAGAAAAAGGATCAAGAAAAAAAACAAAGCAAGGCATAGAAGAGTGTGACTGCAACACTACTCATTCCTTGCTTCTTCAGTCAAAATACAAAATCTTTTACTCATTCCTTGCTTCTTCAGTCAAAATACAAAATCTTTTCAACTTTGGTAAAGATTTGTTTAAGTTAAAGTTACTAAAAGAGATGACAAATGTTCACAGTACTAGTGAGACACAGAGTAAATGAAACTTGCATCATTTTCCAGAGTGTTATCAGGATATTACCAGCCCTACTTTTCCAGCATTTTACCAAAAAATCACTTCAAAGGGTTCTGAATTTCACCAGCTGCGTTAAGCAGCCTTTGGGGATTTAATATAAGCCAGAATTTGAGAAATGAATTTTAAAGACAATTGAAAATGAATATGCAAACCTAAGTTTTCAATATGCATGCCTGAAGTTCAACATGGGAACTCAGAAATAGATTTCCCTATCGATGTAAGTGTCAGCCAGAAACAAATGGTTGTTTGGCTATTTCTCCAGTAAACAAAAAGCCCAGGCTAACAGACTGCTTCACTTTTCTACAGTTTCCTCACACTCCAGGGAATCATTTCTACCTGACCGAGAAAAGAGAAATCCATCATTCGGTAAGAGGAATTAACGCACTTCATTTGACTTTGCTGAGATATTACCACAACTACTCAAATAAGCAGAAAAGTAATGGGTTTTGATAAGAAGACAAGGGTTTGGTATTACTGATTCTGCTCTAAGGTTTAAGAAGCCAGGCTCTCCCAGAATGCTAGGTACCACACATGTTACTGCGCCCTTCAGGTCAGGAATGGCTGGTTTCATATCTTTATCTTTTCAAATAGCAAATTTGGATTATAATTTTTTCTTCTAGCATAATGATCAACAGGAAAAACAATTTAAAAGATTGAAATATTCTTTATTTAACAAATCACGTGCAGATATTTAGAAAAAACAGGAATAAAGTTATGAAGATTACAGCAAACGACTCTATAAAAAGTAAGCTAAGTTCAAAAACAACTTTCAGCTATGCCGTGTTTCTGGAAATTCCCGCTGAGTTGAACAGATTCAAGGACGGCTTTGTACAGACTCCAGTGGATCATGGATTCAAATTTCATACAACAATCAAAATTAGGAAAAGCCTTAAACTCTGAAAGAAAACATAATTAAAGCCTTCCTAATATCAAAACCGTCTGCCTTCTAGCACTGTCAGTTTTCATTTCAAGAGTGTTCCCTGGGAGTATGTTTGTCAACTTAAACATCATTGCCATCAAAAATTATCAACATACTTTGTATATCACCTGCTTAGCTGGTTAGCTTGGGCCTATTATTCAGTGGCTAGCCATCCAAGGAAAAGAAATTATGATAAATGGTTGTCTATGATTTCCTCAGGTATATGTTTTCAAATCATTTAACCAAGTTTTAGCCTTGAAAGTACAGCCATATCGCTGAAAGCCTAAACATTACTTATTTCAGAATTTTACTATAAAATAGCTTTCTGAAGGCCACAGTAAGTGCTTGCCAGCTGAACAAACAGTACCTTCAGTATTCTCATGAGAATACACAAAAGAGCACAATAAAAGAGGAGACGGTTTGGGGCTGAAAACTGGACCTCAATGAGCTAAGACGTTGAAACAGGTCAGGAATTCCTAGATTCATCAGAAATTTGTGGAGAAAGAAAGGGCAGGAAGTTCTGGAACTTTTGAATAGTCATTGTTTCAAGTGATATATTACCACAGACATTTGGGATAAGCAATTTAAGGAGCTGAGGGGAGGGTAAAATGAATGCCATTACTATTCAGTGCTGTTCTTAAATCCCTTCTTCAGTGTGAAGCCACTATAAAAATGATTCTTCTAGAGGCCTAAAGTCCAAATTTGGGGTCATCTTTCATTCCTCCCCCCTTTTCAAATATCTGCTTCTTCTTATAGTTTGTCATTCGTATTTAAGTATCATCTTGAACTTCGATTCTTAAGTTGAATGAATGCAAATAAAATACAGCTATTTTCAGTATCAGGGCTTAGACACTCTTGCTGCAATACATTTCCAGTTCCTTTATTTGTTCAGTAAAATACCTTGCTTAAACACATATACCAGAATAAAAATAAGTATAAGAAGTTATCTGAGAGCAATGGTTATTAAAGGAAAAAAAACAATATTTTGGGTGGGTTCCTCCACATTAGAAACTTTGCTTTAGAATCTGAAACCAATTTTAAAATGCGTTTAAAAATTTGATATGTAATGTCCTTCCCTTCTTTTTTCATCCACTTGATGGGTTGGTTACTTTGGTCTTTGGTAACCTAGATGTGAAAACGGTCATTCATCAAACATGCATGAAAAGAACTATTTTACACAAAGTACCAATGCTCAGTAACATGAGCTACTTCTGGGAGACATTTGCAGCAGCTTGCATAAGTGTCTGAAATACAGAAATATGATATGTTGATGAAAAAGCCAGCAGTCACTTTTATAATGTGTAAAAAATGGATTTTGAAATGAAACAGATTTTCTTTCTGTTTCTCTCCCACCCGAACTTGTTTCAATGTAAACAGAGGCTTTTCTCTCCTAGACTCAAGAAGCCCAAGGATGGAAAGAGTTTTTGTTTGATGGGGCAAGCTTGATTTGGGAGCTGCACACATTGCTATGAAGATTGTACTGATCAACCCATAAAATACATATTTCCTGAAGTTGAAATCACTGATCATTACAAAACATCATCAAGCAATTGAATCTAGAAGTGAAATATAAACAAAAAATAGCAAATGGGTTTGGAAAACTCATAACACTGCCATAGTACTCTGCATTAAGTTGGTTATAAGAACATGGAGACCCTCTTGTTGGAAAATAAGATTCATTTACAACTAGAAACACAAGTCATACTGCTAACAAATATTAAGATGACCGTAACTGCTCAAGCAGTTAGATGCAAAAGGAATAGTCTACAATACAGACTGCAAAACACTGTAAAATAACATAAATAAGACTGATATGAAAAGGGAAAGTGTTTGCACTCATCCAGGGGTATTTGGGCAGTTTGTTCTGGAAATACTTGCAAGGCAAAAACAAACTTTGGTGCTTATCTGCAACTTTCTATGTGCTGATAAATTAATACCTGCATACAGATTTCCATGTTGTCACAGCATGCTATTAGCAGCAAATGCATCATTAAATTCTTCAAAGCAGTGCTTTCCTTCAGTTTCTAGATGTTTTACTCTGATAGCTAAAAGATAACTCGAACTTTCAGCTCACCTCCACTTCTATTACCTTGGTACTTATATATCTTAGGAAATGCATTAAAAAAACAAAACAAAAGAACCACAAAGCACCACTACTTGCCTTAGGTACCTAGTGATAAATATGGAGCACAATAATTCTGAGTACAAAGTATCATTCAAACCTGCTTGATCTAACCCTAAATTCTCCATCTTCAACTACAGTTAAGGACACATCCCAGAAATATTTTGGCAAAATGACAAAACTGAACACTAGAGTTGGTTGAAAATTCTCAAACATTTCAATCAAAATGCAATTTTGGCAAATATTACCAGCTTTTTCAAATACCTGCTAGGTCTAAACTGTGTATTGCAGTGTGCCACATGGGCTTAATCCTTCTATAGACAAAACTGCCAAACAGGCAATGACTCTCTCTTGATGTGTTTGTCCATTTTACTTCCCACTAAAGCTAAAGCCAGGGGGAGCACAGCAGAGCATATCACAGTCTCACGCTATACACCTACAGCAGGTGCTAGAAAATATTTCCGTATCTGCCATTTTAGACAAAGCTATAAACAGTCAGAGCCAATCTACCAGAAAAGCAGCAGCAAAGTTCAGCACTAACAGAAGTGCAGGAGCTCACATTAGCCCATCTTCACTGCTTTGTCCATTTGCCTCCCTACAGCACACAGCAGCAGTGACGCTCTCTCCCCTTTGGCGACATTGCATGGGCCAAAGATTCCGCCATTTCTCACAGGGACAAAAGAGGTAAACACGGGACCCCATTACCTCAACCAACAGCTCCTCCTGAAATAGCTGGTAGCCCCTGCAGCATTTCCCCTGTTCCAAGGGATTACTTCCTCCTACTGTGAACTAGTTCAACTGTTTCTCTAGTTTAAGAAACAGAAGCCTGGGCTGAAGGTGCTGAATCTGGATGGTGCTGCATAATTATTTTAGTTCTTGGGGGGGGGGGAAAAAAAATCAACCAAAAAAAATCAACCAAAACATTAAGCAGGTGAAGGACTATTACCTTAACCATTACCAACTATTACCTTAACTATTACCAAAATAAATTTTAAAGATTTTGAAAAAGATGTAATGAAGCAGCCAAATAAAGTGATAAATAATTGTTATAATTCACCCTTGATTCAGGTCTAACTTTCTATTTATCATAACAGAGAATGCACAGAGTACAGCAATTTCAATTTATTATTCAACTACCATTAAAATGTAGTTGAATGTACATTAACTGTACATTAGATGTACAGTTAACTCTTTTAAAACCAATGGAGTCTTTCTAACCAATCTATGTTTTGTAACACATTCACAGACCACCACTGAATAAAATTGCTCCAGGGTACTGCTTTGTTTTGTTTTTAATTTTGGTCAGTTCTACTGACTGAGGGGACATCCAACAACCCTGATTCCTTAGTTCAAGCTTACCAAAAATCAAGGCATATGGAATAACTATCATCAGATAGGCTGCCATGATTTTTTCTAAAGGGTTTTAGTTATAAGACACAAGCCGAAATCCATATGGTTTTCTCATATTACTTAAACCTCAATAAAAAGCTTATTTATGTTTTATGTCTGGTATTCAGGGTGACATGTAACCGAATCGTTAACAATACAACATAACTGCACTTTCTTGAAGAAAGGTGGGAGTGAAAGGAAATACATATATCAACATGGCAGAATCGTAAATACTTCTTTTACATTCAGAACATGCTTTTATTCATATGGTTCTATTCATACCAGTCCAATCTCACTGTGCTCATTAATCTCAAAGCTACTGAGGAAGGACATCCCTCATTCTGCTCTACTACAAATATTCAGTGAAAGATTAATTTTCAGTACCTATGTATCTTGATGACCCTGGAATACGTTAACAAATTTATTTTCCTGTTTCAGTAGTTATTTTGTCCTGTGACTGTCACAATATTCTCTCTGCTGAGAATGGTAAGTTGCCTCTTTCACCATTCACTGGACAAAGCTTTTAAATAAAGAGGCCACAATTATCAGATCCGTCTCTCAGAACTGCTTTTGTATCACTGAGAATCTCATTAGGACAAGTCAGTTAAGTATATGAACTTTATACCATGAAGTATGCTTCTTGACAAAAGGTAATTCTCAACTGCAACATTAGCTCAAGCAGTGTATTTTAAGTGTGTTTATTGAGTTATCTTATACAATATAGACATGCTTAGGTCATTAGGAATAACAAATTGCAAAAAAAATTGTTAAAGTGGCTGAAAACTATATATTTAACATGTATACAATAGATTATTTTGAGGTGGAATAGTTATTACAATGTGTCTTAACATTTATCACTATTGGCTATTATTGTAAATGCACTAAATTCACAAAAGTCTAAAATTCCACTTAATCATTTCATGATATTTTATTCAAGTTTTTATAACAACAAGCAAAGACTAACAAAACCATTACATATATTCAACATTGCTCTCAGAACATCAGAAAAATCTACTTGATAGTGTATTGCATATGTGTGCTTGCCCCTAAAAATTAAATATCTTACATTGATACAGATATTAAGAAAGTAATGAAACAAGAATGTACAAACAAAAACACCAGATTAACAAGATGGGATCTCATCTTCTGCTATGAAGGTAGTATATTCCCTATGCAATGTGGTCTCAGCCTCTGACTAGCACGCAGTCTCACTGAAGTCTGTGTCATTCTGCATTCCTTTGTAGGGTTATACATACAAGTGCTGCAACACTGATTAATATTTTCAGATTATCTTGACACAGAAAATGAAAAAACACACTTACTTGCTTTTCCCTTTGTACACTGTAGCATAGGACCCCTCCCCTAGTTTTTCCAGTTTTTCATATGAGTCTGCTTTTCCAAACTTGGGGCTTGTAGGCTAAACAACAAAAAAAAAGATGACCTTTCAGATGGTATTTCCCCCAACAACATTAACTGTTTTCATTCAGCCTTGAAAGATTAGATGTCATTACCAAAACTCATAGACCTACATATGTTTTTAGCAGCCAATAACAAAAAAAATTAATAGTAAAGCTAATGAAAGAACATAATAGGCTACTCAAACAAACATCATTCAACAGCCCAGAGGGTTGCTGATTTCAACCATATACTGACATCACTGAAACTATCAAAAGGATTTTGTTCATAATCAAAGGGCGATTTCTGTTTCCCTTTTCACATTCATCACTTCATACTGCGAAAAGGATCATTAACAACTAAGCCAGCTTATCTTTGTTAAGAGATCTAAGCAACGGTCTTAATCTGCCCTATAAAATCGGATTACACATGCCTGTTAAGTTAAAAAAAAAAATTTTAAACCTAAGCCCACCCAAAAACTCTGCTGGTACATCAGTCACTGGCCCTGCTGGCCCTGGTACATCAATCATTGTTCAGACAGCGGTCAGAATCTTACAGGAATGTACCTTTAATTCAGAAACAAGATACTCTCTTTATGTTAGGAATCTTCAGCTTGCAGATATAATCATATTACCCTTTTAATGGCAGGTACATGCAGCACAGTGTACTCGCATCCATTAGGCTTAACATCTGCAGCCTAAGTGAGCGGTCTATAACTGAACCGAGCAAAACACAGAACCTTGTTCAAAGGGCCAGAGAGCTCAGCTGACCCTTGTGAAAGACTAATACTTGCCCCACTTTTACATAGTCCTGGTGAAGAACACCACAACGCTTCAACAATAGAAATTCCTCTGACACAAAAATGATTCATTTGGAAAAGTGACATTAAAAACTGAGAAAAATAAGATATGAGTAGTATTACATAAAATCATGTGTCCTGATTTTTAGTCAGTAAAACAAATGCTATTCCAAAGGATGCAATACAACAACTGTTTTTTATAATTTCAACATTTGTATAATCAGGTCAGTCTACAACTACAGATATTAGACATAACAGCTACAATAATAAATAACAGTTTTACTACATCTTTGTTTCTATAGCTGTATGTCCAATTAAAGATATGTGTGCTAAGGAATGCATGTGTATAGAAAGAAATGCCATAGTATATTAGAGAAATATTTCTCCATTAACATCACAGAAGATTTTGACAATTTAATATACATATATATATACATATACATATATATCCACATACATACACACACCCTTTAAAAACTTCAGACTTCAGGAGGATTTTTTTCTTAAAAGAGGTTTCAAGTTTTGTTTCAATTTTTTCAGTTAAGTTTTCAGACTGTCATTCAAAGAGGAAAGAAAGGAAAATTTTTAATCTTTGTTCCCTTTCTACACCAATTCACTCCTTTCTCTTAAAGAAAAACAATTAAAAACATGCAGAAAAAAATGAGCTAAAAATCCTAAATGAAAGTGCCTTAAGGAAAAAAAAAAGTCAGTTGAAGAAAGTTGCACAAACACTTTAAACCCAGTTTAAGCACCATTTTTGTTGTGATTTGGTGCTAACTTTTACAAAATAAAGTAATAGGAAGCAGTATTTTTACCTGTAACAGATTATGACATTCTAAGAAAACGTTTGAGTGTTCTGAAGTGTATCCTATTTTCTCAAGTTTCCCCACTTTCCCATTGTCTACACTAGGCAGAGAATAAGGATTTTCTTATGGGCTTAGAGATTGAAGGAAAGTGCTTTTATTTTCTGCCCGAGACAAGAAAGACACTGCAAAAAACCTGCCCTGCAACTGCCACCAGTAGTATCTATGTAGGTTTTAGACTGCAGTGCTCAGACGGTCTGAGTCTGCCTAAACCAACCAAAAGAGCAGAAGGCAGAAGCTTTGGAGGACCAGCACCGACCAGAAATCTTACTCACACTTACCCAGTGCTACAAAGCAAGCTTATAAGCTCAAATCAGACACAGAGACGGATTTGTTAGTGCTCTGGTTGTAACAGTACAAAAAAAAAAGTAGAGAAGCAAATCTACTACGACAGCACAGCCCAGCACTATGCCATGTGGATTTGCACGATGAAGGGCTCAATTCAACTGGGAAACTCTAAATCATGCCTAGCTGCACACAGTATGGACTCACATTTAGGATCTTAAGCCTGATCTACAAGAAATACTCCAGTTTTCTCTTTTTTGAGAGGAGATTTTAAAATTGCAGTGCAGAACACAGGCATTTAAAACATAGACCAAACTTTTAAAACAACTGAGCTGAAAAATAGAGTCTACTTAAACAGACAAGAACATCCCAAGCAAGATGATGTGATACATCATACCTCTCCGTTACACCCAATTAGTCAGTAGTTTGGCAGAAAATACAAAAATTCTTTTTACTGAACTATTCTAAATCTGTTCTAGAAATTTGTTCTAATTGCATGCCACAATTCTGGCACTTTGGCATGTATCTGCATTTTCTGGGACTAACATCCCAAGTTTCCAATGGATGATGTCAGGATATTCACATGTATGCTTGCAAAATTGAGTCCTTTCATCTCCTTCCAACACCTAGAACAATCTCTGCATTATTTTTGCTACTCAGGTCCTAAATGTGAAAAGACTGATGAAAACAGACTGTATGGGAACTCTCAGATGGTCTTCCTGTCACTCTATTTGGACCACTTCATTATAGATAAGGGAGTTATATTCTCAGCTCCCAATCTGTGCTCAAAAAGACCTTCTGCCTGTTTAGAAATGATATTTTTTAAAAAATAGAAAAAAAAATCACAGCTCTATTATCGATATCACTAAGAGAGGTGGCCAAAATATTTATTCAAGTGGTTTTCTCATTTAAGTATCAAATTATGAACTAAAGTAACATTATGAAACTGTTCATGGAAAAAGTGTTTGGATGTTTCAGTGCCTTCCATATAGTGAAAAAGGCTGGTGAAATATTTCCCAAATTGCAGGCTGCAAACACACAGTGAATAGCTTTGGTTGGAGTGGAAATGTTGCCCTAGTTGAGAAGGGTGAACAGTTTGATATTTGTCTCCTCATATAATGAGGAAGGAAAAGAATACTATTTATGCATATGTTCCATATCCATGATTCTTATTTTCATATGGAGATTTACTTTTACATTACACCATTGTAAACCATAATATAAAGGTCACAACAACATGCCTTAAGATCTTGATGGGAAATAAGATCCCTTTAATCCTTTACCACACGGTAAAACATCAGCAATAATTATTCCTACAATCTCAAACTTATTTCCCCATAGTCCAGCTGTCAAAAGCACTGCTTTAAGGTCATATCTTTTGACTCATTCTCCTCCAGGGAGCTGCTGCACCCTTGCCAAGAGAAGAAAAAGATAAAAGCTCATGTTGGCAGGACTGGCAGGAACTGCTCACTTCTGATCGGGCAAGAAGAGTGCCAGTTTTGACTGCCCTCGTGGGCCCCCTGTGCAGTGTCACACAGCTCCACTCTGCAGCAACATGACAGACCTGCCACCCACCCCTTCCCCACTCCACGCAGCCCGAATCAATTCCCTGTTGCCTGCTCATGCCAACCAAGAACGCCCCTGAACAAGTAGAAACCCAATCTGTTAGCAATGTCTGTCCACATGCAGTAAAATAACGCGGCTGATCCCCTTGTTCCAGGTTACTGCACCTCAGCTGTTGAGCTCAGCTCTCTGTTCCAACCAGAGTACTAAATGAAATTGCTCACAGGGCAATATTCTCATTCTATTATAGCTCCCTTTGGGGAAGTGGACATTATTTTTCCTTGCTTTTGCAGTTGTTAAAGGCTTACCATTTTTGAAGGTATCTGGTGTAGAAAAGCATTTCAAATGACTTTAAAAAACATGAAACTCTAAAACTTAAGTTTTAAGTTTAAAGGATGTAAATAAAAGGCTATCTTTACAATTAAGGGATAAAAATAATTTGAAATTCCATGTAATTGCTGAAAATTACATTAATTTGAGCTTCTTCTCTTTATTATTGCACCCTCTTTCATATGACTGTTTCTCCAACTTCATAGCCATGAATTTTATTCTTCAGATTTCTCCACATTACTGCTTAGCTTTCTCAAACATTTTCACTGCTGTTAAAAACAAATATGCATTCTTACAACAAGATAACAGTTTCATTTTTTTAAACAAATAGTAATACTCTTAAAGAACATTTCTCTTTTGAGTATTTAATTCCTTCCAGTCCAATATATAGCAATACTACACACAGAGATCTGTCTGTTAAATCACAGGTGTCCCATATTCTGTCTAGGATATGGTTGATGGAAATACACACAGTGAGTAAGACATATCCAGAGCACATCAGATTTACAGTGCTTGCATCAGCCACTGACATATCTCACAAGCAGCAGACTCACAGGAAGTTTCCGTATACTCTAGAAAATTGCTGCAAGTTCTCCAGTTCCATCCAGACAAGATTTCTTGACAGAAAAGAGTATTAATTTTAGCTGAATGCTTCTGTTAAATGTTTGCTCAAAGCTGTGTTTTGAAGATAGACTCTTAAAAAAAAAAAAAAAGCACACATACATATGAATCACAAGTATTCTGCAAGCCTTCTGCAGAATGACATTTCCACTCATCCCAGGTTATCCAGTTAGGCCAGAATACTTCTACTGCTACTCATTTTTATTCCTCCCTTTCCTCTTACTCCTTCTTACTGCTTTTTGACCCTCTAAAACACAGCCAGAATGCAACTGTAATAATAGGACAATGTTTGCCTTGTTTGAAAACTGATTATCTATCGGCTTAATGTGTAAATTGCTTCTTTTCAGTTAATTAAAACCTTCAAATTCCTTTCTAAGAAATACTTTACTAGGATTTTCAGATGTAAGCCAAAGTGACCTCCCTATATCCTACACAAACTTGCACATACTTTATGTCAGTGGGACTACTTGGCTTAAAAAGCCTGTTGCTCAGCATCAAAACTTTGTCTTAGCTCCAAAAAAGAACTTTCAAAGCTAAGAAAAAAAAAATATATATGCACATGTGAACAAGATAAAACTATTTAACAGGCAAAACATTAAACAGACACTAAACAACTGCTCAGTGAAAAAGTGGTTTTACTGGAAAGTCATTGAAAAGTAAACCTTCATGCTAGGGATAAATCTTCCTGAAAACTCATATAGGTAGGACATATGAAATACTGAGACAGAACGGAGTAAAGGTCCTCAAGCCATTAAAGAACACAAAGTCCCAAGAAACCATGGAAGTCAGCACAGATTGTGGTGGATCATGTTACCTGCAAGAGTAAATTGGCACAGTGGAGCACAGAAAGGTATACCTCTTTCCCTTGAGAAAACAATGATAGCTTAACTAATTTGATATAATGCTTCACTTTCTTGGAATGTAGTTTTCATGTAGTTTTCTTATTGTCAGCCTACGTTCTTCCCAGGGCCAGAAAACTAGCCTAACAGCACCACTGAGCACTGGCAGTGAATATTTTGAGTAGGATGGATTACAGTAAGCGGGATTAGATTTTTTTCTCAGGTTAAGGAAATACAGATCATAGTAACAAGGATGGAAAGAGTACGTCAAAATGCTGAATAGACAATAGAAGAAGCCAGTATTTCAAACTGACATGAGATTATTAAAAATAACAGAGATGAAAAGAAATGAGGGGAAACTGTCTTTTCTGACCAGTTCATTTCAAGTAACCATTTCATTGATATAGATTGTAGGAGGGATAATAGACTTATTCTGAGATCTTGTCATATGCACTACATACCCATGTGAATATCTGCCTTTCACAGAAATTTTCAAAATCTATGTAGTAAAGAAAGCTTTAATGGAAAATTACATTGAGAATCACCTGACTATTCTTATACAAGCTGTGTGGGTTATGTTCTCATGCATTTTTCATAACTGCAAAACAGCTTGTGAATGTCACACTTTACCATCACACTCCTGAGCCTAAGTTTTAAATAGCCCCCCCTTTTTTTTTTTAAGCGCTGGATATTAAACTTTGATATAAAACTGTCCTCAAGGGAAAAATATTATGTTCACAGTTCCATTGTAAATTATTTAACATCAAAAAAAGATCTGCTTTATTATACGCCTCAGAAGAAATAAAATCATAGCTAGAAAAATTTGAAAGTAAGGCGTAGGCCAAAAGGCCTCAGATTAGATTGCACAAACTGATTTTTATTTTTATTTTTATTTTTAAATCAAAGCTTGTCTTCCTTGGCACAATGGTAAAGCTTTCTTTACAAAACCATATGCAAGTTTCACAGTAGTTAGTTCCTTTTTGTCGTGTTCCTATGTCCAATAATAGGTCGATTTGACCAAACGTTTTTTCTTTCTTTTTAAGCCTTGCAATTTGGACTGTTCTCAAGGACAGCATTCAAGGGATACAGAGATGTGCAAGAATTCAAACTGAACATTAATCAGAGGTCTCCAAATGTCTGATTCTCCTCTTGTCACTTTTGTCTTTCTATCCCTTTAATAGGCAGCCATAAATTAAGAGCAATCTGAGCAGGAACCACCATCGAGCTCTTTCTAAAAGGGCTGGATGCAGTTTTTAAAACGGGTTTACTTGTTCTCCAGACTATTAAAGCATAAGACCTGGACCAACTACCACATTTTATCATTTAAATAACATTCCTCCAGAAAAAGGGTTTTCTCATGCCAGAACAGAAAAAACAACTCTCTACACTGAACTTTGGAATTACCTTACTTCCATAAAAATTACCCACCAGGAAGGGATGCAGTTACCCGTTAAGTAATGGATTCATAAAAACAGAAAAGGTTCCCTACACCAGAGCAGGCAGACAGGTAAGCATGGCACACAAAGTGTTCAGGTAGACACAAAAATATGATTTACTTTGAGACAAACTCCTTATTATGGCTAATTCGCAGTTAGTCTATTTGCAAGCAAGTTCAGTTTCTGCTTTGCAGTTAGATCTCTTATGCAACAGATTTACAAAGTGTGAACAGAATCAATTCATGCTATTTGATGCATTTCTTCTTAGATGGAAGTTGCATATAACATGACTGAAAATTAAAGTTACAAAAGCAGAGGAAAGGCTGCACTCCCAAAAATGAGTGCAAAGAAAAAGCAGTAAAGCACTGTGTAGCCAATTAATTTTCATTTCAATGCAAATTTTACATTTATGTGATTTGGTAGAAAATTTCACTGCACTTAGATTTAAATAGGTAACTGAACGGTAGTGTGCATAATCTGGCATTTGAATTAACAGATTATTGCCATAGATCTTAAGCCAATCATAGGATAAACATTGATGTGTACCATCAGGTAACAAAATCTTGACCAGGTGTCTAGGTTATAAAATATGCAAAATTCTATTTACATACTATGTAACATTATCATTTTACTATATAAAATGTGTACCTTATAACTTTATCTTAAACTAGAGAACAATACTTAAGGTTACATGCCCAAAAAGTAAGGATCTCAAATCCAGCTTTTAGAGAAACAGATTCGAATCATCTTCCAAAACAAGTTTTATTTGGTGGAGAGAGGGCTGTTTTTGAGTTGTGCTTCCCCCCGCTTCCTCCCCATCCAGTTTATTTTATAGCTTTACTCTTTCTTTCAGTTAGGAAGAAGAGAAAATCAAGTTTCTTTCTTTGGTAAGCAAAAGATTTTCATACTGATAGTTAATACAGATACATACTTATATATTGATACACACGCACGCATATATGAAGTTTGATTGTAAAGCCAGAGAAGTTGACAGGTGCATCCTGCAACATGTGCTGTGAACTCTTCTTTTGAAAGGCTAGATTTCAAGTTGGAACAGTCTGCTTAATTAGAAGACATTATTAGTCATGCACCATGCTCAGAGCAGAACATAACAACAGCTGTGCTGGGGCAGAACCACAGTCTGTCTAGCCGGGTTGCCTTCCGCCAACAGTGGCCAACCGGGGATGCACAGGTAGGCCTATACTTAGTTCATTCCCTTCCAGGTGAATATTATGCAAACAATAATTCTAATGTGTTAAAAAAGCAAATGTTTGTCCAGCTGAAAATTTCATTCAGTAATAACACTCAATGTTAATCAAATTAAAGAGTTTTGAAATCAGATTCACAGATATTTTCTTATGTTTAATAGAAGGGAAAAAACAAGAAAATAAAATGCAATGTCACTGCTCTACATAATGACTATTTAACCGTCAGGTGGAATGACTTTAAATATTAAACTTTTTTTTTTTTGTGAGAACTTAACATGCTAACTTCTCACTCTATGCAACGGCACTAATTAACAACATAGGATTTCTGCAGGGTTGCAGAAAGCTCTGACAGTTTAAGAGCAAATGATTTATTTTCTGAGTGACAGTCTGTGGGCAGGAACACTGAGCTCCAGCTTTCTCAAACTTCTCCACGTGTCCAGGTGCTGGGGGAAAGGCAGAGCTGGCTTGATGGCTTCTCTACTGTGGACATCTGAGTGCAGAGTTGGCCCATCAGGACCCACATGACCTGTGACCAGCAGAGAGGCCACCACAGCCAATGATGGATACTATCATTTTACCATGAATTATTCTCCCTGAGGTGTTTTTATGAGCACTGTTTGTGAGGAAGAGTAAAAATGACTACCTCACACTACCTTGAAGCAGTGAGCAAGAAGCCGCTTCATAGAACAGAGCTCTGTAAGCCAGGGAGAATTACAAGAAGTTAAAAAATCAGAATTGTATTTCAGTAAATTCCTGTGCATCTACTTTAACATAGGAAAAGTCCCCACCAAGTCTGTGTAACTCTGCATAAGAGATTAGCAAAAACATATGTCTAGCTAGGGCTCTAACCAGCAGTGTACTAGCAAAGGAAATATTAATATCATTTATACGAGAAGACACTGGGATCCTTGGAGACCGCATGGGCCCTCTAGGAAAGAGGAACAGGACTTCATTATACGGTTTCAAAATAAGCCTGCTTCAAATTTCGGAACCAAAAGCAAATAACACCCTTCAGTTTTAATAGCAAAGAAGTTATGTAAAGCATTCACAGAAATCAGTAATAGTTTCTAAGAGGAACAAGACAAGAACAGCAGAGATGGGAAATGAGCTAATGAGACCAAAAAAAAAAAAAAGTACAGACTTTCAAGTAAATTCATTTAAATTAAAGGGCGTGGTGCCAAATGATAAACAGGATTCACGCACAAGTAAAAAAGGTGCAAATTGTATCAGGTACCAAGCTTCTCATCTTCTAAAAAGACCTAAGTTTGATTTCAGAAAATGTTAATATGAAAATAAATAGCTGGGGCCTGAATAACATGCAGCATATTGAATATATAGGAGCAAGTGCCTGCACCATACAACTCCCTCCAAAACAATCTGAAAAAAACAAAATCCTGCCTTGGTGATTGTAATAGCTTTAACAGCTTCACTGTTAAACATGAACTAAGAACTTCTTGTTATGGATTGATCTGGAACATGCAGGAGACATCTTTGGCAGCAGATATATAACATGACATGACGATGGAAAAGCAAATTTATTTTTGCTACAGATGGTTACATTTTAAAATGTAACCTTTTCTACAAAGGACAGTTCCCCAGAGGCAAGATGGTCTTATCTGTTAAGTTCACATGGGTTAAACAAAGCTCATCTACAGAAAATAAATTTCTGGCGTTTCTTTTTGGAAGTTAGACAGAATTCAATCAAACTTCTGAGAGAGGACAGATGATGTCCAGAAGATGGACGGGGGAAAAAAGAAAAGAAGAAAAAAAGAGATAACCAATCTTTTAAATTATTTTCATGCCAAGTAAGATTTGAAGAATTACGTACATTCTGCTTAGATCTCTAATCTTCAACTCAAAGGTCACATTATTATGGATTTTTCTTGACAAAGCATAACAGAAACAGTTTTTCAATAATTTTGAAGGTCTCTTGGGAGAAATCTGTCTGGGTATTATTCATAAAAGATATGACATTTTATTTATCTAGTTTCTTTCAAAATATTAAAGAAAAAACAAAAATGGTAATATATCACCAAACCCCTCTCAGCTGTTTTCACGCACATGCTTGCACAAACACACACACACACGCACACACTCTGCTTCTGACAGGAAAAAATGCATTTTTATTTTTTGATTTTAAAAAGAGAATTTTAAAATGTAAATAAAATCTGTCAAATGTTATTTGGTTTTGAAGTTTCTCTAAAAGGTAAATCTAAAAATTAAAGGAGCAATTCATGTGGTTCCCTAAAACTTCATAGGAAAGAACTCCTCTTTACAATCCTCTGCAAAATATGCATCATAAACATTGTAGCAGCTGTAATGCCCTACCAGAATCAGGAGAGGAAAATGCTTAGAAAACCTATGAGATACACTAACTAATATCTGACAGGAATCTCAAAATATATTATTTTCTCAAAGTTTATTTTCAGATTGTATATATACATGTGTAGTATGTATGTGTATACACACACACACACACACACACACTTTGTATCTTATCGGAAGCACTACTAATATATATGTAAAACACTTTTAGTGGCAGCCATAAGCTTCTTAAGTATTCAGTTCCTTCTTAAGAGAAAAAAGATGTATTCAGTGTTATTTATTCCATCACATGTACAGATATTAGTATTATAAACTTACAGAGCTAGGGCTGGAATGCCGTCTAACTTTAGGTGATTCTTTCCCTGCAGATGAAGTTTTGAAGTTAATGCAAGCATTGTTCTCTGAATGAACCCTCTTCACTTGATTAGCTGGTTTCTCAAATGGATCAAAACTACTCTGCGTCCTCTGAACCCTGACTTTTTTATCCTCAGGAATTGTATCCAGAGGTTTGATCACTGAATCCATTCCCTGGCAGTTCCGTGTAGACATCTTTGTGACACATATCTGAAAGGAAAAAACATCATTCATTTACTGTAACAGGCTTAACATGCATATCAATCCACATTTCAGCATCAAAAAAGGCATTTTATTTTGCAAGCATTCATTTTCTATTCCAATTTTATAACTGCAAACTACATATGCATTTTACACAGTGGACACTCACTAAGAGTCATATCAATGAAAAGCGCACACTTGCACAGCATAGTCAAAGAACCTGAAAAAGAAAGACAGAAGAGGAACACGCATAGAATTCATACACGTGTGTTTTATCTCAACTTCTACAGTCTATTCTTTGTAACAGTGCCACTTCACTTCTTTCCCCAATCTAGTGACCGATATCTGCAAGCAGTATTGATTTCCATTTGTTTAAAATTGCATGAGACTAAACTTAAATAAATGATGGTAGTTTGTGAGGGAACTTCAGTGCTGGCCTGCCAAAGATCCAATACCAGTGTGTTATTGTATTTTTTAAATAATGCTTATACAGTGTTACTATTATTATCACCATATGTCTCAGAAAATCACATCAGTGAATCAATTCCCAGGCACTGAAACGCGAGACTGCAACTGAATAGCACGCTAAAGCATAGAAGTTCAATTCTTTACTGTGAAGCATGATTCTGCCAAACTTTAAAGTCTACAACTGATCTACCTGATCTACCAAAATATAACTAGTACTAGTTCAAAAGAAAAGAGCAAAACAGAACGTTTGGATACTCTGGCTGCATAGTTTTATATATTTGGTCTTAATATAGTCTAATTTGTAAGACATTTGTTAAAACCATATAACTGCAGGGGTTTTTCTCTTTTTTCTTTTGCTGGAGCCTCAGCTTCTGTATTCAACCATTCGAGACTCAACTTTCACTTGGGAAGAAAAGGAATAATTTCAGCTCTCCTGGCTACAGGGAAAAGCTATAAATTGTGATGTAAGCAGACCCTATAGGCACTTTAAATCATAAGGCAAATCAAAAGAACCCACAATGTAATTTTTCAAAGATAGTTTGCAAGTATTTAAGGGTAGAAAGTATTAATTTGCTATCAACTGTGCTATTCACATACTTACATATTCACATTAAATAAACATAATGTTCCATTTAAGCACATACAATCAAAGCATTTTTGAAAACTTGAAAAAAATGGGTCAAACGTGAAACAACTGTATTAATAAAGTATTTACACAGGACTCTTCTCCCACAACCCAAAGCATTTCCAATACAAACCTCTTCCAATAAATTATTCTTTGCAGTTTCCCCTGTAGAATTCTGTGCCTTGCAATCTAATTTATTCCAGTTGTTCATACAAGTAATGAGTAACCATACCTTGTGGTTTTGATACTGTGTGATTTTAATGATCCACTGTAACAATGGATCAAAGATTTCTTCCATTCTTTGAATATTTACACTTGCTGCACAGTGCCATCTGGCCAAAAACTGTTATACATCAGTTCAACTCTAACTTACAGGCATTACTAGCATTACAAATCAGGCTTTACAAGGGTCCATATTTCTTCTCATCACAGTGGTTTCTCCAACTTACCCAGCTTTTAACTGAGACAAAGAACAAGCCTTCTTCATTCCAAATGACAATACCCTCTTTGGCCAAAATTAAAGTAATTATATAATTCTGATGTATTTCAGTTACTTCTGAGAGAAAAGATAAAGAAATGCTGCATAAAGAATTTTTTAATTAGCCTTCTTGTAAAATTATTTGGCTTCTTTTCCCTCAAAAAACTTACACATGCAGGCATGCACCCACATACTTCCCACTGTCCTTTCCAGATCCATGCTCATATAACGCTTGCTACCAACAAAGATGTTCTGACATGATGTAAAATAGCAACATTTTCATTTTGCTTTATCAGTACAGATACAAATAAAACAGAAAAGGGGAAGAAGTATTCCTCAGTCTCCAAGATCCTATGCTCTAGAAAATGAGGGCAGAGGGTAGGGAGAAAAAGTTCAGAAGCTGCACTTGTCTTCCTTTCAAATTACTAAAGGCCACTTACAGCCAGTTGCATGTTTGCAATCCATAGCTATAAATATACTAGAGATAACAATGCCATGACTGCTGCTTTTTGTTTCTTTTTCTACTGGAAAACTTATTTCTATGTCTAACTCTAATGTGAGCTAAGCAAGCATTGCATTAAAAAACCAATAAAACCTCACTACCCACACATTTGCAACACATCTGTTACCACTGACTGTCTCCCTAGTGGAAGCAGAAATAGTTTGGAATAATATCGAAGGGACACGCTTTCACCTTCACATCACTTGTTTGAATCTGGAGTAGGATAAAAAAATCCCCACAACAATCTTCTAATAGCCACCTGGAAACTTTCAAATGACTCAATCCAAGACATACACCAACCAGTCCCCTTCTCGCAACTGAAACATCTCCGGGAAGCAACAGACGCACAGGCTGAGCAACATGCCATCAGCAACAGAGACTGCAGAGAAGTGCAGACAGAGACATTGCACCCTGCTCCCCTCGGCCTGCTCTGCCAGTAGAGCACTTCTCATTTTAGCACCATCACTGAGTGTCATTTACCACTTCTCACTCACGCATATCAACAGTTCACGTTAATAAAACATTCCCCCTTAGTGGCCGCTGACCACAGGACACTGAGAAACCAACACAGCCAACTTTGGCCATTCTCCAGAGGCACACGTTTCCAACCCATGTATCTTCACTCTGAAGGGAACCAGTAATTAACTAGTAGTTTCACCATACCGTCTTCCATTGCCAGACAAAGTCAGATTTAACACTGAAACTTTGCTCTGTAAAATCTGAAAGGGGCAAGTCTGAAACATCAGTGCTCAGTGCTAGCTATAAGTTCAAATTTACACCCCTTAAGGTTGCAGTAAACACATGGTAATTACAGTTTTCGCTCCTTGAGCAAGAGCCAAGCTGCCACAATAACCTTGTTTTTACTGCTGTTGGGCAAAGGGTGCACAGGCTTGCTGTTCTCATGCATTAGCTAGTGCTAGAAATGATTTTACAGGAACTTATTATGCAACTAAACCACAGTGTACTGAACAAGACTGATGCATAAGATATTTTGGAGATCTTGCCCATAAAAATGATCTTAGATTCAACCGGGGTGACCCGATCACGTTTAGGAACAGTATAGGAATGAATTTTTGTATTACAGTAATTCAGTCTTTAAAGCATCATTTCTCCCTTTGTAAAAAAGGGATTATTAAATTTTCAGCCACTCACATGGTATATACAGATAATTAGTATCAGGTGCTCTTAGAAGTGTAGACCACTGTCTTATCATCTGGTAGTTCCTTTCTGGTAGTCAGGAGAAGTTTATCAAGCCTCCCAGCTTCTTATTTGCAGCTTCCTTTTTGCATGAAGAGTAAGGACTGTTTTCCAAATAAACCATGGTATTTGTCACAACAGACACAGGTTCATAGCCATGAAAATGGCTACCTAGCAAATAGCATAAGCGTTTAAGCAGTTTTAATTACTAACTGAATAAGTGTTTCTTCAATTTAAATTATCATACAAGAAAATATTAAGGTATATCAACATCGAGTGATTTTTTAGGAGATTAAACCCCCAAGTCTCTACTTCAGTTCCAAGACCAAGATACTAGAAGATCTAAACTAGAGCTCAACGCTGAATATCTCCCTCTGGAAGGAGTCTTGCTCTTCTCCACAGAAAACAGAGCAGGCCTACAGAAACTCGTTTCTCACGTCTGAAGTCAGTGTTTGGAAAAGTGTCTTTCCTACTACTTCGAAAGCAGCACTCAAATTCTCCAAGGACTCAAATGGTTGTGCCAAAAGATTTATTTTGAAAATAGAAATTAATGTTCCTATCCAGTAAGGTAGCAGTACTAACCATTGACTGTCTTGGAACTCAGCTTTGGGAAAAAAATACCTGTCAACCTAGGTGTGGTCGGTCAAAGAGACATAATTCTCTATGAACATCCCACTAATTACGTTTCTTATGTAAAGGTCCCTAATATAAAGTACAGAGTTGTATTTCCCCTTGTTGTTTTGCTTTCCCTGCCAAGCAGAACAACAGTATTCCAAGCAGTCAGCAGAACTACCCCTGATATCTCATTCATTCTGCACACCCAGATGCCTGAAATACCCCTGCTTTTTAAAATTCTCCACAATTATTTACCCAGTGTCAGTTTAAAAAGTAAGACAAAAAGAGAGATGATAACACAGAAGTCATATTTAACACTTAAAACCTACAGCACAAAGACCCACCTTGGTATTACATGAAGTGTTCTTCTCTACTTTTGACAGAAATAGAGAAAGGAAGATTTATATAGCAAAACAAAAAACATTCATGTCAGTTCCAGTGTTACTTAAGTTGTTAGACACCCTGGCAATGTAAAGCAAAATAAAAAAGTTGCCTCACAAGTTAGTGTGCTCTGGTTTTAATGTGTTCTTTAGTATTTCTCTGTGTGGTTTTGTTTATTTATTTTTTAAAGTAAAAAGAACTATTACCATACACCTAGAACCAAAAAAAAAAAGACACTTTAGAATTCCCAATTTTAGAAGCACAAGAAAACATAAAATATATTACACTCTTCAGCTTTCTTCCTTGCTGATCAGAATTAGACTACAATGCACAGCAGACAGTGAAAGAGCTGGGACATCCTTTTTTCCTCTCATCCTACATAGTCCTGCAATCAGTTTGAGGAGATCCAAAGTTGCTCTAGGAAGAACAGGCTTAGTCATCATCCCATCAGTAAGGCTCACTCGGCTACAGTTTCCTAGAGCCCCATCTCAACCTTACAGTATTTATCATATCTCAAGATCATAATGTCTGCAATTCGGCAACCTTTTTCTCAAATAAATCACTGCTGAAGTTCTACAGATGACCACAAGAGCCTGAACTCACAAGTGCATTTTTGCTCCACGCATAAAGTTCATAATATGCCCCATTAAAAATCAGTATCATTTATAAAGACAGATGTGTCTTTGACTCACTTTATGCCACCTCAAACAGTATTCCTTAATTTTCATCTGGGATTAATGTAAAAACATTGTTTATCAAATTTAGTTACCATGATACCGTTTCAACCCAAGATTTCTGTTCATCATTGTGGGTAAAATTAAGAGTTCCCTGACAGAATTCTTAAAGTCAAAGGTTACTGTATCAATTAATTTGCTACTTAAACAAAAGTCATACCTATAGCAGGCATGGAATGAAAGTGATCACTTAAAAGATGCAAGTAATTTATAGTCCTTACGGCTCACAAATTTAACAAGAGTTATGAATGCTCCTCCGATTAATTACCTGTTTAGGGTACTTAGTAAAAGACATGTTGTCCCATGTCAGTGGAATTTAGTCATATGAATAAAAATTTCCTCAATAACAAAGAACAGTCATTTCTTAAACTTTGGCATGACAGATCACACATCCTGCGACACAGAGGAAACAAAAAATATCAGTGTTTGTGAAGTGTAAAGACATACTATGCTAAAGCTAATCACATCTTTTAGGAAGACTTATTAAACGTGTTTTTCAAGTCCTAGATATAACATCCTACAAAGCTGAAACATTTTCACTTTGGTCATCTAGTATATTTGATCACAAAATTGTCATCCACATTTTGGTGCTTCTATTCTTTATCAGTCATTTCTACTGCGTACATCCTGGAGAAAGTGGTCAGTTAGCTAAATACCAGCGCAAACATCCAAACTTCTTACTGATACATTAAAACAAAACATCTGAATACTCCCATCTGTTTTGTTCCAGGACAAGTCTGAAAGGACTCAATACAGGGAAATCCAAGCTCTAACCCTTACAAGGCAAAAACAAAACAAACAAACTAAAAAACTGAATGTCTTGAGGGAAGGAAGTCACTCAACCTCTCTACAATTCCATTTTTCTGTTGATAAAAATGAGAATAATGTTCCTGCCCCCATCACAAGGAAGAAGTGGGAGCACTAATTAATTTTGTAAAGCACTAGGGCTTTTTAGGTGAAATGTTATAAAGATACAGGTTATAATTTATAGAGTCAAATCCCTCTGGAAGATAACACAACAATCTCATTATTCGAGAGAATAAGACTTAGCACTTGCATTTAGCTGACAGATGTGTTGGAAAAAAAAAGGGGGGGGGAGGGGAGGGAGAAACATAAATAGTCAAGTGACTACTAACCAAACAGCTGAATAGCTGAATTGCTAGACAGCATAAGGCTGGCATTAATCTTCACTGAAAAAAAAAATCCTATCTGGATATGAGTTTTCATTACCTTTCGTAAGTATTTTATTTTCTAGCGTGCTTTGGACCATGGAAATTGGAAACATAATCTGGGAATGTTTGGGAAAATCATAAGCAGTTTTGTTCAAAATAAAAATGGAACTGGCAATCTTGACAATTATTCTCTTTGGAGAACAAAGCATTAGGATAGATCTTTCTTGTTATAAGCATGGGTGCTGTTAGCAACTCCTCCAGGCAGCTGACAGCAGCCGCCAACTCCACTGAGAAGAAAGGGTCAGCAGCAGCTGCCACCACAGAAGACTGCTGCACCCACAAGGAGAAACCCTAACATGAACAGATCTAGAAGAGAGTTTATCTTTTGGGAAATCAAGGGGCATGCTCCAGAAAAAGATCAAGGAAGAATGAGTGATGAGATAAGGGAACAAATAAAATTTTTAAAAGACGTAGTCGAGCATGTAGTGCTGGAAGATATCAACAGTGTCATATTTCATACTGGAACTACCAGTCCAATCAGGCCCAAATTCAAAAGATGTCCTTCAACACTCTCCTTTCCCTGTAATGTGACGTACCAGGTCTGTAGTTTGAACATTCGATGGGCACAGCTAAAAAGAGCAGCAGGAGAACTTGAGTGAAATAGGAAAAAAAAAAATTGTGTGGTAACCTCTGTGGGCAACAGGCTCAGCTGTATCCCAGAATTGTAATGAGCAGGCTCAGCTATTATTTGTTTAACTTTATGTGGATACTAAGTTTGCTACGAATTAGCAAATACAACTGAAAGCAGACTTGAGACTGAAAGGGGAAATCAATAATACCATATTAGACTTGCTGTACTTAGCATAAACTTCGAATCTCTCACAGCCGATATCAAAGGCTTATTCCAAAAATGGCCATTTCATTTTTGAAGTCAAAGCTGATGTTAAGCCAACTGTCCTTGTCATGTGGAAGAACGCAAATATAAAAAGGTCACAGAAGTGCCAGATGGAAGCATTTTTGAACGGGAAGTTCTGACATTAATTCTCTGTGTTTGTCTGGAACACTGAATTCAGCGAGCAGATTAAATGTCTGTGCCGGATTGCCAAGTGAGAAACAAGTCACTTATGTATAAAGGCCAACTGATAGACTTGAAGGAGGAAGTCCAAGATTACACAAATCTAAAAAGAAGTTCCAACACTTGAATCAAAGGAAAATTAGGTAATATACTGCAACTTTTTATGGACAACACTTATACAATTTCTTCCTGCCCTCCCCAAACCTGCAATATAATATATTCTGCTAAAGAAGTATCTAAAAATTAGCATGATTACTGGATCAAGCACAATCCTGGGAGTCAGAAGTTACTGCACATGATGTTATGTCCCTTGGATGTGGCAAGGTGAGGCTGAGCATTTCTAAAATTAACATTCTTTCTGTTGAAACCACCACTTAATTTCAAAAAAGTGAGTTTTCAGTCCATTAAAATCAATGTTCCCCCCATAGCAGAAAAGGTATGACTCTGAAGAGAATTCAAATTAGACTTTAGGTGTATAAAAAACCCTTGTATGTCTCCAAAGCAAAATCCTGTTCCGTGACAACAGCAGTCAAGAGGAGTCACTTAAGGACAGGGTTCCAGCTAAAGGTCATGAAGAATTCCTGACAGCCTCTAACATGCATAAAAAGAGACAGAAACTTAACAGAGCTGATATAAAGGGGAGTTTTGCTCTATTTCTGTACTACAAAATCTTATAATGGTGTTAGTACTAAAGACTGGCAAATGAATTCTTCCTTCTGCCTGCCTGATGTTCAGTAACTAGCATATCATATGGCATTCTAGCTTTTAGTCTTAGAATTGGGCTTGCTGCTTCCATTAACCCAGTACAAGATTTACGGTATCCAAAAGCAGGACAGTCGTTCCTCCACATAACCAAGCAGGCCGACACAGGACCTGATAAACAGAGCTATCAGCGTGGAAGACGTCTTCCGACGAGCAGCATTAGCCAAAGACTCATCGGTAACCAGCAGAGCAGTGGAAAAAAGTGTCTGAATATAAACAGTCTCCCATGAAATCATGACAGGTGGTTTCTATACTCTTTTACTTAGTTACCCATTTGTTTCTGTTGTCTATTCTCCTCTGTAACCATATGAGCAACATTTAAAAATAAGGATTAAAAATATTTTCAATCCCTTTCCCTTATCAACCTCCTGCTCCAACAGATGGCTACATGTGCCAATGCAAGTTTATATAGTTTCCTTCACATAAATGCACCATTATTAGTAGCTTTGTATTAACAACATCATATTAAGTCTCTCTGAGCTTACAGGTTTGTATTTTTGTTTTATCCTCCAACACTCTCCTCTGATCATGAAGTAACCCAAAATACATCCATAAATACATCCGTAAATGTAGTAAGTCAGTCCACTACCACATTCTAATGTGAGAAATCTTGAGCAAAATAACATGCTCAATTTTGCTAAATTCTGAGGCTGTGTCAAGTAAGGTTTTTAGGGAAATAAATAGTAAACAACTCAATGACTCGAAAAATTGGGAAGTAGGAGCCTAGTTCCTTTAGGCTCCTTTGCCTAACCTAGCAAGCCTCTTGATTTTTCTACAGCCACCATCAAGTACTCATGTACCAAAACAGAAACTAGAATTGTTCTTCTACAAGCAGGGATCACAACAAAAATTACTGCTATTGGTTTGAATTGATTATGTATTGCCAACTGATAGTGTAAGAGCAAAGCCCAACTACTCAATTCAATTCTTCTATCTGGTGAGCCTAAAGTAAGATGAAAGCAATGAGAGACAATGAGACATAAACGTAATTTGTAATTAATAATTAATCAGAGAGCTCATTTCAGACTGAGAAATCAGTCCAAGATTGTTTAAGAACCCAAGACCAGCCTACATATATAAGATGAAGAGCATTCTTCTTACAAAAGAGGGAGGGTACACGTTACATAATAACCTTTGCAAAATATATGCATTTGCAGATGGAAAGTTTTTCCTATCAGTTCTTGTTAGCTATGATAGCAAACTTTATTGCACTAAGACAGCATGCTATATAGTCCACTACAAATCAATGGGAGTCTCACACCAGACCCTAAAAAAGTGCCTCCCAAAAAATAGGTCAAGACCAGAATGGCAAATTAGTTTGGCTTTTCTTTCTTCATTCAGACCAACTCCTTTATAAATATTTTTTATTTATGTACTGTCTTTTTACTATTTTTGCCTAAAGCTAGAGGAGGAACTAGGTAATGAGTTCTTTATTTCACTCAGCTAATGCATTTCAAAGTTTCATTTCATTCCTCTCCTGCTCCTACGAGCTTCATCCCTGAGGTCAGCCACCTTACAGCTTGAGAAATGCAGCTTCCAAGGCAGAGCAGTGTCACAAGGGAAGATAAGCTCTTTGAGCAATTCTAGATGCGGTCCCTGATGTACTAGCCTCTGAGCAACTCAATTTGACAAGGCATTCTCGATCAAATCAGCACAGCATAAAGGTAAAGATAGAAAAAGAGTGGAAACTTCATCGTTATTCCCTGGTCTGAGTACTCTTCAGAGATCTGAATAACCTGTATTCCAAATCGGTCTCCTAGAAATCTCAGTAACAACCATCCACAACCTTTCTGCCAATGTTTTCCTTTTATGAAAGTCTGAGAGTTCAGATGAGGACGACAAGTCCAGCTTCACAAACAATTAAACGAACAGAGTCCTCCTCTGCATTTAGATCTCATATACACCTGACCTTTAGGATTTTTCCAGCAGCTTTTGCAGATTTGTCAGACTTGCAGTAGCACAAGAGCTTTCAAAGCAAAAAAGGTGTAAGAAAGCATAACAAAAGTGGCCTCTCAGTATATAACGCGCTATACCGGAAAAATGGCAGAAATGCCTGCAAACTTACTATGTCCCATAACTCTGGATTCTGTCAGGGGCTGCAGTAAAAACTGCAGCATCCAAAGCTATTCAGAATATAAGGCACATTACAGTTTATCTTTTCTGGTAAAGATCTACCAAACTTGAAAAGGAGAGTTTCAAAATGATGGTGAGAAGAGCTCATCATGAGCGAGGACAACCAATTTTGTAAGATGAATTCTCTGAATGGCATAGAGATAATGCTCAATTTTCAAAAAACTAGGTATTTCAACAGAAAAGTTAGAAACACTGCTGCTACTTTGATGTGTTCATGGGAAAATATGTGTTGCAGTAGATTTATGACTTCACTCAGATCAATTCTATGGAAAAATCTGTAATACTACAAAACAAGTGAGCCTTCTGGAGCTGGTGGCAATCTGGGCCTTCAAAGCTGTGAGCTCATTTTGAATGAGTTCCTACTTTCAACAAGCAAGAGGTTCCAAGAACCAAACTGATCAAAAGACATGTCTAAAGGTAAAACTAAAAAATCAGTACGAAGTCCGAGTCTTCCATCTTCTCATTACATTAAGTTTCTGATGAAAATATTTCACAAAACTGAGACTGACTGCAGATGTTTTGCATGCATTTTTCTGCAAGGCTATGCCCCTACCAGCAGTATAATTGCATTTTGTAATTTTTGGTAACATTTGTAATGATATCCTCTTAGGTATCTTGCCAAATTCAGGGAATTCCTCACCACCTTGAAAGTTTTGAGTGATGGTTCAACTGCTTCCCCAGGCAGCAGCAAAACCAGCCATCCGCATCCCCCACCTCCGGCCCAGCATTAAGCTGTAGAACTTTCCGTGACATCTCTTCTTTACAACATTAAAATAACATGTCCTTAGCCAATATTCATCAACAGAACACTCTTGTCCATTAAAAAAGAAAAAAAAGAAAAAATTACAGGCAAGTCTGGACAAGCCATAATTTTTTCTTTGCACTTACACAAGGATTTAATAGACTGGGATAGCCCATATTAAAATACACCAAGCCAATAGGATAACAAGCATCAGAAATGAATTAAATGAAGCTGAGCTTTCACAATATATAAACAGGCATTATGCTTATTTCTACTGGTTTTGTTCACTTCCTGCTCAGTTCACACCATTTGGTACTTTCCCTTTTAGGTAAGTTGTATACAGTTTAATATAAACATCCTACACAGCACAATTGAAACATAACTAATATGAAGTCCTACCAAATTTCTAGGACAGAATGATACAGAATGGTTCAAAGGCTTGGTGATCTGATATTTGTTACGAGCTTAGATCATTTTATATTTCTATAAAACCTAGCCTAATTTTATCGCAATTTTTTTTCAGTCAGAAGCTGCAGTGGATCTCATAGCCACTAGAATAAGACGGCAAGTTCTACTGTAGCATGAAGTTAGCCAGACTCTATTCATAAATTCTAAATCTTTGCAAAACAAAACAAAAAAAAACACCCATAATTTTCACACCTTTTCTAACTAGTGCGCCATCATGGAGAAAGCCGATTAAGAGGTAAAAATGGCTGCTTTTGCATCCTCTATAGGCCAATCCAGAATTGATACAAGAACTTCAGAGAAAGCCCATCTAAACAAAAACATGATGAGCACAAGACTAAGATCACAACACTGTTTCAGTGCCCTAGCAGTAGAGGAAAAAGCCCAACAGTTTCTTTTATAGAGATAAATTGCTCTGTTTATGCTGTTGATACAAAACCATCCTCTGAATTCAAGACCCAACAACTATGTTAGTTAAATTATTTTTTCACTACTTGTTTTTTTCTAAATCGCTAAACATAGAATTATACCTATGCTTTTATTAGGGAACAGGATGGAAAGTGTCAATGAAAAACATGCCATGCTTGAGAGAGACGTGCATGACGTGCAAGTCATCTTGACAATAAATACCCCAAAAACAAGAAGAAATCACAGAAAGGTATTTACTGAATAATACCAAAACACAGAAGTCACGTATGTGAAGGAAGCGCATCATGATAGATGGATCTGCTACTGTCAGGGAGAAGCTGTTCTGATATTAATGTTGTAACAGCAGGAAGAAAAAGTCCTCAAGATATCTTTTACTTAACTAACCAACTCTCCATTCATGTACCTTCCTATCACTGTATCAAAGGAAAAACCTATCGAAGATGCCAAAAGCCAATCTGGACCTACCTAAGGAAACTCAAGCTCAGAAAACAGAACATTTAACCTTTGCTTCTTGATTTAAGAACACCAACTAAGTTTTCCATTAGTTCAGAAATAGGCTTTGGAGCACTGGTATCACAGTGTTTCCATTGTTTCAATTCATATTTGCTAGGATACCCTCCTTCATTTCAGTATGTTTTCTAAGATATAATAATCATTGTAAGAGTACCTGAAACATTTAGAAAAAGATGTACTTGGCAGAAATTATAATACTAGTAATATCAGACCAAATTCAGGAACCAGACAGAGGTCTATCTGACATCTAAATATTCTGGCCTTGCAAAGACTTCCTCAAAAGGAAATAAGCCCAGCAATCTGTGAAACAGTAGATCACCTTGTGGCTCCTGCGATCTTTAAGGGTGCACTGCATCTCCCACACCCCTACAGAGCTCACACTACACTAACGTCCGGCAGCCTCACCTGACCGGGGCTCGCCATTCTCTTAAGGTCTCTCCCCAGAGACCATGCAAAAAAAAAAAGCCATGCAAAAAGAGCAATGCTAGCTGCCACTGTGCAATGGCTTTCCTTAAAGAATAAAATAATCTCTTACCTACGACAGTTGGATTCCCACTGCAGCTTTGTGATTCATTTTGGCAATGCCCAAGCCAACCACAAGTTGTGACTGACTATGGATATTTGTACTGCAGTGTAATCTCAAACCCCTTTAATAGTACTATCAATTTTCTTGTCTACAGGGTCTCTCAGGGAAACAAGAATTGCCTGCCACAGAGAAAATATCTATTTGTGTGGGAAGTAACTGGTAGGTCAACTTTTTAAATAGTCCATCCAAGCTTACTTAGGAAAAACAAACAAGTGTTAACATCTAGTGGATTTGTTTTATACACCCAAATAGATGGAAAGAATGGTCAGCTATCTCTTTTTATGACTTGTAAGACTCTCAGAAACAACCTCCTTTGCAGCAAGATACAACATTAACTATTTCGTGTTTGCTCAGCTCTAACTTTTTTAAGTTTTTCCTATTTAGAATCAGAGACATCAAGGAGAATTTCACAAATATTCATTCCTAGGGTAAATTCTTAATCCCCTTCTGCGACAAAAGTCAGCCTCACTGCAAAACTGATCCACATATTGAAGGTCATAATCTTTATAGCGTATTCAGCTAACTCACTGCCTATTAAATGACATGTTTCTTTCATCTCCCAACTGCATTCTTAACTTTCGGCCAACTTTTCCACATTATATGTATTTTTTCCCTAATTAATTTGAAATTTGTGTTTAATTAACTATAGCATAAGAAATAATATTAAATTTTATCCATAGAAAAGGTTCCAAAGCATTTTTGAATTCTTAAACAAATAAAATGGTGGAACACTGAATACAGTAGTAACACAATGAATGATCTCATGGTTTTACACTTGGGGAGAAAAAACACTTTATGAAATCTGGCAGAAGTGACAACTGTCACATTCACATGTAGATGAAAAAAAAATCACCAGGAAATACACTACTCTAAAATTTGCTTTAAAAGTCCCCCGTGTGTAAGAGTTTCCGAACTTTCATTCCTCATACAAAGCAAAAGTAAATAAAATGGTTGGATTACTTCAATGTTTTAAACAATGACAAATGCATTGAAGGTTTGCAATATATTAATAGGTACAACAGTGTAAGCAAAGGAAATCCTCCACTAAAAACAGGTGCAACTGAAATAATTATTGTAATACAAACAGTTGAGGTTATCCGTGACTTTAAAAAAAAAAAAAAAGAAGAAGAAAGAAACTCTACTTTCTGAGACAATACCAGAAAAATTAAGTTTGTATCCAGTATGAAGCAGCCTACTTTACATAACTTACATTGCAGTACATAGTGTTGTGCATTTAGAAAAGAACATACACTTTTTAAATAAGTAGCTCCAACAAAATAATAATAAAAATTTCAGAAAATAGTTAGACTGAATTTTCCACCTTTAACAGTATTCAATGACTAAGAAAAAAACCTCAACTGGCAAGTACAGAAGAAACAAATATAAGTTGTCAATCTAATTACTTGATCCCATATTGATATACAACTAATTTCTTCTTGGACTATAATTCACATATTGCATAAAATATAGACATGCTCTCCTAGAATTAAAAACCTCTACTTCTACCCTTATCTAGTAACAGCAAAAAAAAATATTTCATTACAATTACTACCACAGTGGTTTCCTTTAAATGCTAGAACATATGGTGAAATAGATTTTTTTTGTCTTCAATTCCACTAGATTTCTGTTGAGATGAAGGTATGGCTTGATGCACAACTGAAATGCACTGTCAGTTAGAGCATCAAAAATATTTCAAATTATTTCATACAATGGCCACATTTTAATCTTTCTATCTTGTACAATCATAACTGCTGCTTTTTTCTTGCTCTCTTTTCATGAGCATGATGCTGCCCTAAGCTTTCATGTGTGTTGAAATATTCCACTAAGATCTAAAATGCTACCAACACACTTCTGTACGAGCATTCAGGAATGACAACTTAAAATGATTACCTCACTATTTTTTTTTTAAATAAAGAAAACACGTAAGAGAAATAAAATAATCACAGAGGTTAATAAAGCAAGAAAATATTCTGACCTCCATCACAGACCATGTATTTCATAAAGGATCATTTTAACTGTATCTTCCTACAGCAAGCGAATATGTAACTGATAAAGATATTTATTCAGATCTAGCAAGATGCACAGACTTGTTAGCAGAGATGAAAAAGTGGCTGATCACGTCCTTCACTCACTCGTCCCAGAGGGCATTCAGCCAAGCATACATCGGAAAAATTGCCCATAGTACTCTCTTTATACAATAATAAATAAGGCTGCTTGAGAAAGAAATACAAAGCGGTAGCAAGAAAAGCATTTCTTTTAAGCCTTCCCCTACCTTTTCACTGATATTTACAAACCGAAGCCAGTGTTTTCGGGGAGTCTCGCAGGGCTGGAAGCCGCGAGGTCTCATGTGGCATTCCCAGCTAACCACCACCTTCATCTGCCTAGATTTCAAGCATTCCAGAGAAAACCCACCCTGACATGCACAGAATGAATCCTGCCCAAGTTACAGGCATGTGATAACTAGAGTTCAGGTTTAAGCAGGAAACCCCAGCACTTAATTGATCCCAGACATTTAAACAAGCCTCATCTTACCGTTTTGCTGTTGCCTTGATCAGGTTAGATTCACCTGCAACTCTTTGACATGTCTCTAGCAATAGTGTTTGCAGTCAGGCCGGGCTCATTCAGCGACTGAATTCACAACATCTTTCTGCACTAGCAAGCTGAAATGGTACGGCTGTACTACAGCTAAGAAAGGGGGAAATCTAAAGCAGAAAACAAAGAAATCCCTAAAGACAGGATAATCCCAGTGGAGTGGAATATAAAAGGTACAGATGAGCACCAAGGGTACAATATTTCTCTGTCTAAATTTCACCAGCAATACCACGCTCTTTCTAAAAAGATATATATGTATTCGTTAAAATATATGATGGACTTGCCTGTGGAGTTCCCAGAAAGGCAGACTATCCAGGCTCTGCAGCAGCATTGCAGCCAAAGTAACCATGCATATGCTATCTAGGCAATTTACAGCAGTCTTTTTGAAAAGATATTGATTTACACTGTAGCACTGCCTCAACAGCATACAGAACTGCAGCCAAAATAGCTAATGGTGATTTCATAGGAATTAAGGAAAAAAAAAAAAATTAAATCAAAAGGATGCAACTAATCATTCCCAATTCAATTACATCCCAGTCCTGAAGGAAACCAGTAAGTTCTCGAGTGACAAATGATATTAAAACAATAATCTAAGGGTGTCTGGAAATAAGCACTATGAACGCCATTGTCCAACTGTATAGAAACAATAGATATAAAAAAATTTAAACGTATTAAGCCAGAACATGAATTATGAAGTTAATTCTAGCACTGTAACAATGAAACATAAATACTTAATTTATGAACATACAAAATACACAAAGCTGTGAGTAAAGGACAGACACCTGCTCTGTGCTGGGAAGCCACTGCTGAGCCCAAGCAAGGCTGGGTGGGAGTGGTACAAGGGAAAAGAGGGCAGCAGGAGCAAACCCACAACTAGGGCTTCTCCAGAAGGGAGGCAGCAAATCTTCTCCATCTCCTACTCCTACAGCAACCCCTGCTGGCCTGTGCTTTAGCTGGTTCCCAACTTCCCAGAAACCTGCCTGGTTAAAGGCAGCGCTGGACAAACAATATTAGGAAAGAAAATGGACATATAACATATAAGTGAAACCTTAAGAAGAGAAAAACGCAGCTCAACTTAAATGACAACCTGAACAGAGAAATATCTTCTGCTTCACCCAAAACCTAATGCAAAAACCCAGCACCAAATGACGGCATTTTTGCAAGGCTATGAGGCATGGCAATGGAAGTGAAGCACAGCCCCAATTTATGCCCCGGGCAACTCCAATGCCCCAAGTCACAAGAACATCAGAAACGCACTCTTCAGAGGATCGCATTTTGAAGGCAGCACAACATGCTTAAACTCCAGACATTTGCTTGAGTTCCACCACAGTCACCAAGACTTAAACACATGCTTAAATAGGTCTTGACTCAAGGGCTACAGCTGAATCAAGCATCAAAGGCATCAGCGACTGAAAAAAAACTTGAATGGCATCAGCAAACTCCATAAGATGGTCCCAAAATGAAGGGGATCTTCAAAAGTTGTTTTTTCCTCAGCTATTTCCCAGTCTTAGTCACAAAGGCACATTCCTGAAGACTATTCAGTTTCTTAGCTTAGTTTTCCTTGTAAGCAGATAAAGGTTTCACTTTTCCTGAAAAAAGAAAAGTTCCTCTATTTAGGCAGAAGAAAGCTTTTCTTCTCAGATGTCTGTAATGTTGAGGTCCAAGGAAAATATGAGAAAGGGTTTAAAGTTGAAATGACAAGAAAAATGCATTAAAACGTTTACATTTCTTTTCCTCGTTCTGTCTACATCAAATTAGTCGGAGGATAAAGGAAAACAGACAGACCTTCAGATAAGAAAATAGCTAGTGAGCGATCACTAGCAGAGATCAAGATCTCTCACTTGCAGAGATCAAGATGTGCCAAGAGACAGACACCACATTAAGGAGTGGTGGACAGTGCATAGAAAAAAAAAACAAAAACAATTTGAGAATGTAAGCAAGAGAAACATGGAAACGTGTTCCCAAAACAGGCAAGGAGCTGGGAGTAAAGACGAAGAGACAGAGAGAATGTCAAACAATCCGTGAAGCAACAAGAGCTAACTCGAAGAGCCAGCCCCCTATATTTTAAAGTGAATTATTTTTACTGCATGCATAATTCTGCATGTATTGCATTTCCCCACTATAAATGTTGAGTAGGTAGAAAGAAAGGGATCTAAAAAGCGGATTTCACTGGCATGGTAAAAGTCATCTGTTTGCCTGTTACACACCCAGCATTTGTCTCAAGCAGTTTTCAGACGGGTTTCAATTGACACCAAGAATATCTATATTAGGCTGAACAACTCCCTTCCTCCCTACTCTTCTTATCGCCTTCCTTTCCCCTGTGTTCGCCCCATCCCCATTCCCACTCCCAACCCCATTTGCTGACTGCAGTTGAACACAACTTGGCTGCAAGACAAGCTACATGCTTTGTTGCTGCCCATGGTACCGCAAATGGATTCAAAAAGTCTAGACTGCAGGCAAAGGCAGGCTAGAATTACAATTTGTGAGCTTTGTTGTTTGGATCGCATAGAGCCCCCCTACATCATGGGGCTGGTTTGTTTTCCAAGGGGCAGCAGGAGAGTGATTGAACTATAAAATGTTTCAATATAATAAAAATAAAAAGAAAGATCAAATACCTATGTGTTTATGTTTTAAAATTCTGCGTGGAAGCCAGCTGCAAGTATAAGCTTCACATTATCAGTACTATAAGTCCTGCCACCACTTTCATGCCCATTTTGGGCAGACTCCAAAATGCTCTGAGGCACTTGAAAACAATTTCTCATATATAAAGAGGCATCTTTTGAGCTTTTCAAGATAATAGATACACAGTCATTTGCAAATTACTACACTTGAAACATACTGATTGCACAGTGTCACAGCTCTGATGGTCAATTAACTAAACATGAAATTCATCATTTATTAACATCGTATAGTGAAAAGAACGTCAGTAGTTACTTTGTGTTCTGTGTAGTCATATTACGTACTGTTCAAATATAACTTATATTTGCCTACACTAAAGTCTACACTAAATCATCTAAGATAAAGGAGGGGAAAGAGGAAGCAAAGGAAAAGGAAGGTTAATTGTTCCTCCCTCTCCAAGAAGTAATAACCACATGCAATAATTTGTACAAGTACCGTATGGACAAGAGCCCATTTCCTCCTCACAGAAGAACCTGTATGAGTAAGGAAAGCCACTACCCAATATATACCTTTCAATTTTGACAACTGCAGATTGAATTTATTAGGAAAGTGAATTAAATACACTTCACAATTTGAAAGCTATTCACTTGTGAAAGTAACTTGAACATCTAGCCATTTAATAAGCCTTTAATAATATTTTATTATAATTGATTTAACAAGATGTTTAACAAGTTATATTTAGAAACACAGGACTGGAAGGGACAACACCTGGCCAAGTCCAGTTCCCTGCTATCGCAGGCAACCACAGAATATGATCCCTTTCTTACACTGATCAGTTTGTTCTCCTTTGAAGATAAAGTAAATAGAGTACTTGAGACATGACCTAAAGAAAAAAAACACACACACACCAGCAGCAGCTACAAAAGTGTATTGAATGCAAAGAAAATCAGTCTTAACTTAAGTGAAGGAGTAAATAATATACTGCACAATGCAATGCAAGACAAGTCATTCGGAGTGCAACATGCTGTTAAACTTACTTCACAATACCAATATTTTAACGATACTAAATATATTATCTGTTATGGTGGGACCTCATTTAAAATGTCACTGTCCAAAATGAAATGCGATCTAATGCCTAGTGTCAAGTATCTTTGCAACTTTTAACTACAAAAATATATTTTATGTTTTTACAAATTGATTCCAAATATATTCTGCATTGTATAAAAAGTTTAAAGTATAAGTTCAAAGGGAACAACAACATGGAGAATATTGAGTAATGGTTTTACACATCTATAAAAAAAATACTTTAAATCAGGCTAGATAGATTTTCAACTTGATGAAAGCATTCTTTACACACAGAAAATTAATGCAATGATTTGGACAATTATACTCTTCTTGTGCAATAGGAAAACTTAACTCCAATGCTCCTAGCCAATTCACATCTTCCTGTGAATACTAACAGTAATACAGTTACAGCAGGATTGTTTTGTTGTTTATTTCTTGTTGACCGTTTCCATATTTCTTGCTGTGCTGGCAAAGACCTCGTATAAACAAAATAATCTAGACTAAGAAAAACACATTGGTGCAATTCTACCTACAGAATTTGGATTTCATCTTTTAACCTGATTTAGGATTTCCTCTTTCTGAAGCTCATCATTATTTTTCAATTGTAACTTCTTTTTTTAAACTCTCTGTTAAAAGCTATTATATAAGTACTATTTTCAAGAATTCTGTTCGCCTCAATCATTATCTGGAAGTACTTAAAGAGAAGAAAATCAAATGCCTGAGACAGAATCAGATCTGCACTGTGATCAGTAATTGGATAAACCTTGCTTTCCCAGCCATACCTGTCAAAAGAGCCTATTACACACACACATACAATTCTATCCGAGCTAGCATTCATGCCTTAATAATTTATGAAAATGACCCAGTAAAAAGTACATATCTAAGTGTAAGGTAAGTATTTACCTAACCAAGTGTTAGGTAAAACAATCTGCAATCTCTCTTGCCTAAATTCCTCATCACCAATTGAAAGATAGTAAGGGAAAGCAGAGCCAACCATCTTCAGCATCATACAGCTACACGTGCTGTCAACGGTAGCAACATTTCACTGTAGAAATGGAAGTATCTCAGCAATGCATAAAGAAGATTCAGGACAAAAAAAAGCCTCAGAGTTCATAAGATTTATGATATACCTACATAAACATACACATAACCTCACTTTCTGGTGCAATTTCTTAATGCAACTACTATGTGGAGCAAAAAGCATCACAATCTGGACTCTTTCAGACAAAAACATTTCAATCCACATCTCACCAATGTTTTTTTCAGAAACAATACAAAGAACTGAAGCAGTACAAAATGCAAATGTATGTACTCTACAAATGTCTAGAAGATGACAACAATTAGTAACACGGTTTAACGGAGCAGCTTTAACTACAATAACCCATCTCCTCAGAAATACAGTTCCTAAAACCACATAGCTGACAACTCTCACATCTGCCACACAATAAAATCCTACTTAATCAGGAAAGGGCACCAATATTTCTATTACATAAATGTGAAGAAAGAATACTAGAGAGACAGTTTATGAAGTTTTTTCCTTTAGGGAGAGTTACAAAAAATTAACAATAGCTTTTTAACATCTACGAGTATAATCCCCAGGGAAGAACCCCTGAAAATGTTTCATTTTCACATTACATCTATTCCTGCAGCAGACCTCATGCAGGGGCTTAACGCACTGATATCCCATTTCAAAGTCATCCATAGCATTATAGCTAAGAGAAGAAAGCTTTCTATAAATGAATTAAAACTTAACACAAAAAGATGAGTTCACCTTCATCGCTTTCTCAAGTTTAAATATGTCATGCACTGAAATTCTACTCATTTGAAAGCACTGAATTTTAGCTTCCCTTCTTTTGCACTTTTTGAAGTATTCACATGAAAGGCTTTGTTTTCTCATACCATCTGATGTCTTTCTATATTGTAATGGAAAAAAAAATCTCAGATCTTACAACTAAAAAAAGATTCCATACACAAAATGTAAGCTACTACAGTTAAAATAATATAAAGCCAAATTAATCTCCATACATCTATGATAAGGATAAGAACCTAGAATATGTTGCATGTTTACAGCACCTGCTTCATAAATTTCTCTCTGTTCTGACCTCCCTCATTATGTGCGGATCCTTTGAACCACAATTTCAGTTCTTAACAGCTTTCGATATCTGCTGAGTTTGCCACAAAATTCAAATGGTGAATCCATGCTATGAGAACTGTAAAGAAACAATCTTTAGATGGGAATAACTGCTGACTCGATTTTCGAACTGGAATCAAACTACTAACGTACAAGTGAATGACTTCAGTTCAGAAGAACTGTTCAGCTGCCTCTACTCCTCCTTTATAGACTTCATTAACACAGATGATCAAACTTGGATTTTTTGGGTGATGGACTCACTGAGAATCATGGCCAAAGATCATGCAGTCTATGAAATCAAGTTCCACAGCCCAAGACCTCCTGTGGACAGAGTAGAAGCTATATGGAAATAAACATCCTACCACTTTCTAGCCTTGAGCCAATCTAGACTATAAAGCAATGAAACTCTGAAGGCACTCCCAATCTGATATGGCATGGTCAGCTACCTCAGGCCTCATAAATTAAGTTCAGAAAATGAACTGGAACTCTTTGAGATCTTCTTCCGTGGCCCCTAAAATACACACAGAAACTACTTTTGTAGAATGTCAGACAGCTTGAGATTGCATTCTTGAATTGTCTTGACACGCAAAATTTAATCTACTTTGAAATTTAGTTTATCCTGTGTTTACTCACTTAAGGCAATGATGAG